>NC_140930.1:11762363-12362363 GCF_045865225.1 Trachurus japonicus
AAACGGACAGTATACAGTCTTTTCCCACAAAAACAAGGCTAATGGAATTTGTTATAGGCCGGTGATAGAAAGTGAACTGTTGCATGAAAACCCAAAGTCTTGCTTTAATCCGTTAGTTACACATATTTAAAAAAAAATCGTTTATAGGCTACAGAAAAAATAGAAAACTGAAAGTGTTGACTTTCTCGCATTGTACTGTCCTTATATGAGTTTTCCCATTTTATTAAAAATATTATAGCTCTGAATGAAACGTACTGAACACATCAAAAAACACAAATAAACAAAATAAAACATCTAATAACATTTGATCTCTACTTTAGATCGTTGTAATAACGATAATAATGTGAAAACATAATTATAACTTAAAAATCAGTCCTTTTTAGCACAATTTAATTTTTTCTCTGTTTTGTTGTAGCTAAACACATTTCTGCAGCAAACATATCAAATATGTTAAATTTGTTTATGCTAATTTTAAACTACTTTGATTTCTTTTAGAGTAACTACTTCTACTACTACACAATAAAAGTCTCTGCTTGCTTTTTTATTTCTGAATATGCTGTTTTGAAACTTTAACTTTGTAACTTTTAATTAGAATTATACTTACACCTACATTATATCTGGTCTAGACCCTAATAATGATAATAATGGTAATAATAACAATAATGATAATAATAATAACAATAATACCCTTTGACTATACACTGCCTTGAATGAACTTGTTGATTTTTTTTTTTTTTTTTTGTGTCTGTAAGATCCAGCCTGTTGCTGCATACAGCTCCCAGCAGCCCCTGCAGCCCCTGGCCGGGTTCTGGTGCAGGCCGTGCTGGGCCGTCCGGAGGGTCGGGGCTGCCGGGCCCCGCTCACTGACACTCTGACCTTGACAGCTTGCTGCGCTTTCACCGGGTAACTCCAGAAATCCATATTCTGTTTTTAATTGTGTTCATTCCCACGGTACACTGAAGGCCATATGGACGCACAAAGTGTCGATTTAAGCGGACAGGGGCGAGGCGGAGAGGCGTAGTTAATTGCAATTAGCCATTGTTGTGTCTTTCAACCTGCCCTTTAGCTGAACAGCTACGGCTGGAGGCTAACAAGCCTGAGGGGAGAGCGCTATGATATTCCCTTGATTTTCCTGCAGAGACCCACAGAAAGCCTTTGGTCCTCAACAGGACTTTCATAGCCATGCATTGTGTGTGTGTTTTTTATCTCCTATAAATAGCTGGCACAATAAAGGCTACAATGCACCTTCATTACTGGCGCTATTTTCCAGACTTTTTTTTTTTTTTTAAAGGATTATTTCTTTGTGGATATTGTTGTTTTATTGGAAATTGATTTACAGAAGGACACAATGGAGAATTAAAGTCTGTGCACTGAAAACACTGGAAATCACGTTTCTATCCTCAGATCAATAACAATTTTTTTTGCATTTATTTCTAAGTGCGTGCGTGCGTGCGTGTGTGGTGTGTGCATGCATGCATGTGAGTGTATGTGTGCATGTGCATGTGTGTGTGGGTGGCTGCTGGGGTGGGGTGAATGGTGAATGTGTGACATAATCTCCTTAACTCGTCCTAATCCTCGTCATTCACTGATAGCCTTTACACAAATATAACCAACATCATGGTTGCCGGGGTTGCCTTCTTTCACTTTTTTTTGTATTAGTGACTCTGTTCTCCTTCAGCAGTCAATGAAATGACGCTAACAAAGGGAGCAGTGGATTGTGTATCTGTTTCTTTCTTTTTCTTTTTCTTTTTTTGGAAGGTGGAGGGGTGTTTTTGTGGGGTGTACTCTGCTGCTGGGTAAATATTTTAATGATGTGTAAATGTTAATAATTATGCAAAAAAATGCAGCATTCCTTCAATGCAATGCTCAGAAATGTCTGAAATATCACATATTGTGCCATTTACAGCATTTACAGTAGGTGGTTATACTTCAACTTGTTGCTTTTCCACCACTGCCTGCATATAGTCTAACTGTCTTTTGATGCACTGCTATCACTTGTGCAGGCCCCTAACCGACCAGGCGTAAACCAATTGGCTTTAGGGAGAAGTCACTAAGCTCCAGAGAGCAAATAATGGGGAGAATTCAAGCTGACTGAAGGCCCATGCAGCCGTACAGCCTTTAAAAATGACCAGGGAGATCATAGTCAGCCAGTCACAGTTAGTATATGGCCCACAGACACACACACACAGACACACACGCACGCACTGCTGTAGTGTAGCTCAGCACGACTATCTTAGCTACAGGTGTTATGAGGAATGAAAGAGACAGTCACTGTGATGTGATGAAGCAAAGTATTTGCAAAAATAATATATATATTTAAACAAACCTACTCGAGAGAAATTAAACTTAAAAGTTTTAATTTAGAGACTTCAGCACCACGGACAGTTCTGCAACAGGGGTCACTACAGGATGCAGGTTACCTGTCCACACACTGATCAGAAAGGAAAGGAGACTGAGATTTATTTATTTATTTATTTATTTTTAATAATCAATCACAGTGAAGATACATTTTCCATTTATCTTTCTCCAGTTGTCTCTGTCAAAGTGTTTCCTGATTTCCTCATCTGGTAATGTGTCTGATCTTGACTCTCACTCAGCCACTCAGCATCCAACACTGTTGTCTGTGGGCTCTCCCAAGTCTTCTCCTTTTCACTTTTACATAGACACCGGTACGACTCTGATTGGCCACTTCTTGTAAATGGTTTGCCAGTCCTTAATGGCTTTATTGATTTGATTATTTTATTAAATAATCTATACTAATGCTTTAGTTACCAGTCATTTAGAAAATAATCTGCTGTCTGTTTTTTAAATTTTTAATTTTTAATTTTTACCTCAACAGAATCTCTGACTGTTTACCCTTCTTCACACAACCTGAGGGAAATCAATTTGGGCTTTTAACGATCAATATCCATGTATGAATAAAGACTTAATGGCTTATTAATAAGTCTTCTTTTAGTGATTTAACATCTGAAAGTGCATTAGAGAAACTTTCAGAGAGGAAGTTTTCACAAGCTCCAAACTCACAGGTTGTTCTTGCAATTGCCTTATGATCTGACTGATCCAGAATTAACTATCTATTATTATTATTATTATTATTATTAACAAAAGGTGAAACATCAGACAGAAGATGAATGAGTCCCAGTTGCAGGGGAAATTTAACAATCATTTATTAATTATTTTTTGTTTAATTGCACGTTGGGCCTGTTTTGTTTTGTGTAACTTCACTCGATAGCACAGTTACATTTGTGTTCCAGTATATCTCTCCAGTTTTTCTTTATTTCACCAAACATGCTGGCAAAGTTATTTTGAGATAACCCAAGGTTCATAGAGAATTAGTTTCCCACGCTGCAGCTGGATCATCCATGGGCTGTTTATGGGTTTGATCAGCTCTACAGTATCTTAATGCAGATCAACAAGTGGGTGTTTTTCCACCCTCCACTTGTTGCTGGAAGCTCCAGCCTGGACGTGTTGTTGCCACACATCAAACAACTCACCAGGAAACACCGATATGAAGTCAGTTTGTTGTCATCAGTGAATCCACAAATCCAAATCCCTCAGGACTGAAGCTCTCGGATGACTTTACTCTCTCCTGCACTGGTGCGTAATCTGCGTAGTATAGACACACCTCTGCGTGCGCACATCACGCAAACTCACGCACGCCCCCAGAGAGGTCTCACCATGTTAGAGTCCCCCTCCACTAGACACACACACACACACACACACACACACACACACACACACACACACACACACACACACACACACACACACACACACACACACACACACACACACACACACACACGCATATTACAGACCCAAGACCCAAACCCAGAAACCCACAAGCCGGTGCGGTGCAGTTGGACGCTCTGACAAATCTATTTGGGGCAAATTGTCAGTGAGAAACTTCCGCTCGAACTGCCGTGGACAAAACTGGCTGTTGGGGAGAGCAAATCCCGCTGCATGAGGGTGGGGGACAATGGGGGGCGAATGTGTTGATGTGCGGCCGGTGGCTGGGGAGGGACAATGGACGGATTAGTCAGTCCCCTGGCTGACTGATTTGAGATGGCTCCTCTCAGCCTCTCACCGTGGGGAGTCCCATTGTCCCGCTTCTGATTCCCACTTCTCACAAACTCCAAACAAAAGTCAATCTCTTTCTCAAGGGGGGGAAAATATCGACCCGTGTTTCAGCTGGGGAAAGTGACTCAAAAACTTATTTGCAAGAGATGGCTGACTCTCTAACTCCCCTTCCACTCTTTATGTCTTTTTCCCCCCTTCTCTCTCGGCCTTCATCCTCTTCATTTGCAGTCTTTATTGCCCGGCGGCGGCGGCAGTAGTGGTATAGTGGTGGTGGATAGTGGGGATGTTGAATGATCCCGGGTTTTTAGACTCGAGTGGGGCTGGGGGCACCTGTTGGAGGCTTAGAGGCGGCTTTGCGGCCGGGGTCATTAATATTAAAATATACAGAGATGCCATCACGGGCTGGTCTGAAATCGGTCTGATGTCGCCCCTGGGTTCCCTCTCTGGATGGACCTCTGCTTTCAGTCACTCGTGAAGAGCCTTCTTTTCTCTTTTTTTCCTGTCTTCTCTTTTTCTTTTTTCCCTCCCTGAAAAGACTCGTTAACAAATTATGACAGCTGAGTAGAGGGGCTTAGTCTGTTCACACTGCAAAGACAAACATGTGAGAGCCAAGGAGCCCGCGATGTGATCAATGTATCTACAGTTCATTTAATATTCTGCCTGTGGTGTGTGAAAGTGTCAGGGTTCACCGTGAGCTGCAGAAGTGACCGTGGTGATTTGTTAGGAAAATATATGTTAAAACATGTAGATAGATGCTCATTTTGTGAAATATGAACTTGAAACAATTATTCAGCCTCATAAAGCAGGTTGGGTCTATTTAACTCCACTGGAGCAAATGAAATCAAAAAGGGAAAAACATGGAAATTCAACTTTCCACCACTCTCTTCTCATTCAGTCATTCATATCAGTCCAGTATTAAAGCTTTGGTTATGACAAATAACCCATCAATCTGTTTTTGTTGACAAATCCACACTGGTGAAGCTGTATCTTATGTTTTTCCCCCAATGTATCTGTTGTTTAAAGGGCAGCTGTCCAGTCCCAGTTTTCACCATGAGGAGAAAAAAACCTGTAACAAGTGAGGTAATATTCAAGAAGTTATAGATATGTGTACAAACTTGCCACATTGTATAACAGCTCTGTCACAACAACATTCATCTTTAATCCCAGCTTTTTTGTAACGTTGTGTGTTTGTTATTGAGGCCGTAGTGGACAATGGTGCTGCATTAGACTTTATAATATTAAACTGGCAGGTGTATACATGGTATAAAGTATAATACAGTCCAGGACCACACCATCACTTAGACCAAACAGCTGAAACATGCAATACAAACATAACTGTGTTTGTTAACACCTCTTTGACAAACACTAAACTTTATTGATAACACAAAAGCCTATATCTTAAAATTGCATTTACGTACTATACTTTTCTCCTATATAGCACACATTTATCATATCAAAAGTTTAACTTTTCACTGGAGGCTTCATGTTTCCACATCACACTTTGACTGGTTCCCAAACAAGATATGATTGTTTGTGATTGGTTGTGATTTATTGCTCATAGCTATATGCACCTATGATTTCAGATGAACAATGTGTAAACAGCCTTCATATGCTTCATGCACATCCCATGTTCTCTGTATGTGGTGTCCATCCATGCAGGCACACACATATTATTGTCCCTGTGACTGTGTTTAAGCAGCAGCAGCAGTGGTAGCAGCGGCGTGAACAGTGGTCGCGGCCGTCAGACAGATTAAGCAGAGAATGGCTGTCATCAGCTCCCTCCACCGCCACCGCAGCCGTTCACCTGGAGTCACTCTGACAGTCATTCTGCTGCTTATCCAGCTCCGTTGAGCAGTCAGTCTGCCTCTGCCCCGCGCCTCCTGATGTTACCCTGCTGGCTCCACAGGTCAGGTTCAGTGGTCACGGTCTGGGGGTCACAGTTTCCACTCGTCATTAACCCCCAGGGACCCCGGTGCATGGGAGCTGTCGTCAGGACCTTCACACTCACCTCACGAGTCTTAATACACACATGCACTCACACATACTGGAGGAGGACTGGTGTTTCATTGATAGAATCGGGGCAGGGTGTGACCTTGTCTGTTTCCAGCCTGGGCTATAATATATAGGATGAGGCTCTTTGGAGAAGAAGGTCAGTGTATAAGTGTGTGTCAGGGGACGTGATGAGAATATCGATGTTCATGTGTCCTTGTGTGTGTGTGTGTACTTTGTAGTATAGCCGACTCACACACATACAACAGGAACATCATATACTATCTCAGGTGATGTGAGGTTCACATGAACATTTCTACTGAGGCAGAAATGAAAACAACTGAGAAAGTGTGACTTGGATCTGGAGGTAGGTTACTGCACGCTCAGGCTTCTGTGCACAAGAAAAATAAAGGATTATCCCAAAAAGTCAAGGTACACCGCTCTGTACAAAAGTTAAAAAGCTTTATTGAAGGAGAAGATAAATAACAAGCACATGTAATCAGTGCTAGTTAGTTTGTTACAACATGTTTAGGATAATGGGAACCTTATGGCATCCTATATATACAGTTATGATTATTATCTTTAAGCCCAAAACACATATTGTATTTTTCAGGTAAAATGAAACTTTTTGCTGGTTAAGAGACCAACTTCTGTCTGCATGTCTTTGCCTCACACCTGCTGCTGCTGCTATACATTTCTATATTTAACAAAAATAATACTTATTAGCTCTTGTTAGTATCTTTACAACAAACAAAGAATACTTTTAATGTCATTGTTGCTACTGCTGCCGCTATTGCATGGTGGTTTTCTCTCTCTCTGTCCCCCTTTTATCTCTTCCTGCGTCTTCTTCTCCAGGCAAATGGCCGCTCAGTCTGACTCAGGTTCTGGGAGGTTTTTGCACGTAAAATACTATGATGGAGAGAAGGTCGAGACCAGCTCTGTTTGAAAAGTGTCCTGCTGTGAATTGTTGACGATTTGACTCGAGAAACTCAGACTGAGTACATAATGATAATAATGACAAAGAAATCACATTAAACACAACTTCCTTGCTTACTTTACTCATTGAATAATAATAACAACAACTTTGATACAGAGATGGTTGTTCCCACACTCACTGTCTGTGATCGAGGCCTGTTCTTTACTATTCATCTGTTTGTGTCCGTCTCTCATACTTTTTATCTCCATTAGGTAACATTAACATGAGTTTTGCACCGGGCTGCACGTGATGCTGTAAAACAGTAAAACAACTGAGCGTGCTGAGTTAAGTCAGGGATAAACACATTCCTTTTGTCCTTTTCCACTTTTATTTCTTTGGTCGTGCCACTAAGACTTTGCTTGTAACTGCACCCTTCAAACACAATAATTCAATTTAGCCTATGTCTGTTCAGAGTGAAAAAAAAAAGACAATTGGTTCTATAGGAACAGACATGGGAGGAGCATATTGTGTGATGTTGTCATGTGAAGGCTTCTTTCACACGTAGCTGTGTATCTGTAGGACTTCTTCTTTTCTTTTCTTTTTTTTTTTTTACCTTTGAAAGATAAAGATGAGGAGTGATGAAAGCTGCTGGGAGACATGGGGTCTTTTAGAAACACCCAAACAATGACGAGGGCAAAGAGGCACTTTTTTTTTTTTCTCTTCCTCATATTCACCACATTTTCTCAATCGTCCACCCCACCACCACCCAGCAGCTCAGTGCTTTTCCCATCCTCAAATTCCCTCAAAGTTTCAGATGCTCACAATTCCACAATGCCCAGATGCTGTCCTTTGGCCCTTTACCCCCCTCAACCCAGAGCTATCATTCATAACCTTTCTGTGGAGCTGGGAGTGAAAGAGGTGGGATAAGGGAGAAAGGAGGGGGAGCGGAGAGCAACATGGCAGCTTATTTAGAAGACTTCCTTTATTGGAACATGTGCAAGCAGTTCACTCACAAAGGACTTAAATAGGATATTTTCTGTTCCCTATAGTTGCTTTCCCCTTTTAAGTGCCGAGGCAAAAAAAGTAAGTTTACAACTCCCTCCTCAATGGGGGCTCTTCACTCTCAGGTTGCGGGGACCTGAGTGACCTAGGAAAGTTAATTAGGAGGCGAACAAAGAGCGAGCTGGAGCAGAATGCCTCGCCTCTCCTCCAGCCAAAGATGTCATCCATTAATTAGGAAAATCTTTAAGGTGGCCTTATTGAATTTACAGAAAGCCCTGTGGTTGGCGGGCAACAGTTTTTTGATCAGGCCCTGACTCAAACAATGTCTTTCTGGGGTTAAAAAAGAAGAAGAAGAAGGGAGGAGATTGGTGGTAGGAGAAGAGAGGGAGAGAGGAGAAAAAAAAAGGGGGGGGGTGGGAGAAACGTATGGGTTTTGCAGCGCAGTACAGTTTAATGGAGCTGGAGTGTAGGGGGGGTGAGGGGGGTGGGGGGCTGATTGTGACAGCTCAGATTCACATGGGTATGGGGGGCATAGTTTGGGGATGATGTCATGCAAAGGCAACCTGGGGGCTTGGGAAGAAAGAGGGAGGGGTGGGGTGGTGGGTGCGGGTGTGTGTGTGTGTGTGTGTGTGTGTGTGTGTGGGGGGGGGGGGTGCTGAGCTTGAGCCACAGGGGCCACTCAAAGTTAACATCGCTGCCTGCATCTGGGCCAAATCCTTTTCTTCTGGCCCAGGAGAGGCTTTCCTGAACGCCAGGCCCTCCACCACTCCTCCTACTCCCTCGTTCACAAATCAGCGCTGGCTTGAAAGCTAACCCCTCACTAACTGACTAGCTAACTGCCTTTTCTTCCCAGTCCAACTGCCTATTCATCCCTGGCCCACTATGAATAATATGGCTGGTTAACATGGAGATGTAATGTTGCCCCTCTTTACAAACTTTGGCAGGTTACGCGCCGTCACCTCTTTTCCCCCCTTCTTACTGAACATTTTGTCAAAAATCTTCAAGGTTTGACGTATAAGATACATTTTGTTATTGTTTTACACAATTATTAAGGATTATGTGAAGATAACTTTACCTTAATGGCATTAGCTGTATCTGTGCTTCACTTTTTGCCTTCATATAAACACTGAGAACAGGTTGTTTTTCCGTACTCTGATATAGATGGAGACTGCATCCACTAGCGCTGCTGTAGACTGGTGTTTTGTCGCATGTTACTTCACTCACAGCTGATCCAGGGAAGCGTTTGAACAGTTTGTGGAGGTCATATGCCCCTAAAGGCAGGAAAGCACCAATAAAAGAGGAGAAAAGAAGAATTTGAAAAACACACTTTTATTCTAAACACAGGAGTCTAACAAATACAATACACAATTGTTTTCTTATGAAACTTTCAATGTGTAAAAATTTCACTAACTCTAGAATATGTCTTTGAATTTGTTTTTGTTTTTTAAATTGAAGTTATAATATGAAGTAAAGCCAATATTAAAATCTAATGGTTTAAAGTGAGAAAGTTATCTTAAAGTTTTGATTCAGCAACTTAAGCTACTTTTGAATCTAGTCTAATACACTCTAAAATAAAGTTTTTAAAAGTGTGTACTTCTTTCTAACTCTGCTAGTCTGACAATAATGTCACTTAAGAGGATCTGAGATTAAATCTATTTGCTAAGGCAGAAAACAAGCAAAACCACTTAACTTAAGCCTTAAGTGACTTGTTAAGACTTAATGGCAGTGTGCTGTATTGTACCGTGTGTTGTCATTGTGGGTGGTCATTTGATTGGAGCGGTGTGTCTTTGTCAGCAGTTATAAAATAAATGCCATTCATTCATATCATATCTTAAATATAAATAACATCACACTGGTCAGCAGTGATTTGAAGTGGAAAACATTTACTAGTTGTTTGCAGTTGTTCTTGTTCTTGTTGTTGGTTAATGTCAATCACCATCTGTGGGTCACATTTATACATCCTACATGTATTCACTGAATCCCTGGCACCAGCAAAGAGCAAAGAAAACTGCACCAGTATAGACGGGGAGCTGAAAGTCACATGTGTGTTCATGCTATACGCTGTCATGCTGCCCTGTCCATGCGTCTCCTGGGGCATGAACCCCTCACCCTACCCCCTCCTGGGGGACTAATTTGAGGGGAGGGACGACGTGTTTTGTTGCTTGTCAGAAACAATCACTCCCGGCCCATTACATTTACAGCACGTCGTGCTTTCAATGCTGTAACACACTGAGCTCCGAGAGGGGGGACAGTGGCTCTGAGAGGGACCGTGGAGAGGATTCATACATTTACTCATCAGGGAGATAAAAAGTTGATTATCATCCGTGACAGAGGCTCAGAGCAGGAAAGATGCAAATGTTGGATTTCACAGACAGATACTTGGAACTGGGCGAGTCAGATTTAAATAAACTTCTTTTGCTGTTTTTTTCCCCCCTCCAAAGATTTAAGATTTAAAGTGAATAACAAGTTTATTTAGAGTGCCCCTGTGCCACCCCCACCCCTCTCTTGTCCTCTGTCCCGGCCCACCCGTCCGCTCTCTGTTCTGTTTGGGCACTGGAGGTTGTCAGACTGGGTTTATGTCCAGTTCACTGGAGCTGAAAGAAGTCAGTTTCGTGTCTTGTTATGGAACAAGACGTCTCTGCCTCTCAGGAGTGATGAGAAGTGGTCTGGGTGAGCAGGGCGAGCAGGGAGCGGGACCATCCCCTGGAGGCAACCAGCAGTGAGGAAGTCAAAGCGGCTTTTGTGTCGCTCCTGTCGGCTGCGTGTTTGGTAATTATCCCCCTCCTCTACATAAGCGCGGACCGGGGCTTTTCCAGGAGAGATCCCAAACCGACCGTCCCATGCACGGAAGAGTGCACAACACACCGTCAACAAAGATTAACTTCTCACAGTGCAGCAGAGATGCCTGATTGAGGGAGACGTAGCAAATACGTGAAACCCTCTCTTCTGTGACGTGACAGTGATGAGCGGACATGGAGGCTGTTGAGACAGTGACACCTGTAGATCTCACAGACTGTACTGTTAAAACACCAACAATGGGCACCTCCATCAATATCCTTGTTTATATTATTTCCACCCTCAAATTGAATGTTTTAATACTGTAGTGCAGCTGTTGGTTTCTTCTGTGAACCTGAAATAACAGCTATGAACTATTGAACTGCCTATAAAACCTTGAGAGAAGATAAGTTTGGAGGAAAAACATCTTTGAACAACTAACAATGACATGATTTCCTCTTTAATCAGTGGAGTAAAAACAAATTTGTTTTCATTAAAATGTAGTGGAGATGAAATAATCTCAAAAGGTGCATACTTAAGTAAATGCAGGCTACTATTTATTTTCTACCACTTCTCATTATCGTCATAATACTAATATGTGCTCATATCCTAAATACATGTAATTTTCATCTGAGATCATATTGGTCGTATTATCTAAACAGACAGTAGCTCTACATTCTGCACCGTCAATGCACACTCTAAATAAACCATAAGTATATAAAATAATTTATTTATTCCAGCTCTTTTCACAGCCACTCACTGTCACACTGTTTGTGTCCTTGTTTACTGACATGTTGACCTGTTGTGTGCTGCTGTTTTCTATTTCTTATTATTTGAATTCAACACAGTGCTGTTATCATCTCTGTCTCGCCTTGACTGTTTAGGAGAGGTCTCATAAAAACCTTCAGTTGCCTTCCTTTTCCTCCACAGACTCTTTTTCATCCTGCTCTCCACCTCCTGACAGCTCTAGGCTGTTTTTTTACTTAAACTAGCCCTGTTAGCCTTAACCTTGTTTTATGTGTACCTTTTAAAACATTATTTCTGGGACTTATGTGTAAGAGCAAGGAAACCAGAGCAAATTCCTCTTTAAATGCAAACTTTTCATAATCTTCCTCATCTTCATCCTCAGCACAAACAGTGCAATCACCCTTCATATCAATGTCACCTTAACCCCTATAATCACTGTCATCATTTTCTTCCTCTTCATCGTACTTTCCATCACTGTCCACTCACACAGGCACCACTATATTATCAACAGTTTCTCCATTTTCTCTATGATTATTCTAACCATCATAATCTTCACTTTCAGCTTCACCATTGTGACATTTTTTACCACCAAACGTTGATGAAGAACGTATTCCTAAATCTAGCATTGAACATGTGGGAAGCAAACTGAGGAGCATCCGCTTCGTCCATTAAAACTCCTTCATTTAAACCCGACTCAGATCTGTCCCTTTTCAAAGCTGCAGAATGGGCCCGCCTTGATCTGCATCAATTGTCATCCCCAGGGCTCAGGGGCACTTCGGCGGCCAGTATAGCGGGCGAAGTCAGGGCTAATCCCTGGAAAAGGGGAGAATCACGGGAGAGGAGAAAAGCAACAATAACCAAGTCAAGCGTATAAAATGAAAGCGAAATCTCTATTATCACTCCCCGCAATTCCCAGCAAAGTGGTGAAAATCAGGGTTAGTTTGTGATTCGAGTCAGACGCGGAGGGAAGAATATGGGGGTCCCTGCGGGTTGGGAGACTCACACGACGAAAAGGGCAATATTCTGGAGAAAGGAGGAAGAAGAAAGCCCCTCTCCCATCCCGACATAACCATTAAATGCAGTCTGACTTTATGTTGTATAGAGAGGGGCGAACAAGAAAGGAGGCACAGTTCTCCGATGAAAGAATGAGGTTTTTGGCGGATTAGGGACGGCCCGAAGGATGAAGAATAACTTCTGCATAACTTTACAGCTATTTTCTCTCCCCACGCCAAGAGCCAAGTTTAAGGCTGAACTGGTTTGAGTTAACCCCTTTGTGATTGTCCGGTTTGAGGGAAAGGACTCATATCACCCGCTCTGAGCCCAGACTGGCCTTAGCGCGAGCGTGACCTGTAGCTAGGCTAGGCTAACACAGTTGACAGACCTGACACATTCATGTGTTGGTAGCTGTTTTAGGATAAAACACTAAACTTTTAAAACTTGGAGGAGTTTCCATTTTTGTTTTTGGCGTATTTTCCCAAGATCTAAAAAAAAAAAAAAAAATAGAAAAGGTGCACTTTAATACAATAAAACAAAGTCCTATACTTTACTTGAAAAGCCTGTTTCCATGTTTTTCATTTTATTTTATTTTTAGCTGACTTCTTTCATTTTCAATAGATATGAAAAAAACACAAAATAAACCAAACTCCCTTGTCATGGATCAGAAGTTTAGGACATCTTTACTTTTTTTGTGATAACATTTGATCCAAATAGCGAAGACATGAACATTTAAAAATGATTTTTGTAGAGAAGTTTGTTTCTTTTTTTCTTTTATCCTCCTCCAGTGATCATCTTACAACCCCTCAGATTTTCTCTTTGGAGGGGCCCGACCCTCAGGTTAAGATCCATCGGGTTAATACACACAACTATATTCTTCTGCACCTAATACTGTAAAAGCTAGTTGATAACAAGTCAATTAGGGGCTATTTTATGCATCTTTTCTCGCTTGTTTATTCACATATCTTTATCTTACTGAGTGCTGGACTTTTAATTATAATGAGTATTATTACGTGTTCTATTGTAAAAGACCTGAGCACCTCTCTCATGGGTAAAGGTCTAAGCTGAATGAAGCTTGTAGAGCTTTGATCAACCCAAATCATGAATACTGTTAAAGGTGAGTAACGTTGTTGACCACTCCCCTCTTCAAACTGTGATGTAAAGCCTTTGTATCCTGCTCCAAATCAAGAGGAGCCTCCAGCATTAAGTCTTGTCATCAACTCCTGAAGGGCTCTCATCACCACCACCATCATTTCATTTATGGACCTAATTAGTGATTTTTGTCCTCTGGGTTTCTCCATCTATCACATGCTAATGAAGACTTTTTCTGCCATCTAATAATGGTTATCCCCTAACAATAATGAAATGCCGATTTTACTTACAGTAAAAGATACTCTGCTGATCTGTCTGCAGAGGAAACACATCCACAACTTATGTCATTGGTGCTATCAGCCTTTATGTTTTATTGATGCACAACAGCAACAATACTGATGATGATAATAGGCTAATATTTTTAATTGTAGGCTATACTTAAAAAAACAAAAAAAAAACTAAGGTGTAACCATGCAGTGGACACCCATAACTGCACAATAAGGTAAAAAAAAAACAAAAAAAAAAAAAACAGAGAGGATTTAGATTGTAATCACTTCTTCTTTCTGGGTGTAAAAATAAATAATAAAGGGATGGGGAACATCTGAACAATTAGGTGAACTCCGGTCAGGAGAAGAAGAGTTAATGAGCTGCCGGTGCCATGTGCAAGTGAGAGGAGCATCAGGGGCCAGAATCCACATTTACCACCGCAGTTGTGCGTAGGCATCAGAATAGACCGCTAATGCTGCGCTGCGTCTCTGCCCCCCCTCATTTTCATTAGGCTCTGATGACTGCGGAATTGACGCGGCCTGCAAGTTATCAAGAGCCACTAATTTCGCATTAACGACCATTGACTGCGGCTGCTTGATTCGAGGGGGTTTTTGACAATATTCACAATCAGGATTGGAGCCCAGATCGTTTACCTTGACTCTGTGATTATTTGCTCCGAGCCGAGCGCACATTGCAAAATTGCATGGTGTCAAAACCCCGTAAATAATGAGGAGACCAGGAGGAGAGACTGCAGCCTGTGTCTCTCTAATACACCCCCCATCCCCAGCAGGGTGGACAGTCACTAAGCTGCGTAGCTACATTTAAGAGTATTTCTACTGAACTTGAGATAGATAGGCTAGATAGATAGATAGATAGATAGATAGATAGATAGATAGATAGATAGATAGATAGATAGATAGATAGATAGATAGATAGATAAGGTTTGTAAGCCAAATACATAACAGATTATTTCTTTTTAAACCATTGTAGTAAATTGAATAGGCCTACATTAAAACGTTGTAATAATATATGTTTACATTGGGATTTAATTGATTTGAATTGAATTTTAACTTCATGAATGTAAATGCAAATGTAAGCCTTACTCACTGCAGGCTGTTGTAATATCCTCTTATCTTATCTTGCTGGAAAAAAACGAAAAAAAGAATAGCCCGTATTGATTATGCTTACATTAACCCTAACCCTAACCCTAACCCTATTAAAAGCAGGACAAAAGTCAAATGAATGTAAAAGACATAAGGTAGAGCGAATAAACAATAAATGTAGCAAAAATAGGGCTCTAAATTTTTTCACAAGTAATACAAGACTACAGTTAAAATACTTTGCAACCTATGCGTCTAAGTAGCAAATAGAGGTCTGTAATAAGTTTACACTTCAAAATTTACATATTAACGTGGACGTTGAGATCTCGCGAGATCTCTAACCCTGTCACATGATCGCGTGGGGAAGCACAACCAGGAAATCGAGGGTTGTTTAGGGTGAGGAGGTGAGGAGCAGCTGCTGCTGTTGTTTACCCTGCTCTGAAACCATGTCTCTTTGCAGAAACCTCTCGTTTTTTCTTTTCCTGGTGATGAATATTCACTCCCTCGTGTCCAGCGACGTAGTAAACCTCACGGTCATGGACAAACCGGGACAAACGCCGCCTCATTTGAGCCCGGTTGCGGTCGCTTCTCCTGTTTTCAAGCCGGGGTCGTCCTCCTCCTCCTCCTTCGGGCTGCAGCTGTCCTCCTTCCCGGAGGACCTGGAGATCAACGACTACTGCAGCGAGCTGCTCCACATCTTCGGGCAGCGGTACGTGACCCACGTCAACTGTCTGATACCCGCGGCTCGACCCGTCCATGTGTGTCAGAACTGTTTCTCCAGCTACCGGAGCCTCATGGACATCTACACCAACATATCCTCGGATCAGGTAACGTTACTCTGGCGCCCCGGGTTTGTCTTTTTTCTTTCTTCTTTCTTTCTGGGCTTTAGTTTTAGTTGAGGACAGGCCAGGCCTCAGCTGTCCCATGAGTCACGAGTCTTGTGATGTGACTAACTGGTGGCAGCACATTTGAGGAAACGGCGACTTTTGTGTTGTATTCTAGGCCTACTTCTCTTATCTGTCTTTCTATGTCTATGTTTTAGTCCAGAAGGAATAAAAACACACTTTATAGATACATTCTGGAAAGACAGAAACACAACTGCAGCAAACATATACTAAAATCAGACTTTCTTCAAATGCTGATACTTTTTTATACTTTCTGTGCAATGTTTCCTGCACCACACAACCTCAACAGTGTTTAGACATTCAAAGAAAGACTGTTTTAGATGTGTGTTTGTATCTATGTCTGTTCATAATCCCATAATCCCACATTTACAACTTTCACAGTAACACCTCCAATGGTTGAGATAGGCTACTTCATTCTTGGAACAAAGTGGTGGGCTGCAACTTCTTAACCCTGTAAAAACTGCTAACTCTAATAGACCTAAATTATTCTAATGCATCATCTGTAAAAAGTTATTATTTACAAAATATTCACATGTACATCTTTTTTGCCATGATCTATTATTTACCTGAATCTGGCTCATCTCCTCCCTGTAGGCTTTTTTCAAGGTTTTAACGGTGTCCTCCATCCTCTCAATCATCAGGTCCAGCTCCTCTGCATGCCTCCTCAAGTCCTTCACATAATGATCGTCAACACTCAATGACACAGCATTTAAATTCCTACCAATTCAATGTTACGTTAGATAAATGGACCAGTATCTGTGCATCCACCTTTACTTTGGCGCACATCTGCCGACACGGTTCATACATAATCTTTTTTTGGAAAGTGACGGTATTTAGGAATTTTCGCGATCAATTAATTGTGGCATTTAATACCACGATTAATTGTGAAAACAAGTAATTGTGACATCCCTAGTTTGTATCTATGTCTGTCCACCCCCAGAAATCAAAACAACCTTTGCAGGTAGTGTAATGTGTGTTAATAAGATGTGGCTGTGTGTGTCCTCAGATGGGTCCTGGGAACGTGAGCTGTAAGGACAGTCTTCTGCGCAGTGATCGGCTGATGCTGGTTTTTCTGATGTACAGCAATGTGAATCTTGTGTGGACCAAATCAGACTGTGAAAGTAAGTGTTGTGACTTTTTTGTGTGTGTGTGTGTGTTTGTGTTTTTATTAGGGATTTGTGGCCGTCTTTGAAGGTCTGACTCACACACAAGATGGGGATGCATTTGACCACAGGGGTCAGAGTGCAGGGTCAAGTAGAGACAACATTCGGTGAGGCTTTAATGAGGGTGGTGGGAGTTGGTGGTGGTGGACACGCTGAATGTTGCAGAGACAATACATGTGACTTTTAATTTTATTACACAGACTCTGTCTCCACCAGTCAGGATGTCCAACATGAACCATAGCAGCTTGTGACATGAGTGTATAATTGTATCACAGCTCTTCACCGCATGTCCTGCCAGTTTTTCTTATACAACTGTATTTTCTTTGTTTAGGGTTTTGCAAGTAATGATTATTTTTGTTTTCTTGTCTGAAAATGTCAGAAAATAGTGACAAAAGCCCAATGAAACTTCCTGTAGTCCAATGTGGTGCCACCAAAAAGCTTATCATGTCCAACTAACCCCCCCAAACCCCAAAGATATTCATTTTGCTATCACATCAAACCAGAAAATCCTCCTGATTGGGCAAGGCAGTTCTTGTGGAAATTGACTGAAACAGTATCATCTAATTGATTAATCTACTATTTGTTTTATCCCCAGTGTGTTCATACGTAGCAGTTTGCAGGGGCTGAGTAAAAAACAACAACTGAAAAATGGTTCAAATCTTGGATAAAATAGGGAAAGTCCTTCTTTTGTCCACATTTATTGGACAGAAAAGACCTAACTGATGAATGTTTATATTCCCTATTGTGCAGAGTGCATCGCTGCAGGACTTCAGAGTCCAACCAATGACACGCTGTTCTTCATGACGACTCTAAATCAAACTCTCACCTGCTTTGAGAAGTATCAACAGGTACTTCCCACATTTGATTTACAATGTCAGTCTAGTTTGAGTTCGTGCTCTGACTGTCGTATCTTTTCTCAATTGTTCTTCACAGGGGAATCACACAGAGCTTTGCAAAAACTGTAAAGGCTCGTACAAAGGCCTGAATGAGCTGTACAGCAGGATGGAGAACAACCTGACTCTGTGTATCGACATAGAGGATGCGGTACGTACCAGAGATCAGTTCCTCCTTGAGGCGGGAAGAGAGGAGGCTGCACCCCCTAGAGGAGCCTGTAGATAGACACCAAGGGGAAACTAGTCAGAGGGGCTCGTCGTCCACCCTGAGCTGCTGATGGGATGTTTGCGTCATAGTGAAAAGTTGAACTATTCAGCTTGAAGGTTCACGCGCTTGACCTCGATAACAACACAAGGTGCAACTCCCTAACGGCTGGATTTACTCGGCGTGCTATTTATAGTATCAGTTGTACTAATAACTATGGTACTGGAGGCGACTTAGGGCTCACCTGATAGAGCACAACATTGGCTTTGGCCTGAAAGCCAACCTGCAGCCCATTGCTTGCTCACCCTCCCCCCTCCCTCTCCTTTAATTTCCTGTCTGTGTCTGACTGTCCTATCAGAATAAAAGTGAAAACACTTGAAAAACAACTTTAATAGCTATAGTGTCTAATGTAATAGTATATAGTACGTAGTGATTTATGTATAGGATATAGTATGATGATTAGAAGTAAAGTGTCAACTCTATCTGCAGAGAGAAGCCATAACATGTAGTTTGGAAATAACGAACAAAATGCTGGAAGATTGTTTTCTTCATGTTTAATTAAAAACCTAAGGGAGGGAATAGCCAGGTGGATGCTGATTTCGTTTTATCAGTTCAACTCGTATTTTTGATTCATAAATGTGTCTGATTTGTGAAAAAGGAGGATGAGAGCTGCAGGTTATAAAATCCCCGAAGCAAAACTCCATGATTACAGGCAGCGAATGTTTCAGAACAGAAACCCATGAGTGTTGAATTAGTCCCAACACTCTCCTGTCATTGTCATCTGAGCTGAAGTTTATGTTGCATTTGGCTCTCTGCCTCCTTTCAGATGAACATGACACGCAGACTGTGGAGTAAGAATTTCAATTGTTCCTTCCCCCGCGAGGAGACGGTGCCTGTCATCGCCGTGTCCAGCTTCATGCTCTTTCTGCCCATCATCTTCTACTTGAGCAGCTTCCTTCACTCGGAACAAAAGAAACGCAAGCTCATACACCGTGAGTAACCAGCTTAATTCGCCCATTGTCACACACAGAGAGATTTTTTGACAGGGTTTTGAAGAGTTTGGGGGTCTTTGGGGAGGAGGGAGGGGAGGGACTGAGGTCGAATGACTGTGATATTGGACGGAGGTGGGGTCCGTCTAGGTTAAAATATTCCTGCAGACCTCTGGATCATAGACAGGGTCGCAGGATTATTTTCTGTGCTGGAGGATGGTGGGTGCATTGAACCAGTCGTTTGAACAGATTTGTGGTTGTGATACAAAGAAAATGAATCAGTTGTAATAGTCTTCGTCTTTCACTTTATTCTAAATGAATTTGGAGTTTTTTTTTAAGAAAAATCTGAAATAATTTTAATGTAAAAGTGAATGTGATCATAATCAAAAATCAATCGCTTCTCCTAACGACAATGTTGCTAATGTGAACTCTCATCTTTCCAGCCAAGCGAGCGAAGTCGTACACCAGCCTGATGAACATTCAGGACAAGCTGAGCTGAAGAGGAAGAGAGGTAATTGGTGAAATAGAGAACAGCAAGTTTTCCTTTTGCAGAACGGTACAAGATTTGCCCTCTTTCTGTCTCGTGCCTGAGGTGCGACCAACCTCCTGTTTGTGAATGTAGAGCCCTCAGCTGCAGCTTCACTGGCTGTTTTCTGAGAGGTTGTGACACCCAGTCAGTATTTAAAGGACTTCAAGGCTCAAAACGAATGATACTGAAAATAAAATGCACTGGAATTTTGTTTTTATTGCACAAGACAGCCTTTGGGAGCATTAACATTACATTTGGTTTCATATCCTTACAGCCGTCTTCTCATAATGTGGTAAAAGATTTAAGAGAACATAACATAAAAATGAAGTAGACTCTTAGTTCATCTTAGATTTATAGCAAAAAAGGTACACACTTATTTTCCGAAATTGTTCACAGATTATGTTTGACTCTTACTGCCACATTTAAAGACCAGCTTTGTTTTGTGAATTCAAACTTATTTTTTTCGATTTCCATGAGATGGGACCTGTGTTGGAATCAATGTTGGGCTCATCCTGCAGTCTGAGACACGCAGCTGTCACTAGAAAGAGAGAATGGCTTGAATGGTGTGTGTGTGTGTGTGTGTGTGTGTGTGTGTGTTCAGGTGAGCTAATGTGTGTATGCGGTCTATTTATGGGTTGGGTTGAGAAATGGGTTTTCTGCCTCTAATATATGTCCAGAAGAGAGCTGTGGAAAGGAAGCACTTGATGTCCATTAGTGGTGACATGTATCTGCTGTAAGAAGAGGGGGTGCACATCAGCCGGGTGGGGTGGGGAGACTGAGTGATAAATAAAGACATAACACACAAAATGTAAGAGCACTCCAAAGTACCACACTGTGATGTTACCTGTTTTCCGGGCTGGTTTTTTTTGTGGTTGCATAAAGCTTTTAATGTGCTTTGTTGTCATTTTCCACTGATGTTTAACTTAATTTGTTAAGAGGCTTGTGACCGTTCATGACGGTGGAGTCTACTTGTTGAATTGATGAATTTGCCTATTAAAAATGCATTTGCTGTGTAATGTAAACCTTAACTTTGAATTTATAAATCCAAATAAATATTTCTGTCATGAATAGTGTGTAGTTGCATGTGATATAATACCACAAAAGTTTTATATGAAGGTTTAATCCGAGACGCAACTAACTGTATTCACTCGAGCTGTGATGAAGTATAATTTGAGTATTTACAATTTATATTTCAGAGGGAAGTATTGCTCTTTAGACATGAATGTGACAGCTACTAGAACCATTTCATATGAACATTTTTCAGCCAAAACTAATGACAAGCTCATAAAATAAATATTTGACTGTTAAACTTACTTTAGAGTTTGAGTCAGTCAGGATGAGGTCATCATCCACCAGATGCAGGTTTAAAAGTCCTGCTCACATGTTAATGACCTGTGTTATTACAAGTGCTTTATTTTTTATTTTTTTAGCGTTTACATGGTATTTTTTTATTACTTCTAATGCTCCTACTCCACAATATATTAGATAGAAATGTACTCTTGTACTCCATTATATTTATTCATCAACTACTTGTTGCATTTCAAATTTAACATAGTCCAAACCTTTTACGGATGAAGACTGAAGTTTTGTTTACCAGATACAACAGTGCTGCTTCTTATTGCACTTTTACCAGATAATAATGTAATATAGGAGATTGTATATAGGGTCCTATTACCTGTTTTAATGTAGGCTAGGTATTTGATGTGTATTTTTGATGTGTGTTCTTTGGATGCATTATATTGTGAGGCTTTTGGTATTGTATTAGTATATATTAATAGACAACTTAAGGGGTCTAAACCAGGGGCCCATGTGATTAATTCGCCAAGTAATTACATAGAAGACAGAAGAGGCATAATATTGTTGAAACTGCACATATTTTTCTTCAAGGTTGTTCATAACATTTTGTAAAAGGATAGTTCATTAAACATAAACATCTTAATAATGTGGCAAAACAAAGAGGAAAATTTAGAGTTCTCAAGGTTATAATGTTATTGTTTTACTGGTCCAGTCCTCTTGAGATCAGATTGTGCAGGATGAGGGCCCCTGAAGTAAAATGAGAGTGACACCCCTGGTCTAATGCTTCTCCCACTGTCCTGACCAGGACCAAACAGGCCCAACGCCAGTGCTGTGACTGCAGTTACATTATGACTAATCGGCCCGTGTCGTACAGTGGTTAAAGCTGTTTCTTCACACAGTCACGGTCCTTGTTCTGCAGGTTACGTGGCCTTGAGTTTCTTGCAACTTGAGGCTTTTCCTCCATCATTAGCAGCTAATCTAAATGTGGGATAAAGATACTTGGCCGAATAATCACGGCAACACATCCGTTAAACTCCTTTGGCTTTTTGGTCTTATGGAGCGCAGCCACTGCTGGCCATCAGCAGGTCTAAAGAGCATTATGGATATGCCGAGTCATATGATCCGGTTGCGGCCAGCAGAGCAGAGCAGAGCGGCTACAAACACGGGCTTTGGTGGTTTGCGCTCGGGCACGGTGAAGTGTGTTGAGCGGCTCGTGTGCGGCGCGGTGCGGGGGGCTCAGGAATGAGAATGACAGCTTTGATTCCCGTTAAGCCTCGTTGCTTTTCTGAGGCGCACCGGGTAGGCCCTGCTTAAGGGCCTGAAAGTCAACACAAACTCCCGGCAAAGTGGAGCGGAGGCCGCCACGTGACGGAGAGGGCCGATGGAAAAGCCGCAGTTCTGCAGGACTCAGTGATTTAGACCGTGTAACAAGTTTTCGGATTGAGAATATCCCCATTCAATGTGCATTATTATACTGTGCACGTTACATTAGAGCACCATTATTATAGATAAGATGCATTACATTCAGCTCCGCAGGAGCACGTGCAATGTCACAATTATGCTTTTATGTTAAAGACCCCTCCAACCAAAAAATAAGTTTGCATGCATGTGACTTTCGCTTGGATGTTTGACCTCTGCTATGCAGGAAGATGCTATAGGCTATGTGCAGAGTTTGATTGTACAAAGCTCTTTTCACATTCATATTCATCTCTATTTGTCTTAATGCTCCTGCAGGTTAGGCACTGGCATTATTTAGTGACATCACAAGGTTTGGGAGCCAATCATGGACAAATGTAGAATTAAACTAATTTATACTGAAAGAGAAATTAATTTTGTATCATAAGGTATATTTAATTTTTTTTAAACAATAAACAATATTTGCATATTGACTGAGGATATTTTCCTTAGAGAGAAGTATATTAATTGTATATATATTTTCACCATCTAATTCAACATTTTTGGTAGAAAAATGTGTAAGAGTAGGTATTTAAATTGTGGTATTTTATGCCTTGAAACTGTTGGAGGGTTTAATCATCATGTTGTATGAACTTAGATGTTTCCACTGAATGTTCTTATTTCAAACCAACACAGCCACATGTAGGCTAGTGGAGAGAAAGGTTCATTGACAGGTGAAATTATCTGGTGACTAAGTAGTGATCAGAGTAAATACATTCAGCAACTTCCCACCTCTGTTTATGACTGAAGTCCATCTCCTAATCTCATGCCAACTTGTGGCAAATAACTAACATAAAGTGGCTTGCCTTATAAATAGAGCCTTATAAAGAGAACACATTTACTCCTTGGAAATGGAAAGGCTGCTTTCAGAAATGTTCAAGCATTTAAATTTAATTGAATTGCTTGACATTCACTCTTTTACACTTGTGTTACAATGTGTTGATCAAAACAAATCTTACCATGGAGGTCTTTGGGCTGTAAAGTGCCTTCCACAGTCAGGAAACATGCAGGGCACTTTTTGTCTATGCCTTAAAGCAGATATCATCGGCACGGCCGTTTCGGCTAATGCTGTGTTCAAGGCAGGCTTTTGAAACCGTAAGTTACAGCTTCAAGTCACAACTACGACTTGGTAGCGTTCCAGGTAACCCGTAGCTCGTGTTTTTACCGTCCTGTTGTCTGTGAAAGTTCCCTATAACGGCCACTCGTAACTTCCGACCCGTGAACTCGTACCAGATCGAACTGGTATGACTTCACAGGAAGGAAAAACACAAAGTACGAGTTTCTTTGAACGCACCATGAGTTAGCAGCCCCCGCCCTTGTCAGGCATCAATTGGTCCTCGTGCTACGTCACCACATTCACGCGCATCCCTTGGCTGCACACACAGCCCTTCATGCCGTTCTCTCCCCTCATTGGATAACACTTGTATCCCACAAGGAAAATTTTCTCCTCGGGTTACAGCAGAGTGACGGAGAGACTCGTGTTTAGGCTGAAATACTTCATGTAAGTGATTGCTGACGGAAAATAGGACTATTTAGGACTTATATTAACAAAAACATTCCACTGATATCTGCTTTAAGTTGTTGGTCTCACAAATGAAAAAAAGAAAAACTGTATTTTCAGCGTTAAAGGGTTGAATTAACCAATCTTTGGTCCCTCACACTTCACCTTGAGACATGGAGGTGGCTTTGCTTATTTGGTCTTGAAGTCTTTGTTGAAAATGAGTACTTTTTTAATGTTAGCTATAGAACATTTTTCATTTTAATAATGCGTTGAGTGTGCACACTTAACCCACAGCACTAAATGTAATTGCATATGGGCTACATTACGGTCTGTGTGTTTTTGTCACATCGGTTTATGATAAACTGCAGTGAACTGACTGCAATGAAGTCAAAATAAATAAGTCAATAATAACAATACAATCCACCAGTAATCATGCTCTAATTCCATGCAATATTATTGTACACCCAGTCTATTCACACAGAGCTTGGATTAAAAGAAAATGACTGTGGGAATAATTCTGCAGTAAGTGTGGGACACTTTATGTGGGAGAAATTAATATGATTTTGCAAACAGACTCATATCCTGATCTCAACTATTTGCTCCAGTTTTCTGCTGGAATAAAGTAGAAAGAGAAAGGTGTTGTGATGTTTGTGTAAAAAGTTTTATTTAATTTCACACTGTTAACAGCTATTTGAATTGGCTGCATCTTACCTAAAAGCTATGTGATATTAAAACCCAAGGTCTTAGAAAATAGATATCAATATGTTAGTAAAACCTCTTCACATATGACAAAATCACATGTGGCAAATAATCTATTATGTATAACAGTTTTTAAAACACTGTGCTGATGGATTGAGACCTTCAAAAATGGTGCAAACATTCATTCCTCTCTCGAGCTTTCAGCTTTTCTCATGTGTGAACCTGTGAGTTGACTTTTGTAAAGCTCAGGAGGGGAACGAGGCAGGAATGCAGGAGCATGACGGCCGAAGCTGAACTGACCATTGTTGACGTTTCAGTGGCCCAAACCGTGACACAAACCTTTCCTTGGACCTCTGCTGATGAGAAATGAAGACTGTAAACGACTGGCAAGTGCCCTCCACTGCAATAGACCTTGAGATCATTGTGTTGACAACAATTATCCAGGCAACATATGAAAAGAGTTATATTCATTTCCTCCTGCTGTAGCCTCTTTGTCTCTCCGTATCTGCATCTGTATTTGCAGAGTTGCTCATTCTCTATTAATATGAAAGGTTAAAATTTAGAGGTAACAGGGTTATGTTGAAAATGATTTGCCGTTTGCAATACATGCTCCAGCAGATGGCAAAAACATACTTGTCTTTGCTGAAGTTACCTTGAGACAAGTCTAGTACATTTCACATTTGATAGAGGAGTACGGGGATGCTCTTCATGTTGTTTCTGAATCTGGCCTTCCATTTCCCTTTATTAAGGCTAATTCTTGTTAAATGACTGTTTTGCTGTTCTTTGACAAGGTCACACCCTCCTTTAGACTAAATGCCTTTGAGTCTCCTGCTCTCCTCCACAGTCTCCCTCCATGCATCTGTACTTCTACAGCAGACGCATCCCATGTTACGGAGCAGCGAGTTGCTCTTTCCTTATGGCTTTATTAAGAAACTGTTAGTTAGGACTTAAGTTGTTATGCAACCCCCCCCTTCACCTCCACCACCACCAACAACACTCTAAGCTGTCAGTTAGTTAACTGGCTGAAGGTCAGGCTTAGATTATGCACCTCTCAACCCCTGCGCAATGAATATGATGCTTTGTTGAACAAGGAGTAAACATATGCCCCTGGGGGTAGGAATTAGCAGACACACACACATGCACCCTCTCTTACAGAGCATATGCAGAGTGAATGGGGCTTATTATACACCTGCGAGTGGGGTCAAAGTCTGTCAATCCCTAGCTTATGGTATTATGATAGATTATAGAATCACTCTCTAATGGCAGTCATTCAGTTTGTAATCTCGGCAGCTTGATGCAAAAGCACTCAGCGTTCCAGCTAAGGGCCTGTTGAAAATAAGACCTTCTCCTCATTCATCCCTTACTTCCCCCCTTTCACAAAGGTCTTATGACAAGTCAGCTGTTGGTGACATCACAGATGCTGGATCATATGTCAGAAACCTTTGCTGCCTGACTTACATCCCTCGCAGCTCAGCGGCAACTGAGGCCACTTGAGGCCAAAAGAGCGGCGAGGTGCGGCGGGGGGCGAGGGCTCAGTGTCAGGGCTGCCAACAGGCAGGCAGGGTGGGGGGCACTCTTCAGGGCAGGAACATCTGACCCATGTGTGGGGTTTGTTTGTGTGGGCAACCAGACAGTGCCCATCTTGCCATCAGCTTGAGGAGACATTTATCATTTGTGTGGTGAGCGTGCATGAATTAAAAAGTCCAGGCTGTGTGCACGTGAGTCACTGGATTTCTGTTTTTGATCAGCATAGAATAGAAAATGTGTGTTTTGTTTGTCTGCAAGATCAGCTCCATGTGCTTCAAACATGCTGCATGTCAAAAATTGTACATTTTCATGGTATGTTAGTTTGCAGAACCAAAGTTAAATTTCGATCACAAGACAGTAGCGCCACCTAAAGTCAGCTTCTGAACATGACGTTATAGAGACATGTCACTGTGTTTTGGCTGTCTGTCTGTTTTACATGATATATTGTTTTAGATATTCAAAAACAGGGGCCATACAGAATCAATTTACCCCTTTAAATATCATGAAGATGATGAACGCCACAATGCGTTTTTGAATTCAGTGTAAAACTCCTAGTCTCTGCACCTTTGACTCCTGATTATCAATGAGTGTTGGCATTTCTTATTTTAATTTCTGACAGTAAACTCCACTTGAAACAGTAATATCTATTAATTAATTAATTAATTAATTAATTAATTTGTTTGTTTGTTTCTGTCTCTTTTGGATGTTTAATTCCTGTGCTCTATTGTCTCTTGTTGACCTAATCCAAAGTCACATAAGGTCATTTAAAACATATTGACAGACTTAATTGGCCGCTGCAATAGTTGTTACCTGGCCAACAAAACTTCTGTTAAAGTTCTTTTTCCATTAGATAATATTTACCTATTCTGTCAAACAGCTATTTTAGTAATCAACATGTATGTCCCTCATCTTATCTCCCATGTTTTGCTGTTATTTCAATCATCATGTAGCTTTGCCACATACTGTATAGCCTTATAAAGTGCCTTTTACATGAAAAAGTAAAATAAAGCACAATTAAAAGCCCTTCAGGTGCTGCAGTCTATGTTCAGGTGATAGGACAGGAAGGCGACTTGGAAATATTAAGTTATAGCCTATCACTAGATGGCAGCACTTAGCCATCTATAATATATCTGTGATTCCACATAGGCTTCCTCTGACCTGCATTGAAACTGCTGCACTCCTCATAGTTGGATGTATTGGTTGTATGAAAACCAATATTTACGTAGCCTAATAGCACACACATAGAATCTGCTTTTGCCAATGCAAATTATTTAGCCTACTAATACAACCAACTAACTGACAGCAAAGAATGTAAAAAAAAAAAAAAAAAGGACTGAGTAATGTATCTTTTTATACATTTATAATCTTTTTACATAATCTTTTTTTAAATATAAAATATTTTTATTTTATATATTATATATATTTTTTAATAGACTAATCTTTTTTATAAACAGTCTTTGGTAATGTTCACGCGCACTTGAAGGCTGACGTGTCGCCATAGGGACCGTCGCCATAGCAACGTGTAAATAAAACAAAAAACAGCACGGCTGCTTTTTTGCCTGTTTATCAGCAGAGTTTTTTTGTTGTTGTTAGTGTTTCCAGCCTGTTTTTTTCTTTTTTTTCTTTGACACATCAGTGTTGAAACCGAAACATGGAAGACGTTGACAGCGACCTCGAAGAAGCATCAGAAGAGAAGGAACTAGATGTGCTGACCGAATATCAGCAGAATGAAAACAGGTAACTCTGAATGTAAAAAAGAAAGAAAGAAAGAAAGAGCTAACGTCTGTGCATTTAACAGGTTGGATTTTGCAGGCAACATGGACCTCACGTATTTTGCATCTGCAGTAACGTTAGTAATAATAACAAAAACCCATAGGTTTATCAACAACAGACATACCGTTTACGGACGCTGGATCCCACGTCAACCTCGCCGCCATATTGGATCGGGCTGGACTCCCCTGTAAACAAACGCAGATAAATGCAAGAGTTGTAGCTTTGTTGATACAAAGCTCTACAACATTTATAAACACTTTCAGTATGATTTGTATGGAAGCCCATTTCCGCCACTTGATGGAAAAAAAACAAGATCTAATAATTGAAAAGTGAGATAAGTCAAAAATAATGAGATATTATACCAAAATAATGAGATACTGTCTAAAAATAATGAGATACTAACTCAAAAATAATGAGATACTAACTCAAAAATAATGAGATATTATCCCCAGAATAATGAGATACTTTCTTAAAATAATGACGTACAGACTCAAAATAATGGCATGAGGTAATAATAACTCACACCATATCGAACATATAGAGTGGCTTTGAGACACAGCAAACTTGCATGTAATTTGCATATATTCAATATGAGTTATTACCTTATTGTTTTGAGTCAGTAAGTCATAATTTTGAGTTAGTATCTCATTATTTTGAGTTAGTATCTAATTATTTTGAGTGATTAGATGTGGCAGAAGTGGGCTTCCATAGATTTGACCAGTAGCTTAGAAAAGTCTGGCGTCTACTTCCTTACACTTGCAAAGTTTTATGATTTACGTGAAGTAAAAATTAAAAAGACAAAAAAGTCAATACATAATGTCTTAGTGTCACTTGGTCGAATGATTTAATGAAACTTCGTAGACTTCAGTGTTTTTTTCTGTATTATTTATCGTGCTCACTTGTATTTTTAATAGAATGTAATGACAAATAAGTCTACACATTTAGGGTCTCCACCGAGCTAGACGCGGAGCAGGAGCTCACCATGTATGAGCAGCTGAAAGAGGAGGAAGATGAAGATGAGGAGGAAGATGAGGAGGAAGAGGATGAGAGCATAACGGTTTGTTTTATTCTAGTGTCATTATATTAACTAACTTGTTTTTGTTAGATTGAATTTTTTTATTTCACCCTCGTACAAAGAAGCCATCAAATCACACACCCAGTGGTATGAAAATACCTGCTACTCTCTAACATTTACTAGATTACTGAGTTTCTTTCTGATTCACCTGTTAAGAAAACCAGAAGTTTCACAGCTTTAATAGAAACCGTCTTCTTGTAGATTCCTTCTGAGAAGATAACCAAGCTGCAAAGAGATTTGACAGCATGTGTCACCAACATCCAAACTGTTGCTGATGCCAGAGAGTCAATGCGAAGGAAGGAGGTGGAAGACGCTCACAAAATTAGGTAATGTTGTTTTGATTTCGCAGTGAATGTTAAAAAAAAAAAATCAACACAACTAGCATGTATACAGTATATACTGAGACAAAATTTGCCCATCCTGTTTGCCATTATGTTTGTTTTTCTCTCTTCCAGATTGGAGCGACTGGAAAATCATATGAAGTTGAGTCAGGAAAAATTTGAAGAGATTACCAGAGGGTGGTCGATAGTTAAGGAGAAGGCGACCCTTCAAGAGCTGCGGGAAGCTCGGGACCGCCAGCAGCAGATGTGTGCTCTTCTTTTAGAAGACAAGGAGAAATTTATAAATGACCTGCAACAGGTATCTATATCTATCTATCTATCTATCTATCTATCTATCTATCTATCTATCTATCTATCTATCTATCTATCTATCTATCTATCTATCTATCTATCTATCTATCTATCTATCTATCTGATTATTTCTCAATTTTATTCTGAGTAGGAGATGAAGATTGAAGACGATCATTATGTGAAGGACTTGAGGAGGCATGCAGAGGAGCTGGACCTGATGATTGAGAGGATGGAGGACACCGTGAAAACCTTGAAAAAAGCCTACAGGGAGGAGATGAGTCAGATTCAGGTAAATAATAGATCAAGGCAAAGAAGATGTAGGTTACATGTGAATATTTTGTAAATAACAACTTTTTACAGATGATGCATTAGAACAATTTAGGCCTATAGAGTTTGCAGTTTTTACAGGGTTAAGAAGCTGCAGCCCACCACTTTGTTCCAAGAATGAAGTATCTCAACCATTGGAGGTGTTACTGTGAAAGTTGTAAATGTGGGATTATGGGTAATTTCTCCCAGAGGATGAAAGCTAATGGCGTTGTCATTTGTGATTATGTGAGAAATTTGGTTTGATTTTTAATTACTGTAAATTATCTACAAAACAAATTGAATTTTCTTAGCTTCAGCTGAAGTTTTTTTTTTTCCTTTTGTGCCATATTGCTAATGTCAGTGGACCTATTGTACATACTGTTCACAATGGTAAATTATATTTACCAAATATCATCATATTATATTTCCTTTTAAACATGATTACAGATTGCTAAAGTTGACATTACGTAAGTCTGTGCCATCATTATCATTCTTGCTAATGGTTGCACTTATGTTGTTTGCAGAGAGTTTATGAGCAGCAAATTGAGTTCATACTTACCAAAGATGTGACTGAATGGGAACAACTCATGCAGCAACTCTTGGACAAAGAGGTCAGGATACACACTCATCCTTCAGCCCTCTGTCACCTCCATTCACATCTTATATCTTACCACCTCTTCTCACCTCTGTGTCAAATCATGTCTAATATGTTTCCAGCAAAAGGCGCTGGAGGAGAGGAGGGAAACAGTGGAGGAGTATGAAGCAGAATTCCACAAACAGATACTGGAGTCGATGGACAACGAGAACGCTCGACAGCTAAAAGACAAGGAAAAACTTCAGGTTTGTATATCTCCTTTGAGTGATTTTTTTCTGCAGTGAGCTGTATTTGATTAAAAAAAGAGCAGCTAGTGATTGTGAGTGCAAAGGTGAGCCCTGGGTTTACAGTAATACGCCGAATGTATTATTCTTGGTTCTGGACTCTGCAGGGTGTACAGAGAAAGCAAGAGCAGGCAAAGGGGAACTCCATGATCAATAAACTCCTAGAAATGAGGCGGAAGCACGAGGAACAAGAATGCAAAATCAACCTGGATGGAATGAAGAAGAGGTTTTTGAGGTAGTACTGTAGAGATGATCTCACACAGACACACTGATTTTTATTTAAATATTTAATTTGCTTTGTTCCTAGCATTGGTTTTTTGTTTCAGTTTGAGAGAAGAGCTAAAAAACCTGAGGGGCCAGTACAGCGATCACATGGAACGGACTCGGGAGGCCAGACGTAATTTGACCAAACAAATCAAAAGCAGCGTTCAGAAGTATGAACGCGTACAGAGGAAAATCAAGTGAGTCACAGTTATCCAGTCATTTTAAAGTAAGACTGACTCACTGTATGATTGTTTGCTTCTTTTACCTCAATCATATTCTTCTCCCTCCTTCTTGAAACAGGCACTTTGCTGTCGCAGATGCTACAAAGTTCGAGGAGATGTGGATCACCCTTGAAGCAGAAGTGAAGCAACTGGTTGAGAAGTCTTTAGTAATTGACTCGTTGATCTGCAAGCAGCACCTCGGCTTAGCCTGGGAGCAACCTGCGATGGCCTTCATGGAGCTCTCTGGACCCATCCATCCTCAGAAACAGGTTCAACAGGCGGTCGCCCAGGTCAACACCTCAGACGGACTGAGGCTGGAGACTGAAGCAGAAAGCATGGACATGGACGTTTTAAAGGAAGGGACAGAGGACCAGGGTGAGAGTGATGCAGAGGGGGAGTACGGGAAGCTGTCGCTGGACACAGTGAATAAAGTGTTGGAGCTGCTGTGTGATGAAGCGGTAAGACACAAGTGCAAGAGTCATGTTTGTACTAATCACAAATATATAATACATAAACTCAAAGAAAGTCGGCCTTTCTCCTATGTCAGGGCTTTCTGCTGGAGGATTCACTCGTGCAACTGCTGGCTCCCGTGGAGAAGGAGAAACAGACTGCTCTGAAGATGGGCTCTCTCCTGTGTGTGAGTTTATGATCTCCCACAGACAAATACACCTCAGTCGGTCGCTTCACTTGGGCCATGACTGCACAGTGCATCAGAGTATTGTTGGGGTGGCACATCGCAACAAATCCTGAAAAACCACTCATTTTGTTTTTCTCTTTCAGTCCTTTGGAATTGAAGACAAGGATTTGCCCACTTTGGTTCATTTCATCTTAAATTACAAAGATGAGCAGAGAGAGAAGACGGAGGTGAGGAGGGAGAGACATGGATGCCTGCTCGCTGAAATTTCTATTTTGAACATTTATGATAATCACCAATCACCACTCTGTTTACTTCCAGCAGGAAGTAAACGGCGAGGCGGCACAAAGCAGCTCTACGCCTAATTTGACCCCCGACCTCATCCATCCGAACCATATCCTGCCTACGCTCAAGAGTTTCCTCAAGCAGCACAGGAGGTGAGACGCACCCCGACCCTCACTGCAACCACTTGTTTATGAAAACTGGATCATATTGTACCATATAGTATGTTATATGTTAAGTATCTCAAAGTACAGCAACAGCAAAAATGTTGCTGCTACCTGTGTTTATAGTCTTTCTCAATGAATATGTGATTCTAACGTGTTCCTGGTTCTTTCTAAGGGGGAAGCAGCCGACCAGCTTTGTGCAAATAGAAGCCCGGGATAGTTCAGAGGACAAAGCCTTCTGGGAAAGTATGGGCAATGTCATCTCTGAGGACAAAGTCAAACTCTGGGAAGTAGCAGAGCGCATACTCAACCAGTACCTGTGAGTAACAAACCACACACACACACACTCAGACAGAGAATCAAAAACATCCATCAGTTATCAAGGAGAATGTTTTTATTCTTGTCTCTAAATCTTGTCTTTTATTCTTGTTTATCTGTGCAGTGAGGTCCTCACAGAGATCTCTGAGCTCGTCCCTGAGGCGGACGGTCTGTGGCAGCAGAACGCAGAGCTGCGGACGCTTCTGCAACAATTTCTCGTCTCCCAAGTATGTGTGTGTTTGTGTGTCATGCTGTTTTTCAGAAATTCACTTTGGGTGAAGGTCAGGGCTTTTCCCCAGCAGCAGTGCAGAAAACAGTAACAACAGCCTTAATGTAGTGTGTGAAATATTACAGTGTTTCTAAGGTTGAAGGGATGAGGAGTAACTGATTAATTGATCGGCAGAGAAACTGAACCATTTTAACAAAAAAATAATCATTAGAATTAGATCTAAAATAGTTAGTGGAGTAATAGATTCATCAATCAACAGAAAAAAAGGATCAGCAACTCCTCTGGATATCAGTGAAGTCACTTTTGGTTACAGCTTCTTGCAGACTCCAAGGTTTGTTACTCCTTATCAACAATGACAATAGTAGATGACAATACCTTTCAGTAGGTTATGGACAAAAAAAAGTTCTTTAAAGACATCACCTTGGTCTCTGCTGAAGTAGAAGTCTACAAATAATAGACAAGCCTCAGAACGTTCAGTATGAAAATAGAAATGAATGTGCCTCTTCTTTCATATCATCCACCTGACAATGTATTCTTCTGCAGGTCGTACATCAGGCGCCATAATTAATAATCAATGATCAACATCACACCGGCAGAACAGGATTACAGGATATATGTTCATGATAAAGAATAAAACTTGTATTAAGTCTTGTTGTGGTTGCACTTTTTATTTTTACAGCTCCAAAGGAACAGATGTTAAAACATTACAGTTGATCAAAGATGTACAAGATTTCCTGTGCTACACACGGTGTATACAAAATAGTACAGGATCCTACAGCAAACTATGTGTGTCAGAGGACTGCAGTTTGTTGGTTTCATCCAGCAATGTTGAAGAGCTTGTGGCTGAGCTCTGAGGGCAGGGAGAAAAAGAGCAGTGCCAGGAAGAGCAGACCCAGCACAGCAGCCAGCAGCACCACACAGTGCAGCTTGTAGTGCCTCCAGGCCATGATGCACATCGTCCTCACGGGGCTCAGCAGCCACGACATGCTGGTGCTGGGGCGACTGGACACAGAGATTCAGACATGAAACGGCAGCTCCAAACTTAACCGTAAAGAAAACTCGAACTAGCTTGTGTGTGTCCTTGAGGAATGTTTATGTGCTCACTGCTCAGAAAGTTGAGGCTTTGGTTGAAGCGCTGAATGAAGCTGAAGTCTCAGCATAGATTTAAGCGCTGAATGTGTGACCACAAGCGAAGCTGAAGTGAAAGTGCTGAAAGGAGTTGAAGAGTCAGCCAAAGCACATCTGATAATCTGGGTTGAAATGACAGTAAAAAAAAAAAGAAAAGAAAAAGAAATTCATTTCCTCAAACACTTGCGGGAAAGCTAACAAATTTTTCTCTGAAACATGTCAACCATGGAACGTTTATTTCAAATTGCCAAAAACAGACGAAGAAAAATAAATATCGCACACGTTTCAACAGATATACGTATAAATACACAAATTCATCGTAAAAACAGGCAAGTTTAGTGCAAACGAGAACTCCGTAAATCTGTGAAACGCAGAATCACAAACAAAGACCGCAACACAAATTTGATCAAGCACAGGCAAAATTTGAAAATAGTTAGGAGGGGGCTATGGACACTGCAAACAATGCCATCTGATATGGAGCCAGGTTCAGAGTTCTCACAATCAACTCTGACCCACGTTACCAGTCCGCTCAAGTGCACTTTAATCGTACTTCCATCTTTACATTATCTGTAATAGAGTAGAGTTGAGTGATTTGGTTTGTGTCGAACTGGAAAGACAAATCATGCCAACACACACGACCTCTGTGGTCATTATCACAATGACGCATGCATATCGACATTTAACTCCACAGTCAGGTAGAAAACAGTAATAAGCAGGATTTGTTGCATTTGAGGACTTTTTTTTTTTTTTTTTTTTTAAATCGGTCAAATGATATTTGCAAATTATTTGTTTTAATCCCCCGTAAGGATTTTGTTGTTGTGATACAAGACAGTGGCAGGAAGGCAATTTACAGACTAAGCATATGGGGCATTCTGGGAGAACAGGCTCAACTGTGCTCTTAGCCTACATGAGTTAATTATACCAAAAAAAGTGATTAAAAAAAAAAGTTTTTCCAAATTAATTGCAAATAATGTTTGCCTCATGTCTTGTTTGCTTGTCTTGTTTGCTTTCATGGAAAATATCAAACATAACACTTCAACTAAACCCTGTAGAGAGCTTACTCATCATTTTATTGTTTAATTCTTAAGTCATCTTGTTCTATGTCTCATTGAATTTCATTAGGAAAATAGACATCTTTTTTCTTCATTATTCTTCTTCAAGTGTGCAAAGACCGCAAGAGCTATAGCGATTATAAAATAAATGGTAACACTTTGCTGTGACAACCAATGTTTTGCCTTTATAAGCTGCATATAAACATGTAATAGCATATAACACAGTGTAATGTAGTTGTGCACAGATTTAAGTGTGTGTGAAAACACATAAGTTGAAGCTGGTGTATAAACAGATAAGAATGAAGGACATTATAATAAAACAGGGAAAATACATATTCACAGGAAAACGTTTAGTGTTATTTACATTCTTAAACACTTAAAATGTCCTTACATGTGCTGACAACTACATTATAGTGTGTTATACAGTAAAGCTTTTATCTAATGTTTATATAGCGCGTATAATTAGAGGGGTTGAAGCTGAGTGTTACCAAAAATATTGTTAATTTTGTTCCCTATTAACCCAAATCAGTAGCAGATGTTGTAGCGGTAATGGGAGATCTTACAGCATCGCTTGAAATGAACATCCCATGCAATCGTCCGACCACTAAAACCTGACGCTCTGATTTAGCCTCGTGAATAAATAATTAAATAAAACTAAATAAATAAATAAGTTATGAGCTGTATAAACAAATAAAGAAACATTCACTGTCATGTGACGTCGCTCGAAGAGAAGATCGGGGGGGAGTCGCGTCGTCGTGGCGTGTGATTGCTGTTCAGTCAGTTCAAGGATGGAGTGTAAAGGAGTAGATCTGTTAGGCTTGCTGCAGACTGGATGGAGGATTAGTGTTTCTCATGACTTTTAGAGGGTGGGGGTTGAGGGAGGGGGAGCGGAGGGGTATTTTGGGTGGTGTCTGCCTCCCCCCTCAGAGCTGCAGTGAGAAGTAGCAGGATATCAGAACGGATTAGAGAGGAGAAGTATCGCTATCGTTCTTCCAAAGAGCCTTTTTTTTTTTTTTTCTAAGCCTGAGGGAGACCGACTCCTCTGCGCCTCCCTCTACTTACCCACCACCACCCTCCCTCCCTCCCTCCCCCCCTCTCCCCTCTGCTTTCCCAGCATGCACTCAGGCCCCCAGCAGCTTCTTGACAAGGTAGCCCGGCATGCTGTAGAGGAAGAGGCCCAGCATGATGAGCAGCAGCAGGGCCACCACGATCTTGATGATCAGCCACTTGTAGCGGTTGCACACCAGGTAGCGGATGGCTTTCAGCGGGCTCAGGAACCACAGGAAGGTGGTGTCTGGGCGGCTGGAGGGTGGTGGGGGGGATGGAGGAGGAGGAAAGGTAACGGATGTGGTGAAGAGGACATGCAGGAGGATGGAGGAAGGGGAGAGAGGGATGGGATGAAACATGGGAGAAATAAAAAAAAGAAGAAAGAGACAGAAAGCTGGCATTAGTGGTTAGTACGGCATGTTGCACTTTGCGGGTATTATTTTCAACACAGCATGCTCACAGCTCACATTCGTATATAAACATAACGTTTCCAAAGATCACACCACAGAGTAAAAGCTCTACATTCAAAACATGAGCACAATGGAGATGTTCATAGAAATAGATGGATGATTGACCAACAGCTCTGTCAATAATATTGTGGTAACACTTTCTATTACGAGTCCATAAATCCAAGTTTATTTCCTGCTAATGTTTCCTGGAGAGGAGCGATCCGTTTGCACACTGACAGTTATTTCTAGATGCTGTGTCAGCACAACCTGGATATTTGTATTCATTCCTACATGTGTCCAAACACATTATTCACAATTCGAATGATGAATAAAGTTTCCAATAATAAGTCACTGAGCAGTAAACATTCATTGTGCTTGAAATTGAGTGAATCTAAACTAATGAATATAAACCATAAACTACATGGTTCTCTCTGGGAAAAACTTCAAGAAATTATTTGGAAATATTACCACTTGTTAGTTTATTGCCTGTTTTGGCATTTGCTTTTGACTTGCAGTGATTATTATTATTATTAAACATAATCTGGTAGTTCATGCTTCTGTAGCCTATGATTCTGATGTTATTCTGTTTTTATAGATAATTTGTTGATACTATCACTCCGACACTGATTCAATTTCATTTTATTTTTAACTCAGTTTAGTTTCTGAATGATATCTGGATATCATACAGGATGTGTTGTCAAAGGAAATGAAACTAAATCCTTAAGTTTTACAAAACAGAAGCATGAAATGTCATAGTTTCAGGGGAACAAAATGAATAATGAAGCAACATAATGTCACTGAAATTGATATAAAAGACCATTTTCTAAAGGTAGACTGAGTATCTGACCTAAAAACATCCCTGTATTTTTCCATATCGCACAGTTGGTCACTTATATTACACTCAAATGTAATGGCAATTTGTGGCAAAAACACTGGTGACACGAGACAGAAGAGACACTATTCTACTGCCAGGACAGCGGAGGAGGAGGAGGGACAGAAGACAGAAGAGTACAAAGATTGAAGTTGAGTTTGGCGCCACAGAAGAGGAATGTGCTACAGGTAGGACAGGAGAAACCGGGAAGCGAAGGGTTTAATAGAAGAAGCAGAGACAGCGAGGAGGGGGCGGAGGCTACCAGCGCTTCAGGCCCCCAGCATCTTCTTGACCAGGTAGCCGGGGATTGAGTAGAGGAAGAGGCCCAGCATGAGCAGCAGCAGTATCAGCCCAAGGACCTTGAGGATCAGCCAGCGGTAGTTGTGCCAGATGAAGTAACGAATGGACTTCAGGGGGCTCAGAAACCACATTAGACTGGTGTCCGGACGACTTTTCGCAAAGGAGGGAAGGAAACAAGGAAGGAAGGAGGATGCAGATGGAGGCAGAAAACAGGGAGGAGGGGTAAGGAGAAGAGGAGTTACACAGAAAGGAGGGAGAGGACGAGGGGGAGGGAAGAGACAGAGGGAGACAGTTGAAGAGATGGTAGGAGGAGAAACGAGTGTGAAAGTGTAACAGTGGCTTGTTGACAGTGCAGAAAGCAGCCGTGGTCAAACACAACCACGTCTAATCTCTATTAAAGGGATAGTTCAACATTTTGGCAAATTGGCCCATTGTCATAATCCCTATAGTTTTAGGAGTAGTTTCGTTACCTTTAATTGTCGGTGCAAGTTATTTTTAGAACGGCGGAGCAGAGAAGTGAGCTTCTCAGAGCTACGCTACGGAGGCTAATGGGATTTCTTGGTTTCCCTCATCAAACTCATCAAGTACACAATCCAACAACTCCAAAACACTCTCGTGGACAAGTTGTGACCTGCACATTCACCACGCTATGAGATAACAACGGAACATCAGCTGTTTTGCATGAATTTACATCGAAAACAACAACAAAACAACCGTCTTGTAACGTTCAGTTATTATCTCATAGCGTGGTGAATGTGCAGGTCACAACTTGTCCATGAGAGCATTTTGGAGTTGTTGGATTGTGTATTTGATGAGTTTGATGAGGGAAATCCCATTAGCCTCCGTAGCGTAGCTCTGAGCAGCTTGTGGCTCTGCTCCGCCGTTCTAAAAATAGCTTGCACCGACAATTAAAGGTAACGAACCTACTGCCATCACTATAGGGATTATGGAAATGGGCCAATTTGCCAAAATGTCGAACTATCCCTTTAAATTACATTAAACTCAGAACTGGTGTTGATTTCTGATTTGCTGCGTTTTGCACTGTAAGAATGATTTACCCCAAGAGACGACTTAAGGGACTCTTGCTTGTGTCTGGGTCTAGTTTTAAATGAGTGTCAGTGAAAGGCTGATTGAAACGTATATTTTCAGTATAGTAGATAAAACATGTCGACATCTTACTTTGGTTTCTCCAGTGGATCTGGTTCGTTTCGTCCGAGTCCTACAGGACTTTTCTCTGCCTCCTCTGCTGTTACAAGGTGAAGCTCAGCCTCAACTTTACCCTGCAACGACATCAATAACCCATTTAATCCAAGGCAACATGTGGATTTAAATACACAATAATACACATATCCATACACAAATACCTACATTTTCTTGACATGGGAGATTTCCATAAGACTTTGATATTTGGTGCTTCTCAACCTTTTATACATTTGACATTTGATTAAACTACTGGTTAATGTTGACTCAAATCAGTAAATCATTTACTGACACTTTATAGATGATCTTTTACAAACCAGTGACATCTCCTCAGTAACTGGTTTGTGATTTATGTAATATTTGATTCATAAATGTTGAATCCATCATTGATCCTTCCTTTACGGATTAATAAAGTATCTCGATCTTGATCAAGTATGAAAATACCAACTTTAAACACAATAAAGATAGTGAAAAATGTGTGACTTGTTTACAAATGACATACAATTTAGTTATCAATGCTTTTCTAATGCTTTATAGTCAGTTATAATAGTAAAGTGTTACCAGGGTAACACCTGCTCAACCCAAGATAAACACAGCAAGAACAAACATTTGTGGCACAGAGTAGAAATAAATGAGACACTATTTTCCCTGTTACATGTCAGAGTCCCATCTAAATGATTTCCAGGTGTTTTCCAAGTTAAACAACACCTTAAATCCTGAGTTTGGACATGAGGTATGAGCCATTAAAACAAAATAGATTTTTCCTTTAAAGATTCTTTTCATTCGCAGACTTGGGTGTATTACCGTGAGCTCCATCTCATCGTTCTCATCGCGCGCGACAAACGGCCACCAGCCCTTCACTCTCTTTTGTTTGAAAATGGAGATGGTGGGAAGCTCGTGCTCATTTCGGATCATGTCCAGAGAGCACTGCTTGGCCGTCTTGGCCCCACGGGGGAACCGGTTCAGGTCCAGCTCAATCGCACCTGGGATTAAGTGAGAGTTAAAGCAGTTACATTAAAGGAGGTGATGATAAAAAAACAAACAAAAAAAACAACATTGAAATCCACCCAGCAACCCTCTCCCATCCGTCCTCACCCAGGAAGTCGTCAGCGGAGAAGTGGTCGGCATCCCAGACCTGCATTGTGAGACGAGGAGGGATCTTGTATTCGGTCTCATCCCAGGAGAACATGGACTCCTTCTTGGAGATGACGATCTTCTCCTCGGCCATGAGGTAATCGAAGGGGAAGACGAAGCGCCAGTTGAAGTTGCCCTCGCCGGTTAGTGAGTGATAGTGCACGTCTGTGTCCTGCTTGTCTTCCTGCTGCCCTTTCAGCCACCTGTGGGAAGGTCACAGGCAGGTAATGGTCAAAGAGGTCAGAGCTGACCTTTAGGATCATGGTTTAGTGAGATGAGTGAGTAGGTCCTGTTGTTAAAACCATGCATTAAAAAAGTCTTAATAGGTAGGAAATTGCAATTGTCTGTTAGTCGTTGTGTATTAATTTGGATGATTTAACAAGGAGCATAGGGAAATATACCAGTCTGCTAACAAGAGAGATGATGCTCATAGGTCAAAATCAAAAACACATCATGTGACTCCCCAACAGCAAATCAGATTTCTTCATATATGTGAGTGGTTTTAACATGAATGCTCTTGAGCAAAACATAAAAATCTGATTTATTGTTGGAGCTTCACACGATTTTCAAAGCCATGCACACACAGAACTTGCAATAATGCGAAAAAAAAAGAAGTTAGTGTCTGGATGCAGATAACAGGGGAGCAGAGGCCTCCGGTGTTAGTCTGTGCCGCCTGGAGCTTTTTCATTAAAAGCTGAGTGAGGATTCATTAATCAAAAAGCTGCGCGAAAGAAGCTGCACAATCAGTTCTCAAAATGCAACAATAAAAACATAAAGGAAAATAAAGCTGACATAAGATATGTCAGAATAATCTTAAATAGTAAAAAGAAAAATAGTGAGAAACTGTGAAGGAATGTGCTTCGGTTTGGCAACCGAGATGCACTCGTTCGCTTTAGGCTGCAGTGAGAAAACACTGGGGAGTTTTAGCTCGGCTACAAAGAGCACAGTGTCACTTAAAAAAAAAAAAAACATGCCTTATTTCAGCATTGCCAACTCATCATTACTGTAACTGGGTCCATCTGAAACAGCCCCACAGTTTCTTCTGCCTTTACTGACACAGTGGGAACATTTAAATAATCCGTGTTTCTTACAGTAAAGGTCCTGAGGTGACACATCCACAGGTGACGGCACGTCAGCCGAGGGAAAAGTTAGTCTAGTTTCAAGATGCAGGAGTGAGGAGGCTGTATACCAATAACTTAAATATACAGTATGTACTTAGAATAATATCAAGGCTGCGAGGTGACGATGTTGTTGAAAATCATTGGAGCTCTGTCATACAGACATGCACATTGTTTGCACACATAGTATATTTCAAGTCCTTTTTTCTTTTGTAGAATTACAAATGTCTGAAAAGTCTTGAGTCAGAAAAACATCCAACAGCAATAGCAGAACAGGACCAAACCACAAGGATTATTGAGTTTCATTTATTACAGAAACTTTCACTGATGTGTCCATTCAGTTGTGTCTGTTTTTTGCATCTGTGCTCTCTGAAAGTCTTTTTTTTTTAATATTACTAATAGATCATAACAGATCGTGCTGCTCTTAGCTCTGTTCAGCTTTGTAGCATCTCTTAACTTATTGTTTTGGTTTGACAGACCTTTGGCTCGCTCTCACTGCTCTCATCAGTGTCTTTTTTTTTTTTTTCTAGCAATAAAGCTCTAAAAATTCAACTCCACTTTTTCTGTTCAACCCCAAACAGCACGTTAGCAAATACAGTAGCTGCTGAACACAGTGGTGCAGTTCCAGGAGCATAGTTGGATTACAGCTAAATTAGATGTAAATATGCGACTTAACAATCATCAGGTGGCCAAAGAATGGATGCTAATGTTACCTCTTGAAGTCTACGGTTTATGTGCTTTGGTCCTGTGCATATTTTGCATTTGGCATTAGATTACAGCGTGCTGATGGGAGACAAGCATGGCTGCGTGCTGAAGAGGGAAAAACAGGAAGTGGATAGAGATGTCGAAGACAGGATCGAAGGGCTTCATGGGGAGGAAAAGAAGGGAGGTAGTTGTTTTTCGAGCCATGCGATGGGATCGTGTGTTTACCCCCTGACATAGATGTCAGACATCTTCTCTCCTGTCATGAAAGCATCGTCCTCTAGAATTACGTCATCAGTGTTCCAAATAACAACACGAAGCTCAAAGCTAGACACCAGCAGAGCAGTGACCAGAGAAGAGAGAGAGGGACGACAGAGAGGAGACACACCACAAACACAAAGACACAAACACGCACACAGAAAAATGGAAACAAAAAAACAAACAAAAAAAATAATGGTTAACTGCAAAAAAAAAAATCCACACACAGCTCACACCCACGGGACTAGGCTTGGTTCGCCGCGTCCCGCTGTACCTACCCCCTGACAAATATGTCACTGGACTTTTCCCCAGTGAAGTAATCATCGTCCTCCAGTATTACTTCGTCTGTATTCCAAATAATCACCCTGAGCTCATATCTGGTAAAGGATGGGAGGAAGGAACACATACACACACACACAGTTGGACTTATATATGTCAGTAAACAGAGAACTAACTACTCAAACAGACTCACCATAACTTAACCTGGAGATAAAACTAATAATTCTGTAGAAAAAAAAAAAACTACAGAGGTTTAGACACTTTGTTATCCAATAAGCACATTGCCCCATTTTAAAATGCATTGGATTGATGTTTTTGTCATGATCCGATTTTTTTTTTCTCTAAATTGCTGCATACACAGGATTTACCTCTTTGGTTTCCGTGGTGATATCTCAATCGCAGGCCCAGGAGCCGGCATGTCCATAGGGAACATATCCACCCACATCTCAATACGGCCCTTTGGACACAAAGAGGAAACAACACAATGTGACAGCTGTCTTTATTTTATGTTTTATGACTCCAGATGAGCTTCTGAGTCTCTCTCCTGCCTGTTCGATGCCGGGCTTGTCAGGATTCAGCAGGGGTCGGGTCTCCACGTGCTCGGGGACGAGCTTGCAGCCCACTCTGGGGATCTCCTCCCAGTGATTCAGCACCGTCAGAGCCAAATGCTCCTCAGTCTGCTTCTTCAAACCTGGCAGGGCGATACAAAGTGGAGGCAGAGAAGGAGAAAAACACAGAAAGATGTATAGTTACTTAAACTGGGATGAAAGAGTATTACTGGGTCTAATTCAAGACATTTATACTCTTGTCTAAAACAATATCATTTGTAAGGTAACACGTACAATGACTGCAACAGAGATCCCATTAATAAGCTACAGAGCCCTTACAAATTCATAGCTTTGAAACCCACATGTATCATGGTATCCCCAATACATTCGACAGAGGAACAGTGACATTTTGGGTCCTATACTGTATGTAGGACCTTTAAATTACATTCCAGCCTTAGGGGAAAATTGCAGCCGTACCATTCTCATCTTCAATCTCCGTTGGTCCCTGGAAGATTCGATTTGCCACCTTCACTTTTCCCCCCGGTCCATAATGAGGTCCATCGATCTTGCCCTCCTTGCAGAGCTTAGCCAGGATCTGCCCGGGCTTCATAGGGTCCCGCCACACATTGTACCCGTGGCTAACAGCAACAGATGATAAAGAGGTTAGGTAACTTCTGAGGTCAGAAAATAACTGTAATATTAATATTCTAAAACTTTACAGGACAACTCAAGAAAAAGTGAAATACTGAATAAAATATTGGATGATTTTTATGATGGTGACATTAAATCTTGTTTAGCAGAAGACACACTGATGCTCACAGCGAGTAGTTGGATGAGATGCCACAGGTGGCTCTGTATTTGCTGTAGAAACGATTCTCAAGGTCAATCTTTGTCTCTCCGATCAGGTCGTCGGTGCCGACCAAGTCCCAGTCGTACACAGACACTGTGAGCATGGACTCCATGGGGAACGTGGCCTCAATGTCAAATGATCTGAACAAAGAGGAAGAGTGGAGGAAAGGAGCAGAGGTTTCAAAATACTGCAACACAAACAATAGACTCTCTGGGTGAGTGCTGGGCATTGCTAGGTTTAATTGGAGAAAAGTTTCCCCTGCAAGACAACAAAACGGGACAATATTTCTCTCAACTCACTTTCCAAACACAGGATTGAGCTGTTTGGAGATGTAGTTCTCTTTGTCTTTGACCTCTGACTTGCCCAGCTTGATGACGACGTAGGGATCGGCCTTCCCGTTGATATCAGCAGGATGAAGATCTGTCGCCTGAGATAATAATAATAATATTAACCATAAACCAATAAGCAGAACAGAGAGAATATCTGTAACTGTTGTATACGTTCATATGGCGAGAAGGTCACTCACCCTGACCACATAGACACGGACGAGGACGTTGATCGGGTCGTTGTGGGGAATGCTCTGGAACATGCCCATGTTGGGATCGAATCCTGCCTCTCTGGTGATCTCCTCGGACAGAGGGAGCTTGTACATACACAGGGAGCCCTGCGTTGGGGAGGAAACACTTTCTGTCAGCCACCGTGTGTGTGTATAGACATGTATTTGTTTTCACTGTGTGTTTGTTTTCTCACCTTGAACCTGCCGACGATCCTGTCGTCATCCAGAGCGTGTTCGTCGTCGTCTCCGGCTTTTCCTCTGTACAGGTTGAACGTGTGAAGCCAGTCTTCAAAGTTACCGTACTCAGTCTCCAGCTCCTTGTTGTACACCTGCACAGAATAACAACACATAAAGTGAGGGTGTGTCTCCACGTTGGTTTTTTTTTTTGTTTTTTTAATCCAAGTATGACTGGTACTCACCATCAGCTCGTCCACTTTTGCTTTAACCGGTCGTTTCTCCAGCCCGTCTACAGCCTGACCCTTCTTCTTGTCCTTGGAGTTCTTCTTCTCTTTAGTCTTTTCTTTCGTCTTGGAGCCTTTCAGAAGAAGGTCATCGGGTTTGATATCTGATCGGTGGGTGGATGGAGATGGAGATGGAAAGAGCAGGGTCGGAGTCATGAAGAGCACTACACAGCACTTCACAATGTCACTAAACATGAAAGCTGACAGCTTTGTTGATCCTCCCTCCTTTTGTTTTTATTTGCTTTTTGTTTTGTTCTGTTTGCACCTTTTTTAGGTGCAGGTTTAATATTATTGTTATAATTTAATCAATAGTTTCAATTCTTGTACGGTCGCTATTGTCTGAATGAATGAGTTGTGTTTTCAGTTGTAAACTTGTGTTCGTTTAAAATAAAAACATTTGGTCACAAAAAGCTTTGTTGATCAGGGAGTTTATGGGAAATGTAGTTTATATCTACAACTGAATAATGACTTTTGTAGATGTTTACAGCCTACACCAAATTTTGACACCTTGACGTTGATGTTCCTTCTCATAATACTAGTGCTTTAAAAGAGGTTTCACACTGCATAAGAAAATAATTCATGCTTTAATATTATTTGAGTGTATGCAAGCATGTTAGTTTAGACTTAGATTCATTTTGCCAACTTTCATGTGCACTGCAGAGCTGATGAATGAGGAAAATGGTCATGGACATGATCATGTTTTAGTCTGTTCAAGATAAACGACGGACCCCAAGGGGCGAAGGAGACGGAGAACAGGAAGCGCAACCTTCTCTGGAAATATGCGTCCATACTCACATCTCCTTCACTCCTTTCACTTCTTTCACTTTGAGAACACACACTTACCGCATAAACTGCGATTTTGAACTAAAGTTTAACTAATAACACATTAGTCACACCGAGAGATACCAACTCTATACATAACAATAACGAGGAATCCTTCTTTGAATAATCCTAAGAAACTGACAGAAAATACTTGGGAACATGTGCACAATTGAAGATTCACAGCCTAAAAACCAACACAGGTGACTTCTCCCACTGAGAGAAATCACAGCAGCAGACGTGGCGGCGGTGGCCTGCAGCCTGTCTGATCAGGTGGAGCTCAGTACCTGCCGACTCTGCTGCTATCTCCAGGTCTTCCCTCTCCTCCGCCTCGGCCTGAGCTGCCTCCTGGGCTCTGAGGGTCTGGAAAACCAAGGATAGAAAACATCTGTCTGATCTGACTCAGACACTCATAAAAAAACACATGTGGATTAGACAGGACCATACAAACCTCCTTCAGGGTCTCTATTGAGGCGAAATATTTGGACCACCAGTCCAGCACGCTCTCGTCCGTCTCCTCCTCCTCCTCGACTCCTCCCTTCTTTTTCTTCTTCTTCTTCTTTTTCTCTTTGTCTCCTTCCTCCTCGGTCTGTTCAACAAGTTTGCACACTGTGAAGACTCTTTTAACTTTCCACTTCTTATTCATAATGTGCCGCCATTTAACTAAAAAGCACATAATATGGTCATTGCCAAATTTCTATAGGAGCGATTACTCACCATGTCAACTTTTACAACAGCATCAGACATCTACGACAGGGAGCGTTACATGAAACAACACAAGGGTTAATACACACGATGGATGGTGCAGGTAGGAGCGGCACATGTAAAGAGGCAAGGTAAAAAATGAACTGGACATAAAGCAGTGTTACTACTCCCACCAATATATAAACACATGGTATGCTATAGAAATGAGAAGGCAATGCTCTACTAGTACGTGATCTCAAAGACAGGCTTACGGCATCTAACTTGACAACTGTGTCCATCTTTCGGACCAGAGGATCCGTGTCCACGTTGACCATGAAGTCACCTGCGGGGCGAGAGAAGGTGCGGGAGGAAAGGCTGGGTGAGGAGCGAGGCTGGGAGCCGCCATTGGCAAGGACCATGTAGCCATTCATTAGCTTAGCTGGAGCGGAGGCCGGAGGACAGAGACGGCAGCAGCAGCAGCAGGTGGAAGGAGAGGACAGGACGGCCGAGGACATGCAAGGAGGGCGAGAGGAAGGAAAGAAGGTAACAGATGGAGGAAAGGACAGAGGCAGGAAGCAAGCAGAGAAATCAGCAGATTTAATAAAGAATGAAAACCCATTCTTTAGTCACCAGAGAGCTGGATCAGAGGTAGTTGAATATAAATCTTAAAAGTTTGTTTTAACCTTCCTCAACTTACAATATCCTGTTGTTGTCTAAACCTTTCTGGAGCCGCGTCCAGCTGGCATTTCATAGAGGTTAAAACAAAGTCTGAAAATCATTTGCAAACACAGTTTCGCCCATGTTTGGTGGGAAACTACAGGTCTTATTAAGGAGAGAAAATCCAGAACTGACAAAGAAATATTTCACTCTGCCTGGTTTAAAAGTATTCTCTGTTTGTGTGTGTTTATGTTTTAAGATAAAAAGTCTGACTCAGCAGTAAATAAAAATCAATTAAGATGATGAATTGCTTGCTTTGCGCATTGCCAATAGATCATTCAGTTAGGACTGTAGATAAAAAAAACCTTTGTCTTGAATTCTGCAACTTTTTAGTTCAAATCAAAATACAACAACAAACAGATAAATGCAAGCTGGTAGAAAACCTGCTTTTTATAATGTCTGTTGTTGAAGTTTCTAGTTTTTAATCTGGCTTGGCATTAACTACTGAATGTGTTTGTTTCCCCAACACGAATTCAGGAGACAGGAGAGACTGTAGCTGAGAGAAAACATATTGTTGCAATTTATCATCCAGCTATTTTATTCAACCTGGCAACTAGAATATTGTGCTTCTACAAACACACACACATGCACACATGTACGCATGTATACACAATACCACAGCTATTAAGCTCCTTGAGAAGTGATGAATAAACATGAGACTGTGTTGAGTGTCAGCACCTGCAGTGGCCCAGTTGTTGGACGTCTTGTCTGGGGCGCTGTAGATGAAGCGTCTCAGGCTGGTGACAGCGTGGGAACCCACCAGGATGTAGCGGCCGAACGCTCTGCAGTCCACCACCCGGATGTTGAGAGGAGGGTGCAGGAGCTCGTTTTCTGGAAGGTCCTAACGACAAAGACACACAACAAGCTGAAGTGTTAAGAAAGCAAAGCCACCAGCTGAAGAGCAGACCAATTTCAAGTACGGTTTCATGGTTATCAGTGAAGGAAATATCTGAGGTGCAACTCACCACTTCAAACCATTTGACCAAGGTGCTGAAGTTGGGATTTTTCTTGTAGTTCTGGATGAGGGCGGATTGAACACCTCTTCCTGCACACTCTATGTCCACACGTGGCCGATCCACCTGAGCTAAGTTAATCCTCTTCAGGTCCCTTAAACCCCAGAATAAAACCTGAACCGGAGAAACAAAAAAACAGCAGTGAAGGATGAGGATATTTACAGATGGAAAAAAAAGAAGAAAAAAAAAGCAGATCATTTAAATCTGACCTCAATACGGTAGCGGCTCAGGACGGGCCGGATGCCCAACGGCACCGGAAGAATGGGGCCACGCTCAGAGTCTGTCGGCCCTTCAAGGGGAGGAAGATCAGCCCGACCTCCTTGACCGATCTGCTCAGGACAGAGCATTAAACACAGAGCATTAAACATGAAACAGCGAGGGGAGGCGAAGCTGAGTTTACCAGGCTGCAGCACTTTTGACATCTCTGCATTATGATGAAGTGTGTGCAATGCGCCAGATCTGTTTCCAATGGTTGTAATATTATCTATTGATTTGTTCTTTTCTAAATGCGCCAACTTTAAAGAAGTACAGGGAAAGTTAAAGTCATGGCAGAAGAGAGTAAAGACAAGAAACTGCAGTACAAACACAAGAGTAGGATGTAGAGGGATGAAGAGAGAGAATGAAGAGAGCACCTTTATTTGAGGAACAGCAAAGTTATGGACAGCGATCAGAGCTCGCCTTATCTCCTCCGCATCGAAAGGAATCTGTAGGCAGCAGGAGGAGGCACAGAGAGGAAAAAAAGACACCAGACATGATGGATAGTTTGAAGCAAAGTGGAGGTAAAATGAATATGTAAGTGGATGGAAGCGTACAAGAAGGACAGCAGCAGGGGAAACAAATAGAAATGGTAATGTAAGAGGGCAGGAGGAGACGTGCAGAGAGAATAAATAACAAGGAACAAGGAGTATGTGATGATGGAGGTGGAGTGATAATGGAAATAGGTAAAGGCAAAGTGGTGAGTTATAAAATATAAGAAAAACAGAAAGAAGAGCCCAATTTTTCTATTTCCCTCATGCTTTGCAAACTCCTTTTTATGTTGTTTCTCCTATTTATATTTACAACCAACCCATAAAGTAGTGACATGCAGTCTCCAAAGAGGAAAACCCTGTGGAGTTGCATGTGTGTGCATGCATAATATAAACACGCTCATTAGTCTGTGTGTGTGTGTGTGTTCGTATGTGTGTTCTTGCATATTTTACCTGCAGCAGTTCAAAGGCAGCCAGCAGCTCCCCCGCCGTGCAGTTCCCTCTGAATATCTGGTAATACTCCAGCTGCGGCGGGAACCTCGGCGGGCCGTAGTGCTCGTCGCACATCTTGATGGTCGGCTTGGCGAACGTCCGACCTATGAACTCTGCCTTGCCCTGAACACGACATCGTGACAGCAGAAAGTCGGGACATTCAGGAAGGGGGACAAGGGAAGGGAGTTAGACACGAGTGTGGGAGGTGCAGTTCCCAGGGTGACCACTCGGTGTCAGTGTTGGTCAAATCAAGGTGGGTAAAGGTTATTGAAAAAAAACATGCAATTCACAGAGGAAAAGCTTCACTAAGAAAGATGTTGACTGTTACATGCGGCGATTACAGAGAATAACAACAAAAGAGATTTCTATAAACACTTTGCAGTTTATATCTGTAACGGTTGCTTCTGTTGTTACAAATGAAAAAGGAAAGGTTAATTTTCCCAAAGCTTTTCCAGAGTTCATCAGCAGCTATGAACCAAACAATTCACATTCACAACAACAGCCTCCAGTAGCTATAAAAACCGGATTCATACAGGCTATAAAACACTGATGGTTTCACACTCTATTTGGCAGGACAGCGTGAGCGAGGTCAGAGGTAATGTGCGAGACAGGGTGGACGAGCAGGGTGGACACAGTCGGAGGATGAGGGATGGAGAAGCAAAGCAGATTTTAGTTTTAGTGGCGCAAACAAACAAACTCCTTTAAAAGTAGTTTCTCTCTGCAGCATCTGTCCATTCGTGTGGACTGGGATCCTACCACTGTGTCCTGGTCGAAGATTTCGATCACGATGATCGGCGGGTCGTCTCTCAGCTCGCTGGCCTCCCCGAACAGCTCCACGTCGTCAAACACCAGCAGCTGGTCCCACGTGGGACACAGAGTCTCACTCAGCACCTGAACAACACACGACACACAGCAAACTCTCATTCTCAGGCGCCGTTTGTCAGATACAAGTTAAAAACACATGTGCACATTCACGTTCCTACCTCAGTAAGCTGGCTGTGTGTGGAGAAGAAGACACGAGCGAAGGGATCTGAAAGCCCGCTGCTGTCGGCAGCAAACAAACTGCGGGCCTGGTACATGTGGGCTCTGAGCTGGAACACCTGCTTCACTGTTGGACACACATGTATTGACATATTAACCAACAATCAATCCCATGACAGACAAGTGAATCAGAAAGTAAGTCTCTGTGTTTGGCTGCTCATTGATTCTTTGGTTTAAACCAAATGGTTGATCAAGAGGAAACCTTAATGCAAAGCTTTATGGTGAAGAGAATAAAGTGAAAGAAACTCCAAAACTTAAATTCTTCAATCACTGCAAGTTTGGCATCAGCAAATTACTACGAGGACTGACTCTGGATCAGCTGCTCCGATGCGTTCAAGTGTCTTTTGCAGTCACTTCTGGTGTTTAGAGCACTTACTGTTGTAGACGAGGCTGACGGGGGGGACGGACTGAAGACCGGGGCCCATTTTAGCAGCTTTGATCTCTTCAAAACCATTAGGCAGACCACTGAGGAAGTCCTTTCTCTGCTTGTTGAGGCCCAGCCACAGATACAGCTCCAGCTTGGCCTGAACGGTCCAGCCTGCAGGACCGAAGCCTTTCTTACCAGGCAGCTGTGGACACACAACACAAATTAACTTAATAGCTGTGACGACTTTCCTGCAATTAAAGCACTCCACCAATGGCAAAAAAAAACAAAAAAACACTTGCTTTTGACTCTCTAGTGTCTACACTCAATCATTAAGCATGTAGACAATGTTACAAGGAGGCCCGGTCCATAAATATTAATATTAGTATTGATTTTCAACCTCCTCCCCAGGAAGCTGTCACAGATTTACAAGCCTATTAACGTAACCGTTGTCGATACTAATCCTGTGTCAGGACTATTCACTAATACTGATCATCTGACATAATGAGAGGCCTTGTTCAGCTGATTCATAGTGTCTTTTCATGACAGAGGAGCAGGGAGAGTTGATCTTACCTTGAGGAAGACAGCTTTGACTTTACCACAGTCTTTGCCGGTTTCCTCGTCCACTATGGAGTACAGGATGTCTTTGGAGGGAACGCGGGCGTACGCGACGCGCTTGTTGTTGCTCATCATCCACACGAACACATCTGGGATGCTGTGTTGAGGCTGGAATAAATATGCAGAAGCGCTCTCATTAATCTCAGTGTCCTTCCCCCGGCTATAATCTATCTATATTGTCAAAAGTTAATTCCCACAAAATTAAATCTGTACCTCGTCAGCGAGGAAACGAAGCCTCTGCAGGAAGTGCTGCGCGAGCTTGAGTTTGTCTCTGAATGTGTTCTTCTTCACCTGAGTCCTAATCTGCTTGGCCTGCTGCCCCATGCTGTCCTGCAGGAGGAGGAAGAGGAGGAGATCAGTGATGATGAAGCTCACTTAAGATCACACACAATCTAATCATATGCAAGTGGACAAATAAGTGAATTATTTTAAAACCAACAGAGAAATCATTAACTCTACAATACCTTGCTAATTACTAATTAACCTCTTTATCTAAAAAAAAATCCTGCATTCCTCTTGCATCTCTTCTTGAATCAAATTAAAAGTTAACTTGCAAACAAAAACAAACATGGAGCACGAGATAGCATTGCAAATGAAATGCAACGAATTATTGAAGGTAGCGAAAAAGTAATCTAGAAATTAATCTCCTCGAGTGGCCTTTCCAGGGACTAAGGTGCTGGTATTAGTGGCTGAATGGCAGCAGAAATTGATGCCTCTAGTCACTTCATTTTCTCTGCTGAAAACAAATGAAATCGTACCATCTCTCTCATGCAGGACTTGAGCCGTTCTCGGTCCAGTTTGGTTCTGCCGGCCTGGTTCACATCCTTGTTAGCCAGAGTGACGAAGCGACTGGAAACGACCAGGAAGCAGGAAACACAGGTGTGACTTAACTCTGTATAAATTCATTCTGAACAACTGAAAAACTTTCACACCCAAAAAAAACCCTGAATGACATGAAGAGAAAGAGGAAACTTTGAAGACAGCGTTCATTTCTTTCACCATGACTGTGTTTTAGAGCTGCTAGCTTCACTAACTGCAGCTGTGTCTGATAAAGATTTCAGGGGAAAGCTTTAAAATGATCATCGTTCATTGTTTTACATCATCCATTACAGGATAAACTCTCTGTATCATTTCTGACCACTGAGTTTTGGGGCCAGTTTTGATAGAGGAGCATCATGAAAAATGAATATTATTATGCAGCTTGCCTGCAGCCAACGCTGAGCTCCTCCAGCACCCCCCTGAGCCTGCGCTCTGGAAAGGCCTTCTCTGTCTTAATGACCTCCTGAACATCATTCAGTCCTTCCTCCTGCAGAGACACAAAAATACTGGAGCTTAGCACAAAACATAGTATCCAAATATTTAAATCCAAAACAACTTTTATAAATGTCAGACACCAGTTATCTGCTCATACTGAGGTGGACTCTAACTAAATGAATATTTCAAATAGTTGTAAAAGGCACCTGAAGAAACAACATTAGTGACAAATTTGGGTTTTTAATGATCAACCTGACGCCCAGTTGTCTGTTGTCACTTTATATTACTTTCCTTTATATATTATATTGATGTTAATTAAGGAACTTTTGCATAAGCAGGACTTTTACTTACAGCAAAGTATTTTCACATGAAAGTACAGCAACTTCAACTATACCACCAGTACATATTACTTTACCTACAGTATATTTAGTATTTTTACTTGTTTTCTTCTTCTCATTATTTTATTTCTCTTTTAATATAAGAGATTTGTAAGCTGAATCATATTTTCTTTTCGTTGTTGATTTATTGAAGAAACCGGACCATGTGAAGTGTGCAGACTGAGAGAGAAGGAGCTCACTGACCAGCTTGTCTGCGATCTTATCCATCATATTGGAGTTGTAGAGTCGCCTCCTTTGGTCCTGCCACCAGCTCTTGATGTAAACACATGGCTTCTTCTCAAAGTAGGGGAGGTGGAAGTAGTTTCTGTAAAAGTAGAAACAGAAGTCACTTAAATGTTCAGTTTATGACCTTAAAGAGTAATGGACTGTGCAACTGCTTTCTCAACACAGCTAATTATCGTCAACAATCTGCTCCTGGCCGTTATTAAATGTGCTATTTATGATGATTGTGAAGCATTTAACAATCAGTTTGGTCTTGGCTTCATTAAATTGTAAGTTGAAAAGCAACACATGCCACCCTATCCCCCTGTGACCTTTGACCCCTGACCTGTCGGTGATGACGGGCTTCATGGGCGGAGTGGTGGACACGGAGACCAGGTCCCCGTCCTCGTCCGCCTCGTCCTCGCTGGAGTTCTGGATGAGCTCGCTCTCCTCCTCTTCATTCTCCCCGTCTTTCTTCTTCTTCTTCGCAGACGACGGCTTGCTCACGCCGTCTATCTGGTTGCCGTAGTTGCCTGTGACATTACAGAGCTTGTTATGGCGTCTGCACAGCAACAGTAGCCACTTATTTTACTATATCTGGATTACAAGATTAATTTAAACTTTATTCACCTATTGTGATTTCAAAACTTATCGTTTTGTCCCCAATCTTCCTGTCGATCATGGTGGCCTCCAGGAAGGATCCAAACAGGAAGAACTCTTCTATTTTACCTGTGGCGCTCTGAAGTGGTGAAGAGACAGACATGGAAGAAAAAGTGAATCATTTTATTGGAGCTAAGTGCATTCGTTTTATTGTCTGTGTCTGTGGAGCCGTGGCTGCAGAAGCTTCTCTTTATTATTCACTATACACACTCCTGTCTTGTCTCTGAATTACTGAGCCATTTAGTTTAAGCATTAGCATTGTAAGTACACTAATCTCTACTATGTTTTATTATTCCACATGGTTGTTGTTAGAATATAAAATATTAATCATTACTCCTTAAAGATTTAGCACTTTCAAGATGACTCCCAGGTAGCCAATAGATCTTTCGTCCTAAATCAAACCCTAATCCTTATCTGAACCCTGACCTGCTGCCTGAACTCAGCTCGGAAATGGTGGGAAATGTCCATAAAATGTCACAGTGACAAGAGATGTCCAGCAATTATGACTTAAAAAGTAGTTTACATGAACAGCAAATCAAGACACATGGGGGGACGGGACACATACAATCTTAGTTGAGGCTGAGTTAACTTGCTTTCTGAGCAAATTTAAAGTATGAGTCATTAAGTGCAAAAAAAAATAATAATAAAAGGCAAAGCATCACTGAACAAACTCTCAAATGAAAAGGGGAGGAATGAATCATTTTAGCTGTCCGCTTACAAATTGCATTAATTATTTCCGCCCAAATTTGTTTAACTTTAGGGTGAGCCGATCCTCTCACTTTATAAAACAGTCGTCAAAAATAGATAAAACCAGTGGGAAAATCTATGAACTATGAAGGCTTTGAAAAATTAATGCAAAGCGTGACCTGAATCTGAGTTTGCCATTAGTGGAAGCTTCTTTGACTTGGGCTCACAGTCCAACTTTCTTTCTCTGTTACACCTCAGAAGTCAGTTACTAGCATCGTGTCTGGTTCCCAGAGGATGACAGGATGACAAATATATCACTGATGCTCTTTTAATATGTGTGGTAAATAATTTGTGAAACCAGCATAAAGTTTAATATTTAGAGGGGAGAGGAGTGAGCTAATTTACTTGGTAATATTTTCTCGAATTAGTAATTTCCTTCTCCTTTAAGAAGGAGAATAAATAAATAAAATACTTGACTGGCACAGACTGATGCTGGCCTGAATTACTGTGGATCCTGGGGGAGACATTTACACCCTAACAGCCATGAGGTTGAATTGCTGGCGAGTTCGCCCCGGAGCTCCACATCTAAGGTTTCTGATTTCCCTGGTGAGCAGTTTGTGAAATGTGCCAATACAATGGTGGATAATAGCATCACATTGTTTCTCCCAGGGTCAGGAGGTCAAACAACAAGGTCAAGAAAACAGCTTTTCTTTGCTATTGTGATAAGTCTATCATATATCTCGCCGTCTTTACCGTCTTCTTCTCACCTCTGAGATGTTGGAGACCCCCTCCACTGAAACCTCAGTGGAGCTGATGATCTCAGGCGAAGTGGTGTCCAGCACCTCCACAGCAACGGAGAGCAGGAGACGCGCCCTGAAGGACACGCCCTCTCCAAGTCCGTCGTTCAGGTCCTGGTGCTCGTCCATCAGAGTGTACTGACGAGTGGAGCCGTACATGTTGACCCAGGCCGGGCCCAGCGTGGGCAGGAAGCCTGGAGGTGGCGAGTGGAGAGGAAATGTGAAATTTATGTGGAAACAGAAACAGAAAAAGAAAATGCAGCAGTAACTGGTGCCCAAATCATGCTGAACTTCTCCCTGTTGAAAAGCAAATGTTTAATTCTTCAAGGTAAGTGTTTTGACTCTTGCACGGTTCCCACTCCTTTCTTGAAATCATTTTCCAGGACTTTTCCAGGACTTTTCCAGCTGCTACAGTCTGACAGACATACACTAACACATCCCCCGTCCCATTTGTGCTTTGGAGAATTGTTTTTTACCCTAATTTGTACATTTAACCAGTTTTTTTCTATGTTTATTCTCTTCTCATCCCAAAAGTCTGATTTAAAGATGTGCAACCTATGGCTCTAATTTATCTATGAAATAATCTCTTACATGCTTCGAAATTATGACAAATTTACCATAGAACAACGCAAAACCATGTTTTTAAACCACTCCTAAAACAGCTCTCCTCTATCACCCATTAACCCAAAAGTTACTTGTTTTCTCACTAGGCACTTCTTTGGAAAAGAAGTCAAACAGACAGAGCTCTGGTTGATGATGTCACGATGTGATAAATCATTTTCCAGGACATTTGACATTTTTTGCTCATTTTCACTGTTGGTTCAGTGATATCACTCTGAGAGAAAACACCGGAGCCATTTCTATGTTTTCTTTGCATTTTACACAAGTACTGGTTGAATAGTAATATTTTCCGTTCACTGGCTGCGTTAATACATTTTTCATCAAATTATTTAAAAATAAACTCCAACAACTTCAAGAAAAGTAAAAGCATGATTTCAGACCTGTGAGAATTTGTCATAAACGTTGATATAGTCTTGACTGTGACTCATTCACAAAGTTCCTCTCAGTGTATATCGTGTAGTTGAGTTTAATATCCTCTGATGTCCATATTGATTGGTTGTCAATTTGAATGCATCCCATTAAACTCAAACAGCCATTATCAGTGGGGCAGGTATGTCGGCTCAGCTAATTACTAGATTCAGAAAAAAATATGAACTGGTGAAGTCTGACTCATTTTTTAAACCCAACAGATAATCAATGCTAATAAGACAAAATGCTCACACGCTGCCCTGTGCGTCTTGACCCACCTTTGTCACCGTCATTCGATATCTTGCGCAGGTCGATAAAGTGAGTTCCTATGGCAACGTCGTTGACCTTATCCGAGTCTCGTATCTGGACCTTCAGGCGTTTGCAGAGGGGAGGGAACAGCTCGGTGAAGATGATCTGCTCGTTCCAGATGGGCTCGTAACTGCTCTTCTGGACCGACGTCTTCCCCTGGAGACACATGAAGGAGGAACATTGATTTATCAAAGCGGGGACATAACAAACACGTCTGTGGTGGTCAGGTACTGTATGTGTTTCTATTCTGTCCTTGCTTTTTGTTCGCTGTAATTGTTTCTTGTCTTGCCACAAAGAAATCCCTTTTCAAAGTGAAAAGACTTTGTGAAGTAATTCATTTTGACTTAAAAAAAAAAAAAACAAGCAGAAATCCTCTAAAATTGCCTTGTCTTTTTACGAAGTTTCCTCTCTTCCATTGTTCAGCAATAAACCTCTCTGTCTCTGCTGGACTTTCACACTAAAGGGCTGTGGAAATACAGAGAACTAATTTAATTTGTTTAATTCACACAACAGAAAACTCACATTAGCTTCAGCAACACAAGTCTTTTATGCAGAGAGTCAGAGTCTGGAGTTTGTCACCTCATTACCTTGTCTGAGATAACTTTTGGGAGGGATCTCTTTGTGGCCGGTGTGGACAGGGAGAATGATTACAGCAATTAAAAGCACTTAAATGAATATGGACATGTGGGCAATGTATTAAGACTTGAAAAATGGGAATTGTTATCCAGTGAAGCATTGATTTAAATCTATTCACAAAGTCAAATGGAGGATTTTTGGATTTTAATTATCTTTTCAAACACAGAGTACGATTATGTAATTAGTCAGAACCATTAGAAAGCGATATTTGAGTCACTGTAAACACTGTAATATCTCAGAAAAACTGAGCTGAGAGAAATCAAATGTAACGACCTAAAGCTTTTAAAGCTCAACCCAAAACTTTTTTCATTTCCTCTCTTTTCTGTTTCGCTTAATATTATAATGTCTTGGTTTATGAGACAGATGCAGCCTTGTCTTAATGTTTGCATACTTGCACTGTGTAGTAAGTGAGAAAGTGGTTTTCTCGCCTAAATTATTTAAATGAGGTGAGTAAGATCTTAATGTTTTTAAGGCAAAAATAAACAACAGTTGCTGTTCCTCTACACCAAAACACATTTTTCTACAAGTTAGACTAAAGTTTGGAAATCCACCTACGGATTCCTGCACTTGTTTACTATCAAACACACAGTATGTCCTGGAGGAGCAGTGATAATCCTCAAGGCAGCAACAACAGCTGTCAGACAGCAGCAGACAACAGCAGAAAGCAGGATGTAGAGTTGTAAGAGTTACCGTACCTTCTGCCCGGCAAACTGCACTTGAACGTAGGGGTCCACCAGGTCTCTGTTCTCCCCTATAAAGGCCTTTTTCACATTCGCCATGATGCTGGTGTTCATTTTAGGAAGTCCCTCGGCGCGGTAGATCTTCACATAAAACCTCGCCCACTGCCTCTCCGCTGGGATGCCCTCTGGGAGCAGGAGGTTCCTGGAAGACAAATGACGGCACAACCTTTCATTGCAAGACAAGACTGGGAGTTATTGATTACTGTTAATATATACAGTATAGATTTATTACAATGGTTTCTGTTCAAATTTCAGCCTATGATCTATTACTCACACATATAGTCTTTGCTACAGCTTGTTTAAAACTGTGTATAATCTATCAACAAAATGGAAAATCAGTTCAATCCGATCATTAAAAAACTAATCACCCCTCTATGTCGTCTTCATCGGTCTCGTTGGCCTTGTGTGGAGTCTTGATGTTGTCGCCCTTCCCCACCACCGCGATGTCACACTTTACATAACCTTTGCATCCGGCCGTGATATCGTCAGGATCAGACATGATCGCCCACTTATGGTAGAACTGGTGTTCTGGGAAATAAAAAAAGACAATCAATGAAACAACCAAATATAAAAAACTACAGTCTTGTGATGATGTGGATGTGTAGATGAATGTTTCTGTATAAAAACATCTATGTGTATATTATTAGCAGTTATCACTGGTGCTACAGCCTGTAACGTACCAGGCTGAGAGTAAACAGTCCCAACGTCCATTTTGAAGGTTCCCACCAACGTCCCACTCCGAAGAAGGTTTTTAGAGTGAATCACCTGTTATGAAAGATTCCCAATGTGCAGAAAATACATCAATCTGTGAATGCTACAGAAAAACAGGAGGGTTTTCATGCAATGTTAAAAACAAAGTGCTGCAGAATTTCTTCAGCCTTTTACATGAAACATAACCAGTGACTCCCTTAGATCAACATCATAAATGTAATAACTGGAAATATCTTTTTTATGGTGGTATAATAACTATTTTTCCCTGAGCCAAATATTTAAGTTTTATCTAATTTTCAGTTATTTTCTTTGCAAAGTGCTGTAAAAAAGTATGAAATCTCAACAATGTAATGTTCACAGTTATTCTGCCAGACAAATATGGAAACAGTTTGTTGAGCTGGTTGTGCAGTGCGTACTTTCAGGTATAACACATTACTCACCGAGAGCTTGATGATCTTGTCAAACATAACGTGGGGAGGGACGTGGAAGTCAAAGACGAAATACTGTGGAAGGTAAAGAAAAGGTTTGCCCGTTAAAATCAATTCTGTTATTCACCCTGAAGATTTCAGGTTCAGAAGTCATCAATACAGAACTCAACAGAGGGACTGAGGCAACAGAGAGAAATGTGACATTCCCATTAATGGCTCCTTTGTAGGGCGGTGAGAGTTTTGTTTGATGATGCACAGATACAGTCCACACTGGGAGACCCAAACAAAGAACTAACCTTTAAAAAACACATATTTTATGCAAATGCATGCAGGACGCAGCTCCAGCCTGCAAGGTTTTTAATTCTTTAGAAGCAAAGTTCAGAGACTTGAAAAGAAACGGCTGATTTACACGTCTGCATCATCGTCTTTGATGCCGTTTTGCAGCAGGAGTCTCTGTGTTGCCAAAAGTACGTTGTGTGCAGTTTCTCTGCACTTTGGCCAAATCTTAACTCCGGACTGAGACACGGCAAAAAGTCTCACTGGTCTCACTTTGTCCTTGTACAGTTGGTTTTTACATGCGTCCCCAACTCCCTTTAATCATTATGCAGATGAATTATGTAACAGGAAAATTAACAATTCAGAATCTATCTTTGAATGAAGCTCAATATTAAAGGATAAGAAATGGTAACCATCTATACTTTAAAATTAGGCCATTTAATCTTATGAATTTGGAGCCTTATGTATATTTGCATGTCGATCTCTTTCTCTCTCATTGCCGTGTCCCACTAATCCAAACAGAAACACATGAAATGTGATATCATTAAATTTCTCCTGCGCTGAACAAACAGAACCAACTGTGTCTCGGTGTGAGGACAGAGAGATCAGAGGATTACTGTCTCAGTCACTCTGGTTTCCAGTTCGTCCACAGGGGATTTTCAGACAAACAAATCGATGGCGGCAGCAGGACACGGCGATTCTCAGCATCACCGGCTAACACTTCCTACCGAGAGGGATTTCTCTGCTCATCAGACACACTTCAGGAGCTTCTCTCTAGTGCAGAGTGGTGTGTGTTGTATTTTAAAGTCAGTGAATCGTTACTGTACTAGACCATCAAAGAGAACAATGTCTGACAGTGCCTGTCCTACACTTAACTCTGTTCATGTCAGGGTTTCGCTTTCCCAGTTGGATACTGACTGACGTCTTCATGTTGAGAGACATCTTCCTCCTCTGACTGTGCTACTGTCATAAGATACATTTACTGTACAACAACAAAGTATATTGAAACTTGGCACCTTTCAAGGCACAAAACAATTATGTGAAAGTCGCCAAAATGCTCAGTAGGTGTGTGCAAAATAAAGTATTACAACATTTTAGAGCATGATTCATCTTTTCATGATTCTTAGTGCAGATTTGGAGGACTTATCTTATTGTGTTCAGATGTATCCTGTGTTTTCTGAATCCAATCTCAACCATCTTCAACAACAAAACTCAGGGGAACTTCAGTGTTTGCCAGAATATGATTTAAGGCAGATTGTGTCTCTTAAATCCCACAAGTACAGCACTGCATTGATTGTGAATGAGGGACGGGCAAATGAATATATGAAAAATGTAAGTGATGCTGACATTCAGAGGGGAAAAAAAAGGAAGTTAGTTATGTTACATAAAAAAGTGTGTTAACAAGTCTCACCTCGTTGTAGTATGGGCAGTTTGTGGACTCCTTCATAGATGTGTACTTCTTGTCATCTCCAATCTCCACACACACCACAGGGTCCATGTTGAGCCCGATGAGCTGTCGGGCCTCGATCACCGTGATGCTGATCTGATGAGAGACATTAACACAAGAGATCTGAACGCTACGACGAGCTGAGCTGAGCCTCCTCCAGCAGAGAGTCAACCAGCAGCTCCACTATCATCATTCATCAAAAAAACTGCGCAGTAATTACCCCGAGGACAATTCAAAGGCAAACAATGCAAATTGATCTTTCACAGTCTTTAATGATGAGGCTGATTCCAGGCAATAAGGGCTTTCGCCAGATTTCACTATCTCGGTCTTTGTTTTACTCTGACTGTGTGAAAAGGTTTCAGGATTCAGGCAACATCCCTGTGGTTCAATTAGTCTTCAGATGATGAAGAGAAACAGAGGGAAATAAAGACGAGAGAAGGAGAGCATGAGTCTGCACCGAGACTTTACTTGATTTGACTGGTGTATAAATCTATTCATGTTTTTAAGTTAAATAGGCCATGAAATTAGGCCACAGGCTTGTATTGGGGGACAATTACACTGTGTTCACAATTATTCCTTTATTTCTTTTTACTGATGTTGTGATGAATAAATTCAATAAGGCAGGCAAAAGATGCATTCGCAGATCTAAATAAAAGTATTTGACATAACACCTCAGTAAAACTCCAAAATTGTCATTGTTACACGTTGTTACGCTGCTGTTGTACAGATTAAACAAACAAGCTAGAACCAAATGTTAATTAGTGAGTTTCAGACAGGTTGTTTGTCTTTTCTTTGGAAAGAGCAAGGTTTGCTGTTTTTCTCTCTTGTGCTAAGCTAACCAGCTGCTGACTGTAGTCTTATATTAATGCAAAGACATTAGAGGGGTATTAATCTTCCTATATAATGTTGTTTCACCAAAGGAGCTGAAGCCAAGAGATGATTAGTTTAGTTTAGCATAGAGACTGAAAACAGGGGAGCGGAGTAGCTCATCTCCTTTCAAAGTTTAGAAATCCGTCCACCTCCAAAGCTTACACATTAACATACTTTATCTTGTTAGTTTAATCTGAATACAAATGTGGAAACGACAGTGTGTGGATTTAGAGGAGTTATCTTCCCTATGTTTAGCGCAGAGGTGCTGGGAGGTGGATCTGAGAGCAGCATCGATCTCAACATCTCACAGTCTTGCCAAGAAGGAGAATAAAAGTTTTACCAAAAACCTAAAGGATTCTTCAACCTGCCATTGGAAGCTGCTCGTCTCTTCCATAAAAAATTCAGCACACATCGAATCGATAGAAGAGGACAAGTAGATAAATAGTAACACCCTCAATGACACGCAGATTCACCAACCTACACACAAAGGTGCACAATCACAAATAGCTGCAGAAACACACACACACCTGATAATCCACAGGTCGCCCAGAGCTCGGTTCCATCTTGATGTCTGGCTTTGACCTGAAGAAAACACACACATTAAACATAATCAGTGATTTTCATACAGTGGATTGACAAATTACAGGCGAAACTGAGTGGGAACGGGGTCACGAGCTCCATTTTAGGTTTGATTCAAACTGTGATTACTCTGCCTTTTTCCATCTTCTTACTTGGAATAAGTTTAAATCTAGAAATGTATGCTATTAAATGGTAGCACTGTTCAGTCTGCTTCAATTTATTCAGCAGATGAAAGCAGCAGCATTAAATCTCTTCCCTTTACCAGTAGTTTCCTGTACTGTGTGGGTGTATGATCAGATCTCTTATACCTCTTATTCGACACATTGGTGGTGACGGCCGTGACAGAAGCCAGAGAGATGGTGTCTGGGTCCAGAGTCCCGGCGAGACGCATGGCCTTCCTGTCCAGGTCCTCCATGTCCAGGACCGCCGGCTCATCTAGACCCACTGAAAACAAGTAAATCAACTTTTAAAGTTTTATTTTTATCTTAAAGGGCTCCAATAGTTTTCTATATTCATTGCAAACAAAGCTGATTTTTTAAGCTGAACCATGAATAATAAATAAGTCAGTGGTTCCCCATCAGTATTTTATCCCAGTGTGCCCAAGGCCTGAAACATTTTTAGACCTTCAAGTTGAAAAACGTAAAAATACAAGTTCATTATTTGGCATGTTTTTGAAAAGTCTTTCTTTGTGTGTGTCTGTATTATACTTTTGCCAATGTTGGCAAATTGGACCATTTTCATCATCCCTATAGTTTTAGCAGTAGGTTCGTTACCTTTAATTGTCGGTGCAAGCTATTTTTAGAACAGCAGAGCAGAGCCGTGAGCTGCTCAGAGCTACGCTACAGAGGCTAATGGGATTTCTTGGTTTCCCTCATCAAACTCATAAAATACACAATCCAACAACTCCAAAACGCTCCCGTGGACAAGTTGTGACCTGCACATTCACCACGCTATGAGATAAAAACGGAAAGTTTCGAGCATAGCTCTGAGCAGCTCACGGCTTTGCTCCGCCGTTCTAAAAATAGCTTGCACCGACAATTAATGGTAACGAAAATGTTGAACTATCCCTTTAAATCCAGTCAGAGTGGGAAAGGCCATTTTCATTGTTCCTTATCTATAGGATCAATAAAACATTTCAACATGTTAACATACAGGAGAGTCTTTTGTTGTCTGTTGTTTTACCTCCTCTCTTGTGATCGTCTCTAGAGCTCTTGATCTTGCCGAGCTTCATGGCTGAGAAAACTCCCTTCCCTGCTCTGGTAAAGGAGAGAGAGAGAAAGAGATGGAGAGACAGTTGATGGGAGGATAGGAGAGAGGAAGGGGAACTGATATCATGACAATTAACTTCTGTCTGATTCGCTGCTGATCCATCCTCAGATCAACCATCTCCATGTGTGTCAATTTCAGTCCCTGTTAATGAGCTCAGACCCTCGGAGGGAGAGTCATTTACCTCACGTCACTGAAAGCCCCGCTGTCCACTGACTGGACATAATCAAAATGCAACTCAACACCATACATTACCTCCATATATCATGGACATCTTTGTAACCTGGCTAGACATTTAATTCCAGTGGATTTAATCCCACCCACCCCTCCGCCCCCCCATCCTCATCAGCACCACCACCATCACCAATTCTCCAGACCCTCAATCACAAAACAAGAGTATCCGGTGTCTCCACATTGATATTATCTGGATCACATATCACCACAACAACAAAGAGCTTATGATGTCAGCAGCAGGACGACAAATGAGAGGCCTTAATAATTAAAAATGAGTGTGACCGTCCAATTTGCTGCGGATATGGATACATGTCAGAGTATTAATGAATAGGAAGGTTTTTCTTTTGTTTCTTCAAGCATTCAGAGTCGAGTGTATCAGAGCCAGGCTTTTGCTTTGATCTACAGTATCTCCCTGTTATTCAAGAGGCAACCATCAACTCATATCAGGGAATATGAAGAATTGGATGATTTTATGTAACTTGTGTCATCAACAATGTCTCAAGTCGATAAGTTCACGGCTGACTGCAAAGTATGATTTAAAAGTAAAAGCCTGGGGGACGAGAGAACTGGAGCCGGAGTCAAGAAAGACAAAGGAATCAGAGGTGAAAAGCTTCTCCAGTCAAATCAAATCAAGGCCATTCAGCATCACAGATAAAGCTCTTTGGATCCTCAGCCTCCATCACAGCTTGACAGATACATTTACAAGTGACGGACAGGTTTATAAAGTCGACAGAGCACACATGAAAAACTTTGTGGCAATGCAGCATCTCCTTAATGAAAAAGATCAACTGATTATTAAATTGATAGAGAGCTCACAGGCAACGATTTTAATAATAAACATAATCCTCCAGGTTATTTATCAAGCAAAAGAGGCAAAAATTTGCACCGAAAAGCTACTGAAGTGTGACGCTTTGCACAATTTTCAATTTTTTATGATTGTATATTAAATATTTCTGTCCGAAATATTTAATATACAATCTCAGAAATTTTCTGAGTTTTGATATAAATTTAAAAGTTTAAGAACTTGAAATGGGCATCTTCCTTTTTGATTAATAGTTTAACTGAGAGATTATGAGCCAACGTTGAAACAAGTTTAAGTTGCAGCCCTGATTATGCTAATTGAAAATTCATTTGTTCCAGTCCAGCCCATCTCCTTGTCTCCATACAACACAGGACCAAGAGAAACATGCACACATACTGTACACACACAATGTCTAAATGTGTTTTTCATACATACCACATGAAAGACCCCACTGATCCTACTCAATTCCACAGAGAGGTCAGATCAACATCAATCTGCTCCTACAGTTGCTGCTTCTTAATATTTGAAATGATATTTCCACATTCCTCCACTGTCAGGTGCAGATATACGGACCAACCAGGCAGGTCACAGGCGGACAGATGAGTGGGCGAAGAGAGGAGAGGAGGGGAGGGGAGGGGGAGAGAAAGAGGTGGAGGTACACGGTTGGAGATACAAAAGAGAGGAGGAGGTAGAGGAGAAGGGTGGAGTGGGTGGGGCTCAATGTTCCACCATCCAAGAAAATGAGAGTCTAGACAGGTCTGCAATGCACATTGTTTGGAGAATTACCTTCAATTTAACTACAAAATGAATGGTGGTTATGATCTTGACCTTAAAACGAAGTGTTATTCCAAAACTTCATGAGGAGCTTAATTTTTCAACTGTCATGATGTGCTCACAGCAGTGTTGTGGTACTCTGGACCACATTTTCAAGGTCTTGGTGAAACCCAAACCCTAACCCCCTTGGTCTTGGTCTTGACTTGGGCCTGACCCCCTAAAAGTCTTGTCTTGGTCTTGACTCGGTCTTAGGTTAGGTGGTCTTGAACTCTAGCTCACAGGACACCAGACGAGAGGTTAAGCAGAAGTGTGACTTGACATACTGTAAAGACCTGATCAGAGGTGTGAAGCTGAACCAACAAAACATCTGCAGCTCCACATTGACCAGAGAAGCTCGTTTGTGTCTTTATCAGAGAAGTGTTTCTCTGCCACATCTGTATTTGAAGTCTAAACTATCACAGACACTTTATATACTTGAATGTTTTGATGGACCTGTGGAACAACAATATTGTGTTTTATGCTACTTTGCCTTGGTATCTGTGAGAGATTGGCCACACTAGGGTTAATTGTGATGAGGACAGACAACATACAGTATATCACTGACATATTTCCGGCTATCAACAGTTGCAGGCCACTGATACTGTATCTACTGCAGGTCTGTTATCGCTGAGCAGTAAATCCTCTGCACACAAGAAGTGATTTTGAACCAAAGAAAGAGAAGAAGGTCACTGGAAACAAACTCAGCTAACAAATACTTAACTCACTTGTCATTCACTCCTTTCACTCTCTTTTCCTTTCCTTTGCTGATCTGATTTAAGGATGAACACAAGGACAAAGATCAGAGCCATGTTCTTCCAGTAGGAGGCCATGTCTGAATTTAAAATGAAGTAAAGTGTGAAGTTTTTTTTTTCTTAAAGTCATCCCTCCCAGCTGATTTAATGATGAAACTTTCATAGATATCAGTGACATGGCAAAGAAAGTTCATGTGTGGTTTCCAATTAGAGGAATATAAATATGTAAATTCACAGTGTGAGCACAGGAAGTTTGCAGTAAAACTCACAACATGTCAATCTTTAAGATTAAATAGAGAGAAGAGCCAACATGTTGAAGATTTGAGAATTCAAGAGGATATTTGACCGGTTATTTTCTGTTATTTATAAAGACATAGACACTCTCAGAGCTGCAAATATATAAACAAACATCTTGAATAAAGTTAAAATAACTTTGAAGATGAGGAAATAACAAGCTGACTATTATTTGCAGAGCATAGCTATTGCATAACAGAAAACCACAGAACATATGCACATTTGCTCAAAGGAGAAAATTAACCGTATAGTATGTCTGGGCGGGACGTGGGGGGCCGATCAATAATACATGAAAGCATGAATAAATTGCCTCGTTACACGTGTAAATTGCAGAAAAGATGAATGATCTAAACGAAGCACAATTATTCCCAAGGTTATTCGCCGGTACCTGGCAGCTTGGTTTCCAGCTCTGCGGTAAAGCAGGGGGGGCTCAAATCAAACTGTGCGTGAAACATGTTCCTCACAGTTATGAATTCATATTTAATGTGCATGTCAAGCAGTGGGATGAGCTCAGACAGCAGCTGGGTGGTCAAACATGAAAATGTGCACGTGTGTGAGTAGAGAAATGGTGGATGTGCAGCATCACAGTATCACAGGTCACTGTCCTGTCACAGTCAACCAAGCTAGACTTGATATGGGGGATGAGAATAGCTGAGGAGCAGGTATGACCATGTCACATGACTCGAGCAGCAAGCTCGCTGAGTGATGGAAGAGCTGGAGACACACCAGTCTCACTGTCTCTTTCTAAATATGGAGTACAGAATATATTGTAAAAAAAGTAGTGATTTTCTTTCTTTATTTTCTTATTTTTCCTTTAGTTTCTTTGTGTATTTTCTTCCTGGACTCATTCAACCACGGCACAGAACTCCCATTCAGAAGAAAATAAATGAATAGAGGGGGAGATTAAAAAAAAAAAATTGCCCGTCAGCAATCAATAATTCATTGACATAGGCTGTACTGTATGTTCTGCTCTGGGGGCTGAGTTGAATGGAGCTCAGTGAGGTAGACTACACACAGACACAGACACACACACACACACACACACACACACACACACACACACACACACACACACACACACACACACACCTGTTCTGGCTCACTCACACACATGGGTTTGATGATGCACATACTGTATCTCGGTGCTTCCAGGATCCTCTGGACTGGAGCCAGACAGAGATCAGATCCACCTGATAAGATGAAAACTCTCACTAAACCAAGAACTCTCTGATCTGAGACCTTATTGAACACCCAGCAGCCCTCTCTCTCTCTTTCTTTCTCTCACTCTCTCGCTGTCTCTTTCTCTCTGTCTCTCTCACAATACTTGATTTCTCTCCTTGGCAGGCTTCTTCGTCTGCTCAGGGCACCCAGTAATACCGCTCCAACTTTCCACTCTGACCGAAGTGAGACCTCCGCTTTTACTCGACAACAGCAGATCAAACAGAATATCAATATTATTTATCTCCGTGGTGATACTGACACCTCTTCTCAAGTGTTTTTGGTTTTTTTTTTGTGTGTGTGTGTGTGTAGCCGCTTCATTTGTTCTCAGTGAATTAGTAATTGATATTCTCTGCCTGTGATGCTTTGAGTGTTTGCTTATAAGTTTACCCTCATTAGTGTCACATAGTTAGAAGCTTATGCAAGATTAATGCCTTCACACTTAAAAAAAAAAAAAGAGCTCTGAGCCTTTATGGCCTACATACGGCAACAAAAACATTTCTAAAAAAAAAGTCCTCGGGCCATATTTTGTGTTTATTTGTGATTTTGTGGATGTGTTTATATTTAGACTAAATATACTTCTGCAATATTTTATAATGTGTCTTTGGCTACGGTTTAGGCCATAAAGTCGGAATAACACACAGATGAGGAAAGAAAAAACAGAGACTATAAAGAAAACAAAAAGGAAGGAAAGAGTATGAGAACGTATATTACACAACAACCAGTGTCTCCATGAACATGCATCACTTTTAAAATTTTAATATCGACTCCAAAATAGAACTCTTGCATTTTTTACTCTGTTATTGCATCAACTGGGTTAGAACAAAAAAAGAGTCTCTGGACGATAAGCTATGACTCAGACTGCTTCAAAAGTTTTCCAAGACAAAATGTTCCTGTTTTCTCGACAACCCTGATGACGTCTGAGGGAACCACATATTCCAAGGACATTTCACTTTATGCACTCTTATAAATAATCATCTCTAATGAAGAAAACATCTTCACAAAAATCCTAGGATTCCTATCTGGGACAAGCAGACAGGTGTTTCCAGAAATTAGGATTCGCCCCAAGAGGCTTGTTTTCATGTTGTCATCAGGGCTTTGGAGAATACAGGGGGAAAAAACCCAGCAGAGTGTGATCCAAACTCAAAGTGTTCACACTCACACATCATCATATCACACAAACTGAGACTGCAAGTCACAGCAAAGCCGGAAAACAGAGCAGTCCCTCGAGAAACCACGTCTACACAACAAGAAACAATAAATGTCAGACTCGAAAGACGACTTCTTTAATCCAGCGTCTGTCTCAGCAGAAGAAAACAAGCAGGAAAACAGATGAAGAGAAAAAACTACAGCCTCTGGATAATTTAAATCCAAGTATGAGGGATTGAAAATGACAACTCACATTTTTTTATGATTGAATACATAAAAAATTTAACTTTGCATAAACTTTTCATGGCACTTATCTCAGAGCTTCAAACAGAAAGGGACTGTGAAGCCTTATCGGTGACTGCAGTGTGTCTGTAATGTCGCGATTCACTGATCTTTAGATTTTTCATTTGCTGACAAGGACTTACAGTAGTCTTTGAAAGCTGAAAGCCTGCCACGGTGCACAATAACTGTGTGTTACAACCTGCATCAGGAGACCACTGATTCATATTTGACATCAATAATAGCTGAACACCAAGGCAACACCTGCATCTTATTTTAGGTTTATGATTGGAAAGAAAATCATATTTTCCAGTTATAAAAATAGAAATCTGTTGAAGGTCCTAAACACTATCACAGGGGTTTTAAAATTACTAACATAAAAAACTAAAGATTTTGGAGGGTCTCTTATTTTTAAGTCTGACCCATAAAAATCGATGATTGATTAACTGACAAAAAAAGCTGACTGAGTTTGGTCCAAAAAATCTGCTGATACACAATCAGTCAGTCACAGACAGACATTGGTCCCTGGGGTTATTATAGAGTAATCGCCTAACTGAGCATATTTGGTAATAAAATAACAAATGGGACATGAACACCATGAACACTGTAAGCAGCAGCAACATCCATCCATCCATCATTAATACTGTTTATCAATGCAGGTAGGCTCAAGTCAATCCCAGCTGACATAGGGTGGGGTGTAAATCCTGGAAAGGGCACTAGTCTATCAGGCGAGAACAAGAAGTCAAGACTCAAACCCAAAACCTTTACGCTGTAAACCCGACCGCTGTAGACCACCGTGCCACTCCAGCTCCTTCTTTATGGCAACTCTTATAGGACACGCCTGAAAAATTAAAATAACCTGTGCACACAAGATAGTCTTTTACAATAACTGATAACTGATAACTGATACAATAACTGAATATCATAAATGCACAAGGACTATAAAAAGGCAAAACAATAAAAAAAATCTGACTGGTGGCAGCTCCGGTCACTATAGGGTCTTACTGTAAAAGTTGCCAGGTTGAACAAGAAAATCCTATAGCTGCACTGGCCCTGAGAATAAAATCTAATTGGACAGCATAAGTGGAGGACTTTTCAAAAAGGCATAAGAGCTATAGCCACACTGTATATGAATGTACTGGTCTCTCTATCAGGTGACATATCTGTTGTTATGGTCTCTTCCCCCTGGGGAGTCAATGCTGCAGTGAGCAGACACTGAGATAAAAGACTAAGCGACACCTGCATCATCCACATGTGATGCCAGAACTGTCTTTGAAAACAGTTTACACTGACGGACACATGAATCACACACCTTGGCAAAAAAAATAAAAAAAATCTGAATAAATACATCAGCACTTGTTTGAGTAAATTATTCTCTCCACAGAGGCTTTGCTGTATCCTTTGAGCAATTTGATGTTTTGCAAATGATTCATGCATATTTAGATGGTTTGAATAAACACAATGACTATTTGCAGCTTTATGTTTCAGTGGAGCAATGGCGATTAATTTATGCATTGTTTCAGCAGAGTAAATCCCGTCTTTGTAGCCCTTGAGCCAGTGTGAAAATAGGATCAAACTCCCGACAGTCGAACCCCATTTCATCTCATTATTCCATCTTTCAGCATTTGATGTCCGCAGATCAAATGACAACCGCAGCCTTAAATCCATTCTTTTCATTCCTGGCACATGTGCTCCACTGCATGCACTATTCAGAAGATCTGCCTCACTGGCAGTAACACCACTCAGGAGGTGATTTATTTATTTATTAGGAATAACAAAAACCCACTGCAAAGCCGACTCATTGTGGCGCTGCAGACAGCACAAAAATGCTCCATGGGTTCCACCATAAATCATCCTGCAGGTTTGGATGCAACATGGAGGGAGATTGAAGAGAGGTGGGAGCAGTGGCAATTGGTCAAGTTCAACTGCAATTTCACTAAATTCAGACGATGAGGAGAAACCAACATGCTCCAACAAGCTGGCTACTCTCTATTGCAGTTATATTATACAGATGTAATGAAACTCGATGCCCACTGAAAAACTGCCCATGAGGACAAACTCTCCCGAAAAAGCGCAGACGTGACCTTTAAGTTGCAGGCGATGCAACAGAAATAGACAGCGGTGGGCAGAGCTCCGTGTACCAAACCAAGCAGACTTGAACTCTTGTGTAAAGTCAAAAAGGAGTTTGCATGTCTGCATCTGGAGTGTTTTAAAATTCAGCACAACTCCAATTTTCACAAAGCTGTAAGTTTAAAGCCACAGAAAGACTTCCACTCCTTCAAAAAAAGAAACTTATTGTGAAGGTGACACTGCTGTGAAATATTCTGTTCACATTAAAGAAGAGGTACAGAACCACACACCAGAATCAGGTAGAAGCAGACAGATGGCTGCGGAGAATTTACCTCCAGGCTAAAGTAGTGAAATTCTCCTCCTCCTCCTCATCTTTCCCCCCAGGGATACCAAAGTAATTCCCAGTTATCATGCTCTGTATATCCACGCTTCATTACCTCAAGATGGACAATTAACACGGGCAGAAAACTGGCAGAATTCAGGACACAATGAGACATCTTTAGAAAGTTTAATTCTGGGAACCCCTCAGCCAGAAATAAACTGAGCAGCTGGTAATTCAAGATATATAAAAAAAAAAAGGTTTGGAGGAGAAGAGGTAAGGCTATTAAAAAAAATCTCTCTACAATCCCATCGGTCTGCGCTGCCTACTCTGGAGTGAGGTAGATTAGAGTTGGATTTGAAGGCTAGGTTGGAAGATATTGGCATTTTCTCAGCAACTTGTTCGCTTTTTCTCCCCCTCACCCCTGCAGACAAAAGCCCCACAGCAGCCCTCACAAAGTCTGACTGACGGCTCTGTTCTATCACAGCAGCTGGATGACAGGTGCCCTCATTATGCCACAAGGACAGAGGCTTATTCACCTGAAGGAAGGCGAGACAAAATGTTAATTTGTGTATACTTGAAATGTGGCATAATTAATAATCTGTCAGGCCCGTACTGTAGCTGAGTTTATGTATTAGCTGCATGATTGCTTTCATCCCACTTTTGTTGAACTTCTTGTACAGTATTTCCCTGTCATCCAAATCCAAACACCGTATCTCTTATGTAACGCCCACGGGACGCTCCAAAAGTTAGATTAGTCAACTTTTCTTGTTTTCCTCAGGCTGCTCGGAGTCTCTTAACGGAAGACCCTGAACACTGTTTTAATTTTATTCTGTATAACAGCACAACTTTCTTTCGGTGTCAACAAACCTAAATACATACACACACACAAAAGCATCGAGTCACACACTTATACACAATTCCTCACTTTCCCATTCAATATGAGGTCTAATGATGGATTTAGGGCTCTGTGCCGGTGCGGATGGTCTCAGTGGAGATCGATACACCGCGCAGATTATTTCACAGAGTATTCAGAGAAACCATAACAAGCCAAGTACCACAGAGGAAGACAGCAGAGAGGAAGAGAGCAGCCTTCAGGGTCGACACTCATACAGTATTTCATACTTTATCTATATAACCTTGCACAGCCTGAAGCAAATGTCTGTTTTTATTAACAGCCATTTGCAATATACACAGTACACCATGCCACTTTAACTTGTTTTTTCCCTCTTTTTTTCTCCCTTTTTTTTAAAATCAAAAGTTGACAACGTTCAAATAAAAAGTAAAGTTTCCATCCACACAGTATCCATGACATCTGACACACATTATATTTTTCTTCTTAAACCAAGTTTTTAGGAAAGGTTCCTACAGTATCAGTCTCTGCCTCTGAACTATGTGACAGTGACAATGTTTATTGGAGCCTGAGTCAAACATCTACAAGTTCACTTATCTACACTCAAGTAAACTCTGATGTGCCAAATTAAAATCTGTCTTCTGAGATAATAATGAAAACAAATATTAATCATCAAAAGTAAATTTCACATCTAATGCTTGGCTGCTGTTTTATAAAGAGCTGAAGTCTGAACTGCACAAATATTGACCATGACTAAATGTTAACATTACGCTCTGTGAACAGACAGTCATATCTGCTCACTTTTCTGGGCATTACATTATAGTCTGGCAGGTTTAAGTTTATTGGTGGGTCTTTCCTGTTGTCATGATTACTGTGCATTTTCCTCCATAATAAGGGAAGATGTTACATCAGCAATGCTGCACCCATCAGTCAACCTCCACCCATTCAGGTTATTTTCTCACCCACGTGTCTCTCAGCACTTAAACTGAAGTACATAATTAAAACAAAAAATCTGGTTTTCTATTGTGGAGATCAAATTAATATTCAAATACAAACAGCAATTCACAGCCAGACTCACTTTAATGTATTGTCATCATGTTACCATAGGGATGATTTGCATATTTGACTCACTTTCTGAAGGTGGGTATGGATCCCTGTAAGGACCGCCCGGGGGACGTCCCGGACCCGTGGCTTTGTCCGGAGAGCAGGCTGTCAGTTTCGAAGGCAAACATCCCGTCACGGTCGTCAGGAACATCCAGGAACTCCCCGTCGCTCCACACGCCCACTGTGCCATCCATCGCCTGGTATCTTATCTCTATGGTAACACTGGTCTGAAAATGACGAGGAGGGAAGTTGATTAAATTCATCTTCGGTACACAACAAACTTTCACTTGCATAGATGTCACAGCGCAGTTACATAACTTCAAATCCCTTCCGAGGAAGGTCGTGAAATCTTCCACCTCCACCTGTTGAGCAGATCTGTTTATTTCTGCCATCAGCTGCTGCCCTGCGCCAAAGTGAAACTAACTGTGACACGTCTAATTTAGAAACTCCTACGATGCCAAAATCAAAACCCAATTAATGTTGCTTGACACTAATGTAATTTGTTTGTTTGTTAAGATGAGAGTGCTGTCATAATTTATGCTCCTTCAGCTGTCAAGATCATTTCACATTGATTTAATAAAGCCCGAGGAGCTTAGACTTGACAAAGCACATCATAATTACTTCCTGTGAATTGCCTCTTCAAATCCAGTTTTGTTCAACAGTCACTTTTGACTTATTGTGTTTTTTTCTTAACATCTTGTAATGTTTTATCCATCCTACTCTAGAAATGTACATACCATAAAACATTGCCTTTTAGCCTAGTGCACATGCTGTAGTATAACGTAGTATAACATAGTTTAACGCTGCACCCACTGCCAAACCAAACTTTTCTGACCACCATCTAGTTAAATCACAGCCAACACCTGAAGGCTCAGTCTTGGCGTGTCTAGACCATTTAATTGTGTTTAGAAAAATCTCTCAATTCAGGCAACACACTTTAACAAGATGATAAATCGCCTCCCTCAGCCTGCTGGTGTGTTTGCTGGAGGAATTTAGATTGACAGTAACCATTGGCTAAAATGTGGAGCCAGAAACGCTGCGGTGATGCCCGCCGTATAGTTTGTCCTTTGGCGTTTGTCTTTGGGCAGCTGCGTCTGGTGTCCGGACAAATATTATCCTCCTGACAACGACCTGATGTTTTATTACGAGGTGGCCAATTTATTCTGCTGACAAAGACGGATGAGGAGAAAATATATACAAGTCTCTCGTTCCCCTCTCTCTTTCCCCCCTCCATTTCTCTCCCTCCTCCCGTGTTGCTCCTTCCTTCCTTACATCCTCGCAAGGCAATCACTGTTGGTCCATGAGGAGCTGGATTTGTTACCATGGCAACCACACCAGTGCAGAGTTGCGGGTAGCGGCGTTGCTCTCGGGTTATGGCGGGTTTAGTTTTACCACTTTCTTGCTATGGGGCGTGGGGGGGTTGCACAGTGCTGTGATTCGCTCATCTCTGTGTATGTGTATGTGTGTGTGTGTGTGTGTTCGTGACTTGCACATCAGTCGTGTGTGTGTGTACAAGCCCTGAAGCACTCCCATGTTGTGTGTCATCATCTCAGAAACATCACATCAGCACTGCGAGCTCCGCTAACACAACTCTGCACCCCGGGGTGCTTTAAAACCTCAGACGGTTTGAGCTTCTCCCTCGCACATCCCACTGTGCTGCCTTCGTTTCCACGTTACATATTCACTCCTACATTATAAATTCAGAGGCAAAACCCCCCCTCACACTTCTCTTTACTGTAGAGCTGCTCTTTGTTTGGCTGTTCTTAACACAATTACCAATCAATACTTAAGATCTAGATTAATGTTAATGGAAAGTACTGTGATATGCTGATGTTGTATTTCCATCAGGCTCTCGTTGATGGGCACAGTGGTGCTTTTATGAGCCAAACAAAGCTCGTCACTTCTCCTACTGTCTCTGCTGCAGATTGATTTCTCCAATTTATGTTCCCCCGTTTGCTTGTGAATTCATTTTACTGGCTAATAAGACTTCTGATAGGATTTCTTTTCTTTTAATTCTCTTGGTGTAAGGAAAGTCACGCATACAATGTAAAACTTGAAACTTTTGGAAACTGTTTTTGTTCTCTTGTTAACACCTCTTTAAGTGATCTTGTTTCTGCTCGTCCCAGCTTCTCCATTGAACCTGTGTGATGTTTCACCTGAGTGAATATTTTAAGCGTAAATGCAAATGTGTTTACTGCTGCCCTCTTCCATCAAAGTATTCAAACTGTGCATCATGCATATTTCTACCAAATTCATCCTGACATGTTTGGTGTGTGTGTGTGTGTTATTTGAAAAGTCTGGCTTTACAGAATGAGTCTACACTGATGGATTAATTGAGGTGAGACATGTATCCTACCCACAGTTGCTGTTAAACCAGTCCTAATTGTTTTTATGGCCACTTGGGGCAGCACAACAAGCTGCAAACACAACATTGACATACTAGTGTCCAGTGTGTGGAAGCTAATGGGCTCCGAATGATGAAAATCATCAATTTATGAAGCAGTAAGGGAGAAAATATATGCAAACGGCTGCCAGTTTGCACATCCAGTAAATATATAGGGACATAGCCTTAATTTATAGCTGTTCCCTATTGGCTCTGATTCAACAGCCCATAAAAAAAATCAGCCTCTTCTGCTGCTTGACGCTCCTCTACGTTGTCTGCTGTTTGCCACTGGACAGGTAGCATACTGTGGGTATATAAGAGCTTTTTCACTCAGTAACAGTGTGTATAAAATGGAGCAATAAACTGAAATACACTGTAAAACTCTTCATTTAAATAAAGGATATTTATGCCATGTTCAAACAGCTACTGAAGCTCTAAGCTCAGTTGAAGTTTTTATTCCGTTGTTCAAAATAGTGATTTTTTTATTCCCTGTTTGATGGTGTTTATACACATTTTCTTGGAAATAACAATGTACATATCATTCAGCAAGTGATCTAGAGAGTATATTTATATATATACACTGTTGCCCATAAAGTTGGAATAATTTTGTTTCAGGCACATTTCTCTTTTTATTCCTATTTATACACATCAGTTATTACCTTTGACCAGGTGTAATGATTACATACTGAGCACCAGTTACCAGTTTTGAGAAGACATATACTTTATCTATCAAGAATAAATCACATTGTCACAATCATTTCAGGAGAAGAGGTAAAAAAATATATTTTATTCCACCTTTACGGGCAACAGTGTAGATATAGATGACACTCCACTCTGAGGGAAGTGTAAGCCGCCATATACCTTTATTGATGTGTTGTTATCGTCGATGAGAGTGTCGGTCAGCTCTAGGTGTCCCTCTTCAGCCACCTTCTGAAGGACCATACAGAAAGTCCCCACCAGTCTGCAGGGAAACAGCAACAACAGGGGAGCCACATGTCGGTAACAGAAATCAATGAGATCAATACGTTGCATTATGTGTTTTTGTCCTTTGTTCCCCCTCTGCTGCCCATATGTGTTGACTCAGCCTCTTCTACGTATTTGTCACACTGATAGTCTACATGCGTTCATAGTTGCACCACTAAATACTGACAAATTGTTCTTTTTTTCCCCTCAGTGGCCTAAAGCACCTGTTCTCCGCCACCGTGTCTCACACTGAGCAGGCGAGGGTGTGTGTGAGGGTGTGTGTGTGTGTGTCAGTGACAGACGGTGGATGGGTGCTGATGGGTATGTGCCGTGACAGACGCTAAGAGAGTGTCAAACTGCCTTTGTTCACTAAAGTATGTCACACCTCAAAAGCAGTGTAATGAAAGTAGATAGCAGCTCAAATACACAAACACAATGTCAATCAATCATCCTTTCCACCTCGCGTCTCTTATTACTTTGCACACACCTAGGGAGAGGTGTACTTTTACTGTCTTCCAATCAACACCTATACATGAATTTGTTTTGTTTTTTAATGACAGAACTAATGTCAACTATAATGTAAAGGATCTTCATATGATACATAGTCCAGCATCTAGCAAATAGTTACGTTGCTTGTGCACGGTATACTGTGTTATTGTTCAGTGTGACTCAGGTGTCGTCATTTACAGCAGATATGACAGTTCACTGCCTGCATATGCGATTATGAATACTGAACGGCTCATAAGCTGGTGGTGTATTTTTGATTTATTTCTCCAATGGAAGAAATGTCTTCCAATTGTGTGAGTTAATGAGCTTCTGCTGGTTTGTTTAGAGGGTCTGTCTGTATGGCTGAGTTTTGTTTCTTTTCTACTAATAATAAACGAATTTCTGGCAGAGCCTTCGCTGCATGGTGGAGCATACACCTTGTCCTCTACAGTGCACAGCAGTATATAGGAGGCTGCTAAATTAAAACTGACAATGTTCAAGATTAAAGCATTGGGTAATTAAACAATTAAAGACAAAAAAGCTTTTCTTGCTTGAAGCTCCAAGCTAATTACACAAGCTGCATTCATACTGTGGCCAGTGATACAATAAAGTACATGCCCTGTCTGCGGTTTTTTGCCTCATAAAATAACATAATAGCACCATTAAGAATGCAGTTTACTTTGATGTGACAAATGGCAAAATTTGTGTTGTAAATTGTTCAGAAAATACCACCTATCTTCCAGCCCATCAAAGAAAATGCTAAAATACATATAGATATATAAATTCCACTGTGCTGTCTGCAAATATGTCAGACGACTAAATCGCCGAAGCTTTCAACACATTTCAGTGGCAACACTCAACCACTTCTCTTCAGCTCTTATCAATGTCCCCAAGGACAAGTGACTAAATGGATGAAGACGCACACACCATCATTCGTTCACCCACCAGCACCACTAAATTAAAAAGTTATTCTCTGCTTTCGTTCAGACAAGACAAGCTGGCTGTTGGTTGGAGTCTCTCAGTTTTGTTTTAATGAGAAAAGCTCAATGCTGCAGGGGCTCAGCAGCGCCGCTGACCTCAGACACAACCTGAGGGGAGTGTGACATTTAATTTACCTGCTTCACAGTTTGTCTTTTGAATCTTCATTTAGAGAAAAGATGGTTACAAATGTGAACACAATTCAAGTTTTACAAAGTGATTCAAAAGGTTCATATTTATCAGTGTGTCACCACCATCCACCGTCAGTTCCCATGGTCTTTGTAGAAAACCTCATGAATGGCTTATTTCAGTAGTGTTTCATCATATTTTTCGGTGTTTCCCTAACAACCAAGTTCAGATAAAATCGTTTGCACCTGTATGACATCATACTACCATTAATTTCTCCTTCCTCTGAAAGGTTTTTGTCATTTAGTTTTGGGAGAAAGAAACCGGGAATCAAAAGACCGAATGACATAAAAACATGTTCAAATAATGCCAGACACTGCCTTATACAATACAAGGTACTTCATAGACTCCATTACTCATCACTTATTGTCTGTGGCATCTATAAAACATCAAGAAACTACACCTAGCTAAAAAAAAATGTAACTAATGTCATGGAAACAAGAGTTTACATGTAATTAGTGGCTTTGTGATCTGATCGGTACGTTAGAGAGAACAAGATGAGACTCCCACATTACTGATCCACTATAGGACCTGGCAACAACCCCTTATATTGCCTGTCTTGCACAAAGGGTTACAACCCGTGTTTACACACTGTTCTTTTCTATTTTTGGAGTAAATGAGTGAAAAAGGGATAGGGGACAGGGGGATAGGATAATGTTGAGAAACTGAATCTGAAAAAGAGAATAAAGATAGAAAAGCCTGGATTTACTCATCTCAGTTGTGCTTTACTCAGACTTATCTTTTCACTCTAATTTACTATTTAGCTCGTACATTTTTTTGTTAATGTTTAATATCGTATTTATTAGTTGTTGTTTTTTTTTTACTGTCTTTCACTTTTTCACCTTGGACATGTTAAAAGTCCAGGGTCATTTCCTGTACCATCATATCACATGTTTTTATACATGTGAATATATTTGAATATAATTTTACAACTAAAACTTTAAACAATTTTGATTGATTTGATTTGATTTGAATTTGAATTGATTTTCCTTGACCTAATAAAAACAGATTTGAAACAGATTTGTAACAACAACATCCCTGTTGTGTGAGTTACAGACAAATGTATTGAATATAATGTTATAGTATAGAATAAATGCATAATATATTTAACCCTCACACAACCAACTCTGCAACATACGTCCATGTCAACTGAGGTCACAAACATGGGGATCGCTCCAATCTCTTCACTCCGTACCATAATCTCATGGATGTGTGGCGTTAGAAAACCCTTAAAAAGGTTATATAAGGCTTTTACACATCAACAAGAAAAAAGCCTCCAAATCCAGTCCCTCTCTTTTGTATTTCCTCAAAGAGCACATACAGTAACAGAGTATAGGTAGGACACGTTGTTGTTGCTCCATACGCAGTGTAACATCATTAAACATTAGGTTCATTCCTACGCTGCCCAGGGATCCCTAGTTGTGCATAACAGTGCAAAGAAACCCAGTACAGCCCCCATTCAGCCAGCCAATTAGAGCTGGTGAATAATTCAAAGAGTTTCCCCCTAAACAGTGTGTTGTTCTCAGAGCAATCAGTCCCACACAAAGAACAGGCAACACTGAGCCACAGCCATTTGCAATTTCTACTTTAATGGTCACACACACACACACACACACACACACACACACACACACACACACACACACACACTGTAAATACAGCTGTGTTTTACATGTCAGTTCATACAGTATGTGACGTAGGCTACATACATATGGAGCAACAAGAAAATCATTAGGGAGAGCAGACGCACAACCACCAGGCTGGATATGAGTCCGCAGGGAGAGATAATGCAATGATAATAAGGGTATACTGTACTGTACAGTCAGTAGCTTTACCACATGCACACACACACACACGCACACACACACAGAGGAAACCTGTAGGGGTCGCAGCTAATGATGCGAGTGCCCCAACAGGACTATAGAAACTGACAGATAAATGTGAATGAGTACAACACACACACACTGTACACAAGCACACCTGCAGCTCAGCATGAAAGGCCACCAAACACTATCTTATTAAATTCAGAACCAATGAATAACGACAAAGGCCGTACTGTACGTGTCGTCTTATCAGCGAGCAAATAAAGAGAGGGCACTGTTTGTCACCTGCTATTAATCTTTCTTTCTCCCTGGATTATTTTATCCTCCTTCCTTTTTTTTTTTATCTCCATCTCTATCTCACTGATACTTTCTCCCTACAGCCCCTTGGAGTCAGTGGTGATGAATTCAACCTGCAGTGGAAAGAGAGGCTTCATTTGTTAGCAGAGCTTCAATGTGCAATAATGAGGTGAATTTGGATTTGACTTCACTTTGAATTCCAGTGATCTCTCTGGCTGGATGTTTTCCCTCCACGAAGGAGTCGTCCTGCCAGGTTCCCCAGATAAATAACTCCACGTTCGACTTTACAGCCCTGACGTGACTCGGGGAGAAAGACTGCAAGGTTATTATTTATGGTTATTTATGGAGAGAAGTTTTTATTCTTTGAAGATGAATAGAAAGTTTTGCCCTGAAGACATGAACCCCACTGCCTGTGTAATCCACTCTTTCCTTCACCAGACAGTGGTGATCGATGTATCATGGGTTACTTAGAAAAGCAAATGATCTGTCATTTCCTTTCAGCCATTGTAACGTGCGTACAAGTGTTGAATAATTGAACCGAGCGGGGCCTATCATGTTCTGGCTCACTTTTTAGCACTTCAAAAGGTGGCATTCATTATTGATTGTAGTTCTGCAAACAATTTACTTTCATCTGCTCTATAATTCAAAGCTCCCTTCCCTTTCAATTTGTATTATTCTTCTTTGTCAACCTGAAGTTTCTTTTACAAATCGAGAAGGCGGGGTGGGGTGGGGGGGGACTGTAACGAAATGACGGGTCGAGATGAATTGGAACAAGACTTTGAAATGTAAAATATTTTTTTCCCCGAGTCAAACAGAGTTGTTTCTCAAGGTTGCACTAATCTGCCGCAGCTGCAGGTAACTGAAGCTGGAGGACAGTGTGAAATGGAAATGTTACAGCTGGCAGGTGTGTGTGTGTGTGTGTGAGATACGGCCTGGGACGAGCAGCGAGGACAAACAGCAGTGCCCCCCATCGGTGAACATATGCCGATATAAACATAAACAGACACGGCGAACATGATTCACCTGGACACAATCGATACTCCAGTTTTCCTCCTTTTACACACACACACACACACACACACACACACACACACACACACACACACACACACACACACACACACACACACACACACACACACACACACACACACACACACACACACACACACACACAAACATACAACAGAGTCCTTTTGACCACAAACAAAAGAAAAAGCTATTAAGCCTGTCAGTGTTCATCAGCATGTCACTGCCAATCGAGGTGTGCGGTTTACTCGCTCCTGTTGCTGCGCTGTGCTCCAGCTTCACAACAGCTGCGTCACAGGACAAAAGGCACATTACAAATTCTGTGTGAATAAAGTATGACCCACATTTGATTTATCAAAATGTCATCTATAGTGGAAAGAGAGGGACAAAGAAAAAGGGAGCCGGTTCATTCATTTTTCTAAAGAGAGAAAAGATGCTCAATGTAGACGTCCATTAGCGTATTACAGCATCACTCAGATGCAGTCAGGACTGGGAGATGTGGATAAAACCTTATCCAAACCAAACTTCACAATTCATCTTACTGTAACTTTATAAAATCCAACCACAGTTTATGGCAGTTTTGATGAGAAATGTCTGTTTTTTGCCAATAATTACATAACTTGTGTGAATCTGTGACAATACAGTATCATATTGCCCAACCATGGATGCAAGGTTGATGATGCTGGGGTTAAAGCAATGCCACAAAGGCGTCGTTAAAGTTATTGCAATCCATCCTGAGGTCGACAGGAACGGCCATCTGACAAGACAAACAAGACGCCTCATTCAAAAACACAAATGTCAAACTTAGTTGAAAAGTCAGTGAAGTGAGTGATTCAACCTCTGGGGACCATGAAAGTCTGTATAGTTATTTTTTAATCTAACGCAGTCTAAACTTTACCTTCTTTAATCGTAAGCGGCTGCCATAACTAAAAAGTTTGATGAGGCTATTGCTTGGAAAGAAAAAAAACACACACATGACTTTATGCCTGTGACATAATCATAAAAAAAGTATGCTTCTGGTGAATTGTAAACACGACACAAAAAATAGCTCCACAGTGTTCATTCATTTCTGCACTTCAGGCATACAAAACAAATCCCACATAAATTATGAGTATATTCACTCTCAAAACAACATAGAAACTTTTTCAAGGAAAAATACAGAGCTTGTGCACAAGATATTTCTCTTCTTTTCTTCTCTTTCTAATACATTACTGTCTGAGTGGAGTGAGTGCTTCTGGCAGCAGCAGCAGCAGCAGCAGCAGCAGCTAAACACAGGAAGTTTATAGCATCAGTTTTCAATGTTCAGGCTGATGTTCAGATGAATACGTCCGACTCTCAGACTTCAGTCATTCTCATCTTATTCAGTAACAACATCAGAGTCTTCATAAATGCCGCATGTGTCACCAAGGTCTCGTCTCAACTCATGTCATATTTACACAAGATGTGGCTGCACAGATACTTACTAAGGAAATGGCAGCTGTTAGTCAACACATGAGTCATTGCACATTGGGGCCATATACAGACAAAAATACACAGGACTGCATAAAGAAAATACTAAATTACAGAGTCAAACTGCTGACGAGGCACCACTATGTCACAGGCTGATGAAATTATTGCAGTCTGTCGCAATAACACCATTACCCTGCAACTGTAAGTGATCGCAGCTTTGAATTTTGGAGCCTTTCTTCTCCTCTTTGATTTAGGGGATTATTCTTTGAAAATGTTACAAAGTCAATATGAATCAAGATCACACATTCTTAAATAAAACAAATCATCTGGATCTTATTTTAATAGCATGGAAATATATTCAGTCTTTTCCCCTGTGGACAATTTTTGACAGTATGAGCTCTGTGTACGAGTATAATGAGGCGTTACTTTCATTTCATTATACCTGGACTCCTGAAGGGTTCTTTGCCTGTGTTAGCCAAAAAAAGAAAGAAAGAATATAATAGATATTGAGAAATAGGTCTAGCAGTCACTCAGCAGTGATGCAGCCTTTAAATTGAAATTTAGAGACACACTACTTGCACTGGAGAGTATATTTTTAGCCACCTGTACTTCGTCCCTGTACTATCGAATGTTTTACTGTTATTCTGTCCATATCCCAAGGCCTCTCCTTGTTCAGAAACAACTCTGTCTTAAAACAACAGGAAGCTGCATCGGGGGCACGTGCTGCTTCAAGTACAAGTGAGACACAGAATAAGGACAAGAAATGTATCACTGCTTTTTTTTTTTTTGTAGCCCAAATGCATTGATGGACTAAAGTTAGTCTGAACATGTAATCAGATGACTTTCATAACTTATTTTTATGTGAAAGCTACACCAAACCTTTCATTTTTATGATCATGGTTTAGTTGGGAGATTCTTTCTTATATGAAAATTGTTTTTTTTACTTTACGGTAATAAAAACGGATGTGAGGGCCTATGACCTCAGCAAAAGTCTCAAAACTGACAGTCCAAACTGTTTCTCTTATGTCACAACATTTTGTTACGGTCTAGTCAACAAGTCATGTCGTATTTAGGCTGGAAATGTTTTGCTCAGAGGATTCATCCCCTGCATCGGGACACAGCAACATCACGCCTGGTGATGATGAGCAAAACATGCATAAAACAACATATTAACTATTCCTATTGTAATTTCAAGGACCCCCTGATATTCCCCAATGGACCTTGAATACACAATCATATCGTCTAACCACCTCTCCTCTTCTCTCCAGAGCTCAGTAACATGCAGCGTACTCCACTGGGTGCAGAGTATAAAAGCATTATCTCTGAGCCACGAGGGTAAACAGATGATAAAACATCGTCTATATGGCACTACAGCACAAAGACCATCATGCAACACTGCCTCCTCTTTGTGTTGTGGTAATGCGATTGCACTTGTGGTCATAGGGGTGTGACACACTGGCCTTACAGTGAGTTGGTTCCTTCAGTGATGAGGCAGATCAGTTACCGTGGTAATGATGCAGCCTGCGAACATATGGAGCAGGTGTGAGAACAACAGGAGCTGTGACTCACCTTGAATTATTTACCCACTTTAAATGTGTGTCGGCGGTTTGTGCTTGTGTGTGTGTGTTTAAGTGTCTTTGCATGCAAGAGCACTTGTTCGTGTGCACACGTATTTCCAACTCAGATGTTGCAATGCTGTGTGTGGGTGAAAAAGTTTCATTTAAAAGTAGTAACGACATTTTTTTTGTTTTAAATTCCCAAATGTTTTTATTGACCTGGATGCTGATGTAGTTGTTTGCTTATTGATGCGTTATAGCATGGTTGGAAAAACAACCAGGCCATTCAGAGATTTGTGAGCTAGTTAGATAGTAGGAATGAGGGCATCGTCTTCCTGTGCTACAGCCAGAAAAATAGCCTGAAAATGGCAGTGTATACGGAGGAGTTTGATGCAGCTGTACAGGTTTGTATGAGTCAACTTCAGAAAAAAAAAGCAACTGTTAAAATTCATCCTCTGGACATCACGACTGCCTGTGCAGGGTCACAGTGAAAACCTCTGACCTGCATGTGGTGCTGAATAAAGTCAATAAAGTTATTATGCATCCCCTATCTATCATGAATATCTGTATCGGATATTTTAGTAAAAAAAATGAAAATGTTTATCTGATGATAGCCTTGCAGGAAAAGTCAGGGATCACCAAACTCACTGGGATCTGTCCTCTGGAGACCGTGAATGTCATCAGCACTTCATGGTACTACATGGTACTAGGGATGTCACGATAAAACATTTTCTTGGTACGATTACTGTCAGAGAAATAATCACGATATTATGATTATCATGATTATTGTGCATTAATTAATTTCACAACGTCTAAAACCAAATATAGTCTATAATTACATCACTCACTGTTTACACAAAATATTTCAAGTATCTATTAATATATGAGCAATTATTAATCCCCCAGGGGAAGTGTTTGAAATATAAGTCCTAAATTGTCATCCATACCAAATGTTTACGTTTATTTTAATCGTTTTTTGTTTTATTTCGTTTTGTTTTCAAATACAAATGACACGCTAACATTTAAATTCCTACCAATTCTATGTTACAGTAGCTAAATGGACCAGTATCTGAGCATTTACCCATATTTTGGTGCACATCTGCCGATATAGTTCCGACATAACTTTTTTTGGGAAGTGATGGTATTTAGGAATCTTTTACGATTAATTAATACCACAATTAATTGTGAAAACAAGTAATCGTGACATCCCAACATGCTACTGTAGATCCAAGAGATGTTATGTTCAGATACTTCAGTCTGGACCAAAGTGGTGGTGGTGGTGGGACCACCTGACACAACAAATCCTGAGAGTCACACAAGCTGTGACGGACACAAACAACAAACACAACACCAGAATGAAAAAACGAAAACGACAGAAGCAACAGCTTCGGCTTAGTTGCACTACAAACTGAGTTCTACACATTTCTCCAGTCGCTGCCTAAACTTCATAACCCCGCTGGCTGTGAAGTTCTCATGCGGTAGAAAAACCATGGTGACAGTTGAGAGCTGCCTTGATGCAGAGCTGATACAACAACTGCCTGCAAACCTGTCACCTGCTTTTAACTCGCCTTTGTAAGTGGATGTGAGATCTGCCACCAACTACAGCAGACATGACATGACATGATAAGGTCACGCAGATAAACTATAAAGACAGAGCTACACCTACACACACACATTACCACCTACGTACATTGACAAAGTTCTAATGACAGCGTGGGCGATGCAATTTGTCCTTCACGTGGACACGTCCATGATATGATTGCATTTGTTACGGACACAGGAGACAGACCGGCTTCCTGGCACAGCCCGACTCTGTCTTTTCAGATCTGGATGTATCATCCAGAGGAGCTAGGCTGCAGGATACCCCTCAGGGCCATTGGAGATGAAGAAAAAACAAGAAAAAGATGTGGAGGAAGAGGAGGAGGAGATGGTGGAAATTTCTTAATTAGCCAGTTTTCATACATAGCAGCCACACAAATGATCGTAGAAGTAGTAATTAGAGAGCAGTGAAGGATCCTTGAAGCAGGTTTGCCTGTCAATGCTCGGCTCAAGAGTTCATTAATGAAAGATCTAAATTAGTCGTAACTCGAATACACTGTCCTCACCTCAAAAACATACAACTTGGAAACTGCTAATAAAAGTGCATTAGTTTGAATGGTGTACATTCTCATTATTAACCTCGTCAACGCAGGATCACACACACACACACACACACACACACACACACGCACGCACGCACGCACACACACGCACACACACACACACACACACACACACACACACACACACACACACACACACACACACACACACACACACACACACACACACACACACACACACACACACACACACACACACACACACACACACACACACACACACACACACACACACACAATTCCAGTTGCCTTGTCCACTGCAGCACCCTGGGTGTTTTTCCATGATCAGATTATCTGGAGTGTGAGGTGACAAATGTGCCCATTACTGAAGATCTAATGCTGTTTCATTACCTCCACCATCCTCCTGATGTGAGTCTCATTCACGGCCGGCTCTGTGGTTTGCAGTTTGTTACACACACACAATTTGAGTCAATTTAGACAACGCTCTCGGGGGAATACAGTCAGTGCCCACACACACACACACACTCACACACACACGTGCACACACACACACACTGTGTCAGTCTGAATCGGTCACAGGCTGTGACAGGGAGGACACTGAAACCACAAACAGTTCACGCTGTGTGGTGAGCTGTTCGCTGCTCGGTGTGGTGAGTGTGGTTTTTGAAGATAAGCAGTGTGTCTCTCACCTGTTGGAGAAAACTTTGCTGTAATTGTAAATTTGGATCTCCAACATCTCGTTTCCATCCAGCCTGCTGGCGATGGGCCATCGAAATGTCTGAGGGAAGAAAACCAAGACAAATCACTTAAAAACGTAGTCAGACTGAAACTAACTTATAGAATAATTTATGGTGGTTTTCTTCAAATTGCTTCTTCTCTTCAACCAACAGCCCCTCCAAGTATCTAATTAACAATAATCAGAGCTGCAACCACAATACAACTATACATATTGCAATTGTGATTTCAGTTGGAATAGTAATTTTTTTTATCTATTTAAGAAAACATAAAACTGATGATGTGATTATTTTGTTGGGCTTGCTTGTACCAAACAAACATGTCTTTTTATATCTACAGAATATTTTTAGCCTGGGCTTCTCAACACAACATTTATGGTGCCGACAGTGTACAACAATGTTGTGGCATAAAAAAACAAAACAAGACAGCATCTCCTGCAATCTGGATATTACTCTTGGCTATATTGTAACTTCAATTACTGTACTATACAGTGGTTGAAAAGAGTTTTCGGACACCCTTAAAATTTTACACAATTCCCAGCACATGCGGATCAGGATGGGGACATTTCTGGCTTAAGAAACTTTTGGACGCCCAGATCTTGGATTGTCTTCAAAGCTGTTGGTTCGTCTGTATTTATGCAGAGTGTATCCAACTGCTAAAGGACTGCATCTGCACTTCCTGGCTATCTGGCAGCACTGGACCCTCCTGGCTGAGAATCTGTATCTCCAGGCGTTTTTCCTGCGTTAGGTTCCTTTTTGTCTCTGAAGAACTTTCACATGTGCTGCCTTTATATAGACATGAAGCACGCCAACACAAACTGTGTCTTTTAATAAAAAAAAGCATGACCTTCATTAGTGGATCACTGGTACCAAAATGACCCAATACTCAAAATGTCTTGTGTATTTTTATGGAACCAATCAATTTTAAGTTTTCAATGGCTTTTTAAGGATTTGTTTAGTATTTTGGCTGTGACTGTACTAAAAGAAATGGATTGGAGACAAAAATGGCTAAAACAAGGAACCTATCGCAGGAAACTCGCCTGAAGATACAGATTCTCAGCCAGGAGGGTCCAGCGCCGCCAGATAGCCAGGAAGTGCAGATGCAGTCCTTCAGCAGTTACAGTTACACAGAAATACAGACGAACCAACAGCTTGGAAGACAAACTATGATCTGGGCATCCAAGGGTTTCTCCAACAAGAAATGTCCCCATCCTGATCCGCATGTGCAGGGAAGGGAATTGTGTAAAGTTTTAAGGGTGTCCGAAAACTTTTTTCCACCACTGTATATTGTGATCAATTGCACAGCCCAAACAATAAAAAAGGAAATTCTTTCATAAACCTATTACGGTAGATGTGATGTGATGTTTGAAACCACTCCTATGTGTTTAACATACTGTATGAACCAGTTGAACAGGTGACCCTGACTTATATATACAGTAACCAATGCGTTTAGTTTTTGGTGTCATTTTTGAGCTTTATGGGTGGTGGTGGTGGTGGTGGGTGGATTTTATTATCTTTTGGACAGAGCCTGGTGGTATCAGGAAATAAAAGGAATAAGTTATATCCCACATGTAGAATCTGTGGTCCAAGCCTACAGCTGAGCTTGAGCCCACTTGCAGCTTGCAGCACCAGATGAGTCAGTCTTTTAAGTGAAGCCTCAAAGTTATCGACACATTTCTCACCCCTCCAGCTGCTGCACATGTACTAAAACCTGTCAGTATATTGAACCAATATCGACATCGACTGTAACTCTCAGCTAGAAAGCACATGAGGGTGTTTCCCAAAATGTAAGTCTATTCTTTTACGTCCATCAGTGTCCAAGAGCCGGTACAAGGCCATGTCAGCGTGTATCCGTTTCTCTCAAGTGACCATGAATTTAAAAGAATCCTTGCCGGATCCGGAGGAAACAAATCATCATAATGTTTTATTTATAAACAATAAACATCTCCAGGTTGTATATATATGACTAAGATTATTTATAACCTGATTTGCTATAAGGAAGAAAAGAAAAACAGCAGCCAAGCAAAATCTTATGGTAATACGTTTTGAAAATGTTGGGATATCCTTGAGAAAAGAGCTCAGGTGGTGAGAAGTATGGAAACAGCTTTGAGCGATAGCTCTCCTTTGGCATTTTCACTCTAATTAGCTCTGAAACAACAGTTTGAAGGTATTTCAGGTGCTTTCATGTAGCTTTGGCAGGAAGAGGAAAAAACTGTCAATCTTTTTTTAAATTTATGCTAAATCATCTGCAACAGATATTCCTCAGCGATGTCTTTCCTAACAGGCTTTGTCAGGCTGATCAGATGATGATTATGCCACTTGTCTCTATTTTCCCACACTTTTAAACACATACTATATCTCTAGAGATAAGAACTGCCCTATAATGAACCCTGAGGTTTTATTACTGGAGAGCTTATCTGTCAGCACCGCTGTGAGACAGGTGGATTAATTCTATCACTTAACTTGCTTACAGTATGTTAAGAACTTTTAGAGACTTCATAAATAATTAAACACATTAGAGCTACCGGTATTAGGAAACAGTAAAAATCAATGAGGTAGAATCATAAACAGACGACAGATGACGCAGGTTTTGATAAAAAAAGAACTCATCACGCAGGTTGCTCCAAAGTCTCACGCAGGCTCAGACACTTTCAAAACAACTAGTGGGATCCGAGGTTTTAGGCAATAAAATGACTCCTTGGGAAGTAAATTACTTCCGACATAATCTGGTGCCAGTGAAGTCAATGAAAACCTCAAGACTCACTTTAAATGAAATAAATTGTAATACTAAAACTGATAAATTGTGAAACTACAGCACTTCAGATCCTGATAGAATTTTTATAATGGCACTGATGACTTTGCCAAAGACATAATCTTCATATTTATGATACAGTAGTTTTTAAATCTGCACAATTTATGAGGCCAAAAAAAGGATGTGCATGTTAATAGAAAATGTATTTCAGTCAGTGTAAGCTTTGACTGTGTACAATAAGATGCAACTTTTCACTCCATAAAAAATATCTGATTTTAATATATGTTGCATTGTTCCCCTGCTAGTTTACTTATTATTTATCTATCGACCAAACTGATTCAAATTTCATCATTTGTGGGAATGTAATGCTGTTAGAAAATGAAAATAAGCATGGGCAAATATCTTAACATCTTAAAACTCTCATTAAAGCTCAAGTGAGGAAGGAAATACATCAAGAACTCCCTTTCCTGCTGGCTCTGCATTGGCAGATTAAATCATTCATTCAACACGAATCAGTATAATTTAGACGGATACTGCACGAAGAAAATTCTCAAGTATCAACTATATCAGTGGGAAAAGTATGTAATGATAGATGTGGTTAAAGCATCAAAGCAATTCCTATTCACAGGATCCATTAACGGGCACATTAGTAAAATCTGACACCCGTGTGTGATGCATTATCCAACTCTCTTGTGTTGAATTAATTTTGACAAGGCTGCAAAATGAAGTGCAGAAACAAAAACATTCATAGCAAAGGTTGGAAACGTGATGGAGTCAAGTGCTGATTCACATCCGGTAAATCCCCTCAGACCCTTGTCCTCTGCGCTGCACTACCAAAGGAACAGAGGGTATACGAGGGCACAGGGAGAAAGGTTGCACAGGTGATTTAAAACTCATTCGCCCCCTGCTGACATTGGCCTCTCCGTCTGGAGAACACTGCAGGCTGTCAGGCAAACGATCCATCAGGACTGTCCCATTATCGAATCCTGGGGTTCCCACCTGCTACTGGTAGACCTACCAATGCAAGTGTGTGTGTGTGTGTTTGTGTGTGTGTTGCGTCAAAGCATCAGTCTGTTCTCTCTGCCTCGAGGCCCTGCAGTCTGCGGTTCCTCCTCCTTGACTTCATCCAGGCATGACCAGTAGTCCTGCCTTCCCTCTTATTCCCGCTATTATTCACACAACATTCGGAGTGCCCACAGCACTCAGAGTGATGGTCGTCGGCTGAGATTACAGCTAATACAGTTTGTACCACATCTCATTTACAACTAAATCTCCTCTAGTGTGTTTTGAGCAGCCGAGAGTGCAGAAGGGAAGAGGCCCCGGCGTGGCGTTAATGTTGTACGGATGACAACACTCCCTGCTAATGGAGGAAACAAGGGCTAATATACACATACAAATGAATTACACACACACAGTAGCTCAAACAATACAGACACACAACTGCAAACCTGATTAGGTTTTGTTTATCTACCACCAGGGACACTGGGCAACCACATTAATTTCCCCAGAGTAAGAAAACCGTTCTTTCTAATCCGTCTGCAAACACATGTGCAGGTACATGTTTCGTCCTGCGCCCTATTTTCTCTTCTTTTCTTACACAAACAGTGATTTACCAACTTTAAGCCGCTGCCTGCAGCCATGTTAACTCCATATGTGTCTTAGTGCTTCGTTTGTCTTCCCCCGTTGCCACAATAATGTCCAAGGCTCCTTATCTCTAAAAGAACACACACTGAGGAATCCACAGCATAAAGGAATGAGCTGTTTCTGTTGCCTAATGCTTTCACAGCCACTGTGACGGACGAAAGTACTTACCCCGGTTTAAATACCAGCACAGTGCAGGGAAATAAAACACGAGACGAGAATCCATTAAGGTAAGAAAGTGGAAAGTTAAGTGTGTTTCAAAGTTTTTAACTGTGCAACAGCCCGGTAAACGATCGACTGGCCTCTGGCTTTACGCTATTACCACCATCAGACAATACAATACAATACAATACAATATTGACCGCTGCATTTTCAAAGGGTGCTGCTTTTCTCGGAGAAAAGCAATTTCAGAGAAGGGTTATGCAGCATTAAGCGGCAAAATATTCCCATTTGTCAAGTTAAGCACTTCTCCAATGCACGCATTCCTTACGTTCAGAAGAAAGGGGGGAAAAAAAGCTCTGCAAAAGCTCACACTCTTTTGTAATTCAGAAAAATAGAGATCCTTATTATTTTTATTCAGGTAGTCTGCCTGCACACTCTCCCCAGATTTCTTTTACTCAGCTGTGTTTATTTATTTCACAGGTACTACAGAAACGAATAAATAACATGATTATTTGATGACTGTGGTTTAGCCAAGCGTCTATATTTAATCCACCATCTCTGAGCAGCATGATGTTAAAATTTAAACATGTTCAGAAGCACGTTGCCATGCTCTATCAGTCCGCTGAACGGATGTAGGCACTTGTATGAAACGCGCTGGTTGAAATTTATCGGCATTCATTATGTTTGATTCAGCGTTGTCATGGTTACCTCAATAAAACATTTATGGGATCACTTTATTGCTCGTCAGGTGACCCCAGTGGACAGAGAAACACATTTCCCAAGAGGTTGTGAGGCTGTGCCTGACAAATGATAACAATCAGCTGACAAAGTTAAGATGAACTGAACTGCCAATGGGTAAAGGCAAAGGCAATTTTCTACAGTGTCATACGACCTTTAGTAGTAGATGATGATACATGTTACATCAAAAAGATACAAAGGCAACAGTCAATATTTTTGGAAGAAGGAACAAATTCTCTCCTTAACTTTTACCAAATTTTCATGGGGCACAATAAAACACCTCCTCATAAATGTTGCAATGTAGGAAAGGAAAATTATTCATCTGGAAGTAAAGTGCACAATAATAATCCTGAAGTCGCCAACCTTTATAATCATCAGCTCTCAAACGGTGTAACGACACGACAGCCACTCTTTGAGTAAGTAATATAAACATTGGTTAAAGATTTGTCAAAGTTGAAGAGAAACTATGCAAGTCTGTCTCTTTTCTGCTGTTTTGCTAACCCTCATCCTGGCCATGTGTATTTGTTGACAACAAAGCCGATGAGAAATCAATCAATAGAGCAGTAGATAATGTTATATATCATACACAATACTACAACGTGTATAGTTTAATCCGTCATAAACAAGAGATTATGGATTACGGAACGCGTTTGTGTCGTCCTGTGTAGTTCCTCTTTAATGCAGCCTCAAAAATCTCTTAAAAGAGATTTTTTTTTATCTCAAGCAATTTGCCTGGTAAAATAAAGGTTAAAAAAAAAAGAATCTGGATCCTACACTTCCCATAATGCACCCTGGCCTGGGCCTGTGTTGAGTTTGCATGTTCTCCCTCTGTCCCTGTTACTTTGGCTTTGTCCCAGTCCAGTAATGAGTGTGTGAGGTTGTTTGTCTCTATATGTCAGCCCTATGATAAATACAGTATGTGTATGTACGTATACTGTGTGGTTGACTGACATCATCCTCAATATGCTGCTGGGATGTGTTGAGGCTCTAAGGGTGGGACATGTAACGCCTCTATAGGACACTTTGACAAGTACAGGTGTGACAAATCCTAACATTAATGAAGGCTGAATTCAGTTTCAGGGTCTTGGGTTGTATTTTGCACGGCTCACTGTCACGGATTACTAGGGCACTTGAACAAAGCAGAACTACCTGTGTTTTTTTCCTACTATGTCAAATCAAAAATACCTGCTGTGAAAAATGCCATGTTATCTACACAGCATGACTCCACATGACCTCTAATCAGCCCCAGTTGGTAAACTCCTGCAGTGCTGTGCAAGCGCATTTAAATGTAACAAAATGAGAAGAAACCACAAACAGACATAAATATGAGGCTACACCGTGTTCTTGTTCTGCACGGCTCGGACTTGAAACTGTCAAGTAGTCGCTGTGCCTCAAACGCTGACTGATGTAAACTCGCTGCAATGCGCCCACACCAACATTCAACACTCATACATTTATTCACATTATCTGTGATACTATTTCATAAAGAAATGTGAGATAGAAATGTAAAAGGCAATACCACTGCACTGATGTGTTTTATATATATATACACACCCCACTGGTCCTATCTTCGTCTCTATTTTTGTGCTTGTCGGAAGGACGCACATTACTATTCCCAGATCCCCCCTGTTGCCCTCTGTACCACCCTAATTGGTGGAGTAAGGGGCGCTCATTAAAAGTGACAGGTATGATCTCAGTAACCGGAAGCCTTGAGGCCACAGTGGCCAATCACAGGGTCTAAATGCTCGGCTGAAGAGCAGCTATTACTGGTTTGAGCCCACGCTGGAGGATTGTGGCGAGGAAGAAGAGTGACCAGACAGTCCTCACTTTCCCCTCTCCTGCCGCACCACCATCCTTTGATATCTTATAACTGTTGCCATGGACACAGAGGATGAAAACATCTCTATGATTAATTATGAACAATATGTTCTCTATTTTTCACACTCAAAGGTTAGGAGCAACTTGTTATATTTACTGTAAGGCCATTCTCTATGCAGCCTGTCGTCTTCTTGTGATCTTATTATAATGCAGCTCTCCACACTGCAGCTGAAAGGGTAAAAGAGATACGGGCAGACGGACTACATAGAGGAAGTATAAACGACCCTCTCATTACAGCAGGCTTTACTACTCAGCTCCATATATATGCGATGCAGTATAACATTTAGTGTTGTGAGTCTCTGTATTCGCTGAATGTGCTGTCATGTACAATACAAGAGAGAGTCTGCAACAGTAAATTATTAAATGCTGGAATTTTACTCGCCTACGTTCAGTAACCTGACATTACCTTTCATGATCCTGTTTCTTTCACTGATATTCTCCCACTTTCCTTTTTTATGAATGTGGTTTTAATTGTACAACAATCCTGCCTGAGTGAGAAAAGCTCCCACTTTTCAGGGATATTCATCATCATGTCTCATGCTGAAGGAGGAAATTTTGAGCAAATCTGTAACAAAAACACAGTTGACTTTCTGTCTGTGTCTGAACTTTTGCATGCTGAGAGAGCAAATGCATCACTCCTCCACATACACATTACCATAGAGCTTATTCAGTCATTTATATTAATCTAAAGAGCATTGAGTTGGCTCCACTCTGGTTTATCTCAATGATTTTGGCATGAACTGACATTCATGGTCTCCAGACGGTGAATCCTCAGTCGAATGAGTCCCAATTGTGATTCTGAATGAGATTGCTCAACAGGAAATTTAGTAGACGTTCACAGTGATGCCTCCGATTTTTTCTTTTAAAGCCATCATCAGATTAAATATCGACTCATTTCGTCAAGTGTTCACACAGGACATGTGTATAAGTGACAGTGCGGAAGAAACAGCATTTCTTATAAGAAAATCGATCGTGTCCAGTTCACTGACATCGCTGCCCATGTGTGCATGCACCCAACCCCACTACCACCACCACCACCACCCCCCCCCCCCCCAACCTATAGTCTCAGTTTACTCTCTCTAATTGGGCTGTCCATCACTGTTTTCCTTTTCATTCCCGCTCTGTTTCTCGTATGTCACTTTCTCTGCATGCTCCGATGTTTCTCCACTCATCTCAGTCTAATTTATAGGATGTGTCGAATGAAATGCCACAGACGTGAACATACTGGGATTAAATCACAGTGACTCAGTGATTGTGACAGCAACAAAACATGCTCCAGTAGTTTTTGTTGGCAATGTTTCCTGTCTTATTATTGCTGCATTAATTCTATGCGAATACAACTAAAAGGTCATCTTTTTTCTTTCATTCATCAAATTGAATCAATCTGAAACATAACAGCAGCGACAAAATCAAACACTCTTCCTCCTCTCTTGAAGACTGAGTGGCACTGTGGACAGGTGTGGGAGAATCTTTATCCAATTGATTCAATGAAATCTCACTTTGTTTCAAGCTCCGCTCTAATAAAACTGCAATTATCTCCCCAGTTACTGCTGTGGAGGACCAGATGGTGCGGAGATAATGAACTGCGCGCTTGTCAAGTAAGCAGCTCCTTGTCCTTGAAAATAGACGGCGTTGTGCTGAGAGAAAGCAGCTCACCCTTCAATTAAAAGAAACAACTTTTCTGCTGAGATGGATTGTTTTTCATTTACTTCTCAGGGTAACACTTTATTTTAAGGGGTCCTTGTTCCTGTGTATCTACCTAATTAATTACAGTGTAATTACCTATTTAACCGTATGTAATAACATGTACTTACATTGTAAATACATAGTGTATTTTAGTGTACTTACAGGTCCTTGTTACACTTGTAATAAGAAATGCCAAAGTGGCCTCTCTCTTTGCACAAGCATTTCTTATTACAAGTGTAACAAGGACCTGTAAGTACACCAAAATACACTATGTATTTACAATGTAAGTACATGTTATTACATACGGTTACATAGGTAATTACACTGTAATTAATTAGGTAGATACACAGGAACAAGGACCCCTTAAAATAAAGTGTTACCCTTCTCAGCAACAGGGGCTCAATTTCTGTTGATGTGGTGGCAAACCAACAGCTGGAAGTGACTTCAGTGTGTTTGTTAATCAAAAAAATCATAGTAGAGTTCATCCAACATAAAGCCTATCACGGCTCTACAGGAGAGTACACCCAAAAGGCTTAAAGCTGAACATGCCTCATCTGCTGCTCACCAGAAGTTGCAGATAAAAACATAATTTTTTCCCCCTGCAATGCAATAAAGGAAATCTATTTGGCTTTATTCCAGCTGGTTTCTAAGGTGGGCGCTTTGAGACGAAATCCATTCAGACTGTACTGTACTGTAGCTGTGAATTGAAGCTGCTCCAATGTCGAAACTACACCTATAGAAAAGCAGCTGAAAGTCTGTTCTTGTTCATATGCTGTTCTTATACAGTACGAGATACTATTTCACAGTCAAGCGACTTTTCTTGTGGATTGTGGATTGTTTTACTTTGTCTACTTGATTTTTGTGCCGGTGTTTATCGAGGCACCTTGTCACTCCTGAGAGAGAGAAAGAAAGACTCCATAAAGCAGAGGAGTTTCAAGCGGATGCACATGAGCAAACACAGACACAGACAAAGAGAAATGAGCGCTTTATATATTTTTTCTTTCTCTTCCAAGGGGCTTACGATAATGAAGTAGAAAAACATTATTCCCTACAGAAATAATGCTTTTGGTTTCTGTCTTTTGCTTGCACCTGTGTGCATGTGCATGTGTGTGAACTTGTTAAAAATTCTCCCGTTTTTTGTAACGAGTCTAAATCCACAATCCGCTTTCAGCTTCCCTCCCAACTCTAAGCCGAAGCAAAGAAAATATTCTGCTCAGATCATCATTTATTCAGTGCACTCAGAGATGGGAAAGCACCTCCCTGGAGCAGCCCTGAATTTTGAAAACTGGTGAACTTCTTCTTTTTTTTTTTTTTTTTACCACTGAATATATTCCAGTTAGTTTCCAGCCAATAGGCTAAAGTTACTCGACTCTTCTACTTATTGGTGGTCAAGTGAAGCGGCGGCTGAAACACCATGCGGATTACCTTTAATGCATCAATTTATGTTTTTTTGAGACAATTTCATTCTCTGGTCTTGTACAGGATATGAATCCTGCTTCTTGGTATGATGTAAATTAGTTTAAAAACCTCACCCTGATAGTGATATCCTCTCATATAACAGATACGCCTTACTCCAGCCCACTAACTTCCCAAACCCGATTACCAAAGTTCTGAGGAGGAAGTGCGCTCACTGCGGTCTCTTCCTCCTCTCTTTGGTCAGCCACAACACGACCTCCAGTTCACAGTCTCCATGCGGTCGGCGTGAGGCTTTCAAGAGCAAAGAATACAGATATGGAATCTATCAGTCAAACGTATTTGTCTTGTTCTCTGCAAATTGTTTGGGAGCAAGAGTCATTCGTGGAGCATAAGGCTGCCACCACTTGAGGCACCATGCACTGTGTGTGTGTGTGTACACAATGAAAAAAAATCATGGGATTCAGACTCTGATGTTACATAACAGCGAGACTGTGCACTCGCTACCCTGTGGTGCTGCTGCAGCAGAAGAAGGAATATTCTTGCACTCACTGTGTTGGAATAATAATCCCCTTCGCTTTGGCGGGATGGTTGAAATCTCTTGACATAGTGTCGTAAACCAAAACCAACAAGCACAAATTCAACATTTCTTCAACACGGACACGCACACATGAACAACACAACCAAAAATATATCCACGGACCAATACTCCGTGAACCCAGTGGTCACATCCAGCGCTCGCAGGGCTTTCTATTCTTTGCTCCAGTTATGTCTCACTAGTGAAGGGGTGGGGGGGAAGCCCTGGTGTACTGCAGCTAAAAGCCAAGTCCCACCACGGGATGAATAATGAATACAGATTCCCCATCCAGTCTATCCGCACACTAGTTCAAAGGCGTCCTGCTAATCCATGCATAAAGCAACAAGACACACAGCTCTATGCTAATGGCCCTCGATTCCAGGGGCTGGACTGAGCTTACTGAGCCATGCCAGTGTCCCAGTGCTGAGGATGAAGACGTCAAACGAGGAGGGTGTGAGGAGGAATTGCTCCAGTGTTTTGGGGGGCGACTTGGCAAATGCTGCGTATATATATAGTGTGTACTGTACGCTTGGGCACCAGCAGAATGCAACACACCCACACACACGCATAGTCTCAGGGACCACTGGGAGCACAATCCGTCCCCGAGGGGAAGCCCGGACATTTTATTGATGCTGAGTGATGCTAACGACCTCCACAGCAACTACAGGAGCATCGGGTGAGGCTGTCACAAGAGATCACGTATCAGCGCCAGCCACTCAGTTGTGTACCAGCTACTGTAGCCAGGGCCTCAGGAACAATACAATACACTGTTGTAAACATTGCTGACACATTTCTCCCTTTTGTCTACTTTTGTGTCGTCTGTTTCACCGGTGGCGCTAGTACCGAAACAACAACATTACTGCAGGGGCACTGTATGAGCCGATGTGTGTGTGTGTGTGTGTGTGTGTGTGTGTGTGTGTGTGTGTGTGTGTGTGTGTGTGTGTGTGTGTGTGTGTGTGTGTGTTTCTGTCTCTCTGTGCGTGTGTATGAGTATGCAACTGGTCAAAAGTGTACAGTCATTTGGCCATTTGCCTGATTGCACTGAAAACAAAAGCCCTGGTTATCAGCAAAGGAAGCAGCCTCATGCTTTTGAGTCCATCAAAGGAAAAAATGTGCTTTCTCCATAAAGGCGAGCAGCTCAGGGAACAAAAAAAGAAGAAAAAAAAAAAAAAAACTTATGCAAAGCCTCCCCTGGGAAGGTGGGAAGGTGTTTGAGGCGCTTTCTTGCTTTTGTTTTTTCTTATTTCATTCCCCGACTTTATCCCGATACCTCTGTTGTGTCTCTTTTGCTTCTGTTGAGGAGTGAGGATTACTTCCAACACTTCCGTCTCAATCCCTCAGCCCTCATCCCCCCTTCTCATTTCCACCCTCTGCTCCCGAACATGAATCTGTGCATTTGAATCCATCATAATGCTGGTTTCTCAGTGTGACAGGAGCCTGTGGGAATCCTATTAGCAAAGATTTCCCAGAATCTCACAGCAGCCACATTGGCAAGAGGCTGTCCAAACCAGCACCGGAGGGGCTCGGCTGCAGCCCGTTTGGGTTTTTAGAAGGCGACTGTATACGCAGGTCTGTGCTGTTGCTATAATGCAATTTACTGGCCTTAAATTGACATGGGAAAAAGTTCATACCCAGTAAACTTTCTCCCAAGTTTCAAGGACAGAAAAGCTATTTAAGGGAGCAGCTCTTTCTAGGTCCAGCAGAGAGTGGACTGTCTGGTTTAATTACAACAGAGCAAGTGTTCAGTGTCATGCATGGGTGGAGGCCAGCCACTACCTCTGCCTCGCCTCTCAGACCCTTGATAGCACATCATCGAAGAGCAGAGGGCCATTACGAGACACTCGGCAGGACAGCGGGCATCTACAAGTGAGAACCAGCGACGATTTTTTGGGATCAGAGCAGCAAAGTGGGGAGCCCAGCAGACCGAGCACATACCATTAAGGCAAAGTGTTTACTGTAGAAACTTGGGTTTGACATGTCGTCTCCTCAACTTTTCTGTCTCGCTCTCTCACTCTCACTGCTTTCAAGGCAAAAATATGTAACATATAGCAGCAATGAGGAGATGATACATTATCCTTTCCGCTGTCAGCGCTGTCGCCTTATAAAAAGACTGAGTTATTTCATTATCCCAGGGTGGATCCGTGTGCTCAGACTCTCTCCGACAGTTGATGTGAATGAAATAACATAAATTCACTGTGAGCTTCATACAGTAATGTGATCACTTAAATCTGAGTGCACACGTGCTGGGAATTCAAAATAAAACATGATTTAGAAATACTGAATAAAATCGTGTTGTAATTACTATTCTTCCACCTCAGTTCATTAACAAATCCTGCAGCTTGTGAAATCAGTGTTTACTCTTTTGTTATCTGCATTGGGGGGGGGCGGCTGGAGAAGGTTGCAGTTTTAATTGAGAGATAATTACTGATTGGTCATTATCCAGGTGGGTTTGCGGATGAGAGGAGGAAATGGAGATACTGACCTCATTAAAATGGGCCACGTCCTCACAGTTCTCTGCCACACGGCTGTAGAAGGGCAGGCCTGAAAGAGAAAGGAGGAGTCTGGTGGTTAGAAACCATTCATTCACTAGCCATATCGTTTTCCTTTTAGCTGACGTTGGGCTATACGGCCGCCAGTTCACCCTGCCCATCACAAAGTTCACACAGAGACACAAACAACTAATCAGGCTCAGTTTTGGATCACCAATGTTTTTGGACAGTGGGGGGGTAGACGTCAAACTCCAAAAAGTTCAAGCCCAGAACTGTCCTGCTGTGAGGCAACAGTGATAAACCACTGCACCACCGCGCCACCCGTGGACCAATATTGACATTATGACTGTTGTCGTTGCAGCTGGACTGTTTGGACACACAGCGTGAGGCATCTGTATGGTCCCAGAGAGAACATTTACTCAAGGACAGTACTTAAGTACAATTTTTGGGTACTGAACTTGGTTATACATTTTTTATATTGCCTATCTAAGAGCGATATGTACACTTTACTGAACATTAAAGGGACAACGAGGAGTTTTGGAAAGCAAAGTGTTTTTACACTACATTTCCCATGAGCCTCCGCGCGCATGGTGAAATTCTTGGACCGCCGCAAGACGGACGAAAGCGAAAACATTTGCCAAGAATGTTTTCATTAATCAAGAACGAAAGTCGGAGGTTCGAAGACGATCAGATACCGTCGTAGTTCCAACCATAAACAGCGATTCGGCAGCGTTGTTCCCATGAGGAGTTAGGAGGTAGTTTGTGTTTTTCTTTAAATGTGACTTTTGAGGGTTTTATGTTTTCTGTAAATGTATGTTTTTTTTGTATTTTGTTATTATTTATGTGAAACTTTGGACGTCATGGGACGCAAGACAAATTTCAGAGTGATCTGATAATAAAGTATAATCTAATCTAATGACCCGCCGGGCAGCGTCCGCGAAACCGAAAATAGGAAATGCTGGGCGAGTCGACCACTAAATAATAATATCAAAATAACTATAAAGACAAAACGATATATTTATCGAAAATGGACCCATTAAGAAGTGTGGGTAACGTAGATTCATCCAAATTAATATGAGACTCTTTTATAACCAAAAGCAAACTCTTCGGGTGTCTTTAACAGTTATCCTGTTAAGAGGAAGACCGTGGCCACCTGCATTTAAACATTGTGTACACTCATGTTTTCATGATAAATTATCCTTTCTATTTAACTATTAAATTAAAAAAAACAGAAGGTAGGCTCCTGAATGAAGAACCTGCACTGGAGTACTTTTTACTTTTACTTTCTATTTGAGTAAAGGGTCTGGTCACTCTTTCCACCACTGTCACATTCAGGTTTAATACATGAATGTATCGCTAACCCTAACCCTCATGATTGTCTACACTACAGTCAGTTTACATTTGTCCCACTCAAGCCCATTGGAAAGACAAATGAATGACTTAAGCACCTGAAAAACACACAAACCAGACAGGCTGTGTGGAGCCATGGGAGACAAAAGAGAAATGCAGACAATTAGGTGTCTACAAAGCGACTCACTATGCGACAGATGAGAAACACATAGAGGGGGGAAAGAAGACCACAGCAGAATCAAAGATGCATAAGAAGAGAAATTAGACGTTATAGTCGAGAGCGCGTACAGATTTCTGCATGGTCTCCTCAAATGTCTGTGAAAAGCATGTGCTGGTGGTGCAGTGTGTGTGTGTTCAAGGTTGTACACAGAGCAGCGAGCCGGTTGTTGTACAGTAACCTGACTCACTCGGGCGTGCAACAGCCTTTGTTCACCTGGCTGCTTTGTGATGCTCATGAATGTTGCTGCTGGAGCCGCTGTGCGCGTCCTGTTTTGTCGAGTTAGTTTGCTTTGTGCGTGCAACGCTTTGTGTGGGTGTTGACGTGTGTTTGGGTGCAGGTGGACCGCTGATGTGTACTGACACAAATCTAAACATACACACATGCACACACAGAAGACCCACAAAGTTAATTACAGCTCCAGTCAGTTTTGGCTGTAATAATAAGTTTGAATGGGAATAAACAGATTCTGCCTGAAATCGTTATCTGTGCTGAAAGTATCTCATCACATATTCACAGAGCAAACAGTCCTTGAGTTTAGAAAGAGAAAACGAAAAACACAAACATGCATAAAAAAAAGTGAACACACATTACTGATGAGTATTTTTTTGACCAATATAAGAAGAAGCCCATTTTGATTCTGGTTCATAATCTCTGTCGCACTCTGCTTCACTCTCTGCAACCTTTGAAATATATTTTCAGAAAATAAACACCACTTACATGTCAGAGAGGGAGAGAGACAATATTCCTCCTACATTATTCAAAACAGAGGCATTGCTGCCATACAGGCATTTTCATCTAACTAGAGACGTGGGTTTGGGAAAGTAGATCATGTGAAGCTTACGTAAGGTGCTCCTACACCGAACTAAAACAACATCGTGCTAATCAGGCTGGCTTTAGGCCTTGGTGGAAATCAGCGAGGAATAAAGCGATAGGGAGCAGCAGAGTGAAGAGAGAGATCCATCCTGTGGTGGGGGAAAGAAAAGGAGCGGAGGAGAGTACATTTTTTTTATTTGAAGCAGGCCAACTGAGATGAAAGGAGTGACTGAAAAGGATGGAGAATGAATGAAACTGACTGACTCAAAGTAACAGAAATGAAAAGCGCACAGAGCTGCTCATCTGCTCTTTTTTTCACTTGGAGCTACTGTAGGAGGGGTAAAAGAGAAAAATATAATGACCAGAAAAGTGGGCACCATCATGTAAATCTACCCTAATGTTCAGGGGTGCAATCAAAGCCTCTCAGCATCTTAGCATCTCATCTTTGTTGTTCCATACTGTGATTTCATTTTATCCCATTCCATGAGCTGAACAATAAATGGTTTACATCGCAAATAGGTCCCTCAATTTAAACTACACCCACAGTGAATGTTGGTTCCAGCAGAGAGCACATGGAAACGACCCCTTCAGGGAGGAAGATGAATTTAAATGTTTGCAGGATACAGTGGTTTGCGCAAAGCTCAATTTCAGTGTAAGAAATAAGGGAAAATTCACAGTTAAGAACCTGACAAACAAGCTGTCTGTGCAGCACTGCGGGTATCAAATGTGTGATGCTGAGTAAGAGTGCTGATGTATGTGGTAAAAAAGAAAAAAGAAGCTGGACAGTGAGTGGAATAGTTAATCTGGAAGGCTGCGATTGAATATCTTAAAAAGTTATTCGAGCACCGTGTCATCAAAGTGGAAAAAATTCTTAATTTATCATTTAATTCTGATGTACAGCGTGTCGTTTTAAAGTGTGTGTGTGTGTGTGTGTGTGTGTGTGTGTGTGTGTGTGTGTGTGTGTGTGTGTGTGTGATCCTGCAGGCTACAGTGCAGAGGCCCAGCTTAGACTATCAGGAGTGAGAATGAGCTGCAGATAACAGCGAGGATTCAAAGACTTGTCATGAATTCAAATACATTTTGACGCCTTGCCTTTGAAGGCGATTTGCTTTATTCATAATTTCTATCAGATAAGGTTTTCCTCAAAATATTGGACGTTTCATTCTGTATTATGTACATTGGCAAACGCTATTAGATCTCTCTTTCCTGTCAGACACAACATGTCAAGTGGGTTTCACATACATACTGTAACACCTCCCATCTGTCTTTCAAAGGGTCTTTTATGGTTTGACGTACTCTGGGGAGGGGATGGGGCTTCCTGGCAGACCCCTTCCTCTGCAGACAGGAAGTTTTTTTTTGAGCCAAAGGCACTCAGGAAGCTCTACTGACAGCCTGTAGGGAAAAGTATGACTCAAAAACCCACAGCAGGGGCAGAGGAAGAGACTGGGGATTGCCACACAATATGCATCAACCTCGAAATCAGTCAGTAATAAAATAACAGATGATTACAGTCCTTAATTAAAGGCATAGGCCTATGAAATACAACTGAGAGGTGGTAGAAGTATGGGAAAGAGAGGAAGATGATGAGGGGGTAGAAAAGAATAAATGGTGTCTTTTGAAGATGTGAGAAGGGTAATGAAATTTCCTTCACTTACCATCTGTGCCAAAGTGATTGCTAAAGATGTAATTGAAGACATTAGTCTACTCCAACCACTTAAATGGAAAATTATACATGTTCAGTTTTTTTTTTAATGAAACTAATAAGGTGGGAGTCCACGGTGAATCAATGTATGATGGGTTTGATCCCTACTCAAATATCTCTCTCGCCCACGTTTCCTGTGACTCTCTGCTCCCCGTTATCTAATGATCCATAAATATCAGAATGTCACACTTAACATCTGACCACATAGATCAAGTAATTTAGTTTTTTCTCTTCTTCTTTTGCTTTATTCTTTGTTCAGTTTCAATCGTCACACACCTCTTATTCTCATATCATGAGAATTTATGAGAATTTTATCCATGTAGCCTACCACAGACAGTACCAAATCAACTTTAAACACAAAGAAACAGCTCAATATTTAATAACAGGCCCCCACCTGTTGTCACCAAAATATATAGCCTAATGTCAGTGACAGAATTAAACACGGAGTAGTTAATATTATGAAATGATGTGCAAAAAAAGTGTGGAAAGTTGTCAAACTCTATGTCAATAAATGTGAATGTGTACTGTACAAGAGTGAACGTCTAATCTTATAATGCCTTTAATAAAAGGTAATCTGCTGATTAATTATAGCTATCTGCTAATGTGTGTTCAAGTTATATAGATTTAATATACATTTCTTGTCAATGCATTGCTATAGTCTTATCGAGCTAGCCTATATTAGCTACATATCAAATGACTGAAAACAATGTGACAATGCGAAAGTCACTCATACTGATTTAAACAGGAAAGTACTGTTTTAAAAACACATACCGTTGTTCTGAAGGTATTCCTACAATCCCAAATGACTCTTCCAACCACCTGAGTGAACAACATAGTCCTCTGAATGGTTTTGGCTGATTTCCAAACTTACACCGTTTGTCGCTACCCGATCTGCGACGCTACCGGATCTGTGACAAAACTGGTCTGCGCATGCGCAGACCGGCCGCCATCTTGGACAGCTGCCTACGGCAACACCACTTGGACAAACTTCATTTGGGCACTGCCCGATTTGCGTACATGCTTAAAGTTCTGTGAAATTAAAATACGGTACTGTGAAAATGATTAAAAAATAAAATAAAATAAAATAAAAACCGCGTAGGTCCGTCATAAGACAGCCACGGCAGACTCGTTTATTCAGTGAGTGTTGTGGTAGTTGTGATTGTTTGTGGTTGTCATGGTGATGAGGCCGGCGAGAAAAGAGGACAGTAAACATTAAAAGTCCGCCTGTGTTCCTGTTTTCTGAGCATCAAGATCCAGACCACCACAACCAACCCTCAATTTACATTACTAATAAAGTATTTAAAAAAAAAATAAAAAGATAAACCGTCTCTGGCGACGCACATAGGGCAGTGATCCTAAGTCAATTCAACTAAGTTTGTCCAATTGGAGTTGCCGTACGTGGCTGTCACAGATCGGGTAGCGTCGCAGATCGGGTAGCGACACCGTTGTTTATGAATGAAAACAAAGATGGCGGCCTCGCGGTGTTGCACTAATTGCGACCCTGACTAAATACAGAGGTTTGTGTTACTGTAATACCGATCCATTTAAATGTCATATGATAAAACGCATGTTTTTAAAAACAAGAACAAACAAACAATTACTAAATAAAAATAAAATTAAGTAAGTACAGATATGGCTGCTTGCAAGTCTTAAAAGTCACAGAATCGGACGGGTTATGTGTAACACAGGAAGTCAATCAGAGTCTCAACCTTGGCTCCAGGTAAAAACAAAACAAAACCGTATTTATTGTGCATGCTCACACAATATTTTAAATTAAGGTGATTAGAAGATTTTTACCGTTGAGAGATTGGTGCATTTTGATGGCCCTTTGTTTTCAAACATAACCACACGCAACTATGTAGGCTACCTATGTAAAAGAGAAATCAACGGGTTAAGTTACCTAACATTGCTAGCGCAGCACAAGTAGACAGACGCAGAGATGAGCTACCTGGCGAATATAGTGAAGCACAAATAAATAAATAAAAAGACAATATTTTCCTCAGGACTCAGGAGGTAACAGTTTTCAAAAAAAGTAGATATTGGGTTGACTTACTCAAAGTGACTGATAATGTTACATCATAACTGCTCTGAGTAGCCTAGATTAGCAGTTTGTACCTATGCCATAACTCAAAAGTTAATCATCTTTCCCAGTCTTAAAGCTGTGGCTGTCACCATTTTTGTCAATGCTGATTAAAATACACTAAGAATGGTTTAAAACCCTTTCCAGTGCGAGTGCATCTTAATTTCCCCAGTCAGGTCACACTCTAGATTTATTACTACAGTGTAAGGGTTGGTTCAACTAGAAAGTGTGCACTGCATCTGAACCTTAACTAAATTATACATAAAAGCTCTGACATTTGACTATAATTTCTGTTTGCAAATGCTTGTTTTCAGTGTTTGGTATCTGTTATTTGTCCTGCAAGATCTGATTGGCATTTTGACTTTTACTGTATTTTGAAAAAAAAAAAGGGTTAGAAAAAAAGCATCATAGTGCTTTATACATAACTTGTAAGTGAATTCCAGTGAAAGTCACTTGTGTCTTCTGACACTGAGCTAGTTTTAAAATAGTAATGACTGGTTCAGTCACTGCAGGGCAAAGATCTGTGCAGAAATGCACTTGCACTCACATCGTTACTTAGGCTATTTGAAATGATAAACAGATGAACGCCTGCCACTGTGCTGACAGTTGGACCACAGGGAGGACGAGGAGGCGATTGAATCTGCCTCATATAAAATCAAAACCCTGGTGAGCTCACTGCAGAGTATAGGCTATAGAGCACAACACTGAAACCCAGCCTTTACCCAGTGCACACCCAGACACACAGAGAGCAGAGGAGAAGACAGGAAGAACAGGGGGAGGGGGATGGTGGTCCTATACAAAGCTGAAAACAGGAATCTAATGAGAGATCAGCTGAGACTGAACACTTGTCATCTGTCATCGAGTGGACTGATCGCTGTCCAAGGTGCTGAAACACACTCACACAGACACACACACACCTCTCTTCCCTACTCTCTCTCTCTCTCTCTCTACAAAGAGACCTAGGATGTCGATGAATGAATGCCCCCCCCCCCCACCACCACCACTAGTGATTCCCTCCTGCTGTGAAGAGCAGCACAGTAGCTGTGATAATGACCCTGTCCAACCCCGTCTGTACTAGTGGACCAGCAATTACCCCGAAGGTATGACAAAGAAGCCCCCCCACCTCCAACCTCTTCCTCAATAATCAATGGCATCAGCTGCAGTCAATAGAAATCATCTGGCCTCTTGCCCTTATGAGTAAAAAGGAAACAAGCTGTTAAACAATGGCTGGAAATATCAAGCAAAATCACTGTGATATTCATCTGTGGTGTTTCCTCTGGTGTGGTTAATAGCCAGTGATAATTATATAATATTCCCATAATGGCTTAGAGAGTTTAAGTGGGATTTCTATGTGCACCAGTAACATCAAACATCCAACAGTAAGAAATCACTGTAACTATATCCCTAAGAAGTTGTTTTGTATGTGTGTATGAATATCTGAAAGTCAGTTTTTCAATTATTGTGTATTCTAGTGTCTTGAGGCTGGATTAAGTCATGTTGTCTATTATAAATATGTTCTTTAGTGATGAAGAGACATTTTAAAAAAGGAGCATTGGTACATCAGAGCGCAGCGCTGATCCAACAGGGGCTTCCCCCAACTTTTTACGCAAGCAGGAGCAGGACCCGCGCTGCCCATCTCCCATCATCCCGTCTGACGTGACCCAAACCCGGACACACCACCTCACAGCGTGCGCTATACAGTAGATACCCACAGAAATCCTGCAGGTGGAAGAAGATCTCCTACCTCTGAACGTAACTTTGGCGATCCGGTCACCTTTTCCCCGAAGGTGAGCGGCCGTCTTCAGGTGAACCATTAGAGCCATCATTGGTCCACGCTGACAGTGGGGGAGTATTTCTACTCCACGCAGATGAAACTTGAGCCGCGCAATCTGTGCTTAACGGTGTTTAGGTGAGCCTCTCCTTGCGTCTGGATTCGCTGGACCCAGAGATGGTTTTCCATACGGGCAGCATGTAAAATACTTTATATGATTTGTTACCTCGCAGCAGCAACAACAACAACAAAATAAAATAGAGATTTAAAGGCAGACTCCAGTGAACATTGTCCTCCTCCTGCTCTGTGCTCCTCCGTGGCTGCTGCGTCTATCGCGCATCTCTCCGAGCTGGCACTTTGGTTTTTACTCTGCTCGTTGTGCAGGAAGGGCGGGTGGGGGGTGGGGGGTGGTAGCGGCTGGGGCGGGGAGGGGGGCTTCAGCTTCAGCGAGGGGATGGTGGATGGTGGATGCTCTCATTTTTTAAAAGATCAGACCAACTCTGGGATTTGAGGGATTTCACTGCCTCCTTTCCCCCCTCCGTAAAATCCTTCTTTACAGCCATGCTTACAATAAGTGTGCCATCACAGATTCACATTATTTACCCTCATTATATATTAATATTCATTTAGATTATTCCAAAACAAGTAGGCTAGTAGGCCAATTGATCTTTTACTGTATCTTACAAATGCAGATTTAAATTTTTAATACTATAGTTTTGTAAATGGGAAGTTAACATTGTACGCCTTTGTCTGGTCCTATTTTGAGTATTATTTGATCGGACTATGACGACTAATTAAAAGAGTTGTAGGATTTGATTTTATTCTTAATACTCCAGATGAGATGCTGTGTGAATACGGTTGCCAGGCAACTCATTTTATACCCCTCTGGTCTCAGGTGCAGATGGCTGTGGGTCAGGGGTCCGGTGAAATAATCTTTGCCAGTTGTTGGTCCCTGTGTGGTGCAGGGCAGTGGTCCTACTTTCAGCTTTGGTTAAAAAAAACAACTGCAGTGGCTGTGTTTTACCTGCTGGCTGGCAGACGCTGAAAGAGCAGCAGGTAGGCAGCTGTGCCAGGGCATTTAAAAAACAGAGTCCAGGTGCCTGTCACCTTCTTTTCTTTTCTAAGAGAAAGGATAAAGAATAATTGATTGACCAGATGTTAAATTTCCTCTAATGAAAGCAGTGGCACATTCAGCTTTAGGTGAGCAGGCTCTAAGGACACTGACTTTCAGAAAAGAGTCAGATCATCCTCTCAGAGTAACTTCTACACTAAAAATGCACATACTCTTTGACAATGTAGCACAGTCTGACACTTCAACACGTACATTCAGCACCTGTGTCACTGCAGTTTAATCTCAATGGGTGAGATTTCATAGAAAAAACTAGTCTTAAGCCCTGAATTAAAATTCTCCAAGGACAGTTCCCCCTTGAAGCTTTCTCTTTGTGTTTACTGGACTGGTCTAAGGCTGTTAAGTTTAATAGTTTCCTTTCTTTCAGCTCTCCCAGGGCATTAAGGAATGATGCGAAGACAACGGACGACAAGAGAGGGTGCACCAATTCATCATCTCTTTATACGAGAGCTGCAGATACCCCAAGGAAGAGCCCCAGTGGACGTAAAAGGTATAAATAACCCAACAGCATAATGTAACGCCTTCAGTGTAGAGGGATGAGTAAATAAAACTAATGAAAGAAGTGGGACACGCTGGTGCTTTTACACCGTTCAAACACAACTGGACAGCCAGTCTAAGTCCATATAGTGGAACAGATGAGCCGGTCTCTTTCATCACAAGGTTTAAAAAGTCTCTTCGCTCGGGGGAATTAAAGCAGGACCTGACATAAATGACCTCAGGCATGTCTGTAACGAGACAGGACACATTGTACTTATATATTGAGCTGGCTGAGGAGCAATACATTGACACATTCAGTGTCTATGCACATTTGCAGCGAGAGAAAGAGACAGCTATCTGCTTCAACAAAATTTTTGCTTTTTTTTTTTTTTTTATCCAAAAATGTCTAATGCTCTTTTTTGCTGACTCATGCACTTGAGAGATGCTGCAGTAGTGTTGGTGTGTGTGCATGTGTGTGTGTGTCTTTGTGTGTGAGAGAGAGAGAGGGAGACTGGCTACTGGAGACTCAATCAGCAACAGTAATGAGTTTATGGAGTTGAAGTTCGAGAGCACAGATCATAAGCAACAAACACTTTATTGGCCCCTAGGGGCCATGAAGACGACCATTGACACGTTTATTGATTTTGTGCTATAAGTCATTATTTGCACAAAGAACATGCAACCATTTGGAGATCATCATTCTTAAATAATCTATAAATAATAAATCATCAGTATTCATCATGTGGCAGAATTTCTATTCATAGCCCATACAGTACTGTATATGTCCCACGTCTGTTTCCTTTTTCTTTCAAATCCATTTATTAATTCGGTTGATGAACAGGTGATGACTGAAATCTTTCTCTCAGTGCAGATGAGCAGCTGAGCCAACAGAGGGAGATGTTGGTCTGGAAAAAAACCCACCTCCACATAATCAAATAGAGAAATCACTACTTCTGGATAGATATAAATAAATAAACAATATCCTAAGACCATGTTTATATACATTGTCAGATATGCTCTAATTCTTCCAGTTTGAATGAGAAAATTACCTCCGAGCTATGAAGACTTTCTGTAATTGACCATCTGTCACGTTGCTGCTGGTCTTATGGGGGGGTTAGCTGTTATAATAGAAAGGTCAAGAGGTTTCACCGCTGAGGCCTAGAGGATCTCCTGAAGAGCTCCCATCATCTGATAGAAGAAGAAGAATAAAAAAAAAGTCCCTCAAATATTTCTACTGCTGAAAATTCACAGCATGTGATAGTGTCCACTGGTAAAGAGACCAGAATGAAGAGAAAACAACGATGTTCATTTGTGTTTGATTTTGAAAATTAACAGAAATGTGATGGATACAAAAACATGTGCCATTATAAATGTATATGGCAGAATGTATCATGTGTGATTTATTATTGGGCTTATTGGAGCACAAGATTAGATAAATACATGAATTAATATATAAATATTAATAGATAATATTAGATTAGTGTGTATCCATCTTAACCACATATAACTACACAATAGGCATTTTACACAAAGTATTCAACTGTTAATTGCACTGTTATCCTATATTTAAAACATATGGCTGGTTGCTCCATCTAGTGGTAAAATAATTTATTTGGAAAATGGATGTAACTGTGAACTTTGTCTCTACAGATTAGATCATATATTGGAGTCTTGGCCCCCAGCTCTGTTCTCTCGCACCTGGAGCAGTGGTGGTGTCATGGAAAAGTAAAGTGGATCAGGTCTGCAGGATTAACACTGGAACAGGACTAGACAGGTGAGACTGCAAGGGGATTTGTTACAGAGGCAGGAAAGAAAGAAATTGCGATAAAAACACATGACATGTAAACAAATCAAGGAAGCATTCAAGGACTGTTGAAAAGCTTAGATCTGTACTAAGACTACACCCTGCCAGTCCGTCTTCTCAGACTCCACCTGCTCCCAGGCCTCGGTTCAGGATGAAGTCAGTGTCGCTCCCTGAAGAGGGAGACATTTTGTCAGGGTTTCATGAATCCAAAGTCAAAGAGCAACACTGCAAGCAGTTTATAAGGTCTAAGAAGTAGGCTGTTGTTGAAGAATACACTATATTTGAGGAGGATAAGCTCAGAACAACTTCTTAGGCTACACTTGTATAGACGGGGCTTTGTTTTTGCTTTTTAAAAGCAGTTTTTTTCCTTATTCTTCATTTTACTTCATCACACATTAAGATCTGAAAATCAATCAGTTTTCTCAAATAATCACCTGGAGTGGCGTGTCGTGTGGATATTGCACCTTTGGTTTCTGAGGATTCTTTTTTTTTTTCTTCTTTTTTTTTTTCGAAGTTCACTTTTTATGCAAAGAAGCTGCAAGTTTACCGTGAAGCCAGTTGTCCCATCGGAAGAGGGGAGGGGAGGGCTGGTGTGTCCCAGCCCTCTGCATCCAGCTGGTGCGTCGCTCCGCTGCAGTAGCGCGCCACACTCACTATGGCTTTAGCCGCAAGCAGGACGCTCTTGGCGCTATTCGTTACGTTTTGCGCACCGGGATGCGGATGGGCAGGTAAAAAGGAGTTATTTCACTTTCTTTCCCCCTCCCGAGCAGGTGCACAGTTTTGTTCTCGTACATTATTAATTATTTAATAAGTGCTGGGGTTCTTGTTGCTTTCTGCTCTGAATCAGCTTGATTAACGAGACACTGCAGTTATAATACCTTAAATATATATTTTTTACTAGATGCTATTATTTTGAAAGGAGAGAAAAGTGTGTCTCTGCCGCATGCATATGCATCACTATGAGCGCAACACTTAAGAAGTTTCCTAACCCTCAATTATTGCATATGTGAATTTTCACAAGGGTGAAATAGATTAATTGCAGCTATCTAGATTGCATTGGAGTATTTAATTTAGAGTGTGCAGTTTGATTCATGGTTTGCAGATGTGTCAGAGTTGAGTAATTACAGAAAATATGGGCTTGGACACTATTTTCACTGTTGTGACTTTATGGGGGGAAACTATGATGCTGGAGACTTAGCAGCAGTCATGGAACAAGTCCTTACCTCATACAGTAGACACATCCATGAGTGGCTGTGATCAGCAATTAGAGGGATGATCAGAAATATCAGGCTACATCAGGAGATGTGGTGTGAAGAAGAGAAAAGCTGTTTTGTGCCAAACTGGTGACTGTATCTGGCTGATGGCGGTGATAAATGACCTGCATTTGAAATTCATTTTCATGGGAGAATAGCTGTGGAATGGGGCTCAAGTTTTCTGTCTGTTTCACTTCCTCTGCTTTGCATCAGCCAGCTCTCAGGAATGGCTGAATTAGGTCAAAAATGAACGAAAAAATACTTCCAGCCCACAAGAATATGCAACCTGCTTCAGGGTTCTGATGGTGCAGACACACACAGGAATTTATCACAAAAAAAAAACCCTGCACGTCAGGGCAGTGATAAATCAAATACACATAGCGTTTCGTTTTTCTTTTTTTTAAACAAGCTGAGACTTTGCAAACCACAGTAGCACATATGTTTTTAAAGTTTAAGTACTGTTTGTGAAATCAATTTTCAGGGAAAGAAGCCCACGTCATCCAGACAGTAAAAATATCCAAAATAACAAAAGTGCCATTAGGGCTGGGGAGGTTTTTTGGACGGGAGTAAGCGAATCCTTCTGGCTGAATTTAAGGACCAGACTTTTTATTTTTTTTGACATGCTCATATTGTGTCAGTTGATCTGTTAGTTTCTATATGCCCCCCCCCCCCATACCCCTCCACCCCCTTTCGACTGTAAGCACTTAGTGTATGAGGTCATTGCTTTCTGAGAATATAGACAGCTGCTATTTGTTGTGGGTTTTTCCTCTTGGTGGTTCTCTTTTTTTCCATCTTTTGGGAAGTATTTTCAGAGCAGTCATGCACTTTTCCTTTTTTTTTTCTTCCCTGCAACACCCAGCTACACATCCATCCACTTCCATACATTCACACCTGGGAGCTACTTAGCACAACCACAGTTCACTGCTGCAGGCCACTGAGCAGCGTTAGCGGAGCACTTGGGAGTTAAATGCCTTCCTCTTGGGCATTTTGACAGTAGTTGTTAAGAGAGAGCAGAGTGTTACTCATTAACTTTCTCTCACATGTCATCAGTTTGTCAGTCTCAAATTTTTCAGAGCAGCGGATGAAATTGGTCTCGTGGGAGTATCTGGACACCAAGGCAGGAGCAGTGCAAATAAAGAGAACAGAAAACGCAGTGTATTTTGGATCATAAATGATGCCAACTTCTTCCATGCAGCCCACAGCTCATCAACTCCTGGAAAGTGAGGAGTGTGGAGAGTAATTGGGATAGAGAGTGAGGGGAAAGAGGGAATCATGTCCTTGCAGGCCAGTGGAATTTAATTTCTCTGCTCCACTTAACAAGCTGGAATTCTGCAGGAACAACGACACGACAGATTTTACCGAAAGCTGGAATTTTGTTAACTACAGCTTTTTTGCCTTGGAAAAAAAATAGATATCTACATACATTATTTAATATTTTCCAGAGTACTAGCTTTGATCACCTGACTCAGCTGCTTCACCCACTTGTAGCTTGGCTGCCTGTCAAACCTGCCAGCGATGGCATGTCTAGTGTCATGATGTCATTTCTTGACGCGGTTTGAGTTGTTTAAACAAGTACCACCTGGGCTTATGAGCACACTTGTCACAGCACAGTAAATGTCAGCATACTAAATGTATCGCAGGAAGATGTAGCATAAACTAACAGTGTAATATGTCAGTCTTCATGTGGGAAGTCTGTGAGTTTTTGACCACCAACACTGAAGTGACATATGCTATAAACGTCACGTATGTGAGTCTGTAACCCCTCCCAAGCTAAACAATTACTCACTCCAGACTACTGCTGTAATTAAAATGCTCTCATGCTCCTGTTAAATCAGGCTTAACATCCCGTAATTGTGGCTGCGGCTTTAAGAGCTGCAACTCAAGCAATCAGAAGGTTAGCGGTTTGATCCCCGGCTCCTCCAGTTTGCACATCGATGTGTCCATGGGCAAGACACTTGACCCAAATTACCCCCGATGACTGCTCCTTGGTGCATGAGTGTGCGAATGTGTAAATGGGGTTTGAGTGGTTGATAAGAGAAGAAAAGTGCTGTTTAAGTGCAGCCAATTCGCTATAATACAATAACAACAATGTAGTTTGACAGTCTGGGGATTGATGTGCAGGAGTGTGAGGAGGGCAACAGCCATCTATGGTTATGGTCCCAGTCTGGTGTGTCGGCTTTATGACAGAATTGATTACTGGAGAGAGTTTACTGAAGGTCAGAGGGGAGAGGGGTTTTTAGACTGACAGAGGTGCTACCAAGAATTCTGTCGCCCCGGGCAAGATCTGACACAAGCCCCCCACCCCCCACCTTGATGGGTCTGTGCTCACAGGAGGAAACGCTTTACCTAAACAAGTCTCATATGTCCAATTAGATAAGAAAACTCATACCACTCTCATGTATGTTTACCAAAGACAGTTAGTTTAACATAAAGACTGGAAACGGCTCTGTCAAGGTGAAGAAATCCCATGACCGGCATCTCTAACACTCAGTAATGCCAAACAAACAAGATGTGTTTCCAGCCTTTAGCTAAGTTTAAAGTCTCCTCGGTTGATATTGAACCGACAGTTGTGAATTAATTTGAAGGAGGGGTTTCACACCAATCACTTTGCACCAAAGGTATCTAGCCACGAGTTTACTCATCCAGGTCTGTAAGTGTTTTTTTTTGCCTACAGTGCAATAAGGGAGAATGGAAACGTGTTTGTGGTAGCATATCTCTATAAATTTAATTGCAGAATAAATGTTCCAGTTCCTCATGATAATCCATAGAAGACACCACTTTTTTTTTTCTTTTTATGGACGGTTTCCTCGGCAGAAAGTCATTCCAATAAAAATAGTCGACTGTGTCTTCTGTGGATTATCCAGACTAACTGGAACATTGTTTCTGGGCACATAGACTAATTCTGTTGATTTATGTAATGTCATTTTTCAGCATCGTGAGCACCACAGGCAAACTTTCTATTTTCTATTCCCCCATTTTATTTTGGTATTCGGGTTGCAAGAACTGACACTCAAAACCTGGACAAATAAAACCAAAACTATCTGCACTGTGGACTTGTGGTGACTGGGGAAATGTGCTTTTCTTATTTTCCTGTTTTTTTCTTTTTTCTGGGTAGTTTGAATTCTCTAATCCGAAAATGCAGCTCAATTTGACCATTTCAAGTTTCTTTTCTTTTTTTTTCCTTGTCAATCAGGCGCATTAGATAGAAAAACAGGAACATGTAGTATTACTAATACCAGCAGAGAAACATGTAATGTTGAATGCTTGTTGTGCTTAAATAGTTCAAAAGTATATCAAAAACAGCAAAGTGGAAACTTCTGTGTCATTTTAAGTGTGATTGCTTGGGCACTATTTAGAAGAATTTACAGAATCCACACATGCACACACATGGATTTGCAGGTGATCATGTGTATTGATGGGTGTTTGTGGAAGATGACAGTTATTAGGCATTAAAGGCAACCTCATTAGGGGTGAGCAGAGGTTCAGTGTCTGTGACTGTGAGTGGCTGCTCTTGTAAAAGTGGAGCACATTGCAGGTGCATGGGTGCAAGTATTTTCTAGAGCAGTTTTACAGGAGTCCTCTGACCTTGGGGCTTACATGCATATGCTTCTTATACCACATTACACATGCACATACATGTGTGTCTCTGTAAAGCTCTGAGTGTGCATGTGTGCCACATATCCTGTAGCCTTCAAACGTCAGGATAAGCATTGCTGACTAATGTTGTCATTATGTCCTTGTTTTTTTTGTTGTTGTTTTAAATCAAAAAGGCAGTGACATAATGACCCTCAGGCTTTGCCCTCATTCTTCACATACTTAATACTTTCCACTGTCGAACTCAATCATACTTTGTCTGTCTTTCACCTTCACAAACACAGAACAGAAAGTGTTGTATTATTGCTCCGGTTTCCCCTGGTAACGCCCTGAAACCCAGCCTCCCTCCATAAGATTATGATGTTACAACTACTTGGTTGCTTAACTGCTTCCCAGACTGTTTATTCTTGGATGGCAATCACGCATCTGCTGCGCTCGGAGGAATCTTGTTTTAATCAAAAATATCTGGTTTGCTCTTGGATCATAAATTTCCATAGAGGCCAAATCATAGAATGAAGTCTGGACAGAGGAGCAGATCCCCTCCTACGTAATACAAGGTCTTATTGGAAACAGGGTGCAAAGTGATTGAAGTGCATCCAGACTTGTGTCAATGGAGTCTGCCACAGACAGCTGATAAAACTGACTCCACTGTAACCCAGCATTAAAGAGGAAATAATGAGGAGGGATTGTATTTTGTTTTTTTTAACTGGGAAAACATTCTCACACTCCTTGGTGCACCCAGGCACAATGTGGTGTGAGTCTGTATCTCCAGGCCGGCTGCCAGAGCGGTGCTATCTACACTCAGCAGAAACAAAGATGAGACGATCTTTCAGCACTTACTAAAACTTCCAGATAAGCAGGGACAACAATGTCGGCCAGTCTGAAGAACCGCAATTATCTGTAAACTGCAGCACGAGACGCCTGAGTGACAGAGCTTTCTAAATGTGCAAAAGTGAAAGCGCAGATCCAGCTGGGAGTGCACCTGGAGACAACAAGAATTCAAAGTTAATGAGGTGATTTTGTGCTGAGGCAAAACTGAAGCTGCTGCTGTAAATCTTTGGGGAGCACAAGGGGCCGTAAGGAGCAGCTGTTTATGAGATGGACAGACATTACTGACAATTATATGTGGCAGCGATTAATGGCTAACATGCTAATAAAGCTTGCACTATACTCATGTTCAAGTTTTTGCAAATCCTCTCCGTTCATATGCTTGCTATTTGGATCTTGAGATTTAAAAAACAGTTCTCTTAATTAGGAGCCAAAGGTTGCAATGAAGCATAAGGATTGAGAATTTTATGCATTGTTTGTCAGATTTTATACAGGGTTGTAAACTTGTAAAGTAGTTCTTTCAGTGCACGGCCAAAAAACCTTTTGTGCTCCTTCAGTGGGCCTCTAAAAAGTCCCAAATGTATTTATTGCCCATTTCTCTTTTGATATATTGGAGAATAAAGTAATGTTTCATATGATTCTTTTTCTTTAAGATTTATCATGGATAAAAATTTTAAAAACTACTTTGAAAAATACATTTAATTTAACTCTAAATGTTATAAATATGGTGGTTCTTTACAATATGCTAATCAAAACAAAGAGTAAAATCAGACAGAGACTAAAGGCTTACAACTGCATCAAAACCAAGTGCAGCAAACCTTCACTGAGGTTAACTTTTACTCAGTTTTTACTCATATCCGTGTCTTTTCTGACGTAATAGAGGTCTAGGCTCAACACCTGGCATGATAAATAACTAAGACACTATTCAGTGATGTTTCTGCAGCCTTGTTTCTCCTCCATTAACTTTCACAACAAACTTGGATGAACATGCTTTGTTCCACTTTTTCTTTGCTTCTTCCTAATATCACTACTACACTACACTACCTCTGTTGTTCCAGCATCCACCCAAGCTCTCAGACATGAAGCTATTATTTAGTGCATCATGTAGTAGTCCGCTGTCGTGGACGCCTCAAGTGACTGTTCATTATTTCCTATATATCCTCTGCCCACTCGTGCCTTTAAGCTCCTTTTTCTTTCATACAAGCTGAATTCACATTTCATATTAAAGTGTGAATGTCACACTCAATGCTTACTGATGGATAATTACGCTGTCACTCCAGTGTTGTATTTTGTTTGCATGTGAACCAAGAAGAGCAAAGAGACTGTTGCTATATCTAAAGCAGAGTGGTGGTTACTATCCTCTTTGTTTTGTTTTCAGTATCAGAGGGAAACATGAGGATGGCTTATTGTCCTGGGCTTTTAGCATCCAACCAAATCCTCATTTATGTATTTAACCATCAAATGAGTTCGCATAAGTTTATGTGTCATCAAGATCAAAGTAACTTTAAATGCCAAATATAATAAATACAGATGAAATTGTCTGGGTGGCACTGAAGCAAAGTTTAATCAACAGATCTTTAAAAGTGGGACCATAACAAGCCTTCACATTTAGTACAAGTGACAATACAAAATTAAGACTGTTTAAATAAACCTTTTTCAGATGAAATTTATCCAGATGTCATTTGTTTTGCAGCAGAGAAGCCCCTGCGGTCACACAATGGGAAACAGACCTCTGCGGACAGGGGCCTGAGGGAGAGCTGGGAGCCCTCTATCCATCTGGATGGAAGACCTGTGGACCGCTTTGTAATCAGCCCCAACAAACCTACGAGGTCTCATCGTTTAACTAAAGCGGGCAAGGACAGTCGCCCACACCTAATGGAGGATGTAGGTAAGACGGAAACAGAGGAAAGGGTGAGAGCAAGACGGAGATGTGAAAAAGTGGGAACTAATGAGCGCGAGTGTCTGGAGGACTCATCAAGTGCTGATGGAACTGCTGGATAAAAACAAAGAGGAAAATAAATGGACGAAGAGTGAGAAAAAGTTTGTTTTTGGCTTAAAATTCAGGGTGAACCTTCAGATGCCAGAGATCTGCACTTTCTCAAGACAAGAGGAGGGGATGAGCAAAGCTGTGTGAGATGCCAGAGGTTGAGGTTTATGCACAAACATGTGCATGCCTGAATGAATGATTATTATCAGTGGATTAATTCATCATAGGATATTGGATCTATCCAGGGAAAGAAAGACAGAGTTGGGTGACCAGTGATCAGCATCCCAGCTCAACAGACGGCGGTTATTTTAGGCTTTAGAGGAAGACCATTATTATTATTTTTAGATCTTAACAGCTGCTATGGTAATTCGTAACCCCGCCTTGTAAAACATAAGACAGATCCTTATGTTTCTATACACATGCACTTTGCTGTGTTGTCACAGTCTAGCCTGCTTTTGTCATTATTCCGTTTTCCTCTGTCCTTGGCATCTTGGAGCCATACTTCACCAGCGACTCAAAGTCTGCAGCCAACCCTCCTTTTCCACATCCAAACCCAGCCCAGCGCCTATAACCCAATCCCCTGTGTTGTGGTCACTGGATGTCGTGTGTGTGTGTCTGTGTGCAACGTATGTGTGTTTGGTGGTGGTTGTGGCTGAGGGCAGGGTGGTGCTAAGTGATGAGGTCATGCATTGTCTTGTATTGCGTTCAGATATGCATGTACAGTATACGTAGATGTGTTTGTGTTTCTATGAGTGTGCGCGTGTCGCCCAGTGTGTGTTGTGGCGACTTTGCGGTCTCTCCAGCTCCGGTGCAGTTTGCTATAAATCCCTGGCGATCGAGCTGCTTCTAAGTGCTGCCTTTCCAGAAAATTCCTTGCAGATCGTGTGTTGTTCCCACAGCAGCATGAGAGCAGCATCAGTCACCATAAATAAGACCATGCTGTTTGCCTCCACATCATTAATGTGTCTGGCTAGCTGCTGCTAGAGCAACAGAGGTGAAGAGATGACTTATTAGGAGCCACAGGGAAGTAGACAAAGAGTAAAGGAAATGAGGAGATTGAGAAAGATGCAGTCAACCTCCTGCACTAAAAGGAAAAATAAATTAATATGCACTTCAGATATTTTACTGCTTGCTTATAGTCTCCACTGTCAACATAATTTAACAACAAATCCTGTCTCTTTTTTAGACCCTGAGTGGGTTAACCTGGATGGCTTTGCCGTGTTGGGCGGTGCACCTGTCAACAACAACACATCAGCAGGTAAAACAATCTTGAAGCATCTTTATCATAAATACATGGGAATGGTTTTAATGCATGGGAAATGATCTGTTTTTTCTGTGATGACCTCCCATCCTCGTGGATATAAAGGGAACTGCCAAATCTAATATGTTGATGATTCACAATCCGATGCCTCAGGGCGACATTCCCTCACGAATCCCTGTGGGATCAGTGGGGAAAAACACTCTGACTCATAGATTCCCCTGTTTTTAGTCAGGTATTGTTTTTTCTTCTTGCGGTAAAACCAAATCTAACGACAAATTTGGAGTTTTGTTGCCTTAAATTGAGTCCACCACATTAGCCAATACTTATTTTCCTATGAGTGCTTTCAACACACTGCAAAAAGAAAGAAAATTAGTAGTTGACAGACAGAAAGAGTTGTTTATAAGGTGATTGCCAAATCACCCATACTTTGATTGATTAACTAACAACTGCCAAAAATAGATTAGTAATTACATATCATTCATTTATCAAGCCCAATTATAAACATCTGTTGTATTCAAGTTCTCATATGTGCAGTCTGTTTGATTTTTGTTTAATTATCGGTGAAAATTAAGACTTAAATACATTCAGGTTTTAACCTGTTTGATGAAAAATGCGTCACTTTGGTTCTCTGAAGTTGTGACGGTTCTTTTGGACATTTATTGACTGAATCAGTAATTAATAGAAGCAAATAGTCTAACTAATAGATCAATCCACACTGAAAACAAGTAATCGTCCCTAATATTGAATTACCGGTAGATGTTTTTTCATATGTTCCCCTTGAGGTCAAGCACACCAGACCACCTGGCCACACTTCTAGTAAATTACGGTGTCATAATCTGTCTATTTCTCTGCACTCATGGAGCGTTTGGGCGTTCAAGCACAAGTCATGTAAACACACGCCAGTCTATCGCCGGGCTAACACAAACAGGCACACGCACACTTGTACCATTCTTGTGGACAGTTTACCCTCACCAAACCACTTGACTTGGCTTTTCTTTGTGCCGTGGCAGGGAACATGGAGGAAATCCATTCAAATTGCACACTGAACGGATCAGGACCAGAAACTGAACCCAGAACTTTCTTACTGTGAGGCGACAGTGCTAACCACCAAAACACCACACTGCTCTGGAGTTTCAGTTTTATTTGTTTGAGGCAGAGCTGCACTGGAGACACAACTAATCATATTTGTTGAATTAAACCCCAGTGAATGAAGACAAACAACCGCTGTGTTTCTAAGTAATGTTAGACTAAAACCCATGAAAGGACACGTTACGTAGCCAGTGGCAAAAAGCCTCGTTAGCTCACTCATGTTGTTAGCTACAAAGTTATCTGGTTTATCACCGCGAGTCCAGTTTAAATTTCATATTCTTAAAATAATCTTGTTTGTGTAAGTGAACTTTTGCACTTGGTCGTCGCCATTTACGAAGCAAAATAGCATGTCAACACTTGCGGTTGCTATGGAGCTAGCAAACGTACTACTGACGACTAACTGTTTTTATGGCTAATTTTAAGTTTCAAAGTTATTTTGGTTATAGCTAGGTCAGCTAATGAATAATGAATGAATAAAGGCATTGGCACAAGTGTTGTAAGGTTCATATTGGGATTTTAGTTGTTTTTTTCTCCATATAGGTTCATTCGTTTTCTAATGGTGTTCATTTCTGTCTCTATAGTATGGAAGCCCTAAAGGGTCATACATACATACATTTTATTTCCTCCGTTTTCTCGTGATAATGAGATATTTTTCCTCCGTTTTCCCGAGATAATGAGGTAATTAATGAAACGTGATAGGCCTGAGATTTCCATCACACTTGACATGTCATGCTGACTGAAGTCTCCTTGAACACCAATGTAGGCAACGTTAAGCCTAGTTCTCTGTATTTGTTTTTTCTGGAAGGAATGAATTTATGTGACAACAGCTGTTTGTCAGCTCACTTGATGGCTCGCTAGTGAGAGAACTAGGCTTAACGTTGCCTACATTGGTGTTCAAGGAGACTTAAGTCAGCATGACATGTCAAGTGTGATAGAAATCTCAGCCCTATCATGTTTCTTTGATTATCTCTCAAATTAATTATCTCGTTATCATGGGAAAACTGAGGAAATAATGTATGACCCTGTAGGGCTTCCGTACTATAGGAAAGCTCTGCCTCTATGAATTGTTCCTATAAATAAATTTAAAAAAACACACACACAGCAATTTTGACAATGAACTGATGATTATGGCCTACTGATATATCAAGCACCACACAACTAAATTACCTACTGCCAAACCCTCAAATGTTTTTTTTTTTTTTGATTAGCACAAGCTCATTTGCCAATTACACACATGTAATTAAACTGTGCTAGCCAATAGTCTGGTAAACGCATGGATGACAAAGATTTTGCCACTTTCGTTCATATTTTTAACTGGAGTTGTTTCTTTGCCATTCGTTAGCTATCATGTCGGCCAACAGCGGCTCATTTCATTATTGCAGCCTCCAGGAAAGCTCTGCCACTGAGAATTGTTTGTATAGCTGTTAAATGAAACTATGGCTAAACTGAGCAATGTGCTCCACCGTGAAACCCAAATTCACGAAAATTATGTTTGCAAAGTTTAGATTTGCTTTTGAAGGTGGTGAAATGTCAAAGAGGATAAAAGCCTGGCTCTCCTTGGCTCGGTCTCAGGAGGGAGTAAGAAGACAACAGTGACATTCTTCAGCATCTCGGTCTGAGTACACTGAGGTGGTCTCTGCTTTAGCGGTGGTATGTCTGTCTGTCTGGAGGCCAGCCTCATAGCACCTCGGACCGTTGAGCTTCCAGGAAAAGACAGAAAGGATCTGGCAATGAGAGTATTGTGGAGTCAAATGGTTTAGCGGTCCGCGGCATGATGACCTGGGCCAAACTATGCACTGTGACAGTTTTCCAGAGAGAGAAAGAGAGGAAGAAGAAAATACAGAAAATGAGAGGACTGTTGATTAAAACCAAATGGAGCTTTTTCTGTTTTAAGTTAGATCTAGTACAAGGAGAGTCAAACAGGTATGGATCAAGGATATAACAGGAATGGCTTAGGATCACCTCACTGGCTCAGTTGTTATGTGTACAGTGATTGTCCAGCATTTAACAAAATGCACCCAAAAAATATTAATTAGAGCACTGCAAAATGCACAAAATAGTACATGTAGGATAGTGTGCTTTTTTTACTTGGATGTAATTATTGTGTGTAACATAAATATGGTTTATTTAAAGAAATGTTTAGGTATGTCCAAGTTCAGGTTGTTAGAATTGGATGTTAAATAAAAATCACAAATCTTGGAGTAGGGAAAAAGGAATATACACATGTATTTAACAGTAGATTTGAGTCAAATAGACATAGTCAAAGTACACTGACTCTAAGGGGGCATTACCAAACAAACAATCAGTGTTCTTTCTATCCAAAGGGAAAAGAAATGCACTCAGCTGTGCTGGCAGGACAGAGAGGGGGATACAAGAGAGACCAAAGACATGAAGAGAGTGGTCCAAGTCTTATTGAAACAAACCAACTCTGTCTTCCCTGGAGCTTTTCTGGTGTTTTTATACTTCCCTTCATATCCTTTTTGCCTTGTCTATGTTTTACACCACATTTTAACAGTTTCATGGTGGAAGCCTATCGGGACAGATGATCTCCCTCACTCCCTTATTAAGATATAACTAAAGAAAATATTTTCACTGCTGTGGCTCCTCATGGACAAACCTTCTCAGCTTGCCTACACTACCTGTTGAGAAGTGAATACCCAACACAACAACGTTTTTGACCTCATAGCCACTTTGAATCTCGTCAGATCAACTTAGTTACATCAGCAAACTTGTCAGTACTCATCCAGCTGTGCAGGCAGCTGGAGGAGAATCCCGATTGGAGACGAGGCAGATCTTTTTCATCTGACAGTTATTATGGGAAACGGATAACGGAGGGATACCGGGAGGAGAGGAAGGAAAGGAGACGAAAGAGTGGGAGAGGCAGTGACAGAGGGGTTTTGTTATATTACCATGCACTATCATTTAGCGCTGCAGCCAGATGAAGAGGCTTTTTTCGGGCTGTCTGAGTCAGGGTCTGAGACTTCGTCCAAGATGGAGTCACCACACGGGTGGGGATTAAAGCAGGAAGCAGGACACTGGGACTTGTATCGGATGACACATCGTGTTCCTTATTTGACAAGTGAACATGTTTACAGTCGTTTTTGACCAAGACTTCTATGTAATTATGTATTTATCACTGAAACTGTGTGTCTTGGGTGAAGCAATTATATTCAATCATTTTCCATCAAAGTCTAGAGTTTCAACTTGGCCCTAAAGGCAAATCCAGCACAGATAAGGAATGAACTGTCGGTCATGAGGGGGAGATGAACTCCACTGCACTCTGATTTTCTTCCCCCCCTTGCTCTCTGCTGTCATCCAGCAACAGGTCCAGTCAGGTCTTCACAAACTGCAGCCAGAAGTCACCCCCCTGTACAGCGGGCCACCAGAGTGGACAGAACGGCTCACCTGTCAGGCGCCTCTAATACCAGGACACACAGGAGGGCGCCTCAGTCCTCTTCAGGACCCAGGCAGCCCGAGAGAGCTTTTGCAGGAGCCCCCCTGCTGGAAAGGAGACGTCAGCACCACACCAAGCCTCAGTCAGATCAGAGGAACCGAAACGCAGCCAAACTAAGTAAGAGGACCCACACTCTTAACACTTTTAATCACCAGATTAACAAAGACAAAGCCTTAGGGTTCAAGTGATAATATGATGTTGAGAAGATTGGCAGTCTTCACACTTTTTTCTTCATTGAAAATTGAGCTAAATGTATACATTTTGTTTGTGCTATCTTTAGTGTCCATAGTGTAAACCCTGCCCGTGCCTGGTATCCCTTTTTATTCATAGCATCTGAGTCCGTTCATGTGGTGTCACTGCAGGCACAGAAAGCCCAGGGCCAGAGCGCACCCGCCAACAGAGCAGTCACCAAAATAACCGCACCAGGTACTTTTACATTTGGCTGCTTTTGTCTATCTGTCTTTGTACTTAAAATAGTACAACAATGCTTGTCATTATCCATCAGTTATGTGCATGGATGTTTGATTATCATGGTGCCAACATTGCAACAAATCATCAAAAGTTTCAATATTAGTTTCATTTTGAAAATACATTGCAAGAATCTTTTTTTTTTTGTCTCTGTGTCTATGTGTGTGTTCGTCCATGTGTGTGTGTTGAGCAGAGCCACCAGAGTATGAGGCTCGGGACATCAGTGTCAGGGTCATGTCTCCTCAGTCTGTCCTCATCTCCTGGGTTGACCCTGCAGTCGAGATGGGAAAAGTTGACTCCGGGGCTTCAAGGTATCTGCTAAAGTGTGTGTTGATGCATGTGTCTGACAACGAGACAGAGAGAAAAAGACATTTTAACACAAAGAAAGAACGTGTAAGGGAGTTGCCTAAACCCTTTCATTTTCTTCTAACTCAGATCATACACAGTTAGATACAGGGAGAAGGGTGAGTCAGCACGCTGGGAGTACAAGGACAGCACCCAGAGGAGAGTGATGATTGACACCCTGTCTGCTGACGGCATGTATGAGTTTTCTGTGAGAATCTCTCAGGAAGAAAATCATGGCAAGTGGAGCGTCTCCGTCTTTCAGAGGACCCCTGAGTCAGGTATGTGCTGCCACTTGAGAATCGCTTATTGGATATCATTTTGTGGGGTTGCGATGCAGCTGACGGCTAGCAGTGGAAAGTGATTTCTTTTCTAGAGGAGAAGCTGTCGAGAGCCAAAGCCCAGCATTTTTCTCAGCATGAGTATGAAAAGAGAAATTATTCTTGCAGAAAAGAATTCTTGCATAACACTGTCTGTTAGTTCTTTTCTTATTTCCTCATTTGACACTTCATCACATTCACTCCCTATTACTCTCATTTGATATTCGACCCTAGTTTTGGCTGCTGGTCTGTCATTATTGCAGCATTTATACAATGTCATAGCAGCTCCTGAGCTGCGGTTCATTGGAATGTCAGCATTTACTGCCTGGCTCACAGCTCCGACCTCCTTCAGCACTTCCATACATGATCTCAAAGGGAGGTTCCCTTGACAATGTATGGCAGCAGTATTTTCCTCAGCTTAAGCTTCCTGGCACAAACCTTCTTGCCTTTTTTTTTTGTTTTTTTTGTACATACTTTAAGCAGCAATTTCCTCACTCTGTTCCCTGCTGCTTCTGGTTTCTGCCCTGCCGCTCCTCCTTCAATTGTTGCCTTTCCATTCACTGGTGTTCTCTTCACTCTCCAGCACCATCTGGACCACCAGAGAACTTCGAGGTCAAGCCTCTGCGAGGGAAAGGAACTGCTGTCATTGCAACATGGGACCCACCTGAGGAACCCAATGGGAGGATAAGAGGTCAGATCTGGAGGATCACCCTGAGTCTTTCTCTTATTGGACTTTTTTATTATTTATTATTGGACATTTTCACTTATAAACTTTTGGTTCTGACCAAAAGTGTTGGTACTGTGTTTTGACAGGTGCAACATCTATTTAGAAAACAAAATGTTTGTAATATGGTTGGTTCCATTTGTGATTAGGAAAAGAACGCCATTCAGATTGTTAGCAGGTATTGTCTTGATTCAAGTCAGTTATGCTGAAGCCACGGCACTCGGGACAAATGTTAAAAAGGCAAGGCAAGGCACAGTTTGTCTCAAAGGGCTTTACATGACATCATAACAACATCCTCTGTCCTTAGACCCTCACATCGACTGAGGAAAAACTTCCCTTTTAACAGGGAAAAATCGGAGAAACCTCAGAGTGAGCAACAAACGGACTCACCCAGGACGGACAGACGTGCAATAGATGTTGTTACAGACAAGAAAACAGTTTATAACAGAGAATGTGGTTAGCATGGAAATGTTAAGAACAACAAAAAGGACTTATTTGTTCATGATCTATCTCCAAACAGAGTACATCCTGTCTTATGCTCCTGCTATGAAGCCATTCGGAATGAAAAGCATTACGTACCGTGGCAGCAGCACCACGGCCACCGTAGACGGCCTTACGCCAGGAGACCGATACATCTTCAAGATCAGAGCCACCAACAGGAGGGGACAGGGGCCGCAGAGCAAAGTGCTGAGCGTTGCCATGCCAGGATGTAAGCATATTTTTTCTGTATTTTCATCCAGCATTCATCCATGTACTCTGTGATTGCTTCCATCTTAAATTCATGGCGATCTTTGTCCATTGCCAGCCAGCAGCGCAGCCTCATCAAAAACCAAGGACACCCGCAGGACCAGCCAGACTCCCTCCAAACAGGATACTGACCACAATGAATCTGACCCAACAGACGAGCCAGCCGCCCCCCCACAGTCACGCCCCGCCGCACCGGCCAACAGGCGTACACGCCCACTTTCCCAGACACGCTCCTATCACAGCATCTTCTCCTCTGTGAGGGGCTCGGTCAGAAACACAGTAAACAGAGGTTCATCCAGAGGAAGAGCCCAAGACAGAGAAGATGAAGAGGAAGAAGAGGAAGAGCAAATACCCACAACATCTCCTCCAGTGACAACAACAACCGTGAAGGTTTTACCTGAGACAAAGGAGCCAGACAACGATGTTTCCCTTGAATCTGACGGTGAAGAGGGATATGGTGAAGAGCCCCAGACCACCGAGACCCCCAGCCTCAAAGTTGTGACGCCATCACCTACTAAGCCCTCTGCTCGCCCCAATCCTCCGCCCAGAAGACCCATTAAGATCAGGGTCCATCAAAAACCAGGATCCAAAGCTGCTTCCTCTGCTACTACTTCAACTTCTTCATCTTCATCTTCATCTTCTTCTGCATCCTCACCCTCATCTTCTGACACTTCATCGTCCTCTTCTGGTTCCTCCTCGTCTTCATTACCCTCTACCTCCTCATCGTCCTCCTCATCCTCCCCTTCGTTAACCTCATCATCCTCCTCCTCATCCTCCTCATCTTCTTCTTCTCCACATATTCAAGAGGCAGCAGTCAGTAGAAAGGACAGTGTAGCTTCTACATACCCAGAGAGCAAAGACACCTACGATAAGCCCAGCATAACACACAGCAAACCCTCTACTCCAGTTGTAAAACAGACTGATTCGCAGCAGCAGCCGGGGGTCTCACCTGTAGGTAGGGGTTTGCCTTCAGGAGGGCGCAACGGCGGATCTGGTTTTGGTTCAAGATATGGTTACAGCCGAAGACATCCTGGCCTTTTCATCAGAGGGAATTCAACCCGAATGCTGAACGGTTACAAACCTGCTCTCACCTCACAGTCTAATCTACCAAGCAGAACTACTCCAAACCAAGCAGCAGCACCGAACACACGCACATCATCAGCAACATCACAATCCACCATTTCAGATAGGACCTCTCAGGACCATGAGACGTCACACACTTCCAATCCAACGACATCGCAGTCGGCTTCAGGAAGTGGCTCCAACAGAACTCCAAACCAAGCAGCGTCGAACACACGCACATCATCAGCAACATCACAATCCACCACTTCAGATAGGACCACTCAGGACCATGAGACATCACACATTTCCAATCCAACGACATCGCAGTCGGCTTCAGGAAGCGGCTCCAACAGCAAAGCAGCAACGCCTGAAACATCAAATTATGACAAATCGCAGAGCAGGTCACAACCTAGGTCACATGGTTCTACAGGGTCAGACACACACAGCTCGAGCACGAATCCATCCACTCCCAACAGCGGCTCATCACACCATCCATCCACTGTGGGATCGGGCTCTTCTCAGTCGACTTCACACAACAGAGGATCTCACAACTCTGCAGCTTCACACAACGCACACAATTCACAGAGTTCACATGCATCACCTGAGCAACAGGCAACATACAGCAGGGGAAACGATGACAGTGAAAATAAAGCAGATGAAGAAGTAATAAAGGTAGAAGAGGAGCCTACTTCGAGCTCTAAAACACAACCCACAGAGGAGCAAGGGAAGGAGGAGAGGACTAAGGAAACCCCCGGGGGTTCTCGCACCAGAATTAGCGCCTCATTCGCCGAGAGATATCCTTGGCTGGCAAGTCGTTATCCGGGCAGATTCAATTCGGGGACAAGAACATCACCGTCGTCATCTTCCAGACAGGATGGTACTAGGAACCCATCCAGGACTTCTTCTTCTTCTGTTGGGGCTGGCAGACCCATCATGAGGGGGGCAACCACCAGGGTCTCAGGGGCCACTGGTGCTGCGGGAGTGTCCTCAATCCAGGAGACCAGTGTAGCTCTGAAGACCCCTTCATCCCATGATTTCCCAAAGAATGGGGTTGCCGTGGGTTCAGTTAAGCCATCTTTGACCGATAAAAATACTGCATCCAGTGACGCTAGAAAGCCAACTACCTCATCCTCATCTTCATCTTCATCTTCTTCTTCTTCCTCCTCTGCAACGTCCTCCTCTGGATCCAGTTATTCAGATTCCCATCATCCCTCAGGTGAGCACAGAGACTCAAGTGAGCCCATCCCTAAAGGAACATCTCCTGACAATAATAACAGTCATAATAAGGAATATGTTGATGAGAGGAGTAGTGGGAAAGTTGCAGATCCCACAGACGGCCAAAAGAATCCAGTCACAACATCAGCTGACCCCGACAGAAACACAGAGGACAACGAGAGCGTGGATACAAGGGAAACTCCCTCTAGGACCAGGACCGGCACATCCTCCGGGATCACACCAACTCAACGTCGTCCCGGCATCGGGGCGAACGGGAGGGTACGCTCCCCTTCGCTGGCGAGCCGGCAGTTTGCTGCGTCCAGACTTCCCTTCAGAGTACAGCCAGCGAAGAACTCAAGGATGGGCTCTTCAGCATCTGGATCATCCTCACCGTCATCGTCATCATATGATTCCTCTTCTTCCTCGTCGTCAAAATCCCCCCTGCCAGGGTCGACCTCAGCTCGTGAAGCTGGCACCGGCACCGGTGGTGCTGCTGTGACAAGGACAGGGGGAATACTTGGAGGGAACTCTCCGTCGACGTCGTCCTCATCGTCCTCATCATATCCATTTAGAGAAGGTTTTAGGGGACAGGGAGGAAGGCCTCGGTTACCCATCTCCAGAGGGAAACCAACCAATGGAGGAGGAGGAGGAGCAATCAAACCTGCCAATGGAGATGGTAAAGTCAGTCGTTAAAGTTCACAGAAGATGAGCAAAAATTAAAAAAATTAAATGATCAAATGTGTTGCTAAAATAACCCTGATACTGGCTTTATTCATCCCACTCTGCAGGTAAAAATGGACGACCCAACCTGACAGCAACAGACAATAAAGATTCCTCTTCCTCTCCGGGGATCAGTAAGGCCGTAGGTCAGAGGTTTATCACTGGACCCGATGGAAGCAAATGGGTAACTGTCTTTAATGGTATTTAAGTACTTACTCTGTTATTGGCATGCTGTAGTATAAAATACCATAGACCCTTCTGTAATGTATCACTTTAAAGTAATAGTTTCTCACTGAGAGGTAGATGAGATCCACATGGTAAAATGTGAAGCCGCAGCCAGGGGAAGGTGGCAGCATAGCTTATTATAAAGACTTGAAATAGCTACCCTGGCTCTATGTAAAGGTAGTCTCCTCTGGCAGACTGGCAACCTGGCACAGTGATGACGGTCCTCCAGGAATTAACTGTGCCTGTCCAAGAAATGTTCTGGCACGTCACACCCAATAAAACCAAGAGGTGTTGTTTTTAACCTTTGTTTGCTCATTAAACAAATGAGATGTAGTTAATTTGTGATCATTATAGCTGCTGGTAGGCAGGAGAGTGAGCCATGAATCGTTTTTTTAATCTAACTCTGATCCATTTTAAAATGTCTTTGCATTGCTTTGGTGAATCAGTCTTTTTGTTTATCTAGGTGGTAGACTTGGAGCAGGGGGTTCTCATGAATCAGGATGGACAAGTTCTCCAGGACTCCAATGGCAAACCCAAGAGAGTGGTGCTTGGCGCAGATGGACGCACAATTTTTGGTGATACGCTATAGTCAACTTTACATTACTATCTAAACGTCTCATGCTCTCATAATTTGCACTGTTTAAGACGAGATCATGAATATTATGTTTCCCCCAGACCACATGGGCAGTCCTCTAGTAAACCAGGAAGGTATGGCTCTGTTCGGCCATGGCAGAGACAGCCGGCCCGTGATCAACCCCAAAGATAAGGTCCTCATGGTTGGAGGGAAACCTGTCGTCGGTTTGGACCTTCCTCACCTCAGGACCACCAGCACCACCACAACCACCACTACCACCACCACCACCACCACCATGGCTCCTACGACCACAGCACAACCCACCACCACCGAATGGCCAGAGGAAACTACTACTGTACTTCCATTCCCAACCTGCCCACCCGGGACCTTCTCCAGAACAGATGAATACGGCTATCCAATGCTGGACCCGGAGGGAATATTGGACTGTTATCCTGAAGGTGAGGCCTTTATTTTGATATTCATAACACACTGCAGATGGCATCGTGAAAGTTTATGTCTCAATACAGCAAATACTCCTACTTCCAATATTGCCTTGTAAACAGCTTTTCCACAAAACAGTTGTCAAGCTTAGCCGAGTGTTTTTGGAGCCAGAGCATAAATAGGTATGACTCCAGTAAATCTCTCACTTGTATTGTTTGTCATATTCATCCAGGCCAGGCCCATGACTGTTTCCTGTCTGTGCCCACAGAGTCCTATAACTCTGTAACTGTTTGTTGTGTGTGTGTGTTACTTTGTGATCTACAGCGTGCATGTATGTGTGTGTGTGTGTGTGTGTGTGTGTGTGTGTGTGTGTGTGTGTTTGAGAGAGAGAGAGAGAGAAGAGACCACATGACCCACATGTAAGTCTCCACATCTGGGCCCTGGCTGTGGTCAGAGTGCTGCTGTTTTAAAAGCACCATAAGCTGTCGGTTGCACACAGCTATACGTACGTGTGTGTGTGTGTGTGTGTGTGTGTGTGTGTGTGTGTGTGTGTGTGTGTGTGTGTGTGTGACAATAAAAAAAAACAAACACAAGTTATGCTGTATATAATATACGGTATGGTATAAATGTACCTAAAATGTTCCCACAGTCAGAAAAAATACATTGTCCTTTTATGAACTTGAGTTGCTCTGTAAATTACAAATTTCTCACTATCCTGTACATTGGCCAGGATTTGATACTTTAAGCAGAAAAACGATGATAGTTGTTTTTAGGATGGATGTTACTCTGTGGATCTAGTGGAGAGGGAGTCAACATGATATATAGTTATATCTCAAGTATAGTCTTTAGAGGCCATTGTCCTTAAACAATAAATTAGGGCTGTCAGAGTTAACGCGTTAATCGCGATGAGATTAATTAAAAAAATTAACGCGATTACATTTTTTAATCGCGGCCCATTTTGTCCTCTGTCTGCTGGACTGGAGGACTGGAGTGTGGGACCTCCAGTCCAGTAGGTGGCGGTAAGCCACCTTCAAGTTGGTTGCTACACAAATATACACAGTCTAACATATATCCACAGCTCCATCCATTGATTTTTTGATGGCTTTGTTGTAAACAAATGCACATGGCCATGTATTGATTTTTTGACCACGTCTGTTGTCAACAAATGCACATGGCCAGGCAGAGACGTAGCAAAGTAAAGGGCAATTTCCACTGGATGCAATTCGTTTCAATTCTGTGTGAGTTTCATGCATCATGTGTTATGATTAGGTAGGCCTACTAGGTCTGGTCTAAAAGTTGTTTGTCTAGAGATTATAACACTTTGGAGTGTTGAAAGTCCAAAGCGCCATATATAATATTTTTAATAGAGATTAATCGCGAGTTAACTATGGAAAAAATGCGATTAATCGCGATTAAAAAAATTAATCGTTTGACAGCCCTACAATAAATAAAATAACCCTGTAATGGTGAAATTGTGTTGTCATGATAACACAGTATACTAGTTAAAATGAGTAAACATTCGAGTTGAACAAGATACTTTGGCAAACATCCCCCACCACCACCGCTGTGGCAGCTCTGTACCATCCTGTGCCTATTTTTAGAGCAGCAGCCCCAGCAGCAGCATGTATACCCTCAAGCCGGAAAGATGTGTTGCCTGTAAAATCTAAAATAGAGAAAATAGAGGCAGTGTGGAGTTTACAATATTTTTTCACTCACATATTACACACTGCAGTTGACTGAAATCCAGCCAGAGTTGCTTTAGCATCACAACACCCCTATGTATTCACACAGGTTTGTATCTACGGACAAGGCCGTAGCTACCATTGAGGACACCGAGGTCATGACCTCGGTATTTTTTTCGGCCTAATGAATGGAAAAAAAAAAAAAAAAGTGCAAAGTATTAGGGAGGACAGATGGAAGGTGACTGAGTGACTCCTCTCTTGTCCAAACAATTCCGGTAGGCCTATAATGCTCTTGTTTATTGACGCCCTCACGTACGCTGGTGTTTGTTTACTGGTCGCGGGAAAAAAGGCGATTCATTCGGAAAAAGCGAGTGATGCAGCGCGTCGCGGAGCCTGTGTGCATGGAGGAGAAGGCTACTGAGTGAGTCGGTTGGCTCTAGATAAACTGCTCTTTCCAACCAGTTGTTACACTAGAAAAGTTTCATACATACGTGCACTTGAAGCGCTGTATTATTTCGGGACGGAACCTCATGTATGCGGAGAAAACAGCTGTTTAATAGCGTCAATTCAGCGCCGTTTACTGTCTGTGTCCTGCACTATGCACTAGTTGAGCTAAGTGGGGGAGAGCAGAGACCTCTTTCCTGCAGATACTATACTGAGGGGGCATCTACTGAACTGTCCATTCTTCCATCAACTTTATGTGAAAAGCACAGTGACATGATACATTTTATGTTTACAGACAGGGGCGTCACTAAGTTTTAAGGACAGGGGGGGCTTAGCCCCCAGGAGATGCACAAGATGTGAGCATATGTGGTGCACAAGCACAAATATTTCACAAACAAAGACTGTGAAATTGTTTCTAAAAAATTTTGGACAGATTTAACAAAGAGCATACGGTGTAAAGTTTAGGCAACCATTAGTTTTATTTCAGTCTTTTTTATTTATTTATTTATTTATTTATTTAAAGAAAGTTAAGACCTGTGAGATTACTACAGACATGTCTGGAGTAGGCTACAGTAGAAAATGTAAATTTTTCATCTCTGCCTAGTAAGAATACTAACAAAAATCACATTAGAGTAAAATCTACCTTTGAATCATGGGATATCAGGCAAATGAATAAGTAATGTGTAGGCTAACTGTGTAAAAGTAGATGCTAAAAAAATGAACCTGAGCAATTTTGCAGCTGTTTTATTATCAGAGATACGTATGTCCAGGTGGAATTTGACCTTTGGAAAACTAATTAGGCTATGTTTCACTAATAGCCAGTGTCATAATATTCACTCCATCCAAATACAACTGTTTTTGGCTCATTTTGATTTCACCTAGACCTCTTCATATTTTCCCATTCAAAGAAGACCATACAACCAAAATGAAGTTTGACACCAATATTTTACTAATAAAAAATATGCATAGAAATGTGAAATACTACATAGCTAAACAACGTGAATAACCAATTATAACACAAACCAAAATTTGCTGCAACAAGGAGCAGCCAGATGTATGTTTGTGCTAACTATAAGGAAAAGCAAACAAACTTCCTGGGCCTGTTTCAAAGTGAGGAACACAGCTGACGCTCCAGAAGGAAGTCACCCCAAAAATAGTAGGCTATAGCTATGGTAAAAAAGAGTGCACACTTCACCCTAGAAACCTGTTAATCTTTATGTTAACAACCAGGACCTTCACATTGCATTTCAGACTTTTTTGTTTCGAGCTGGAATTAAACTTTATAATATAATATTTTTGCTACTCTGTGGCTGCTACGAATGTGAGGAGCTAGTCTCCTGTTTGTAATAGATGGTGTGTTCTCATCAGAATTCAGTGAAGTTGGGTCTTCTCTGGATGATCACTAGTGATGATAATATCATAAAAAATGGCATTAATCTAATATGATGTGTGTAGTTTTTATCTGTCAAAGTGCACCAGATTGAAGCCTTTTAATATAAAATTGCCCCAAATTTCTGACGCCACCCCCCCGCGCACCACAACTATGACCTCGGTATTTCAAAAATCCTGGCTACGGCCCTGTCTACGGATGCGTGGTGGGTGCTTTTACCAATGTGTGTATACCTTTTCACAAATGTGTGTAGCCCAGCAATGTGGGATTGATGCTACAGCTTGTTCTACTTCTCTGACAGAGGAATCCTCAGGAATGGAAATGGACCACATGGTTACAGTGACCATGATGCCTGATGCTTTAGCTCTTAAGACAGGTATTGGCTGGGTTTGGCTTCGGACCGACCTACCGCCACTGGGCTGGATTGACTAAAACCGCATTGTATACTCATTGTTTGTTGACTGTTTATCGCGCTGTTTGGTCCATTGTGTGTTTATCTGTTGGTGTATCTGTTCGCTAGCTCCTCCTCTTTGCCTTGCCTGTGGTCCTCACTTTGTTTCTTCTACTTGTACGTTTGTTTGGCTTGGTCTTGGTTCATTGCTGGGATTTTGGATATTTTCCATCCAGGCTGTTTTTAATCACATTTATCCCAAAAAAACTGGACCCAAGCTGCATGTGAACTCCATTACTAAGCAGAAGAGAATGCCCTGGCTTATGATTTAATGCAATGTATTTGCTGTTCTTAACGTTGCTTTGTAACACAATAGATGAACCCTTGTTTCAGCCAAACACTAGCTGAACAAAAAACCTGGTTGCTAGCACTTGCACCTAGTAATCTTGCTATAGGCATTTGGATGTCTAAATAAATCTGAGCAACTTTTGATATTTTCTTTCTATTTTCGGGGCAGGGGTTTGCTGAAAAACAAAAATCCCTCTGAGCGTTACAATATTTTCATAGCATTTTCTTGCCACGGCTCAAAGCTGGTTGCATGTGTGCGGACTATGATGTAATGCCAAGCTCCACTGGTGCAGTACTGGGAAAAAACAGTGATGAAAGAGGAAGGAACTAATTGAATTTCACCCACTGAATCCTTTCACATTTGTCAGCCACGGAGACTTGTGAAATGGACATTGTCTTCACCCCCTCCCCCACCCCCACTTCACATGGAAAATATGGGTAGCAAAACATTACATAAGAATCCAGCTTTGGGTGTTGGGTCTTTTTGGAGTGATCTCACATATCTGCCCATAATTAACTAACTCTCTTTAACACTCTCACTACACAGATCATGGCGACCATTTCAAAGGATTAATGAAACTCTGCGGCATGTTATTGAGTTGGTATGTGACTAACATAACTCTATTTTTTAATCAAAAGCTCATTGACATATGTATGTGTTGCTGCTAGATGAGCTTTTGGTCCCGACCACCCTGCCGCCAACTACCACCACCACGACAACTGCCACCACTACAGAGGTGCCTACTGCCAAACCCCACAACAGAGGCCCTTCATCTGAGTACGACCTCAGTGGCAAGAAGCGATTCACAGGTAAGCAGTGATAGAAATAGGTGTGTTTGTTGTTAAGTCTATGCAGCATCTGTCAATGTTTAAATGTGTCAAGAACTCAAAGGCGACACAATTACTGAGTCGGGGGGATCAGTCTTTTTATTTGCAAAGTAGGCCTACAGAAATCCAAAAGGTAGGCTCAAAGATTGGGAACACGAGACAACAGGTCATACAGGAAGAACATGCAGGGGAACAAAAGGCTGGAGCCGATCTGGCACAAGAGGAATGGGGAGCAAAGCTTGATAATCTAAAAGAAATCTAAAAAACTTGATAATCATACAAGTGGGAACTTGACAGGAAGACAGGGGAAGGACAAAGACTTCAAAATAAAACAGGAAGTGACAGTAAACAGACAGTTGACACTATTTGGTTCTGTCAGATATGCATCTCAGTGAAATCTGTACCAGAATATCGCCTTGTTTCCTGTGAGACTACAGTCTCAAATTTAATATCAAATGATAGATCTATTCATAAAAGGAGCTTAACCCCAACTGACAGATAGATAATAAATTATTTTTTATGCACTCTGTGTACGGAAAACTATCTGTCTAGTGTCTTCCAACCAGAGATTATACTTTTCTATTGGTTTCTCTTCCAGAGTTAAGATTTGGTTTGACATGTAGCTCCAATCTGAGATGTTAGATTAAAATCATGTTCACTTTAAGCGTTGTGGATCTGTTTTAAGGGGAATTTAACACCTTCCAAAAAATACAATAAATTATACTTTCACCTAATGCATAAAAAAATCAATCCTCACCCAATAATGTCACTCCCATGAAGCAGGGGAGTATATCTTTTTATTAGCTTTCTGCAAGATTGCTCTACTGCAGATGTCAGAGCGACTAATAAGAATAACACATGTTATCTTTACCCGATGACAAAGATAAATAGAATATTTCTTCAGCCAGGGAAGTACAGGACTATGATTGACCATACATGCTTGCCTTCTGAGTATCATATATATTTCTGTGTCCCCGTTCATGAGTGTGTGATGATGGTCTCCTGGTGCTGTAAATCATGACAGACTGATGGGGGTTCTGCTTTGTTTTGTGGAGGAGTAATAAATTTGGACCCCTCTCTTGGCTCTCTCCGCAATACCTCATAAATATATGACCCTGACAGACTTTACAGAAACAATCAGCCAAGAAAAAAAAAGAGAAATCTGCAAACATTTTCCTTTACTGTAAGTCGTTTTTTTTCCCTCTTCATGCACATCAAAATGTCTTTGACAATATGGAGCCCATGCAAAGTGTTTAAGGGTCAAACACCAGAGCGTTGAACTGCTGATTTTAAAATACTCTGTTTACACATGACTATATTATGTATGAATATCCACTTATTACGTTGTGGAAAATGGTAGCAAACACAATACAGGACTACTGATTCATTCAAATTGGTTCCATCTACACTTAATTGGCTCAATATAGCAAGGTTAACTGAGGACACATTGTAAAAGGTCTCTAGCCTTGATCCTGTAAACTTTGCCCCCCTGCTTTCTTTTTACTGTTCCCGTGTGCTTACTTTGGCCTTTCACAGGCTATCCCTTCATCTGGTTGCACAAACAGACCGAAATATTCTCCTGACGGAAATAAAAACAAAATCTACGTGACTCCAACCTTCCTAAGAAACTACTAAAGTCAGAGGTCCTTTTAATATTCCTTTTGTTTAATGACGGCACTCTCTGTCATGTTTCAGCACTTTAAATGGAGCTGTAATAGCCAATTGCTGCTTGTGCGTCTACAAAACACTCATTTGCAGTAAGTGCTTTCAGTTTTGGAAGGTTGTGGTAACATAGTCAGGACTCAAGCATTTTCAGCTCTCGGAGCAAGTACAGGACAGATAAAAGTAACAGCTGAAGTCAGCAGACTTTCATAGATGAGTCACAACACAAAATCAGATATATTCTGACTTTAGTCCCTTGGCAATCTCCAGAACCACCCGATTCTACAGCTCCCATAATGCAAATCAATAGCATTTGTCCTTTTCCTGTATGTTTCTCCTCATTAGAAATAATATACTCAAGCTAAGGTGCAACAGATCTCCCATAAGGCAATTTCTCAGTTGATAAAGTTCCTTCAGAGCCTCAGAGGACTTTGTATAACACAGCCTATTGCAAGTACACTGACAGATTCTGCCCTGTCAGCATCATGGGTAATCATTCAGGATGGGAATGAGCCCAGAGTGCCAGTATACGCTTCAGTGTGTGCTTGCTGCCAGTCTGCAAGTGCTCCATTGTCACTTATTGACAGATTAAGTGCAACTTGTCACTGTCATTTATACTGATGCATGCTAGAAACCTTATTTTGAAAGGGAAGATTTATGGCTGCAACAATATCTGTGCAGCGTCAGAAGTCTCAGTAGAATCTGCTCCAGAAGCAACAGTGAAACAACAACATGGCTTATTCTGGACGCCATTTATCTTGATAAACAAGAGCTTTCTTATGATCACACACCTCTCATAGAGCCATCTGAAAATGATTACTCTCCAAGTTCTGAGAGAAAAACAGACGAGAGCAAAAGAACAGTGGAAATCATAAAAGTTATGGAGGGCTGACCTCAGCACAGAGAGAAAAGGAGGGTTGGCTCCATATGGAGACATCCTCTTTCCTATTTATTAGTTTAATATATTTTAGGTCCACTTAAGCGTCCTGCCAGTCCCCTGACCTGCTTTGCATGCACTGTCTGACGGAGAGCTCATCTTTGTCTCTTTATCTGTCCAGGTTTGGTCTAGCTTAAATGAATCTAGCCCCAGGCAGTACAAAAAGTATCCGTTTAATAATTCTTAACAGTTGTGTGAACTCCTTTACAGTAAGCTCCAGATGGATGGAGTTTGCCACATTGGACAAGAAAATGAGCACCAGGATGTTTGGACTATTAAAATGCTAATTTATGTCTTACTAGACAGATATTAGAGATGACATTATGTGAACTGTCCTCATGCTGTTTCCAAGTCACATTTGTTCCACGTCACACTCACACATACTGATTTTCATCCATGTTTTGGATTTTGTTTTTTGTTTTTTTTGACAAGCAGAAGAAGAGTGTGTGTCCCCATAAGCAGGGTTCATTCAGCGTTTCAGACTCAACACATGAACAAAGCAAAACATCTGGATCAGGATCTTCCTCCTGCATCAGCCTGCACAGATTAATGTGGCTGCTGTGCAGATTTGCAGCCTTACAAGCATCATGTGTATAGACAGAGACAATAAATCTGCTCATCTTGTTGACAGATCGGGAAAGTCATTGTATTAATGCGTAATACGTAAGCCATATGACTGTGTTTACACATACAACCAGGACTTGTAACAGCTTAAAGCCGCACAGCCTCGCAGACTGAGTGTCGATGTGTAGATAGTGACACGTGTTAGAGTCTTGGCCTGCACTCAGGGCCAATCATCCAGGGAGGTGGGAGTGACTCCAGGCCCCGCTGGTTCCCTCCAAATCCAAGCCAATATAGGAATTGAGGGATATCTGAAGTATTCACAGCTGTAGGTCCAGCTGGAGACTCTGACTGTGGTTTACAAAAAAAAAAAAAGGATGAAGGGGAGAGCAGAGGAGATTCAGAAACAACCAGTTATAGATGGATGGTAAAAAAACAACAGCAAAAAAACAAATCAGCAACAAACCACAAATTATTTCAAAACGACCCAAGAGGACTGACAAATTTAAATCAGAATTCTGTCAAAATTTGCCCCAAAACACATGTGTTAGTAAATTAATTTCTTAAATTAATCAAATTGATTCCTTTCCATCATTTTCCCCTGTCATCAGGACCACATGTGAACTACATCCAGAAGGACCCAGCTGCTCCTTGCTCCTTGACCGAGGCGCTGGAGTACATGCAGGTCGACGTCCTGGAAGACCTGATGAAGAAGGACACCGAGGCGGCCACTCAGAAACAGCCTCCCAAAAACAAGCCCGGTAACTTCACCATAGTCGCCATGGAGGGCTGTCATTCGTTTATCATCCTGGACTGGGCCCGCCCACTAAAAGGAGACATGGTGTCAGGTACGAAGCTGAAAGTGTCATATAGTGCATAATTATGTACTTTAGTGTTTGTGTACTTACTTGATCAAATGTTTTAATTTGTATTTTTTTTGTTTTTAAGTTTTTTGAAAACAACCAGACCAATGTTATATAATTATTTTTTTGAGTTGTGTACTTCCAGTATCCCATCTAATTTTAACAGTTAATTTAATTCGGTTGCCTGGGTCATTGGTGTCATATTCCCTTTATTACACAGTGTGTCAACATTGTGCTTTTCTGCTTTTCTGCTATATAGTGCACTCCATTTACCTGCAGTGTGTGTAAATAAGTCTCTTTAGAGCGCCTTGAAAAATTGAACAATTAGATTGAAAGAAGCAGTGGCTATGCCATATGATATAATACTTCCTGCAAACAATCCCACTTTGAAATACACCACATTTTATAGATTCAAAATCTTCAAAAACAATGGGCTCAGTTTTGATTAAATCAACTGATAATTTAGATAATTTTTCAAGAGAAATACCTATCGATCTGCTGCTTTTATTTGGGATGTATCATTTTATATCATTACATGTTACCATAATCCCTCCTGACTCACTCACTATTGTTAATAAAAACCATGGAAAAGCAGGCTGAGTTGAACACGTGGAATATGAGTGTCTTAGGAAAACCAAATTCCTGTGACCTAGAAAGTGACACTTGGAAAAAAAAAAAAGGAGGAGGAGGGGGACCGAAGATAACGGCTTACTGCATGAGACATGATGGACTATCAGGGGTAGCAGTCTGGCCAGCCAGAGAGGCAGTGTGTTTTCTTTGGCAGGGAAACACAAGCTTCTGGTCATGCTGTGGGCTGGTCCGTGCTCTGATGTGTAAAACAGATAGATGGCCTGTACTGTCACTGGTGTTTTCGTCCTCCGTTTCTTTCCACCCGTTCTCCTTGGTGTTTCCTCTTTGCTCATACAGTATCCTGGCACTTTCCCTTATTATGTACTTAATTTGTTTGGACGTCTTGGCACATGGTCACTTCTTTCTTTATATTTCACCCTACACATCACCATGCACTCCAGAAACCAATTACTTCTAAATGTTGAGACTCAAGTGGGTTTTATAGGAAATACTGTAGCTTGTTTTTGTGACGTTATCTGCGATACCAAAGATTATTACCCCCAAACTCTGTGAACTTTGATTTATATGAGTTTCACATGTGGATTTTCTGACACTGATACTGGAATATTGTAGCACTGTAGAAGAGGATCCAGCTTATCTGGCTAAGATATACCGTAAATGAAACAGACATTTTCTTCTGACACGCACACATATGCAGGTACAGTTCACACATGCAGATCCAATCACAAGGCGCTGTTTTAGTTATTAGGGCGTGTTTGCACAACCATGTCTTACGAGTTATGGGTCATGGCTTTCAAAACAAATGCAAGGAAACAGCTGTCGGCGTGCAGACGATTTTGTGAGGATTTTTTTTTTAATCTGACACCAGCTTCTGGTTCCTTTTACCGTGAAGCATTGTGGACCTTTTGCTTAAAGGTTTTGGGCAAAATAAGTGTAGCATTTGGCACAAAGGACCAATTTCTAAGGAAGCAATTTAATGAATTTCTACCTTAAGTAGGGATAGATAGAGTACAGATGCCGATGGCGAAGGGAATACTACTCTATCAAAGCTCAGTTGAACAATGTAAAATGGAGAAGGAATGAAAAACCAAAGGAGGAAAAACAAAGTAGCTAGTATTTCCCTTCTCTCCTGTCAGCAGCCAGCTGTGTTGGTGAGGCTCCAGTAGAAATAGAGACTCAAACTCAAAAGTCCAATAGAAACAGTTGCTCGTTCGATGTGCATGCAGAGCTGGCCCTTAAAAGTTTTAAAGTGAGTGATCATGGGCCGCGTGACCTCGGGTTACTCGTGGGATTTTGAGGATTAGTCTGCGTGACTGAGGAGACAGAAAACAGACGGACTGACAGATAGGAGGACAGTCAGCATGCGTTCCAGAAAATGGCAGAACCTTAAGATTTTCCTTTGAGTTCAACCTGCATGGGAGACCACCTAGAAAATGATTGAAACCATAAAATAAATCTCAATACGTTTCAAATTGTCATAGGGCATGTGAGTCCAAGGCTGACTAAACAAACAAAAAAAAGCGTTTTCAGGTTGTAGAAGTACCTTGTTTTTAAAGGAACAGTTCAATATAAACTGTCGGGATAAAGCTGCTGCCAGAGACTCAAGGAAGTTAGAGTGCCCAGCCGTGAACCAGTCCAAGAGAAATAACTCATAAAACCACAACATGTTGTTTTTACACTTTGGTTTCTCTACAAATGAAACAAACAAGCTACAAGAATGTGTTAGATGTGGAGATTTAGAGGTTTGTATTTACTGTACAGACGTTGAGTGTGGTACTGATTTGCTCAATTGAACCTCTGCAAAAAAACAAAAAAAGGGAAATAAGTGTGTTTCTCAAAACTGCTCTGAAAGTTGAGTCTCCAGGTTGTGTTTTGTTTCATTTCTCATTCTTTCTTCTCATTCATTGTTATTATTAATTTTTCTTTTAAATTTTTTTTTAGCTCTTCACTTTATTTTGTCTTGTCTCCTACAGGCTACATGGTTCACAGTGCTTCATACGATGACGTACTCAACAATAGATGGTCCTTCAGAGCCTCCAGTGGGACGCACCTGCCTGTGGAGAATCTCAAACCCAACTCTAGGTAACAGGGACCAGCTGCTTTGTGCTTATATCACATGTATGCATACAAACAACACATACATACATACATACATACATACATACATACATACATATATACACATATATGTTTCCAAGGTTTTAGTGTCATTTCACACATGGGAATCGTATAAAACAGGAATCTCATTTACAAACAAAGATTTGTGTCGTGGCAAGATCTTTTACCCTGACCCGCCCGTGATGTTTACGATCACGTTGCTGCCTCGGGTGCAGGTGCTTGGCCGTGGCTTTGCAGTGTTTATTTCTACTGGGGTGTGTTTATACCATTATCCTGTCATCACATATTGAACACAATATACATCATGTCTGCACGTTTGTGTCACGTAATCGGGATACAGGAAGTGTCAGCGGATGTTATGCCGTGTTTATGGGGATTTGTTGCCAATTATGATATCAAACCAGACTGACACCAATCAGAGCAGAGATACTGATACCGTAATCGCTGTGTGAGAGATCTAAAAGCCCGTGGAGTCGAGTAAATCGGTTTGGCTAAATGGAGTTAAGAGAGAAATTTGAATTTGCACCAAAATGTGACATGTAGTAAAAATGTGTTGAGGCGCTGGAAAAATCAATGGAAAGTAAACACAGCACAGAATAAGTCACTTTGGACTATTTCGGTTATGGGACCATGTTTTCACAACAATGCCTTATGGGAAACGGGTCACGTTTTTCAAAATAAATGAATGGAAACGGCTGTTAGCTCATGGACCCTAGAGAGGAGTGAAGATCACTTTATTTTGCATTCACTTCTGCTCATCCAGGGATTTTAAGGTTTAGAGGAAAGTTCTGGCAACACGTGTTTACAAATCATAAATGATGCAAGTTGGATCATCTTGAATTGTTGAATAACATCCACTAAAACACAGTGATGTATACTGACATGTGCCTTCAGAGAGCTGAACAGATTCAATCAAAGTCCACAGTGGAAATGTGTTATCCTCAAAAACATGTGGTTTTAATATTATCTGGGTGAGGTGGGTGGACCTCACATACTGTAGTTAGCTATGTGTTACTGTTGCTGCATGTGCCAGTCAGTGATGTGCATAAGTTATCCCCAAAGAAATGAAAAATGATTTCAACGGCTATTTTTCATACCCACAGTATAACCAACCAGATCCTGTGGTTGTCCAGATGTGGCTGTTTTTTTGTTGCAAATAATCAAACTCTCACTTTGTGGTTGACACACTGAGAGACAGTTAACTAAGTTCAGATGTGTCTGCGTGTCTGTGTGTCTGTGTGTGTGAGTGTATGTGAGTGTGTGTGAGTTCACCAAGAGCAGAAGTAACCTCTCACCTGGTGGAAGCATGACTGTGTTGAGGTGTTATGATAGGTGTCTCATCTTTGGCCGTATAACCAAACACCTGCTGCTGAACACAAACAGCAGAGCTGCGTGCGTGAGTAAAGTTTTCCAAGAGGCAGTGAAGGGGGCTTCCCTCCCTGGCAACCAGCTTGTATTCACGATAGTGTGTCTCCCATGGTTACGGTTACGGTTTATGGGATAGTGTTGGCATTTCCCATGCTGCAGGCACCTGCATTTCTGGTTTCCAGAAATAGGTATGGCAAAAAAATAAAAATAAATGCATGCATGTGTACATTAACATATGTGCTTTGGATACATTTTCTTGGACCGAAAAGTTTCTTGCTTTTTAATTTTGAGACACATACGTATATATACTAAGGTCACAGCTCCGATTCCCTATTAGAAACTTGTGTGAGTCAATTCCAATTTAAAACTGTTCTTCATATGACAAAAACTCACGACAACTGTCTTCCTTCATCCCACTGGATGGTTTTAGCTTTTACCCTCAATCTGCAGCTAGCTGATAAATAATTTCAGTATTTTTTCAAGCACAAATATCAAACATTTAATGCTCGTGGCTTCTCAAATGTGAGAGTTTTCTGCCTTTTCTGCAGTAAATTGATTTTATTTTAATTTTACCAGGATATTTAATAAAGTTATCCTTCTTTTGTGTTCAGAAGATCCAACAACAGTGTAGTATGCATATATGCCGAAAGATTGAATCCTCCTTTCTATGCTGTTTCACTTCTTTACACTTTATAATTGACTAATACGCATTCACTGGTATTGTGGCTGAGCTGTCATGTAATGAGGAGCATGTTACAAGGCCAGACTTAGCTCAGTGTGTTTTACAGTAATCACAGTTGCCACATATCTCTTCATCTGATGAGAAGCAGTGAGAGCGATGCTGTGAATGAAGCTGGGACAACTCTTATTGAAAGTTTCAAATGTCTAGTTGGACTTGATGTAACTCTTTGTGGTCTGTGCACTGTTTTTATATTCTGGCTCACATTTTCCCCCTTTTTTTTTGTCGACCTTCTCCAATTTCTTCTCCAATTACTTTTATTACATCATCTCTCTGCAGCTGCCATACTCTCCTCTTTCTATGTGGTGATATATGTTTTGGTCACTGTTGTCACGTGGCTGTGACAACACTGATTGGATCCAGGCCTCGTGGCTGCACGCAGTGAAAGGTTTTTGGCTGGAAATCGACAGACCGTGAACTTACTGTGTGTGACCTTGCAGTGTAAAGGAAAACATATACGCACGCAGAGCAGCAGCATTAATAGATAGACACACACACACACACACAGAAACATACGTATATCCAGTGGGAAAGTTGTCACCGGTGGTGTTGATTTTAATCTGATAGGATTTTCCAATCCCTGCTCCACTGAAGTGAGCTCACTGTGCAACATCCCTCAGTGGGAAATCTCTCTTTTGAGCTCTCTCTCTCTCCCATCAATCCGTCCTTTCAGCCTACATCTGTCCCTGTGCTTTACTTTTTCCACATCTCTTCATTTTTCTGTCTTTCATCCTCTCTCCTATCTGTTAATCTCTACTGGTCTAGATGTCTCTTTTTTCCCCCTCGCTGCCCTTCCCTCCTTCTCTCTTCAACGTCAGCCAGATAGCCATTTTATTGTGCTGCGCTCACTTAGGATTCATGCGGATATAAAACAGACTACTCTCAAATGAGCCTGACTGAAGCATGCCCAGTCATCTGCTATGGTCATTAACATTTTCCTCACCTCCACCCAGTCACAACAAAACTGGCAGAATGACACTTCAGCCACTAAATCTCTCGTTAAATCCTTCTGTTGTGGTTTGTTTCCCTCCAGGTACTACTTCAAAGTGCAGGCCAAGAATGTGTTTGGTTTGGGACCAGTCAGCGATACACTCACCTATGTCACTGAATCAGGTGTGTATCCTGTCAGCACCTGCAAAGAAAAACTTTGAGACGCCCCATTGACAGCCGAAACCTCACTGAGGCTGGTTTTAGATTTTCTTTCTTTACTGTACACAAGTGTGTGCGGTCTGCGCAGTGGGCAAACAAAAATGTCACTGCAGTGTTCACTTTAGTGCAATAAAAGATATTCTGGTAGAAAAACATCCTTCAGGTAGGAGCAGACTCCCAGATGTGCACTACATTTGTTATGTGTATTATGGCTTTTTCATTCCCATAATCAGGTGAATGCATTAAACCTCCGGCGCTCTGTCTGTACGCTTTTTCATCCCTGGTGAAATGATCGCATTCTTCTCTTTCAGACGATCCTCTTCTCATCGAAAGGCCACCTGGTAAGTCTATACTGCGGCTGCACATCTCTAATTTAAGGTCAGCAAAAAGCCAAACTGTGTCTTAACTGAAGCTGCGCTGTGGGTCATTCTGTGAAACAACCTGCCTGGATCTAATCCTGTAATGCACTGGATTAAGACGTCACTCTGAATAAATTAGACACCACCAAGAGTGTGACTGTCGAGTCAGCCAAGATGATATATCTGCCAATGTTAGTTTATTGCAGACATTTACCCAGTGTATGTTTTGGCTTTTCAGTAAGAAATTGCAGTACAGAAATGCCGAAGATATGTTTTAGGTTATTCGCTGTGAAGCTGTGAAGAGGGCAGGCTTGTGCCAAAACATCAGCTTGTGGAGTAAAGTAGTTTAGAAACAGTTACATAATTTGTTTAAAAAAAAAAAAAAAAGAAGCTCAAGGCATATGCAGGTTATACATCTTTAACTGCTAAATCAGAAAATGTGCTAATAGTGTGCAACACAAGCTGTTTATTTTGTTCTTTTTAGTTTTTATGGGATTTTCTTTATCACACAAACTGCACACAAAACTCAAACTAGACAAAACTAAACTTACTTTTGACCTCATCTGCTTCCTCCCTGCACAGTGCAGGTTAATTTCTCTTGAACGACATTCAAAGTGCTTCATGTAAAAGACATTCTGGCAAGATATCAAGCACTCACAAAACAACATGAAAACAAGCACAAAAACAGTTGAAAGGAGTAAAATAAAGGGGAGGATAAAAAATAAGAAAGACTTAATTATAATTAAGCAGGGTGGTAAACAACAATTGATCACAGACTTCCCAGGTTTTCTTTGATTTTGTTCCAGGTTTGCAAAACCAAAAACCGAATGCTCCCTCCTAATGTTTTGCTTTGACGCTGGGAACAGTAAACAGACCTGTCCCAGATGATCAGAGATGTCTGGATGAGTCATTAAGTATCAGCAGATCAAACATGGAGTTTGGCCCTGAAACATTCAGAGTTTTATAAACCTGTGGCAGCATAAACCATCATCACATCAAAGTTACAAGATATAAACTCAATATGGCAGCTCTGGTGAAACGCTCGCCCTCTACCTTCAGAACAGACTCATATCTAAACTTGAGGCTTCTTATATTTCTGTGTGCGTACACTGTTGTACCGCCACAACATGATGCCTCCCACTCCTGTGCTCCTCAGGTGGAGAGCCGATCTGGATCCCCTTCACCTTCAAATATAACTCGGCCCACAGCAGCTGTAAGGGCAGCCAGTACGTCAAGCGGACGTGGTACAAGAAGTTCGTGGGTGTGGTTCTGTGCAACTCGCTGCGATACAAGATCTTCATGGGAGACGGCCTTCGAGGTAACGTATCACATGACTCGTGCGTTTGATAATTGCTAATCAATACCGCTTCCAAGAGCATCTGCCAACAAACATGTGTGTGTCAGGCCTCGACTGAACACTGTTGTGTTTGTGTTTGTTTTGCAGAGCCTTTTTACAGTATAGGAGATACGTTTGGACAGGGAGAGGACCATTGCCAGTTTGTGGACTCCTACAGGGATGGAAGGACGGGCCCGCCTTACCTCTCTAATCACCTGCCCTCAGCACAAGGTAAACAAGAACAGATTGTATACACACATGCCTCATTCATAGCTGCGATATTTAGACCTGACCTATTAACATATTTTCCCCATGATCAGTCTGTCTGGCTCTGTGGCGAAGCAGCTGCATCGATCTTATCTCTGCAGAATACAGATGCAAAATAATGTCTGAATGAATACCTGTTAAAAGTGCCCAGCGGGGTTTCTGCATGTTTCATACTAAATCCCACATGCTCTCCATTAGTGCGAACCCTTTTTCTAATTAAACCTTAACGTCTCAGACTAAATGCCGTAACTTACTGGCAGTTGTTGTTTTCAGGTCATATCAGTGCATCAAGAGAATATCTGAAACCTGCTAATGACAGAAACAGTGTGTTTATTTGGGACCGGATTCAGCTTTGTGTTAATATACTTTTGGTGCTTGAGCCGGCGCTGGTGGAATCGATTCAAAAGACCCTGCAACTGCCATAAATTCACTGATTCAGGGATTGCCAAAAAGTGTGCAGTTATGACTATATACATATCGATATCCATTTACTAATGTGCCCTAATGTATTTATATGAATAAGTACATTTCCATTCCCCAGTTCTTTTGCACAATTTCGATTTGTGAGTGGAAATGCCGGAATCTTGAGGGAGAAAAAAAAATCAAAATATCATAAAACATGTTTTTACGCTTGTCTGAAGCGGAAAAGTTGCTGTATTTGTAATAACAAAATGCTATAAAAGTGCAATGGAAACAGACTTGGTGAATAAATCTCGTACATGCAGCGTGTCCATGTCTGCTGGACACACTAAAAATAGGGTCAGCGGAAAACACCAGCTCTGTGTGATTCATTGAGGAGATGATAATGATCCCAGATTTAACTAACTTAATAAAAATGGTGTTTTTCTATCACGTTTCCCACCATAGTTTTCATTTGTTAGAGAGCTCTTTTATTTACGGCATCTTATTGCACCCTTGAGACGAGGAGTGAGCCACCAACTGTCTACCCCGACACACTCCAGCTCCTAATACTCGCAAAACAGTAGTCAATGGAAACATGCATTAACTTGCATTTTCTTTTGCCAGTTTTCTGGAAATCCATTTAAAACTTGCACCATGGAAACCTTTTGGCTATAAACAGCGATCGCTATTTGTTTCTGTTACAGGGTTTTATCGTGCGTACAGACAGGAGCCAGTCACATTCGGAGTTATTGGCAGACGTACGTCCCACCCGTTCGTGGGTTGGTACGAATGCGGGGTACCCATCCCGGGGAAATGGTAACGCAGGAGGAGGAGGAGGAGACATTGTTACCAAGGGCAACTGCTCTGCATCCTGCTGCAGGCTCACACCCCCCCTCTGGTCCTGCCCCTTGAACACTTTTGAAGACTTTTGCCTGCCAGAAGAAAAAGACACCACTACAAGTTTATTCCAGCTTCACAGAAAGAGAATATAGTACTTTTTAAACAACTCAGTGTATATCATTACGATGCACTTTTTTATATAAAAGCAGTCTGTATATGAGGGAAAAAGAAGCATGTGTGCTCTTGCTTAATTCAAATGAAAGTGTCCTTGTAGTCTTCCAAACTGTCCCGATGACAGGTCTTTACCCAGTGTTATTTATCTCAACAATATTTCACACACACAGTCAAACCAGAGTGACATTAGACCAAAGCACAAGCTGCAAAGAAAACTGTAAGAATGGGCACTTAGAGTGTGAATAGGTCTGTTAATTTTCAGTCTTGAGATTCGTATTTCATAATGTAATGGCTTCTGAGCTACTTTTTGTTTGTTTATTTGTGTTCTTAAAAATCATCATAAAGTTGTTGTTTTGTTGTTTTTACACCCTTTTGGTATTCACCAGAATTCATTAAGAGTTACTGTGTAAGTTTTGTATGTGTATGGACAAAGAATAAAAGACCAAATATTTGCTCAGGAAATGTGGGAGATTGAATAAAGGTGCTATGGAAACCAAAGCAATCCAAAAAACATGAATCATATCATATTCTCCCGCTGCCACATTCTTTTCTAGCAAAAGCTTCCACACGTGATCCAGATCCACTTAATCAACCTAATGGAAGATGTGAGTAACGGCGAGGGTTTGCCAGAGCCAGCTGGAGTAGCAACTGTTAAAAATCTGTTAAAATCTGATGAAATGTCAAAAAGAAGCATATTGTGGACAGGAGCAGGTGAGAGTGAAAAAGAAAAACAGAGAAAATATAATTTCATTGGCACGAAGCATGCCAGCAAATATGGACGGAGCCATCAGCCATGTGTAGAGCATTAACACACTGCCCCATAAATATCCACACTGGCTTTGTAGCACAACCTTTTTTATACCATAATTTGATTTGACTTGAAATCTGCAGTAAAAAAGTAAGTAAGTACATTCATTCAAGGACTTTTCTCGCAGCACATTCAGAAAGTGTTCATGTCTCTTCAGTTCACATTTCGTTGTAGTTTTTGGCAGATTTACACCTCAACAATCCTGCCTCTGACTTTTATTTATAATGGACTATTTTCTCATTTCTAGATTAGTATTTTCACTACTGGTACTCAAGTAAACAGCTTCTAATAGAACCTCACATCTGCTGTGTTCGCTTTGGAAAGACCAACTGCTGCACTTTTTTTTTATATATATCTACTTATAATTGGTTTGGAATCTACATCATCCAAAACTAAATCTTAACCCAATTAACCGGTGGACTTGTTAAATTCAGATCAAATCTTTCGCACGGGGTAGGTTTTCATTTTCATGCTTCACAGCCAGTTACAATGCTCAGATTGTGAATTACAGTCCATCGGTGTGAAATAAAAGTGATGAGAACAATCAAAAGTGGTTCAACTTCAGTAGCACAATGAACCCGGTGGAAAATATTTCACCGATAGTACTGAGTGAATAGAAAGGTCTATTTTGTGTTTGTTGCCAATTAATCATTATTCCATCAATGGTTTCCATCAGTGATTGATCTATCTTTTCTAAAAAACCCAAATAGCAGAACTAGCGCTGCCCTTTTCAGTACTTATCTTTGAGCAAAATTGATGACGCATCCAGGATATTCATTTTCAGCACATACTGCAAAACTTCGCCTTGTAAGACCTAATGTATCACACCTATAAATCCCCGTCAGTCCTCTTGGTGTGGAACAGAAGCTTTATGACCCAAGAGATCTGAGAGACGTTGCCATTATTCCATCCATCTATCACTGCGACACCTTATACTCCAGCTACTCTAGATGTGATTCTAATTTTCAAGTTAGTGCAAGAACTGTGTGAAAAGAAGTGCAGATTTTTACCCAAAACATTACTTCTTTTCCAGTACATTAAGCACAACTCATGCAGTTCTTCCCTTACTTGAACTCTGCTCATTATCAAAGGTCTAACCCCCAGTCCCTTATCTGAGGAGTGCAGACAGTTTGCAGTTTGTTGAGGTTGGCTGCGACGTGCAACGGCAGTCAGATTTAAAAGACATTAAATACAGAGGGAGTTCTGAGAGGGCATTAAATATTTACCCTGGGCAGCAACGGAGAGATAATGGTTGTTTTTGGATTGACAGCAGACCAATTTGTCATCACTCTGGTGAATGGTTGTCAGATTTCAAACATAGTTTCCAGGTATGCCGTGTGTGGATAAAAGCCTGAGCTGCCATGTGTTTTCAGTGAGTGATGAGCCTCTCTTTGCCCCAAAATATTTTCATTGGCTGCAGGCTGCAGTGCCATTTGACCTGAGCTGAGAACAATAATGATATTTAATTCTAAGCACTTTAGCAACTCTGTTTAGCTCTGAGGGCAAAGATTGAGCCTGAGAATAAAAAAATACAAAATGAATGCCTAAATCTAGTGTTTGTATGTGCACACAAATACCAGGATGACAAAAGAGGAGAGGAAAAGGGAACAAGAGACTGGAGGACAAACTAACTTCATAAACACGTGTACGTGGAGGCTAGCACATCTGCTGCAGATGTTAAAGGATAAAGTCACTGTGTGCGTGTGTGTCCCAGTCAGAAATGATGAGCGCTGTCAGGGGGAAGAAGAAAAATAGATAAACCACAACCAATACAACGGGACGACACAGAGCTACAAGCAGGAAAACAGGAATGCGGTCCAAGATTTAAACTCGACACCACTGCTTCCCCTGAGGATTATTGGAAAGCCCAGACGCACAACATTTAGAGCATATGATGCCGAAGCTCCTAATTGGAGCATTTTAACATTATTTTCATTACAGTACAATAAAAAGGCATTACTTCAAACAAGAAATTTGACCTAGTAAAACTAAAATCAGCCTTCACACTAATGGTTCTTGATGTTACATAGGCACAGAAACCTGATGAAAGAGCATTTATTGATTTCAAGAGTGCAAACTGAGATACTGTTTTGCAAACATAATGAGCAATTCTTCATGCTACTTTAATCGAGTTTTGGTACTTTGGGACAGAGCGACTCCAAAACAGTCTGAATGCAGGAGACCTTGACAGCAACTTTTATTTTCAGCTGGCATCATGTACAGCATAGTTCGCATTAATGGTCAAATGTTTCCAGTTTTCACCATAATCTTTATCCATAGTTCAGTGAAAATGGGTCCCTTGGTGGCTTGCTAAGCTACCTAGAACTGTAGCATGCATCAAGAAATTTAAAGTAGGCCTACCATATAGCTGACAAGTTTTGAATGTCACCATGCTGCTGTGCTAGCTACTGGACACTGCTGTTGGCTATTGTTGGCTAGCTCTTCTAGTTTAGCTACCACAGGCATTTTAATTTGAATGATGTTTCTATTACATGATGATTCACAACATGATTTGCAAACAAAATTGTTAGGACCTTACATCAGTCACTTTATTCAGCGCTAGGCCACTGAAAAATCAATAAAATCTACGAGGATGAAGAAAATAGTCTACAACTGAAACTGTAAAACTATTCCATTTCAATGAGATAACCTAAACAAATATAGAGAATATCACAAAGTACAATAAACTTAAAGTGCAGGTCACTATTGAGAGTTATGTTGTGTTACATGTTTTTCGTGGAGCCAATGCTTCATCGGAGCATCACGCAAGTTGATTAGCTGATCTAAAGCGTCAAAACACATCACTGTTACATTTGAAGTGTAGAAGAAACGAAGTGACCTATGTATGACCTATCTTGGGCCACGTTCTCTTAGGCTGTAGGCTATTTATTTTTACTACAGTGATCCAGCTCAAATCTCCGGTGGAGCCAATACTGATAAAGCCAATTGAAGACATTCATTATGATGTATTTAATCTTCTTGGAGGAGTTCGTGTAGGTCTGGGTGGTCATCACTGGTCCCTGGAGGGGAAATACGTGAAATTGAGCAGATAAAAGTTTGGTTCACCAAAGGCAAAATCACTGATGTTGTTGTCATTTTTCGTTTCTAATTAAGAATTTACTCGGTCATTGCTCATTAGATGTTGGATGTCAAACTGGATTGTGATTTCTTGCATCTGCTTGGATTAAGAAGTGCAGCCAAAAGCTGACATCAGGAGTCAAGAAGATGGAATTCTGACTGCCATTAATATCAACTTCATAGTCTTTTGTACAAAACACACATAAACAAAGCCTTTCAAATGTGTCCAGAGATGTTGAAAATGAGCTTATTTTCAGCCAAGCTGATACTATCACATCCATCCATGATGACACAACACTGAAACATCAGCAATTTTCCATTGTGTGTCAGATCCTCTGTAGTTTTCAAGTCAAGGTCTGTGCACAGAGCAAACTGCAGATCCTTTATATAAAAAATAAGGGCAGAGGGCCACGCTTGCTTGATTGAGACCAGGCCCAGCTGACTTTCCACACGTGGATCTTCCATTATAAAGTCAGCTACTTCTCAAACTGGTTTCCCAGTGCCAGCAAGCTACTCTTGGCATTATTGTATTGATTTAAAATGTGCTAATTTCAATACATTTGAATACAGCACAAAATTACTTAATTGCTGGAACATTACAGTCTCATTAAGAAGAGAAATGTGGTTGTGAAAGAATGCAGGTCTTGTGTTGCTGTTTTCCACATGCTGCTTTTTTGTTTCTTTCTGATAGAAGTGGGTCACATGCTATTTGGGCTGGAAAAAGTTAGACTAAATTCTAAAGAGCTGAAATCATCGCAAGAATAAATTGAAGGTTGAAGGAAGGAAAGCAAGAGAAGAAAAAGGGTGAAAATCAGATCCTCAAAACCACGACTTTTACAAGAAATGTTTTATTTCTGTTATTTGGAAATATTTAGGTAAGCAAGGATTGTTTTATCCGTTTCTCTTAAGTGTGATTCCTCAAAAATGCAACATTTATGTTTTCTAACTTAAGAACACATCACTCCATGTCTTTGGTCTGATATGACACCAAATAACAAAGTTCACCACTCATGATTCACATAAGACCTGCATTAACTCATAAATCTATCACTGCAGTGCAACAAGCAGTAAACCCAACACTGATATATGATCACTAGATAAAGTTAATATGTTGGATGTGTTATCAAAATATCACATATTTACACATCCAGCAGACATATAGAAATATTAGCAATCATTTTGAGTTGTCCCTTCTGGCCACCAGTGTTATTAACTCTGTTTTACTGACCGACTCCTGAGGGAGTATCTGGCTCGCTGCTATGCTCCACTGTACTCGTAAACTTCATCAGTGTGTTGTTTGGTGCTGAGCAGCTGATGTACAGTGTGTTTATCACAGTTGCTGAAAACAGCTGCAGCTGTTGATGAAAATTACTGAGTCAGAATCAAAACAAATACATTTATGAATAAATAAATGAATAAAAAGAGCTAAATGACATCAAAACGTTCTGCGGAGGGAACTAAAGAGTTGGGTCTTTGTAGGTTTGTGATTACAGTTGATGCCACGTTTCACACATTTATTTCATCACAATATCTTCCTCCAAGCCCTTGTATTAAAAATGCTCATACTAAATATGGCTTTTATTTGTTCATATCTGATTTGACTGCATCATTTACCCATCAATTATTCAGATTGGTCACAGGATCCGAGCCTGCACACAACTGGAGAGGGTCCAGTCCTAAAGACTGGACTCAGCAACTATACAAAAACTGCACAAACAGCAAAATTATCAAGCCTGTTTTTCTTTTCTTTTCTTTTCTTAAACTTTTTTTAATTTTTTTTTTTAAACTCTAACACGCCCTTGAGCTCCAACATGTGAATATACATTTAAAATATGTGGAATAATTACTCTGTAAACCAACGTCATAAAAATTTACCGGCATTTGATCAAATGTCTGAATTGTTTCTGTATTGTATATTTTTCTTTAACAATCTGCAAAACAAAGCAATCATTACAGTTACAGAGTTTAACTCCTGTGAGAATATTTCTCTTACGAACCTCAGCTCGTTTGTTTAAAATGAGACCGAATCTGTCACCCTCGCTGTTATGGTTAAAACATCTACTTGTGGCGGACTAGGAAAGCCTTTATTCTAAGATTTTAGCTCCGTTAAGGTAAGTACAAAATGTTACATGAGTTGGAAAAGATGTTGCACGGGCAGGAGCGCAAACATCTGAGGGAATATCGTCTATCATTGGCAGTGTCAGCTGGAGTGACTGTACTGGACCGGACAAACAGGAGTCATAAACAACAGACAAAAGAGAAAATGTCCTACCCCTCTGAACAAGCTTTTCTTGAAAAAAAAACAACCATGAAAGTAAAAGATCTGGGAATTCTCAATTGCTCAGAGACATAATATTTACTGAACTCCAGGATGACATAACAGGCAGGCTGCAGTGATAGAGACTTAGTTATTTTGCTCTCAGCTCACTGTTCTTTTAATGGTGTTTGGATCAGAGTCGGGGCTCTGTTTTGTTCACTACTCTGAGCTCATTGTAAAAGTCACTTATGAACCCAGCCCGCTGAGCCTCGCATTATATCATTCTCCTGGCACAAGCATGACTCACGCCTGAACCCCAGAAAGCACTGCAGGGGGAAACCGAGAGGTCAGTGCAAAGGAATCAAAACTCATCACTGTCTTCTTGGGTTATCAGATGTTAGACTTTTGTTATCACGGTCTAAGGGTATAGGGTTACACAGACGACGTGAGAGTCTGAAATGTGAAATAGGAACCACAGTGTTTCATTTCCTATTGCGAGGGAAGCAGGAGGGAAAAAGGCAGACATGATACAGTAACACGGAGCTTTATAAATTAGAGACATACTATTGATGTCATGAAATGCTGTGGAAGTCTTTAAAGTCATCTCCTCTTGTCCAGGAAAAACCAACTTGCCTTTAAACAGTAAACACATTCTCATAGGAAAGACCTGACTTGCTTTATATGTCAGCACGCCACAATTTAAGGTAGTAAAATAAGGATATAGTTTTAAAAGCAAACTAATTTCCAGGTAATCAGGTCAGGCTGGGAGGAAGTGCTGCCCCACATCCCAGCTCTGTCAACAGCTAGAGTCATTTAATGACATGGATGTCTAAAATTACTTTATGTGATGGAAACAAACTCGGAAAAACAGATGATTTTAGACATCGTTAACTCAGGGGGGAGGAGGGTATTTTCTTTCACTTACGCATCAACACTGATTGCTACTGACTCTGTGGCTGTGTGAGGTCTGAGGTGTGTTTAACATCTACCGTGAGTCATTATATGCACCAACGAACGGCGATAACACATACAATATAGGCTACTGATGCATGCTGTTCATTAAGATCTGCTCATGTGACAATATATTGAACACACCTCATGACACTCTGGCAAACCAAATCTTCCCTAATCCGGCAGCTCCTAGATAATATTTTCTTTTATTGGCCCATAAACCACAAAGATAGGGTTTGGGATTATGGGTAATTGCTCCCATGGCTTTGGTTTGTTGGCTGACTAAACCACTATGTCATCCTATCTTACTCCGTTGGCTTATATAGATCTGATAAAGAGGCAGTCAGAGGGTTTGCCTGAGTTGTGGTGTTTTTACAGCCCTAATGAAGTCAATTTTAGACACTGTGATTGATTAATGAGGCTCCAAACTTCCTGACTGCCAGGACGGAGACGCACTTCAGCTGCTGTGTTCCCTCCGTCCTGACGTCTTTTCAATCCCAGTTCTATCACAACTACAGAGGAATGATGCATTTTATCCACGGGATTTGTTCCTATTCTTTGAGCCGATGATGAGCGTTAGGGCCTTGTAAATAAATCAGTGGTGTGAGGTGATGCGTTGAGAGGCTGCCTGTCTGGTTTTCAGGACAGGCGAGGCAAGTAATTCAAAGAGGGGGAGAAATTAAACTAGAAGTTTAGGGAAATTGAGTTATGCTCCAACTCTTCAAGAAAGGGAAAGTTATACGTTTATGCTTGACAAGTTCAATTCTTGTCTTGATTGATGAGATTTCACATCTGCAACCCATAATTCTACTTCAGTGACACAAACAAATACCAAAAGATGCTAGATAACATAAAGGAAGCATTTCCCATCAGTACTAGTAGCATTGATCACCAAAATAAAGACTGAGGTCTGTGACCGTGGCAACGTGACAAACAGTCTGACGAAGCAACAAACACAAACAGTCAGAAGATCAGACCATTTTCAAGAACTGTTAGCTTAGCTCAACTTGGAGGAGAAAACAAAGACCAATGGTAAAAAATGTTTTACCCAAACTGTCTCTTGTGAACATCCATCACAGTTTACAGACAGATTTACTGGCTATAAAGTTTTACTGTGCAATAAGTAATTATTGTCCGCTTTTTTTTTTTGTTGGTGGTGCTTTTACTTTTCAGTGGTTTACATGTTTACAGCTTTTAAGATCATCTGACTCTCATGTCCCCGTTGGGCGTTGTTGTTGCTTGACTCAAGGACCTCAGCATTTACTTTACAATGTTATCAAAAGTGATTAAACAATGGATGAAACAACGCAAATGAGAATGGTGTTAACAGGATAGAGCTGTTATCACACTATTAAGTGACTGCATCAAGAGCTGTTGTTTTAAGTATGAGTTATGAAATAAAGAGAAAGTGTAATTCAATTGACAGATTTTTGACTAGCTGATAGAGCAAGGAGCTATTAGCTTACCTGACTAGTTGCTATAGGGAACAGTGAGTTAGTTCTGCAAAACTGCATAAAAACTTTAAGATGGGGGAAATGGCGTGTGTGTCTGTCCAACGGTAACACAATCCACCTATGGTCACCTCTGAATTCACAAATTAACACGTTATCTCTTTGTGGTTTAATTGTTACAAAAAACTGGGGTGTAAAATGTGCTACCTTCCTAACGTATTTCATATAGGCCAATGTATGAAAGTATTGTTGCACCTCTCATCTCACTATAGGTATCCCTAGTGGTAAAGGTATTCCTTTACACTGAGTCATTCTTTAGTCTAACACTGCCTAAGGTGTCAGAGCAAGAATTAGTGCCAAAAAGCAGAGACGTGACAACTGAGCTAAATTGAGAACACACGCGACTATCTGATAATGAACTTGTATGACACTGTTTCCAGACCTTGGGCACAGTTACAAACCTTTGGATTTAGGCTCATTAAATCACCTCGACTTCTCTTGTCAGATGCCAAGTTGCAAAAATTTTCTATTACTTCATTATTATCCTCGACCTCTGCAGCAGATACCGATACGTCACTGGAAAAGTCTGTGCCAGTGGAGGCCGGGGCCAGGAGCGGCTTTTCATGTTAATCAAAACACAACGTTGGCAAGGGTAACTACCTTTGACAAGTTTATTGTTTTGGAAGACATTTTTTCTCCATGTTAACTTTCCAACATGGTAACCCCTATTGTTCAGTGCAAAGATATGATTTCATCCTCATCATAATCAGGGTAGTACTGTATAGCCTAATATCAAAACTATTTTAATATGACTGTATCGCTCCAAAACACTTAAACATCTCATAATAATTGTGTAAAAAAAAGTCTTATGGAGGCAAGTGCAAATATTGCAGTAAAATCAGCTGTGGCTGAATATGATTTGTTATTTTTAATGTAGCCTACCTCAGTTTCACAATGGTTCACATTTACGGATTGGGAGAAGACTTAGAGAGGCTGAGAAATATTCTTATTTCCTCACTTTCCAAGAGTTAGACAGCCGCTAAGCTAGGTAGACCTTATTGTCTTCTAGCTCCAGTTCCATATGCAAAGACAATGGCAGAAAATGTCAACTGTTTCCTGGATGAAATATTGCATGTTTGGACCTAACCATCAAGTGCATTCAAATGTTTATTTTATGATGACAGGTCTGGAGAAAATATAGGTCACCACTGTACTGTTCCATATCCTTGTTTCCTTTATTTCTCTGAAGATGGGGAGACCATGGGGTAATCATCAAGTTCTACTCTCTTTCTCTGCCTTGTCATCTCTGATGACTGTGTCTGTGAAAGTCAACACTTCAGGTGTTGCTTGAAATAAAAGAAAGCTGAGCCAGGCTCTGTTCATGTGTACCAGTGAGAAAATACAACAATCCAGGAAATTCATTTTGAAGGCTTATCAGATATCAGAACATTGCAGACAGTAATTAAGGTACCAGTACCCCAACAGAAGTGACTCTCAGTTGATCAAACAGTGTCTGATAACCTATACCGTCTAACTATGGGGTCTGAACACTTTTATTAAGGTATCTTTTTTCATTCTTTCTACATTTACTTCTGTTCATTTTAAAGTTGTTTAACTAATGGATTCCTCCCATAAAAATACTTTTTTATAAACAGTATATGAAATTGTGTTCTTATGCCCACGTTTAAACATCTCTTCGAGCAAGGTTGTTCTGAAAACTTTTTTACACTTTTGCCTTGTAACATGATTCGGCAATATACAGTTATTTTGGGTACTGCCTGGCCGAAAGCACAAAGCTTCACTATTACACGTCCAACACTTGCCAATGCACTGCATTGCCAGACAATGTTAGACTGTGCAGAAACAAAAAATGAGACATGCTCAACTTTTTTTGGCCTGTTCTTTTGCCATTGGTGTCATTGCAATGAATAAAGAGATTGCCCTTTTCGGTGCAGTTGTAATGACTTATTTTAGCCAAAAGACTGCAATACACTGTGTAATGGTGCTTAAATATCACATCTGCTTATTTGATGGATTGTTCCATCATGTGTACAGGGTGACCATGCAAAGTCACTTGAATAGGTTAAATTGTAAACAGAATGAAATAAGGCCTGGCTAGCAGTTGCATAACATAAAGCAGACATGCCTATGCAGGCAAGTATGGGATGGAAACATTATAGACATGAGAAAATCTGACAAGTTGACTTATTCCTCTTTGCCATGTGTTAGATGAAGGTGGAATATGTGCGTTACATTGTTGGAATTTATCCCCATATGTGTCTGGGCCGTTGAGTAGTGCCTCTCAGCTGCTGTGATCCTTCAAAGTCAATCAGTCTTAGCCAACATGTGGGTGCTGCAAATAATTATTAGCATTTGTTTAAACATGCCCGAGTGCCACACAGGTAGAGCAGGACAGCTCAGATCGTACTGAGCAATTCAACTACCAGAAGACGAGCTTAGCTGACCAACTCGTGGCATATTGTATAATCCCACATGTCAAAACTCATCTGGTGCTCCACACAACGTGCAACAAATATGAAGAATCACTTCTGACCAACACTTGCCTTGTCCCTGGCAAATTTTATTTTCTGCCCTTTTTCACCAACACTTGTCTCCATTTCCTTTTACTTGACTTTTATACTCACACCCACCCTGTCTGACTTTTTTGTAAATGTCACCACCCTTTTGCCAGTGGCAGAGGAAAGAGAGACGCAGAGAGCACAACAACACATAGAAACAATCTGGATTTATAGGCGGCAGTTTTGCTCAAATACGTAATCAGCTCGGTCCCTGAGCTCATGATAGACGTTGTTACTTACCATTTAACTGTAATTGGAAAGCACTTAAGGGACAAGATTTATTTATACTCACAGGGACACCAACAGATGTGGAATAAACAGAAACACAAGTACTTCCGTGTGTGCAGCAGGCATACATTGCATATATTGCAAAGAAATCACGCACAAACAATACAGATACAGAAAGGCTGCATTAGCACATACAAACATGATTACACTGACTCATTGACTACAAGAGTGGAAATGATGCTCGATCCAGACATTGCAGTTGTCCAAAGTCTGAAACTGGGGATTGAAGATATGCGTTACTCTCCTCCTTTCTTGGCAGTTGCATCACACCACTAAATCTGGATTTTTTTTAAAAAGAGAGAAAAACATCACATCTTGAAAAGCCATTGTAACAGAGGGAAGTCATACATGGAAATTTTAAAATGCAGTTTCCCAAGAAGTCATCCAAGGCAGTATTTTACTTAATGTCTTATTAATCACTCTGCATTAAAAAACATCCTCGATGGTGGAGCCAGGAGGTGTTGTGAAAGAGCTAAGGCCGGCTCTTCTCGTGCTGATTGGCCGGGTCCCACGGCTCTCGGTTGGAAAAGCCACATCACAACAGGAGCTGTCTGAGCTGGCTGGCTGAGGAAAGACGGCGGCCAACAAATTCAAGCAGATGGGTGGGACGAAAGGTGCACAACATAGGATGTTTATGAATGTTGTGGGTGCAAAATTAATAAGGACAATGTGCGTACGGCGCCTGTTTGTTTGAATACATGAATTAAAACAGTGTGAGACAACTTTGATAATATGATTTCTAATTAATTCACAGTTGTGCTCGTAAACATTTTATATGAACACTTAATAAAATCACCACATATAATGTGACATTGTTTGCTTGAAGCGACAAACCTGCAAAGAATTATCACTAATCCCTGTAGTTTGTTTAAGGTCTAAAGAGCATTTTAGCATCTTTTAGCTCATTTTTTGGGGTTTACAGCCGACAGCGTCAGCGTTAGGGTGTGGTACCATCACTCTGATCAACCAATCAGTGGCTACAGCAAACAGCAGAGAGGCTAAGACTGTGGAGACCAAAACTGAGCCGAAGGTTATCAAGTTTTCGAGGCACAACTCTGCATGAACTTGCAATTATCACTTGTTTCACTGCACTCAAGGGACTTGAAAGTTAACCCATAAAAATTAACTGATTATATCTGAACAGCAGTTTTCTTATAAGAACCATTCTAATGTGCATAACTTGAAGAAGATATGTATTTTGCTTTTTTTTTTTTCCATTGATGGTGATTCAAATTATTTTTCAATTTTTTTTGCAAAGCGTTTGTTTTATAATGAAGGTTAAGATCAATTTTCTGTGAAATCCTTATGCTTTCAACATGTATGTCACAGCTCAATTAACAAAGAAGTTATTTAATCAATACCATCCTTAAAAAACACACGCACACACATTGTTCCACTGTTTGAACTAGAGCTATGTCCATAACTAGGTCCATCCAACACTACTAATGAGGCATTAAAAAGCTGACGTAATGTTGACAACAAGCACCTCTTCCACAGTTACATGTGTCTCTTTTGTCTGACTGTTTATGCGAAGGCTCATTGAAAAACCAGTGCAAATATGAAAGTAATTACTCTTGTGTGGCTCTGTGTGTGCGCGTGTCCACACATTTTCCAATGAGCTATGTTCGTGCGGATATGTGTGCGCCGTGTTAACTCAGTCATCGAGGGAAATGTATTTGTGCATGTGTGTGTGTGTGCATGTGTTGATCATAGCCCTGATCATAACCCCTGCAGAGTGCGGAGGCCCTTCACGGTGCCCTGGTTGGTAAAGCACTCCGACAGATGTGTGAGGATGAGGTCACTCACGTGCTGCCTTAAAGACTTCCACTGATGCTGAATCACCTCACATGGACAGAGTGGAGCAGAGGGAGGAGGGGGGAGAGAGAGGGGAGGGGAGAGCTATAGTGAGAGAAGCAGACAGCGATGGTGAGAGACTCACTTTCTTAGAAGTTAAATCTGTCCCACCTTAATACAGAACTGTCATCGCAGCAGCAGATTTAATCTTGCAGAAAATGAATAATGTGCATGAGTTCAAACCGGAGAGAGAGAATAGAGCAAGGAGTGGGCCGACACGTAGGAGTGAAATAGTGGATGAAATGAACGAAGAGATTCAATACAGTGGAGGAGGTTGTATGAAAAAGAAGGAACGGCAGTGAGAAAGTGGGTGAGTGTGAAATTAGCTGGGGCAACAGGAGGAATGCTTTGAGGCCTTATTTTTTCTAAAGCTCTCTACTCGACTACTGCTTTCACTGCCAATATTGCATCTGTTTCTGAACACAGCAGTGACTATGGAAAATCCCCTGGCAGGGAGGATCTCCGTCTCACACACACACACACACAAACACACACGTATACACAAACATGGACATTAAACCCGGGGCCTTCTCCCTATCTACATTTGGATCTCTTATATAACTGATTCTGACTGTGACCTTTGCCCACCCCAGGCCTTGCCCCTTCATGTCACTTGATTTCATCCAGACCTCAAATCCCACCACATCCTCTTTGGCCTCACATGCTTTTCTCCGTCTTTCCCCACAAATACCCAACACTTCATGCCACATTTGCGAGGTTTTAAATTGATGGGCAACCAAAGGCTGGTGTGTGTTACAGAGAGGCAGTCTAGACGTATGTAGCAACCATTTCAAACAGGATTCAGGCTCATAAGGGCCTATGGCAGGTGAATCAAAACAAGGGAGTTGTCACAAACTGATTCAGTGAATGTGACAAGGAGGGAGGCCACACAAAGTTAAACTAAAAGAAAACAATTTATCATCCTATTTCATAAAGCAAATACACAATGAAGTGTGGGAGTCTGCAAGTTTCACCATGAATGTAGTGCATGGATGATTGTTATGTATGCTGTGGAGGCAAAAGCAAATCCAAAGGGGATGTCACCAGATGGACGGGAAAGAGCAAATGAACACATGGTCAAGCTTTCATGGTGTGAAAGACCCAGGTGAGCTGCATCAGCGGACGCCGCTCACATCGGAGTTAATTGGCAGTCGAGATCGCCCAGGACAACATCCAAGACAATGAGAGGTCACATAACCGTCCTGATTGTCCCCTTAGACTGACAACTGATGTTAATGCCTTTATGGGAAACTTTTCTGTCATTTTTTAAACTCATTGGACAGGATGTGAAAAATGTACCATTGTGACATTTGAAGTAGCTTTTGACCTCAAGTTTTTTTTTTCCTTCTCTTTCCAAAATACCTTCTGCTGTGACCCTGGTCATTTTTTCCATGCTAGTTTCTGCGCTATAGTTTTCCATGTGGAGATGTGTTTAGACAGACAATGAAATACAACAGAGCAGAATGATGAATGGACTCCGATGGATTTTTACAAAAATACAGACAAACGTCTCCTCGGTCCAGCATGATCTCATTATGTGTGACATATGAAGTCAGAGAAGTTCTCAAGATTAAAATAGGTTGCCATGATTATTAAACAGCAATGTGCATCAGGGTTTTGGATAATGAGTAATAATGACTTGATGGGGTCTCAGTTGTGCATATTATTGGATGTCAAAGGAAAGTGCAGCTGCTGTTTGATCTCATCCAAGAATCTGGTGGGGAATCCCAGGCAAGCTTACAATGTCATCACAACACCTCTTCTCTTACTATTTTACAAAGGAATCGGGATCCAAAGGTTTCAGTCAAGTGACTATGTTTTGAAGGCATGTTTTCCGACCAGCCAATGTGTGGTTGTTCAGAGTGACCACTTGACATTATGGAGTGAAAAGGACAAATTGTGATTAATTATACTTATGACACAACCTCATGGACAATTTCTCTCTCAAAGACAGTTACACGGTTGTAATGAGTCATAAAAGGTGCTGAAAGTAAAGAGAGAAATTCAAATCCACTGATTTCCCACACAGACTGGATTTTTTAGATGCTGACAAAATCTGACACACTATCACCTTGACTGAAATAACTTTAAAAGCTATTGCATACATGGCATTGGTATTTTGTACAGAGATTTATGGTCCCAAGAGGATAAACGCTAATGATTTTTGGCAAAGAGTTTTCTGCAAGTGCTACCCTTAGGTTAACATTTTGTAGTTTTGAGAGAAATTTCTGAACTATTGGACAACTATTGGATGGGTTGCAATGAAAGTTAGTACAGATATTAAGGAGGTATATTAGTGGTCCTCTTCAGCCCAATAATAAATTCTTCTTCTGTTGACCCGGTCAACACACTGGCCATACGGCTGACTGGGATTCAAACCCCAGTCCCCCAGTTAAAGGGTCAATGGCATTTCCCTCTGACCTATCCAGCTGCATGTGTTAAGCTCTCAGGTCCACCATGCTATTATGTTACATTACACTTCCTGATAATACGTACTAAACAAAACAAAAAACAAAACACATTGTGATCACACCACTGTGAATAGCCAATCTCTACGGGTTATACACTTTTTTATATACAATCTTGCTTTGTGTTGCTTTGTCCTGTCTCACCTTTATGTTCAATGTTAATCAGTGCACGCTCACTGTAAGCTCTTACCTCTCATGCGTGCACATCTGTCAAAAGGATGTTTTTTTTAGCCTGTGTGTTATTGGAGATTCCCCTTTACTCCAACTCCCCCTGGAGAAAGGTTTCTGCTGCTAACACAGCCAGCTTTCCACCATGTTTTGGTAAAGGTTAAGAGAGAAAAACTGCAGACACAGCTCAATGTGTTGACATATATGGAACTGCTAATTTATGATCCGGATTCAAAATTTATGTCTTGTTCCACCTCATGTGCGCTGAACATGCAACTTTGATCAGGAAAGCACTTGGTCAGGTTCAAAGCTGAAACATCTTCACTCACAAGTATAAAGCAAATCTGTGTCAACAGCTGTTGCAGTGATATGAGGACGTAGAGCTTTTTAATCAGTGTAGAATCTGTCATGGTCCAGTACTGACCAAAACAGATGCATCTGATGACTGGCCAAAGCATCTTATGGGTGAGACAGTATCTTCTAGGTTAAATAAAGTTTTCATTCATTCATCATTATAGATAGTCTTTGTATAAATTTGAAGTCCTCCTTATAGCTGGACTTGTCACCAGTGTTTTATTTCATCTCTTATCTTCCCGCTTTCTTGTCCACATATTGCTTTATTTGTTGCTGAATCACCTACCTAAAGACTTAATGATTAGAAGGTTCTTTATTTATCTACTCTATCAATCCCTACTTAAAATCAAATAGATAAGTAAGAAACTAGATTTTGCTTCCAACCCATAGATTGTATTTTTCCACGACACATACCTACCATTTGACAATATAGTGATCTCTCTTTAAATTTATGTTTATACCTTAGTAAATGAGCAGTTTCCTTTGGGCACACAGTGATTAATGGCAATTTTGTTTCTTTCCTGGCTCTACTAAAAGAGAACCCAAAGACTCTGCCTCTCTTGCTATGGTCCATCACCTTGAAGCACTTGAGAGGACACCCGATACATGGCAGAGGGAATGATGATGGTTTTTCTTATTTGTTTATGGAAGTTCTTTATTGCAAGAGACCAACTGGAGAGAATGAGATGATTTCAGACATGACCACTTCAACCCAATGGGAGCACTGTGGAGCAGGAACAGCTGATAAGAAGTCCAGTCAGTCTGTTGCACATGAATGCACCTTATTGTATGATAATACTCCAGTATTTGGGTATCCTCCAGTTTTCCTCCACGTCTTGTGAGTCTCTTCCCCTCTGACATCCTGAGTGCCTGGCCAAAGAGGATCTGCTGAGTGCTGACTCTCAGCAAAGGATAAGAGAAGACGGCCAGATTTTGACAGAAAAATGTATCCGCTCTCTTGATTAAATCCAAAGGGATTATTGAAGCAAAATCCAACAGACTTAATTGCCAAGATGAATAACACAGAAATGAAGGAGGCAGCTTCAAAAATGATGGATATGGAAAGAGAAAATACAGGCAAAGGAACTATTTCCAAACAACTTTTAAACAAGTTGCCGGGATTGTAAAGCTTTTCACTTTTAAGCTTCAAAGGCTGCACCAGTATCACTGATTCACAAGCCTGTAAAATTGTCTATAAACCGATGCAATTATTACTGCTTGGTTCTTGGTTCTTCAGGTCCCATCCATGTATGAGTTACATTTGGCAGTGTGGAGTAATTTTAACTGTTTGAAAAAGAAAAGTCAGTGATCGCCATGTGGATTTGTCAAGCTTGGATCAATCCCACACAAACCCAGATGACCCCCGGCCAGTGGTGATTTATCACACTGTGCTGCCTTAACAGTGTCCACAAGCCTTTAGACTGACTGATGCAAGTGGCTGTTACATAACTGAGAAGAATTAACCAGGCACAGTCACGCCCTCTTGCTAAAACAATCTTTTCCTCTCTTCTCTTGAAAGCACAGACTTTCACAGACGGGGTTTTCAAATGTTGAAATGTTAATGTACAGATGAATAAGGCAGAAGAGAACAAGTCATGTAGGGTTGATGAAATATTCTCTGTTCACCTATGCTTTTATTGAAGCTCTTGAGGATGGCTTTCTGTCTGCCTGGTCTTTTCAGCAGCCATGATGAATCAATCCCCCTTTCAGCCTGAGGTATCAAAGCTTCCCACAAAACACTGCTGCCTCAGACTGAAATGTCTGGTTCCTGGCTCACAGTGCCTACTGGGAGAGCTCCCTCTCGCCAAACTACTCAGACTTGGGCTTAGATCCAAACGGGTGCCCTGAATTTAGCTCTGTCACCCTCACTGCCAGGAACAACGGAAGGCGAATGTTGGAAACTTTTACCTTAAATGTTGACACTTCACTATTTCTAATGGCTTTCCAGTCCAAATGGGACAATGGCAGCTTGTGAAGGGCAAACAGCACAGGGAATTCACATCAGGGAACAATGTGGGGCAGCTTTGCAGGGTGGAGGGTATAGTGGAGCCTATAAATGTGATGGCAAAGCTGCAAGGGCTGGGTGGGGAGAGAAGAGACTGGAGATGATGATCTCCATCCAGGAAGGAGGAATGTAACAACTATGCATAGTTTGGATATCAGATTTGCTTGAAGGTAAATGGTTGATCTCTCACTGCAGGTGTGAATGCTGAGCAATGGTTTCTGTCTGATACAGGCTACAGGCAACCCCTTGCTATGATCAAATCTGATCATATGAACTGATATGAAACTGAAGTTATCTAAATGTTATTTTTTCATTTAGTTGAGTTATCAAATCTATTCAGTCAGTTTGGTCAGATTGAATCATATTACATAATACAAACACTTTGAGGAGGCTACACCTGGGGTTCAGCCAGTTTTTCAACAATTTATCTTATTTCACTTTTATCACATTTAAGCAATTCATCTTTGTCTATTCCTTTTAGCCAAACCATTTAATCCATTACTTTTGCAACCTAGTTTAGCACTTTCAGTTGGTTTTGCCATTATTTCTTAGCCAATTAGCCATCTATCGAGTCAAATATTGATTGGTTTTCTACTTTTAGTAGTTAACAATAATTTGCTGTTTCAGTTCTTTAGTTCATTCTTACTTTTTAGCTATTTCAATCATGCATCACAACTAGCAATTCCATGTTATCACTAGCACTAGCTAACTAGCAAAACAAGCAGTTATTCTGACTAATAATTTTAAATGTTTATGCATAAATGCCAGCAATACCAACCTCACTTAGCAGTCTTGCTACCTCTTCCAAACTGGATATTACATCCTTCCAAGCTGGAGTTTGATGGTTAGCATGCCAACTTTCAATATAATTGAGTCTGGGGCTGGAAGTAGGCTATACAATAATAACATTGACTATAGCAAAAGCAAAACTTACAATTAGCTCCTTTAGGTTATGTTGGAACCCTTTATAAATTTATTTTAGCTAGACTATAAATCAAAACATGTAGGTTTCAGTTGTCAAAATTGGATTCAATAGGTTAAATATAGACGAATTAGATGTCTGTGTTTGTTTTATGTCTATTATATCTAATTAGCAAGCTGTACAGTCTTTCCAAGTTCCCCTGGAGCACTCCTGCTTCTGAATCACTGCTGGAGAGCTGTCCCAGTTTTACACCCACCCAAACATCTATACATCTGTCTGTCAGCACATTACACTGTTTCAGAGTTCAAAATCCCCAACAAAAGGCTAAAAAGGAAGGAAAAAAATGGCAACAAGTCAAAATAAGTAACTGGACTTTATTTTTTAAAGGTTTCTGTTTCTCCCTCTCTCTCAGCAACCCTACACTTATCTCTGAAATGTGGGGCAACATGAACAGTATTATACAAGAAAAAGTCAAATCTCAGTGTGTGGCAATGCAGATCACGATTTCACTCAATGTATGATGGTCACACTCTCCCACTGCTTATGTCCTGACAATGAAAATAAGGGTATGAAAAAAAAAGCCACATGTGAGTCTGATTGCATGCTGGTGTGCACCCACTGAGAAACCGCACCAACAGCGGGGCTCAAATTTCCTATGAGGTGCGTGTACTTGTGTGTGTGTGTGCTCAAAGAAATCTAAACAATATGAAAAATGAAAGTAGTTATTTCTGCAACTAATCAACATGTCAAAACCTGATCTAGAATATCTGCATGTCTTCATATCACCATATTTTTATGGGATGAACATTTCTTAGATGTCTGATCGAACTAAAATAAATCAATAAGTTGAACATGTGCGTGCATGCATGCATAATCATTCAAGATTTTTGCATGAATAGTTTTTAGTTGCTACAGAGGGAGCAAGAAGAAAGACAGATTTCAGAGAATTCAACTTAGTGACTGAGACATTTTCCCAATATTTTCCTCCTTTTCTTTCCAGAGGTTAAAGAAACTCAATCCGGAGTCAGTTCCCTCTCTTTTTATGAGTTGTGGAAGAGGGAAATAAATTTTGGCACATGCAAATTTTTACACGGCAAACCTTGGCCACATTTAGACAAACCATCATCTTATAAATGGGACGACTTCTGTTTCTAAAGGCTGGCATTGTCTCTCAAATTAAACCAGTTAAAGTTTGCACGCTTGTATTTATGGCTCTGATAAATTTAAACCAATTCTGTTGTTCTTTCCAAAAGCCTATCTGAAGTCAGCTGTCATTACTTTGTGTTCCCACAGCCTATCTGCCACATCAGAGGTTTTGATATATAAGACGAGTCCCAAAAGGCCTGTAGGTGAGATTTAACAACCATTATCTATGTAGCAACAGAGACAGACAATGCTTATATGTAACAATTCATTGAGTGTTCAAATCTAAATTGTTTTAATGACATGTCCCCATGTTTATTAGCCAATCCTGATCAAAAATTATACATAGTTCAATACAATCAAAAGGCAGCTGGACCCATTCCTAAGATTGGCGTCTGGATACCATGTGCTAAAACTTGCAGTGTCCAAACCAGTTCACCTCTTCATCATGACACCACCTACACGAGATCTCTGGAATGTGACCTACTGGCAAACTAATAAGTCCTAATCACTGTCAGGAAGAGAGGAGCCACTTAGACATGACATGGACCAACTGGAAACCATTTGTGTGAATCAAGTGAACTTGTCCTAGATAATATTTTGCAGGTAATCTCCTTACTTAACATACATATAACATAAAGTACTGCTTTGACATCCTCATGCATAATAAGTTAATTAACTAAAACTTTTTAAAGTCCATGTCTGACCCAATTACATAACTACATCAATCTTAAAATCCTATTTTAATTAAATTAGTTTATTTATTTACATATTTGCAAAGAAAAATGGCCACATATGACTCAGTATCCCAAGAGGCATCTTCTGGAGTAAAGCTTGGAGGACACTGCCCTCTTTTGGTAATTCTGTATAAAACCACAGCACAACAGTACACTGTACTATAAACATCGACTAATTTAAGTCTAATTTGCAGTACTGAATATACTGTATATATACACACCACAGATAATATTTGATGTCCTGAAAACACACGTTTGCATATCTTGTTAACTCCAGTCTGGGTTTCTCAGTAGGCACCATTTTTCTGCTGAGACCTAAATATTTTGATTGGACCAAAGCCAACTTGGCCATGGTTTAGAAAAGAAAATATCATTTAAAACCTTGTTGAAGGCAATCATGCACTGCATAGCAGATGAAAGCTGAGAAGTAGAGCCAGGGGGAACTCTTTGAAGTGGACTTGTTTTTTAGATTAAGTTAACTTAGATGCCTCGCCAAATTTGGTAAAAAACTGCAGTTAACTTTCTTTTCTTATATTCTGATTTGTTAAAACGCATCAGTACACTTTATTGCCCTCTGAACAGAAAGGTTTGGTCACTATTGTTACTGAAGTCCTGTATATCTTTAGATTATCTGATATAGGAAGTGAAAAATGAAGACTCAAGCTGGTACAACTTAAATCCTATTATTTTATTATAATACATCAAAAACATGGACTGCAACAACATTGTCTGATTGCATTGTGACAATGACAACTCACTGAATATGCACTCTGGTTATCTGGCAGTTAGTATAGCAGCCAATATTTGGGTGTGATTAGCAAAAGCCAGCCTCAACATGGCCTTTTTTGTGCGCTTTGACGGGATGCCAGTGGTTGGGAGCAGACCTGAGATTAAATAAGCACTTGCAAATAATCCTTTAAAGTAGTCTTAACTTTGTATATTTCCAATACAGACAAAATGATCTGCACCGACATATAGAAAGTATTTCACAGTAAGCTTAATCAAGTTTAATGCAACTGACCATCTGGATGCGTGAATTCAAAAACACCACAACTGATACTTCATGCAGGTTGAAATTAACAGTTATTTGCAACTACCATTCGATCCAGGTCCAGGATAGGAAGAGGGGTGTTGTTGGGGATTATTGAGAGTTAGACTCTACTTTTTGGCGGTCTGAAGACGCTCTGACACGTTCTCCCAGTTGATTACATTCCATATAGCCTTAACATAGTCCGGCCGCACATTTTTGTACTGAAGGTAGTAGGCATGCTCCCATACATCAATACCGAGAAGAGGGATTAGACCTAAGGGTCAGAAAAGAGAAGGAATTTCTCAAACAACTCTTTTAGATCTGTGGCATTTAATGTGACTGAGATGGGAAATATAGATCTGTTGCTCATAGTTGTTTTCCACTGACCTGTTGTCCCCTGCAGAGGATCCTGGTTAGCACAAGCAGCGATGCGAAGCCTTCCATTCTCCTTGTCATAACCCAGCCAGCCCCAGCCAGAACCCTGCACTGCTACGGTAGCAGCAGACATCCTCTCTTTCATCTTCTGGAAGGAGCCAAAGTCCCGTTTGATAGCTTCCATTAGCTCCCCTACAAGAAGGAAGACAGACACATGTCATTAGGGCAACACTAGACATTAAAAAGAAGTAAACTAAACCAGGAGGGATTTTCAGTGAACTAACAGTATTAAAGGTTATATATAAACAAATTATCTGGAAGACAGCATACCTGTAAACCCGTATACTCACTGAAAACCATCCTTCTATGTTTTTTCAATTTGGAAAATTAGCTGGATAATACTATGCTCGTTAAATAGGGGCCCAAAATAGCCTGTCCAAGCAGCATTTTGACCACTAGGTGGCAGAATGGCTAAATAAATATATGGCTAAACAACATGAGTGTAACAACACAGATATCACAAGCTTTTGGTGTTATCAGGGTGAAGTGGAAATTTCCCATAAAAAAATCATACTGAAGTGCACTATAGCTTACGGGTTGCTTGACTAAAGTTACACATTCACTTTGGCTTGCCTCTGTTCGGCACAGAGGATGTAGTACACTTTTTAGCTTGTCTGAATATATTCATTATCACAATATCTTGTTTTGGAGTGATGTAGTGAGGGATTTAAGGTTCAACCATTCACTTTCTGTTATGGTTGTAAACCCAAAAGCGACAAAGTGCTGGTCCATCACTACAACCACTTTCATTGACAGGGTCATCTACGCTTTGGTGTGGTTAAAGGAATAAGTAGTTCAAGTAAATTTAACTGAGGGGGTACAAACCAATGAAGGAAAATTACCACTTACCCTGTGGATCGCCTCCACCATTTGGAGAGAGGTTTGTCCAGAAGATAGTGTGGTTAATATGACCTCCTCCATTGAATTTCAGAGCAGACTGGAGAGTAACCTGTGCAGTCACATCCCCTAAGAAGAAAATAAACAACATCCAAGTGAATAAGAAGACATCGGATCTTACAGGAGCAATTTAGTGATTCATTTGCACAGCTCTGTGTTTGTACCCTTTGCCAGTGCCTCCTGATATTTCTCCTCTGTAACGTTCAGGTTGTTGACATATGTAGCATGATGCTTGCTATGGTGCAGCTGCATGATCTCTGCATTGATGTGGGGCTCCAGGGCACCATAGTCGTAGGTCAGGTCAGGCAGCGTGTGCTTCTGCCTCGATGCAGCTACCTGGTTTATAGTTTGGCTGAGGCTGGCTGCACACCTGAAACAGACCAGGGAAAAATACTTGCCTGACTAATATACCATTGACACAACGTTACATCAGACTGAATGAGCCAATAATAAGGTCAAATTTCTAACTTTCTATTTTCAAAATAACTTGGCCATCTGTTGTGGGTCACGCCATTAAAGTTACTCAATATTAACCAAAGATTAGCACATGTTAGATTATCAGTTGCCAGTTTGTTTGAGCCCAGGCAAGTGTCGCAAAGTGACCTAAATGCCTCATGCTGTTTCTGAATCCACCTTATGTAGCGTTTGTTTGTTTGTTTGTCAGATATTGAATGTAGCACAGAGTTAGCTATGTATGAACGAGTGTGTCTAATTATTACAATAATCGGCTCACAACCCCACAGACAAGCCCACGAATGTATGACCGCACGACAGTTAAATAAAATCCTACATAACATTAGGTGCGCCACAGCCAGGCTAACATGGATGAGCTGCTAAACTAAGTTAGCATCCTCGCTAGCTGTTAGCTTCGAATAAATGAATAACTGAAGTTCATGAACAAAGGGTCAGCTGTCCTCATTCACTGTGCACTTTGAACAGAGCAATGGCACTAAGTTGGTAAGTTGATGGGAGTTTTTACCTGCGTATCTGACCAACTCTGCAAAGCATGTTCACGTTCAGTGTTCACGGGACAGGATGGACCAACTGCTGCTAGCTGCCCTTGAACCGAGCAGCTTCAACTTGACAGCGCAGTCGACCGTACCATTATCGTCACATGGGCGGGGGGTGTTGCCCAGAGTGGGCAGGAGGTAAACACACGTTGCTGTGATAACTGACGCCACGACTCCTCTCAGAAATATCATTAGATGATATATAATTAAACGTGATCTTAAAACTTAGGTATATATTGATATTCATTTAAATCTATTAGATGGTGCATTTCAACCCTCCCTCTGACATAACACTCTTTTACACGCCCTGCTTCTGGCTGGCTTTCTGTTCATAAAAGTGCACTGCATAGTAAGATCATTATGAACGAAGCATATTATGTTATAAAAAAAAAAGTAAAAAAAAAAAAAAGTGCTTCACTTCAATTTAATTCACTTAAATCAAATGCTACTTTCGATTTTAAGCATTTGGCTTCAGTCTGAGATGTATAGCACGTACTAAAAATATAATATAGCCAAGCCATAATAACTGTTGTTACATATTAACATGTAGGCTAGATAAATTAGCACAATTATCAAAACTAACAGCACATGATCACGTGAACGTATCTGCTACCACATCGGAGTCAATGCCAGAGATCGTCTATGTTGAGGCACAGTACTCACACGAGACTTAAAATAGCGAGAACTTTAACATTTTCAGTTAAAGGCGTGTGCGTTCACATTTCCCCCCAATTATTGTGGGGAGCTCATGCACACAAACAGTTTGCTTAGATAAAATTAGGGGGTGTCGGATTCAGACCGGGATTTCAGGAAAGGGGTAACAACCAGTGATCTTTCGTTCGAGTCTCTTTCTGCAGATCGTATTGTTTTCTTGAATAATTATTTAGTACTGGAGGCTTTTTTTTTTTAAAGGGCATCACAACAACACAGCAACAGTGGTTTATCAAAGTCATTTTTTCTGTTTATATATATTGTATTAGTAACTAAAGTTGTTGTTATAAATATAGTAAGTTAGAAAGTACAGTAGCAGCGTCGTATCTCTTTCATGTCTCGTCTGCGCTTTAGGATGTGGGAAATCGCCGCGGAGTGAGAGCTCTTTCCACTCTCCCTCCTCTCTGGTCGTACTCTGCAGTAGCAGCAGCGCGAGCGCGGCCGCCAGAGCCATTCTGTCCTGTCGAGGGTGAGGAAGAAGATGATGATGATGATGATTACGCCGAATCGAGCAAACTATATGTAAATCCACAGCGAACATCTGAACGTAGTTGTACCATTTTTGCGTCGTACTCAAAACCACCGAAGCCGAGGGGATCTAGAAACATCGAAAGAAACAGGCCCGGTAAGTGCTTTTCTCTTTTCTTTTTTTTTTTTTTGACGGGCTGAAGGCCTGTTATCTGCTGCCAAGAGCCCGCTAGTTTCAGGAAAAGGAGCGCAAGGGAGGGAGTCATTTCCTTCACCGCCATTTTGTGATAACAAGGAGCCGAAAACAGAGCCAAGAATTGCATGCTGCCAGACGCAACATAAAGGAAACATCTTAATCTCAACGCCGTAGTTTCGCAAGCCTCTGTTTATTTTAGCGAGCGGATGCTAAATGTTGTTAGCAGCCGAGGGTTAACCTTGGTTAGCTTATTTTCTATTCCTTTGCTATCCATCGCTGCTGCTGCTGCTGCTTGCCACACCAGCTCAGCTAACAGCAAATTAGGATCGACAGCTCGTATTAACTGGTAATGTTAACCTTTTAGTTAGTCGACCAGTTAGTTAAGTTGGTTGTTACTTGCATTATCATTTTATTAGCGAGAAAAAAAACACTGCTTTTGTTGCAATTCAGCAAAGTTGTCCTACAGGTCATATTTGACTGCGTGCAAAGAAACGGCCAACGCGTTACAGCTCAAGAAAACCTGAATAATAATTATTTCCTGTCATATTTATTTCTAGACTTCACAATGACCAACGAGGAGCCTCTTCCCAAGAAGGTGAGTCTCTTTCTTTTCTTGATTAAGCACTATCTCATTTGGTTATGTGTCACGATCCGCTTCGTGTCTGCATACGAGCTTTAGTCAAAGGGCTTATACTTTATCTAACCAGTCCTTGCTTTTTCTCTTTGCACAGGTTCGCCTCAGTGAATCTGACATGAAGACCCTGACCAGAGAGGAGCTGTGCACCAGGTAGATGAAGGCTCTGCAAATGCAGGATTATTATATTTTTTGGAGAAGTATGATTTGTTGAGCATTTCATGTTTACACATCTTCTTGTCCCTCTTAGATGGAAACAGCATGAAGCATATGTCCAGGTCCTGGAGGCCAAATATGCAGAGCTATGTTGTAAGTACATCTGCTGTTACATAAGTGTTATCTGATAAAACATAAACATTAAAACCTCTAGTCTTGCCAGCTATTTTGACGGCAGACGTTTATTAGACTTGGCACATTATTTCTTCCAAATTTGTTCTGTTTATGGGAGATGGATTCTTTGTTGATGCATTTGCTTTTCTGTCCCGCTTCACTGTCTTAGCCAATGATGTGCCAGGGCTGAAGGAGTCGGAGGAGAAGCTCAAGCAGCAGCAGCAGGAGTCTGCACGCAGGGAGAACATCTTGGTCATGCGGCTTGCCACCAAGGAGCAGGAGATGCAAGAGTGCACAGTATGTATCTATTCCTTAACACTTTAAATATGATTTTGGGGAAGTAAAGTCTCTTTTTTTAAGTTAATAAAAGAATCAAAAGTGCACTAAAGACCCCCCCCTGGACTATTACTGAACTGTTACTAGTGCTCTGTCCTCACTGACCCCGATTACAGTTAGTAAGAATATATCACTCAGCTATTTTAATTTGATCCTAAGTGAAGTCAAATCATTAGCTGGTAAGACAGGTTTTGATTAAAATCATTCCAGCACTGTACTGTACCGTACATTCATTCATTGTCAAGATGAGCATCCGTTGCTGTTATCAGATTGACAGCTCAGTGGATCGCTCTGTGGCCTTACGGCTGCACATGCCACTCTTCTAGTTCAGCTGAGGTGAGCTACACTGCAAGACTAGGGTTGTAAAGGTTTTAACCTTGGAACCGAGCAGTCACTTTACTTATAACCACTTAGTTGTAAAGAGCAGGAGACCATCTCTGACTGAATCACCTGAATTGGCCGACATGTTAGTCGCACCATTTTGCCTCTTGTGTAAATGTATTCAAATCATTTCTGTGGAAATTTGAGGTCTGCATAACTGTGGCCTTGACAGGTGAGTTTTTGTTTGTTGTTGCTCGCTGGTCTTCCTTGTATTATTCTTTTTCTCTGGGTGTGTCCAGGAAAGCAACTCATGTTGAAGAATTTGAATACATTTTTGATTTAACTCAATAATGCTTGTAGTAGTTACGACAAATTACAGAAATGTTAAACTGTGAACTGATCTAAATTTTATATCGGGGTAGTGTCCATTACTGGTTGATAGTAAAATTGAAAAGCCAACTGGTACCTTAAAAAATATAGCTGGATTTTTGACCAATTTCTTTTTAGTTAAAGCAGAAGTAAGCGATCCGGTGGTTTTGGCTAACTTTTTGTCAGCCGATGGAGTTAGCAGTCCCCGACCTCATCTCTACGTCACCACATTCACGCGCATCCCTTGGCTGCACACACAGAGAGGACCGCCCCTTTATGCCGTTCTCTCTCCTCATTGGATAAAGGTTGTAGGATACAAGGAAAGTTTTCTCCTCGGCTTACAGCAGAGCAGAGTGACTGACAGACCCGTGTTTCAGACCAAACACTCTATATAAGTGATTGCTGTCGGAAGATATAACTATTTAAGACTTATATTAACACAAACATTCCGCTTACTTCTGCTTTAATCTCGCTTTGGGGAAAAATGTTAGTTAAACTCCATGAAGTGGAGACAGGCCAAGTTGTTAGTAGAGATGTTCTCCACATTGCCAGTCATTAACACCTGTTTGTTTCATCCTGCAGACCCAGATCCAGTACCTCAAGCAAGTCCAACAGCCGAGTGCGGCCCAACTGCGGTCATCCATGGTGGACCCAGCCATCAACTTGTTTTTCCTCAAAATGAAGGCTGAACTGGAACAGACTAAAGACAAACTGGAGCAGGCCCAAAATGAACTGAGTGCCTGGAAATTTACACCTGATAGGTAAAGACAATCAAAATAACTCCCCCCCTCAAAAAAAAGTCAAGACTTCCTCACGCCCCCCCACCCTCACTCTCACTGCAGGCATGCAGGAACAATGGTGGGGGGAAGGCTGACACATGCTGTACTCACCACGAGACTTTACAGAAAGCCAGTCACTGCAAAACAAAACTGTTTTTGTACTCTTGCACTGTGCCAGCTACATATCACATAACCTAACGTGAAAAGACAGTATGGTCAGGTGACACTTGTGTTTCAGCTCTCTCCCCCTCGTATCCCCCCCTTCACCGTCCAAGGGCCTGAAGGAGTCCGGACTGTTCCTGAAGAGGTGGTCACTCACTCCCCGACACGGATATGCCCTCCCCACCCCCTCAGCTCAAACCAGACAGTTCACACATTAAATAGGGGGGTTATGGTGGAGGTTGAGTCAGGCAGGGAGCATCCCTAGCCTCAGACAGCAATTGAACATTTTAAAGACAATTCCCATACTCGGTTTATAAAAAAGACATTTAACTGTGGATTACACCACACACATACCTGCTAGTCTGCCTGAGAAACGTAAAGACTTTTTGGACAGTCTAGACACATTGCAGTAACATGAGGAAAGTTCTAGGATTTAAAAGTAAGACTTCGGGGGGGAAAGAGCCACTAGAAATGATGTTAAGACTGTGGTGGAGCCAGATCCTCGGTCCGCAAGGGACGATGGTTCAGGCATGAGAGTCCAGTCGCCTGTGTCTCTGAACATGGGCCCGCTCACGGTAGAGTGTATTTACATGTTTTTATTTTGTGACTTGTTTCTTTTTATTGGCATTTCATTTCTTTCTCTTGTTTCTCTGAAACAAACACTTACTGCAGTGTGTGTGTGTATGAACTGAGAAGCACAATTGGCCTGGTTGTTTAAAATTTGCACTTTAATCATGAGTTAAGCTGAATGCTTAATTCAGTGGATACATATGGAAACACACTGCTGTAGGTGAACTGAGTCCTGTTTCAAGTTGTGAATGCAAATGTCTAACAAGTCATGTTATGAGTTGATGAGAATGTATTGATTGTATTTCTGTGTATTTTTGTGATTGACCTCACGATCTCTTCCCTCAGCCATTTGCACTTATAGCAGGTTAGACATGTCTTTGTCACCACTGTGGCACAGATCTTAAGCCACTGTTTTCACAATAAGAGCGCACTGTGATTATGTTTTTCTGTCTTAAAAAACAAAAAATTCATACTCGGGTCTCACCACTGAGGCAGTGAGATTTGAGCTGGCAGTGTTTATACAGCCTGTTGATAGCTAAAACACATTTCTCCCCAGGATCTTAGATAATTGAATGGTTTTTCTAACTACCAATTTAGATGAGAACCAGTGCATACAGCTGAGTAAAAAATAAGCAGCGCATAAAACTTTTGGAGCAACACATGTTTTTTTTTGGTCGGTTTTCTGAGCTAGTTTGACATAACCATCACCAGTTGAATGACTTTTTTTCAGATGAGTATGTTGCCATGATTGTTAATGTTTCAGTGCCCTCTGGCCATATGACTTTCATAGGCATTCCTAGATTGAAGTTAACTATGGTTTGATATCATTTGTGTGCCATTTTTGTGCCAATTCAGCATCTTGATTATGCTTTTAAGAAGCCCTAATCATCAATTATTGCTTATGTAATGTGAACAGGTGTCAGGATTCCTCGACCCGTTGTAAAGTTGAGAAAGCAGCTCCCTCAGTAATTTGATTCAACTGTTGAAGCACCTGCTCTAATGTATTTCTGGGGATGACTACACACTACCGGTGGCTCGTTCTTGCAGTGCAAATTTCCATTCTTGCTACATATAGTTATGGGTTGTTATTTAAATTGTAGGTTTCTTGTGGTGTTTTCATGCTAATGTTACTCTGCTCTGTGACATTTCCATTCTGCTTGTTCCTCACACCCAGCGATGTGGCAGCTTCATTTGAATTTGCGACTCTGGTAGTGACAGAATTTGCTACTGTTCATTTTTTGAAGTGCTCACTTTTCTTCTTCAATATGCAACACGGTGAACAAGTTGTAGCGCAACACTGAGTGCTTTCGTTCCATAGCAATGTGGGTCTAGCTTGCTTTGTTTGGGTTTGTAGCCACAACAAGGACTTTTAAATGTGCTGAGTAGGAATTTATAATCCAAGTTTTTATTTAGTCTGAAAAAAGCCAGCTGGGACCACTACAAGAATATCATTTACATTCATTTGTACAGATTTGTGGCAGTGGGTTGCTGAAAATGGAATGAAATGAAATTTGTGTTGTGACTAGGGTCCTGTAGGGACGGCCTGGGCGAAGTGTTTCTGTCGGCCCTTGGCACGCCGGGAAGTGGGTCAGACAGTTGGAGCAGATCAATGGCATCTCTTTGCCTGTTGTTTGTCTCTTGGTTCACTGTGTGATGTGAGACTTGTTTCCCTTGCAGCCAAACGGGGAAGAAACTGATGGCCAAGTGTCGAATGCTGATTCAGGAAAACCAGGAGCTGGGCAGGCAGCTGTCCCAGGGACGCATCGCCCAGCTGGAGGCTGAGCTGGCCCTGCAGAAGAAGTACAGCGAGGAGCTCAAGAGCAGTCAAGACGGTGAGAGCACGAGCGCTGTCGACGTTTCACAGCCTGCCTGCTTTGTCACGTGTACGGCTTTAAACATGCAGCTGTTTAATTTTTGACTCTCCTCTGTGTCTGTCCCTGATCCCATCACCTTCCAGAGTTGAATGACTTTATCATCCAGCTGGACGAGGAGGTGGAGGGGATGCAGAGCACCATCCTCGTCCTGCAGCAGCAGCTGAAAGACACGCGACAGCAGCTGACTCACACTCAGGGGGCTCTGGCCGGACCCAGCAGGACTTCACCCACCGCCTCCAGCTCATCCGCCGAACCGTCCACCCAGCCCGAGCAGGCCAGCGCACCCTCCGAACCAATGGGCAAAGACTACGGGAGGGTCTCCAACGGACCAAGCAACGGCAACTCTTCCCAGAGGAGCGAGACCACTACGCCCAGCCTCTACCGGGAGGTCAGCAGCACCGAGGAAGACTTTCCCATGTCCCCCATGGTCTCCAGCCCCGGCGAAGCTGAGACCAAACTGTCCAACCACTCGGAGGAGGCGTCAGGGAGTCAGACTGCGGCGGGGAGAGTGGGAGGACCTGTGGGTTTCGGGAGCCAGCTGAGCGCGGGGTACGAGAGCGTGGACTCTCCGACGGGCAGCGAGACGTCACTGACTCAGCACTCGAATGACACAGACTCCACCACTGACCCCCACGAGGACAAGGCGGCCGTGGTGACCAAGGGCACCAGGACTGCAGGGTCACGGCACGCTCAGAACGGCCTGGACTCCAGCACGAGCGACAGTGCAGTTTTGTAATGTACCTTGACATGTACTGTCTTTTCCCCTCTCTTTTTTTTAATACAATATACAAACAAGGCAACAATTGCATAGTCTGTAACACAGCGCTGCTGCCCAAGACGTTTTGTTTTCACCCTCCTCCCCTTTGCCTATTGTGAAGCCTCTGTCACACTTGTGTTGCTAAACGGGGATATAACAGGAAAGGGTTAATGTTAGATTTGAATTGCGTGGATGTATGATTTAAAAACTAGTACGTTTCATTCTGCTGTTTATTTGAGCACGTCTATGCTGTTCTTGTTTGAGCTCTTGACACTGAAATCAGGCATCTGGTGTTGTAACTCATCGTCAAAAGTCAGTAAAATCACTGAAACACACTAGCTTCGCAATACTCAAGGTCATTTTTAGATGTTGGCCTGTGTTTGTTTTATTTTTTTTTTGTTAAATACAGTTAAAATTTTTCATTGACACAAAAAATTCTGTTAAAAAGATTCTGTTCAATTGTGAGTAGTTTATATGCGATGTTCATATTATTCTGACTTCAGTCCTTTTCATGTACTGACCAAATACCAATAAAGATTTTTAATACTATACAGTGAAACCCATTATTACTAGCTATCAGTACATTCATATGAAAAGTTAATTCACATAAACATATAACCAGTGGACTTAGCTGAAGCATACATATATAAAAGGACTGATGAATCTCAACAGCTGAAGTCATATTTTATAGTCAAATTATAGTTATTTAGGTTGTTTTTTTCTGCTGTGACTAACATTGCAGATGTTTAATGACAAATCTTTGACACAGAAAGAGGTGTAAAGGAACAGGATACAAGACAAGTATGTATGCAACTAAATTGGAAGTTGGCTAAACAAATTGTGCTGTTTGCATAAATGTAAATGTATAAGTCCAGCTGAGGGGATGTGATTTCTGTCAACATGGGAATCGAACCCACAACCTTTAACCATCATCTCTCTTTCTGAACACTGACATGAAGGAGCTGTCAACCTGTCTGTGCATTTGTGTGTGTGTGTGTGTGTTGGACTTGGACAGTAAAGAAAGTGATAAACAACACCACAAAAATGCTGCTAATTATCTGATTTAAAACACCTGTGTGTCAGCCTGCCCTCAGAGGGGGCCTTTGTGATTTTGTGAGTGAAAATGAATAGACATGTACCACTCAAACTCACACTTTCCTAACTGTTATCACATAAAGTTTGTGTGTGTGTGTGTGTGGGGTTGTGTTTCAAAGAGATTTCATATAAATGTGTGGGGAAAAAAGGAGTCAGGAGTTGATGAACTGCAGAGATATCAGACTCAGACTGTGGCTCTGAAAAAAGAGGACACACAGTAAATGATTGTCCCGGTTTTATGACAGTAATGTAGGTGATAAACATCACAAACATCCCGTTGGCATTAATTACTGTCATAATAATTAACACAAACAAACACAGGATGTGATATAATGCTACCTGACATTTTATGAATGAACTTCTCCCTCCACAACAGGTGGCGGCGCTGTGGTGCAGCTCGGTGACAGTGGGGCAGCAGCAGAGCAGTCCCACCTCCACTGTGGAGCCGTGTCAACAGAGCGGTGAACGGTGCAGTCAAGTCAGTGTGGAAGGAGACGATACAGCTTCAGCTAACCCCAAAACCTCCGAGGTGAAGTGAAGAAAGGACTCAAACTCCGACCAGCCGCACATCAACATGAACACCGAGCCTGTTGTCATCGTCTCTGCTGCACGGACTCCTATCGGTAAAGTCACACACACTGCTCACCAAACCAACAACACTCATTCATTTATTACACCAGTTCACGTTGTTGCTACTTCACTGTTGCTACATTTCGCTGTAGCTAAGTTGTTGAACTGGCTGTACCGGAAAAATATGTATTTATTTATTTTTGTTATAAATTCATTCAAGTCATTTTACTGACTTTCTTTCTATTTCCTGGTCTGTCTCTCTGTCTTAAGTCTTTTAATTAAGTAAAGTGGTTGATGTCATTCATTTAAATACGCCTGTGTGTGCTGTGGGCTCTGATTGGTCCCTTCCTTGGTCCGGAGAATTCTCTGTCCTCTGATTGGCTGTCTCGTCATAGTGCCACGGCGCACGAGCCTCATACCATTGGCTACAATTGGCCCCAATAAGGGTCACAAGCAGACACAGACAGACATTTGTCAAGTATCCTAAAATTAAAAAAGAAAACTAGGACCAAATAATACATCACTTATAAAGAACCTGCTAAAAAAAACAAACCCGAAAAGACCTATTTGTTTAATTGATTAGGCTGAAGAATCGATTTATGGAGAACTAATGGATATCAAATTTCACAGTATAAAACTGTGTATTACTCAGTGGTTGGGAGCTATGATAGATGACAGTGTCAAAATTGCAGGGAATTTATGTTTCAACAAAAACTGACACAAAGTGATATTTTGAGAGGACATTTAAAAAATAAAAAATAATAATGTCACTAAACTCTTTCCTTAGGTACACACTTTAATTCAGTTAAACCAGTTGTTACCAAGGCAGCAGAGGTGTTAAGACGAAGCTGAGGCTGATCATTGTAGCACTGAGTTGACATTCCTGATTCATACAATATCTTCCCATTTTTCCCCAGGGTCCTTGAATGGCGCTCTGTCCACGGTGCCTGTGCATGACCTGTGTTCGGTGGTGATCAAGGGCGTTCTGCAGCGGGCTGCTGTGAAGCCAGAAGAGGTCTCTGAGGTTATCATGGGACATGTCCTAACAGCAGGTAGATAGAAGTCTGTATTACGGCAGAGGTCTCATATTCATGTGTTGGGTAATGTTACCTTGATCTGACATCTCTTGTGCAATGTTTTTGTTGTCACTTGGCTTTAGTTTAGACAGACTTTTTCTTCCTGGTGTTCACCTTTTATTGTATTTCCTTCAGGTAGTGGACAGAACCCGGCACGACAGGCCAGCGTTGCGGCAGGGATCCCCTACCCTGTCCCAGCATGGAGCTGCCAGATGGTGTGTGGCTCTGGGTTGAAGGCTGTATGTCTGGGAGCTCAGTCCATCCAGGCCGGGGAGTCCACTGTGGTGGTGGCGGGGGGCATGGAGAGCATGAGCAGGGTATGTTACAACACAACAGCTGCTGAGTGTTAGGAAACAGGGTGTGTAACCTCAGTGCTTTTTAGGTACTGACTGACGTGCCACTGTTAACTCATTATTTTATTAGATTTAGCCGGAGTAGATACAAAACACATTTAGATCAAAGTTTTTGTACAGTCATTGTGTTTACACATTTACATTTTGGGCTCTTAAATTGTTAATTGTTTGGTTGAGTAAGACAGTAAAATAAAATATTGTGTATTTGTTGACAGTGCCATGTATTTGATTGCCACTAGTATGCAAAACACAAATGACACACAGTCCTGCAGCAGTTCTTCAGACATATTGGGAAAATGCATGTTACAGCATCCCACGGTCAAAGATGGAGACTTAAAATGTTTCCTTTTGTCCAACCGATCATCCAACGCTTAAAGATGTTTACTTTACAGTAATGCATGTCAAAGAAAAGCATCAAATCTTCTACTTCTGAAATGGCAAATAAGCTAAAACTGAGTTTCCTTCAACACCTCAGGCTCCTCACACGCTGCAGATGAGAGCAGGAGTGAAGATGGGTGACGCCTCGCTGCAGGACTCCATGGTGGCAGACGGCCTGACAGACGCTTTCCACAGCTATCACATGGGCATCACAGGTCTGGATCTGTTTGATGTTTTTTAAATTATTTTAAAAATAGGTAACATTATGCTAATTTGTCTTTTTTTCCTCCCTTCTATCAGCTGAGAACGTGGCAAAGCAGTGGAGCGTCAGTCGAGAGGAGCAGGACCGGTTTGCTGTCCAGTCCCAGAACAAAACAGAAGCTGCACAGAAAGCAGGACATTTTGATCAGGAGATCGTCCCCATCATGGTGCCATCCAGAAAAGGCAAGAAGTATTTCTGAAATTTTAATACTAGTTATTATTGTATTTCAGAGATATTCTCATCTGCCCTAACTGTATATACTGTAATATCAATTTCTCACCCATCCAGGCCCAGTGGAGGTGAAGGTGGATGAGTTTCCTCGTCATGGCAGCAACATGGACAGCATGTCCAAACTCAGACCTTGCTTCGTCAAGGACAGCAGTGGCACCGTCACCGCTGGAAACGCCTCAGGTTCGAGTGTCTGTGCTTGTGAACTTAAAACATTCACTGAGATGTTGGTGATGCTGCTTGAGTCTGAATTCACAGTTAAAATTATTAAAGCTGCATTTATCTTCCTGCTGTAGGTATAAATGATGGAGCAGCAGCGACTGTCCTCATGAGCCAATCAGAGGCTGCGAGACGTGGCATTAAACCAATGTGCAAGATTGTATCGTGGGCTCAAGCTGGTCTTGACCCGTCCATCATGGGAACTGGACCAATACCAGCCATCAGGAAAGCGGTGAGAAGTCAGCAGCAAATATAATTCAACTTAAAGGGATAGTTCAGCATTTTGGCAAATTGGCCCATTTAAATAATCCCTATAGTTTTAGGAGTAGGTTCGTTACCTTTAATTGTCAGTGCAAGCTATTTTTAGAACGGCAGAGCAGAGCCGCGAGCTGCTCAGAGCTACGCTACGGAGGCTAAAGGGATTTCTTGGTTTCCCTCATCAAACTCATCAAATACATAATCCAACAACTCCAAAACGTTCTCGTGGACAAGTTGTGACCTGCACATTCACCACGCTATGAGATAACGGAACGTTACAAGACAGAGTTGTTTTCTCGGCGGCTTTGCCGTTCTAAAAATAGCTTGCACCGACAATTATAAAGGTAACGAATCTACTCCTAAAACTATAGGGATTATGGCAATGGGCCAATTTGCCAAAATGTTCAACTATCCCTTTAACATGGATGGAAAAAAGTTTTTTTTATATTAATTTGTGGTCTCACTCTTTGTCAGGTTGAGAAAGCAGGCTGGCAGCTGGACCAAGTGGATTTATTTGAGATCAATGAAGCTTTCGCTGCCCAGTCCATTGCTGTGGTCAAAGAGCTCGGCCTGAATGTCGACAAGGTGATTCATGATTATCACTCTGAAGTTCAAAAAATGAAGTCATCCATATCCCTAAAAAGCCAAGGGGCCTAGTTGTCCAACTAAGTACAGCTCCTTTTGTTATGTGTTTCCTCCCTTAGGCTATAATCACCAAAGCCTGTGCATATTCTCATTTGTATAATCACCAAACAAAATGCATATTATAATGAGGTTTACACATCATTTAACCTTCACCTCACTGACCTCAACCTTTTTGTCCACTCCTCAGGTGAATGTGAGTGGTGGTGCGATTTCTCTGGGCCATCCCATCGGTATGTCTGGCTGCAGAGTGCTGGTGACTCTGCTGCATGCGCTCCAGAGAACTGGAGGACGTAAGGGAGTGGCGTCCCTTTGCATCGGAGGAGGGATGGGCATCGCCATGTGCGTGGAGAGGTCTTGAGATGAAGATGAGATTGTTGCACTCCATCTTATTTTAATGAATATATAAGGATATAAAATGGATTTTATTGTTTACACTGCAGGGTATGAAATGGTAACGGTTTTAAGTGTATGTTTCTGATTGTCGGGGAGCTTGCCATTCACACTGTGAACTTCACTTAACTTTGAACTTCTCAGGTTCTAGATGTGAAGCATGTGGCTTAATGTTAAGGCACTACAAGTCTAAATTAACTGTATGTTAGTCTAGTCTATGACTGCTTAAATAAATAGTGTCTTATAATTGCTCTTACAACTTGGTTTTTAGATGTGCAGAACATGCACCATAGTCCAGTCAGTAAATGAGATTTGATGTTTTCCTTTAAAACCAGCTGTTCTCAGTTGCCTATACAACTGATAAAGTGATGCACTAAAACTAAGCTTTAGATCCCGGTGTATACAGTCTTTAGCATATGCAACTTTCTCTGTAAAGTATCAGTTTTAACTTGGTGTAATTTAATACATGTAATTAGCATTGATAGATGAAGCTTGCTCTAAAAACATTCCAATATCGTCCCATGTGTTATTGGACCTTCATTCTCTGATCAACTGTGCAGGCAGCAGCCTTGAAACAAAGCTAAGTGCCATAAGGTTAAGTATACTAGCCTTCTCTAACCTAGTGCTTCCTGTACATGGTACCCATGTTTGTGAAAATGTTTCCTGTAATGTAGCTGATATAAAATAAAGAACTAAGGAGTCAAAACCACAACTCGCCTGTTTGAATTAACAAATCAACGGTCATTTACAACCATTGGAGCTTTATTAAGTGTCCAAAAAAAAACAACTGACAAGTCACTTACAGTTCCTCTGAAAGCAAGAGCCGGAGGGAGCGGGAGTGGGATAACAGTAAACAGGCAAAGTGCACAGCCTACACTAGAGCAACAGCCATGAAGAGCTCCATATGTATAAATACAGACGTTGAACCTAATGGGACCAATCACAGCCTCTCAACCCTCCAGGGATCCAGACTGTACGGCATCCCTGTACGACTGCCCGCCCTCCTTTGGCTCTGGGAACAGTTTGATGAGATCATCAATACGGAGGATGGTGATGGCGGCCTCAGTGGCGAACTTCAGACTCTTTGTCTTGACCATGGTGGGCTCGTACACGCCGGCTTGACGGTTGTCTCTGGGCTTACCGTTCACCAGATCCAGACCGATCCTATAGGACATGCAAAAAAAAAAAGGTCAAATATACTGAGTCTTTCAGGCAACTTGCTTCCATCTTTTCTTCATACATGTGACTACAACTGACGGCCATCACCAGATTACTTTATTTATTTCGGATTTCTAACTTTGTCTGACCAACACTTGAAAAAAGAAAATTGTAAACACAGTATCATGAGTGGCGTGAAAAGATAAAGCGAACTCACCACTTCAGATTCTTGCGTTCAGGGTTAACCTGAGCCTCGTTGTGGAAGGCACGAAGCTTGGCCACCAGATCAGTGGAGTCCTGTGCTGCATTCACTGCCAGGGTCTTGGGGATGACAAGGAGGGAGCGAGCGAACTCGGCAATAGCCAGCTGCTCTCGGGAACCCTGAAAAAACAAAAGCAATCAGCACTTGATTTACAACCCAACTTCGCTAACGACAACTGCAGATACCCGAGTGGATGCATCCACGACAGTGTGACACTCACCATGCTGGTGGCGTAGTTCTCCAGGTAGATGGACAGAGCTGCTTCCACTGCGCCTCCTCCTGGTACGACAGACTTGGACTCCAGCACCCTCTTGACCACGCAGAGAGCGTCGTGCAGCGAGCGCTCCATCTCGTCACACATGAAGTCGTTGGCCCCACGCAAAATGATGGAGGCTGATGTGCGTGCTTTGGTGCTGAGGTTGGGAGAGAACACAACCAGCACAATTAACAGGTGTCAGACCACAACTGCACATAACGTAAGGTCAGGTGCACTAGGTTTGCACCTCTGGAATCTGTTTAACCCGTTTAACCCGTCTCCATTTCACTGTAGCTTTACATCTGATATTCATTCATCCAATAAAAGCAAGAGTGTAATAGACTTAAATAGTGGCAGGTCTTACTTCTTGACCAGGATGAGCTCGTCGTCACAGACTCGCTCCTGCACAACCTCCTCAGCCATGCCGAGCATGGTGGGTTCAAAAGTCTCCTCTCCCTCCAGGTTGGTCAGAGATGGGCAAAGAGTGGCTGAGAAAGAAAAGAAAAACAGCTGATGTCAATAACTGCTGATGGTGAGGAGTTCAAACACTGAATACAAAAGACATGCTGAGATGTAAAGACCAATAATTTAAAAGCCAAAAAAATATGAAACTACAACAACATGCTTTTGTCTCACCTCCTGTTGCCTTGGCGATGCGTTTCAGGTCCCTCTTGAGAACTCTTCTCACAGCCATTGCTCCTACATCCACAAAGTACTTAAGACACATGTCATCGATGCCACCGGTGGTCAGGATGACGTTGGCGCCTGCTGCCAAAATCTTCTGGATTCTCTCCTTGGTGATATCAGATTCCCTGTGGTAGAAATATATTGTTTCAGTCTCACCAATCACACAAATGATCAGCGTCAAGTCTGCAAAGACTAAATCAAAATTAACAACTTGACCTCTAGTTCTCTGCTCAACATGTTAATCATCTGGTTTAGTACACATACACAGGCATCAAAAACCGCTGTCCGGTCACAAGAGTGGTCCAACAGCTCAGAGAAAAGCTGCTGCCTTGACTCATGACCGCTTATGTTTTTTCCCACGCGTATCACTGTGTAAACTACTGAGTCAGCAACACAGCAAATTTAAATGGGAAAGAATAAGAAAAAAAAAAGTAAAATATTCCACAATTAACCTTTGTCTGATCAGGTCAAGTTTCTCTGGGTCGCTGATGACGACTTGGACTCCCATCTTCATTTTGGTTTTCTGCAGGCTGAAGTCCAGGCAAGCAATCTTGGCATTAAGAACACGTTTGACCATGCCTTGGGACAAAGACAAAGAGACAGCATGGTCAATAAACAATAACTGAAGAGCAACTGAGAAGAGGATGGGGGACACGCTGTCATTTATGGTTAATATTCAACTGTCTGGCCAGAAAAGAGATGCCACGGTTTATAAACTACTGTGACTAGGTTCCTTTCACAGCCAGTATACTGTCTCCCACGCGTATCACTGCATACGCCATCAGGCAAGACATAGCAGCAAATTTAAATGGGAGTTCAATCAGTTTCAACAGTGACATTGGAAATAAGAGAAATTGTGAAAACTTTGTATGAAACTCACCCTGTGAGCCGACCGTGCAGTTCAGTGCATATCCGTTCACCAGGAAGCTCTCTTTCTGGCTGCGGCCATGAGCTTTCAGCACGTTGACAGAGTTGATGGGATATTTGGCCACGCCTTTGCTGTCCACAAACTTCACAGCAATGGCAGCATCAACCACCATGTTCGCAAAGAAGTCTGAGTCACTGAAGGCCAAGGAGTTAAGGTAGATAGAGGCAGCAGAGAAGAATTCATTTAATCATATGCAAAAAAACTGTAAATACTTCAAAGTGAATCAAGGATACACTCCAATGATTTTAGAGGACATGGAGGTCTTGGCTGCATTGATGAGGCACTCCCTGCCCAGGTCGTCTGTTCCAATGGTGAGATTCTCATTAATGTAGCGCACTGCCTCCCTGAGAAATAAAGATAAAAAAAAAGTTTGAATGTCAGAAAATCAAAACACTTCAAATGCATAAAGAAAAAAATTATAACTGTAAGAGTGGATAAAATGTTTGGATCTTACTTGCAAGCCAGACGATATCCACTGATGACTGATGTGGGGTGAATCTTCTGCTTTACCAGCTCATCTGCACTCTTGAGCAGCTCTGCAGCAAGAATGACCTACAAGAAAGTGAGGTGGAATAAATAACAGGTAACAATATACAGTACTGTGTTAAACTAGTAAAAGCAAGTTGTGAATATCACACTGTGCCATCATTTCATTAGGGGTGGCAGAATTGAGGCTGCACGACCCCTTCAGACACTGAAGGACGGTTCATCTGTCCTGTTAGCATAGCCACACATCCGTGATAAGAGGCAGATGCATGGTACTAAAACAGGACTTTACAGTTCACTTTTTTGCAACTAAATGCTTTCTGAACAACCTGCAATGTGCAAGTGCAATGTTCAAAGCACACTCCTTAAGCAGCAGCAGCCTTTTTTCTGCAGCTCAGAGCAGCTGCTGCCCTCACTCACCACAGACGTGGTCCCATCTCCGACCTCCTTATCCTGCAGGTCAGCCAGCTCACACAGGACTTTGGCAGCTGGGTGCTCCACCTCCAGCAGCTTCAGGATGGTGGCTCCATCGTTGGTGATGGTCACGTCCTGTCATAAACCGGGCAAATATCACAACTGATCATCACGAAAAAGCTTCAATGTGAACGAACCAGTTAAGAAATTGTGTAAGATAATTAAATGCTTTGCTCACCCCGATGTCGTCCACCAGCATCTTGTCAAGACCAACGGGTCCGAGGGAGCTCTTGACGATGTTGGCGATGGATGATGCGGCCATGACTGTGAAAAGAAAAGAGGGAGGCTGCTACTATATGCATGTTTCTAAATAGCCGACACATCCTTTAATATCTAGGCCCTAATTTATAGCAACATTTCCTGCTGTGTAATATTCTGTCTCTTCATCAAGTGGGGTGCACAATCAGCTGACCACACCTTCTGATGATCATGACAGTGTCTTTTCTACCCCATTAGCATAGCCGTCCATTCATGGTGGTTACGAATGAAAGGTACTAAAATGGGATTGTTAAAATGCAACACTTGCTGCAGGTGTTGGGAATCGCATTAACTATGCTGTGTTTTAATCTCACTGGAAACTGCGTAGAGGCTAATACTCAACGTTAGATTTCGTTAGCGTTAGCATTAGCCACACGTGTGTTCAGTGCAGTACATTAATCAACTTCTCCCGAGGCGCGTTAGAAACGCACAGAAAAGACGGTGACTGCGTCTGAAACTCCAAACAAAGCAGCACAACAACTCACCATTTTGGGTGCGAACAGAGTCGCCAGTTGTCCTCTGGCCGAGCACATTTAACGGACCCTCTAATAGCGACATTTTGGACCAACACGCACCCGAGAAGAAAGGAAGCGGCGCAATGCACTGTGGGTAAACCGGTATTAACCAGAAGCTTCGAGAAGAAAGTTTCTCAAAAAAAACTCCAGACTATGAACGATATCTGCGTTTTAATGATCTATCAGGGTGCAATATCACATTTGTAATGAAGTCGCGCATCAACCAGTTCACTTATCAAATCAGAAAATAACGTTTTGTTACGTCGTACTCGAACACTACATTTCCCAGCATGCCACACTTCACTGCGCCGCCGGCTTTTCCTTCTTCTTGGCTTTGTCGATGAGTTCTAAATGATGGTAGCCTGCACCAAAGCGCCCCCTGCAGATTTGCCTATGACGCTACGGCGAATGCAAAATTTGTGTTTCTTCTTTTTTTTTGTCTAATAAAAAAATAAGAATAAATTCTCAGGGAAATAGTTAAGTTCCTGAGCTAATATACCATCTGATTTGACCTTTTCATAAGTGGTATGTTATATTGTGTCTTGACTAGTCTATTACATAACAAATAGGAGTAGATTCTCATTTCAGAGGAAGAGAATGTTATACGCTTTACGTTATTTTATTTATTAATTTGAAGACTATACTGAGCAATTACATATAGGTTTAGATACAGTTTAGAACCGTTCTCAGAAATGAGTGTTGCATACCAAACAATTACTTTTTTTTAATGAATCAATATGAAAATTGTCATTAGTTGCAGCCCTACATAGATTATTTTAAATTAGCGGGTTACACAGTAATGTGTATGATTTATAACAAATGATCCCCAGGGGCCATTTTTCAGTACTCTTGATACTTTCAGTATATTTTCCTGATCACACTTACATAGGCCTATACTTTTAATTAAATAATATTTTCAATGCAGGACTTTTAATTGAGTATTTTAACATTATGGAGTTATTACTTCACCAACCACTGCTTTTGTCAGCTACCACTTGAATCAGTAAGAAATTGTAATTCAGGAATGTCCAAGATCAGTATGCTGTAGTTTGGAAAATGTGTTGCTATAAAATAGTTTGTCCACCAGAGAGCAGTGGCAACCTTTACAGTCTATGGTGGCAACTCAACTGTAAATAAAAACGTCCGATGCCGCATCAGACTTTTTTGTGCCGTGTGTTTAAAATTTCTCAGTTTCTTTTCATATTTAACAAAATGCAATCAAATGCCAACTCTTTTGTTGAATCCTCAAAGGAGTGTGATTCTTTCCTTGATTCATATACACAATCTTAACTGAAATCCCCGAAAAACAAACAAAGATATCTTAGGTAACTAATTGATTTTTCTTTCTTTAATCAATCACCAAGCACTTTCTCATAGCAAATGATTATTTAATAAAACATGATTATCATCATGTATTTTATCCAGCCTCCATGGCTCTGTAGCCTACTATATTCAGTTTGATGACATCTTTACTCAATGAAAACACAAGGATGAGTTTAATCTGAATTTATTTCCTCCAATACATTGTTTTGTTGAGCAATGACAACTAGGCAGTTAAAAAAATACAGTACATTTAACTTAAACATTAAAGCATTATAAAGCATACCTATGGCATACAAGAATAACTTTCCTAAAATGTACATCTTTACAAAGTGTTTACAAATAAAACGTAAAAAAGACAGAAAAGTGCAAAAAAGAGTCAATGAAGACTGACGATCCCCACCAGTGAAACAGAGGATAAAAATATACAAAAACAAAACAAAAAAACAACAACAATAAAACAAAACATACTTCATATTTCTAACTTGTGTTTGACGCACATTTCCTGATATGAACAGTAGGCCTTGATGTTGTGCTTTTCAACTTTCCATCTGTTTTAGTGATTTTGGAACTTAACGTAATTAAGCAGTGCGCGATAGATGATGAAATGCCATTCCTGAAAATATTCACAGTATCCGATTCAAATTTTGTGAGTGCCCTTAAATGAGAATGAGAATAAAACCATCTCTTAATAAATATATTTTACTTTCATTTACAACCTGTCTGTGTTTTGAACTAACAGTGATAATGGGCAATAACATAGGGATGATTTGAAATAAATATGACATATTTAGTGTTCTTTTTAAGAGAAATTAAGTTGTTTCAACAAGTGTGTGGTAAAAAAAAATGGACGTGCTTCAAAGGAAGAGAAATCAATTGTGTTACATGAACCTTTATGAAGTGACTGACAACCTTTCTTTCTGTGAGAGTGGATGCAATATCAGTAGTGTGACAGTTGGGAGTGTCCCATGACGTAAACAAAGTAAACAAACAGTTGACTATCCGTTTGAATAAAAAATAATAATACACCAAAGACAGTACTGTAGTTTTTTAACTAACTCTCCTTAATGCTCTTCTTCATGGTCCCTCTTGAAAATAAAGGTTAAACTTAGTATGATTTTTTAAAAATACACCATCCACTTACTGAGATGCACATTTCACTCCATCGATTAAACGTAAAAACATCTCTGATTTGCTCACAGATTCAAAATAAATATGAAGTCCTACTGTTTCTTATAGATTTATATCTAAAATATCAGCATCTTCTCTTGATTTTAAAGCACGATACCCTATTCATGACAAAAGGCGGTAGGTAAAGTGAAATGGAATAAGTTCAAATAGACTTACTGGTCTAAGTCTAGTTATACTTAACCTATTGGATCTTGTAATAGCCAATATGTTCTCTTTACAGTTGCATCCTCTTTGTTGCACTTAGTACTGTTAAAAAGCTGTTAAAAGTGACGAACTAGCCTGAGTAGCAAATGTGACAACTGCGAATTTTAAACTGCACATTTGTAAAGCTTCAGATCTGTTTGATAGTGTAAGCACAATTAAAAACAACAGCCACCACTGTGGTTCACATCCCCTATACAGGTTTAACTAGTGTTGAAAACGCAGTTAAAATAACCTTAAGAGTAAAATTAAAAGACCTCACGACTCACGAGGTATTCCTGACACGGAGGGAGTTAACATCCACCGAATATCACCTTAAGTTTTGATGCTTCGGTTTGAGATGTTGGGCACGGAGAAGACTCAGACATCTCAGATATCCTGAACTACTGTATCTGTACAACAGTTTATTGGCACGAATCCTCTTCCTGTTTCTACAAGGCTAAAACAGACTGAATTCATTTGTATCATAAAACCCATATCCAGTCATTCTGAATGTTAACGTCTCCACACCAAATCACCTTTTCTTGGAAACCCACCCACACACACAAGAGGACTGTTTGAACCTGGAAGTGCTAAGGCAGCTCACATGCATGCTTTGATGTGGCATTTTGACCAATACTAGTGACCTATCATGTGTTTTCATTTGAAGCCATGAAACAGAAAATATAGGTATTCACAGAACTTGTTACACATATGGATGAAATCAAAGAAATTTCTTCTGATCTATGTTGAAACGTGTGTTGTGTTTAATAAGGTGAAACATCTGTTATTGTTGGTGGATTATGATGTATTATGAAGGGCAGTAGCGCCCCTTTTGTTTCTATATGCTGTATGTTGATATATATTTATTTGGCTTTTAGTTGTTGTGTGGCTTCAGGCAAAGCTGCTGGAGCTCAGACACTGAAACTTCTCCCTCAGGGACTGGACGATGTTGGGGTGGTTCTGCTGTGGCTCGCTCCACAGGTATTTCTCCAAATTCTCACGGTCCAGAGACCTCAGCGAGTCGCAGGAGCGAACCGGGGTGCACGGCAGACTCTGGGAATGGACGAGACCCCGATTCTGATTGGAAAGAACCGCAGAGTTGCCATTCCTCTGATCCTGTTCGCTCTCGTCCTCCGAGCGGATCTCTACATAGTCATCGTCATCTTCCCCATTGTCTTTGAAGTTGGCCAGGTAGTTCTGGGTGGCGTTGAGTATGCTCAGTGCAGATGCCCGATTCAAGACCACCACCTGTTGACCGTCGTGCAAGGTGAGGTCTGAGTGTCCCAAGGTAGACCGCTCTGGGAGGCTACTCTGCCGGCCGGCCCGGCTCAGACTCGGGCCGTGGAGTCTGTCTGTGGATCGAGCCACAGCGGGTCTGTTACAGTTGAGTTCAGACTGGTTGTTCTCCTGCTGCTGGCTTCCCACGGAGCCGACCGACTGACAATGAGCCGGCGGGGAGGACTTCGAGGAGGGCGAAGACGGCGCGTTGAAGGATGGATGTCTCTTGATGGAGCTGTACACGTGCTCCTCTTTCTCACTTGGCGACGACATGCATGAACTCCACCTCTGGGCGGGTGGCGAGCTGGGAGAGAGGGAAGGGATGGAGCAGGAGGAGGTGAGTCTGCGCTGCGGGGTGGACGACGCCCGAGCGTCCCCGACCTCGCTGGACGCGGTGACGAAGCTGGCCAGCTCTCCGTTGCTGTATGTGGAGTGGAGCCACTCCTCCTCCAGGGAGGTCTCGGGCATGGACGGGGAGGACGGCAGCCCCGGATAATGGGCGAAGTGTGAGGCGGCCTGACCAGAAGGAGGGTCCTTAAACATGACCTGATCATAGAGCTGGGAGTACTCTGCTATTCTTGCACCTGTGGGGGAACACAGAGGATATAAAGAAGGTGAGACAAGACAAATGAAACCAAATAAGGCAATGTCTGTGTAAATTCTCATTTGGTCAAAGGTCAAAAGGTCAAAAGGCATCTCTAGGTAATTGAATCAGTTCAACTGGATTTAGTTTTTGTCTCTGAAGACGTTTCACCCCAAGTGGCTTCATCAGTTGGCCGCTTGGATAAGGGTCAAAACATCTTCAGAGACAAAAACGACTTGATTCAATTGCCTAGAGACAAATAAGAAAAGAGAAGAAATAGCCCGCACAACCCCGTTTTGCTCCAAATATATGTATAAAACCTCGTTTTGCTTCAAATATATATATTTGGAGCAAAACAAGGTTGTGGGGGTTTTTTCTTCTCTTTTCTGCTTTCCCCTTAGCCCAGCACCCCAAGCAAGGGATGTGCATATATTTTTACAACTACAGTAGAGACAAATAAGGCAATGAGCTTCAAACTATATTAAAGTAAAACCTTTTGAGTTACCTATGGCTGCGCCCCCCTGTTTCTTCTCCTCCAAGATGGCTGCTAGGTCCTTCTGCTTCTTCTCGGCTCTGGCCCTAGTACAAGAGTCTCCGGGGTCCATGCTCCTCATGCGCAGCAGCTGGTTGGCCTTCTTGATCTTCTGGCTGTACTGCCGCGCCATCAGGAACACCCTGCTCTTTGTTTTGTCCATCAGCTCCAGGGGGTCCACAGACTCACCCAGCAGGAGAGAGGAGGCGGCCAGCGGGGAGTCCAGACCCGCCAGCTCCCCTGGAAACAAACTGTGAATGTCCTTGACGGGGACGGGGGGATCTTTCTGAGGGGGGGTGGTGGTTCGTTGGGGAAGCTCCACCAGGTCGTCGTCCTCCAGGCGGAAGCTGCCGCTGCTGAGGCGAGCCAGTCTGTTACGGATGCTCTTCACGGTACCTGCGGGGGGCTCTGGGGTTGCGGGGATCGGGTGTGGGTGAGGAGTGGGAGCAGGGCTGTGGGGTTCTTCTTCAATGATGCTTTCACTTTGAAGATCAGGGAGGTTGATGACTGGGATGGTGAATGATGGTGTGGATGTGATGGGCGGGGGTTTAGGCTGATGTGCCGGGGGGCTCTTGGCTGTAGGGCTGGTTGCTTGGTGACTGGTGACAGAGGGGGTCTTTTTGGGGCTGCTTTTGATGGACGAGGCCTTTTTAGGGGACTCGCTGGCACTGACGGGGAAGGCGGCAGGGAGGCGATCAGCTTTCTTTTCATTGTTCTTGATGTAGTTCTCCAAGTCGTTCCAGATCTCGTCGACCTGCTCTGACATCTTGTCCCCTTTCTGCGAGCGCTGGGAGAACGTCTCAGAGGCCGACGAGGAGGAGTAATCAGGCTCAGAAGAACATGGGACAGGATGGGAGGCGTCTGGTCCTTCGTCGTCCCCAAAGTGGAGGCTCTCCTCAGATACGAACCCTCCAAGACTTCCAGTCAGGTCTTGCTCAGAGGTCAGCAGACTGTCCCTCTCTTGTTTGAGTTTATTGCCTTCATTCATGCCTTTAACTTCTGTTGAGGGTGGTTCCCTGAAACAGATGGTGTCATAGATGTTCTCCTCCACTATTTTGAGCTCGCACGTCCCAAACTGCTTCCCCTCCTGAGTGGAGGACCGGTTGCTCTCAGAGGAACTGTCTGGTTCGATCAGGGGCTCTGTGACCCCTGAAACCTCTTTTAGTACCCTTGCCGCAGGGCCCTGGGAACCCTTTGCACCCGTGGACGTCTCTTTCCGTGACTGGCTTTCCTCCACGTCTCTCCTGATGAGGCCCATGTTCTTCAGGTCCTCATAGCTGATGTTGTCATACACATTTTCAATATCGTCTATCGTCAGCTGCTCGGCTGAGGATGACCCAGATATGTCGTTGCTGGACGATTCGGTGTGGATCACTTCCAGGTTGCTGTGGCCGCTCTGGTCATCGTCAGGGCTCTGCAGAGCTTCTGTGGCCTTCTCCCCTGCGCTGCTTGCCCGCCGCAGGACTTTGCTCCCGTTGGGTGGGGGGTCAATTTGCACTGCGGGCACTTGTTCGACGTGCCAGCTGCAGGGGCGAGCTGTCCTCGGCGAGGACGGGGCGTCTGACCTTTCTGAGGGCACCTCTGGCTCTGGTCCGCCGGGCTCCGTGGGAACAAACATCTGGTAGATGTCCTCATCCTCGTCCTCAGGCTGCATGGTTCTCTGGCGCGTGGGGAACATGGCCCTGCGAGCCCGGTGGTCTGCCCAGATGTTCCTGACTGAATGGTCGGTTTCTGTGACTATGACAGAGGGAATAGGAGAGTCCGGAGGCTCCTCTGTCACGTTAGGCGTCCTGAGGAGCGGTGGGTGGTGACTACTTTCCCTCACCAGGGATTCTCTTGCTCTCTGAACGGAGGACAGAAGAAACAAGTTGTTTCACATGAGTCCAAAACCATCAAGATAGAAGTAGATGAAATCACCATGGTGTGTTTGTGATTCATAGAGAAAAAGAAGTGAAGTCTGCACTATGTATCAAGCTCCTCTATTGTTTATTGTGGAACGATCAACGTTTCGATCCCTGTGGATCTTCGCTTGATACAGAGTGCGGACTTCACTTCTTTTTCTCTAAGTTTACTTTGTTTGTTGGTCCTGCACCTGTAGTGTGTTTGGATGTGCGTGCTCTACTCCACTTTTGTGTTTGTGATTAATACCTGTAGGTCTGAAGGGCTCATGTTGAAGGTTTTCCACTGTTCTATACTGTCAACAGATGCCTGAGGGTTCAGTCTCTTCCTGCTGCTTTTACCAGGGACTCGCAGCCTTTTTCCACCTCCCTGAGGGGAAACAGCATCAACATGTTGGAAGGGCTGAGGTTGGAGGTGCAACAGTACAACGTGCGTCTGTAATGATCTGTGTCCCTCATCAAGCAGCTTTACACTCACCAGCCCGCTGTCATCCTCATCGTCAGCGTCCTGCTGATGATGGTCCTCTCCTTCCTCTCTGTCACTGTGGTCGTAGTGATCACCAGGGTCCAGGGACTCTTGTGATTGGTTGATGAGGCTGCGGCTGCGACCGATAGTGCCCAGGGCCAGCTGGGACACTGGAGACAGCAGGGTTGCACCCAGACTTATTCGCTGCAGAGGATAGTTGAAAAAATAAATAAATCAGTTAGATAACTTGTGTGAATGTCAGTGTATGTACTCATGCTCCTTTGGTTTAAAATGTTCATCTTTTCTGATTATGTCTCACCTTTTCACCATCTGTATTTGCAGCATTCTGTTTTGCATTCTTCAGTAATTTGGAAAGAGGTTCTGCGAGGACAAACACACAAATTTATATTGGACGTTTCCATGGCAAGTGCGTAATTTCTTAAAAATGAATAAAGTCAACATTTCTCACCTTTCCTGCGTCCTCTTCGAGGAGTCGGGCCTTCCTTGGTTTGAGGGGAATCCTTCTTGTCACCATCAGGGCTGTAATGAAACCCGGGATGATCTGGAGAAAAGATGGAGAAGATGCCACACACCAATTACATAATGAATAAAATATGTATAATGAAACCTTAAAATATAGAATGGAATTAAATTGTCCAATATTCATATCTTGTAAATTGTAACTTACGCATTGCATCCATTTCCAAAATGGCTTGCTTGGCCTAGAATTGTAGAATAAAACAAAGGTGAGTTCAACAGGTGAGGTCAGGAATGAACATTAGATCTGACACTAGGTGGCGACAAAAAACCACAGACCACAGACTCAATATCATGGCTCAAGTTTTACACTTAACAAGTAGCCTCTTTATGATATAACACTGAACTTTCTCAGTGACCTTCCCCACTGGAGAGAAATCACCAGTTTTCCACTTGCACATGCCCAAAGGCAAAAGATGAGACAGAAAAGTGATTGTGTTTGAGTGAAAATACATGAGTGACAGTAATCAGAGCACACGAAAGGAAAGTGAGGAGAGGGAACATGTGTCGGGGAAGATGGGGAAGGAGGCGAGAGGGAGTGGTCAAATAGTCTGCGTTTATGTCACCAGTGAACAAAGAGGGGGCGGTCAGGGGACGAGGTGCTCTTACCTTGGCAGGGATTTTGGCAGGATGGTTTTCAAGTATCAGTCTCTTGAGGTGTAAGATCCACATGCGCTTGTCTTGTTGCGATTTGGCCTGGGGGGGAGAAACATCACAGAGATGATATCAGAAAAAGGTAGCTGAGAGGGATGGAATAAGCCCTTGAAAAAGAGTTAAACATACGTCAGACACATTATCTTTCTCAGGGCTTGTCCACAGTGGTTAGGTAACAACAATTGGTCGCTACTAGGCACTTAACACTCAACATGTCTGAGCAACTCAGTGAGCTGAGCCTGGATGTTCTACAAAACAATCAGACACCTGCAAATATAAATGTCACACTTTCTGACGGCGCTCTTGCACAATGCTGCTGGTGGCTACGGTTTAAAACATGTAATTACATTCACAAAGTGTTTCACTTTTTGTTTTGACAAGTGCAGTCTTATGCACTGTTGCTGTACCTGGACTGTGTGCTGCAGTTTGGGATTCTTGTAGTGAAACACGCTGAAACTCAGTGGTTCCTTAGGAATGACCTCCACCAGCATCAGGTTACAGCACTGTAACACACAGGTAAAGAGGTTATGTTAAAAATAGCTGTTACTAAGCAGGAACATTTGTATGTACGTATGTAGTATGGCGTCTGTCTGGGGCCGGGGTAGTGGCTCGAGCAGGATGACTGACCAGGATGTGAGCCTTGTACGTGTAGGTTTCTTCTCGTTTCTTTGTAATGAGGAGAAGCTTGTCAAACAGGAAGAGAGTTCTTTCATTCTTGGCTCGCTGCAGACGAAATGTTCCTTCAAGAACCAGCTCTCCGTAGCCAATCAGATCTGGGCCTTTCCAGTTGGTCAGCTGGCTCTGGATTTCCTGCAGCGAGCACAGAAATAGTGAGAGGAGTTAAATAATTTTGTTTATTTGAACATGAACAGGAAAACCAATTGCGCAATAGTGATAAAAAAAGATTTTGCAAACATCTTGCTCTGTAAAAATAAACCTATGATGACCCACAGGACATAAAAAGCTGGTTCAAGTGTTTTGGTGCAGTTTTGAAATGATTAGTGGTGGTGGAGGAGTTAACTTGTAAAACCTGTTTTAACACTAGTACAAGGTCCAAAGTACAATATGAAAGATCAAAGCTTAAAAACATGATCAGATGCAATAAAATGTGTGAAGGAGGCTATTGTCTGTTGTGCTATTGGAGAAACAGAGTTAAGACAGTGAAAAGAAAAATGTTGAGGAAACTAAGAAAAAAACAGACAAAGAGGGAAAAAGAAAAACACCAAAAGCTGAAAATTTCTCATGAAGCCAATCCTCTCTCCAGACACTGAGAGTAAACGCTTCCACACACATTCCTGCATTCATCTGACCATCCTGGCTCCCAGCTGATAAAAGAAACAAGCTCCCCTTTTATGTGTCCTCCTTATGCAAGGCCATCATTAGCCCAGTGGAAAAACGCGGGGACTTGCGTAAGACGTGGGGCGGATCACAGCCTTTGCTGATTCAAACCTACAGTTCACAACTGTTCTACACAACAATAAAAGAACGGGCTCCTCGAAAGGCTCGAAACTGCACAGAAACACGGGGGAAACATTGGGTACGCGGGGACCGTCGTACCTGCAATCTAACAGCGTGCTCGTGTTTCCTCTTCATGTCGTTGATGTGCCAGGCCACTCTCTGCATGGTGTCTATGGCTTCCTGCACCACCTCGTAGGTCTCTGTGTCCTTCTCCATGTGGTTGGCTATTTCCTGCACGGGCAACACACACACTGGGAGTTACCGCTTGCACATACGCTCACACACGTCACAAACATGTTTGTGGGTGAACCCTGACATACACACGTGTGTGTTTTTATGTACATATAAACAATCGTCCTGCATGCACCCTAACGCAAGCAGGATCATACGCACTGAGCACCATATGTTGAAACATTTGGCCTCTCCACTGGAGCTGAGCTGGAAGCTGAGCCAAACCTGCTCTTATCCACAAGTTTCCGAACGTCAAAAACGTAAGCCGGCTTTGCTCTTCCGGTGGAATTGTATGTTTATGTTTCCATGGTTTCAGTAGTTGTCATAGTTGCAGTAAACACATGGATCTATTAATGCTGGCTTTTACCATTGGGTGTCCATTTGTATGACATCTATTGTCCAAAATCCAAGAGATTTTCAGTGAAAAGATTTCACCGCGACTACTGAAACCATGGAAACGTAAATATACAATTCCAAGAGCAAAACCGGCTTACGTTTTTGATGTTCGGAAAGAGGTGGATTGAACTGTGCACATCCATTTGAACTGCCATAGATAAAAACATTAGTGTGTCCTGTCTGTCTGTGCACTTACAAGTGGGTGCCTGTGCATGTATTTCTGCAGGTACGGAGTAGGCTAATCATGTGTGTCTGAGTGTGTGTTGAGATGGAGACAGACAGCAGTCAGACAGACGTACATGTAGCAGTAGGTGGTACTTGAGGATCCTCTGCACTGGCTTGAGCAGGTAGGAGCCCAGGGGCAAGGAGTGTCTCAGAGATTCCTGGCGCTCGCGGAAAAACTTGGCCAACGCCTTGTTCCTCATGCACTCTGTTAGCACAGCCACCGACCTGTGGAGACACAACGCAGCGAGTGAAACGTCAGGGATGCGTAGTAAAAGCTAATTTGACAGTGACGAGAAATGAGACTTTTATTGATATGTCCTGACAGACAGTGCTAAAAAAAGACTAACAACCAGGTTGGAAACATGGGGAATATCAAACACAGTCTTCTGACAGTTTATTAGGAGGTCCTGCACCTCCCTGTGCACATATGCTTGAAAATAATTAAAAGCAGTGTTAAAATTCAGTGTTTGCGTATTGACCTATGTTGTGTATTACACCAGACAAAACCTTCAACCATGTAAAAAAAAAAAATGCAATTCCACAGTTTGCTTGTAATTCATTTCTTTGTTTTCTTAGGCAGCATCAATTCATATTTGGTTTATATTCTAATAAGCAGCACTTTGCAAGCTAAATTAACAAGTCAGTGGAGCTGGTTTTGACCTAATGAGGAAGAAGAAAGAGCCTTTTTCACCAACAAACGGAGGCTGTGTGTGTGAGTGTGCGCATGCAGAGCAGAAAAAGACTGAGAAAGACAGTTGTGAGTTGCCCCAAAACTTGTCTCTTTCTTCTGTGTCTTTGTGTGTGCGCGCATGCATGTGCATGTCTGCGTGTCTAAATTCCAGTGCAGCTCCACACAGGCCTCACATTGTTCTGGAGGAAACCTGACCTTAGAGCTCAGCATGACCATGATACATCTGCAGCCTCTGTGTGTGTGTGTGTAAGCATCTCCCTTGTGTGTGCGTGTCTGTCGTGTGTGACCTTGGTTGGGGTCACCAGCTGTGGTGTGATGTGGGAGATGGTCAATCTCAAACAGCTGACAATAACCCCTTTACACACACACACACACACACACACACACATATACACACACACACACACACAATCAGCATTGAGTTAGTCATCATTAGCTTGTAAATAGTAGTTTCTTCCCCACGTGCCTTTCTTATCTCACACTGTGGGAGAAAAATGGCAGCCAGAGGAGAAGGTGTGTTTAGCCGGTGCAGTATATCTTGGCATGAAGAATAGCCTCACGTTTCAACCCATTTAATCTCACACACACAATAGACACATTGACACACAAAAAAGACACCTCCACCTTATTCCCTCCCAACAGGTGTCCCATAGGACCACACTCGCACAAAGCAGAATAAAACATTAGCCAGCGTTAGATATGATAAGGTGACATCTCTAATACCCCATCTGTCAGTGTGCGAGTTGTAACTCTGTCAATAGCTTGCGAAAGAAAAAAGAAGAAAGGAGGGAAGGAGTGAGCGAGGACCCTGAGGCTCAACTGCCAGTAGACACATTGACTCCTGCTGAGGCTGTTATAGAGCGTGTCAACCTGTCAGGGAGGGGGGGTGGGGGGGGGTAATGCATTGAGCGACGGGCACAATGGAGCTATGTGAGACGCTGGGAAGACAGCATGCAGAGGTGAGATCAGGGTGGGATAGCAACGACAATGAGAAGACGGGTTTTGTACGGTAAACGGTTGTGCTGAATAAGCATAAACACACACACACACACACTTTGCTGTTGTCTTACCGTGGGTAGTTGGTGCAGTACTGGGTATAAATGTGGAATTCTTCACTCTGCAAAAACACAACAAGGACAAATTAGTTCATGTGTTGGAGCGACAGGAAACAGGACACAGTCAAGAAGAGAAAACAATACAACAGAAAAATATACTTGTTAATTAAGATGCTAACTACATACAGGTGTGTAGTGATGCATATTGTTACATGAGTGTACAGTCAGGCTGATGGCTGCATTGGACAAAAAGATGGATTGAGTTCAATGCTAACACGTTCACAATGCTGACATGTTCAATTTAGCAGGATCTCCATCAGAGCTTGGCATTTTAGCATGCTAATGTTTTTCTATGAAGATATAAGGTTTATTGTTTTTACCATCCGGGTTTAGAGTTTTAGCATGCTAACATTTTGCTACGAAGCTTCAAAAACAAAGTAGGCCTACAGCTAAGGCTAAAGGAGATAGTTTGCTTCCTAAAACACAGTAACCTGTAGGAAAAATAAAAGTCAGTTTGACAGCAAGAGTCCAGCTGGAAAATATTTCAGTGTGGACTAAAAGGTTGGGAACACACTCACATCCAACCTATATATATATGTTTATATACATGAAACGTTTGACATTGAAGTGAATTGGGGAAAAAGTACAAGGATGCATCTCCCTGATTTTGCTTAGATTTTTAGTAGGTTTAATTCAGTGTAATTATACCAAGGCTAATTAAAGGCTCATTCTCGTGTGTTTACAAGTTTTAGCTCTTTGACTACAACTCATGCGGGCCGACTTGCTGATATTTTTCAAATGCATGCTACAAAAATTACAGACTGTTGGATGTTCTTTTTCCCCCTCCAATTCCAGCCAGACATTGGTTCCCAGTCATTTCAGTTTGATGTGGTGACCATGAGGTTTCATCAGTTACACAGTTGTTATCTTGTAATGCAGTTTAATCGCAAATTGATTTCTAAGTCTGCTATGCTATTTCTGGCTGTTGGACAAAAAGATTTTCACATAGATAGATGATATGACCGAAGCAGAGTTCAAGCATCTGCTGATAAATTTAAATCATAAGGAAATGATTTGAACCCATTACGATATTTTTTTAATGACTAGCTGTAATATTAAGTACATGTTCTTTGTAGTAAATGGGCTAAGACAAACCACTGGTATTGCCTTTTAAAGGTCAAAATTTATTGCCCCTTTTGCTTGTTTATCACTGGTTGTACTGTATCTGTGGTTTGTACGGTTTTGATGACTGGCCGTTTATTTCATGTTTACTGCTCTGCACACTGTGAGCCCACAGACAAGGCATCCTCTCTCCTCCGTTCACTGCTACTACCTAATTGAGAGTCAACGTTGTAGCTTATGATTAGCCTGCCATCCTGGCCTTTAAGTCTCTGTTGATCCCAACAGCCCTGAGCGCTTGGATTAAATATACCCTCATTCTTTATTGCCGCCCATTTAATTGAGACTTTTCCCACCTTGCATGCCTCTCTGCACATCAAAGACATCAGACACAGCATGACTTATCAAAGCTGGAATGAAGGTCTCTCTCCATTTATCTCTATATCATCCACCTTTTCTCTGGATTTCTGTTTCTGCAACATATTTTGTGCATCATCTTTTCATTGATCTTTGTTCCCTTCCCTTTTATAATCTTCATAATCTCCTCTTTCTTGCAAGTTTTCCTCAACCCCCCCTCTCACATCTCACTGTCCTGGAGGCCTTGAGATGAACCCCTTGGTATTGCATAATGTGAACGTCTAATTGAACTCTATTTGTGTCCATAAACACTTGGGGGTCACAGGATGCGGACAGCAATCAGGAAGCGACATCATAAACACACAGGGCAGATGACAGAGGTCTGTCCTGGTTCATAATGTCCACTCACACACGTACAGAGTGACGAGGACGCTCACACACGTTTTCCAACACGTGATTCGTAGTAGACCTACGGTTTGCATAGACTGGATGTGTGAGAATGTTAGATTTCTTGCCGGCTTAGGTAAATATACATCACGTTTCAAGCTGCAAACAATTCAACCTACCAACACGAACACAGTGCATCCCACCAAAATATAGAAGACACACACATCCACACTCACACACACACAGACACACACACAGACAAGCTGCTCTCCTGATCTGTTTGCCTGAGGTGCTGCTCCGTGGGAAACGTCCTAAATTGAAGAGCAGAGCTCTCCTTCTCGTCTCCAGCAGTCTGCCGCCGCAGACCAGGCCTAAACACAACCAGATGTGCCACCATCGATTTCTGATGACACACACCAACACACACTCCTAATACACACTCTTTAATATCCCTCTGAACTATGAGCACGAGACCACAAAATACACAAATGCCTAACTGGAACACAAATTTGTGCAGCGCATGCATGTGTGCACACACTGACATGCACCCCTCTCTTTGAACTTGACCAGTAAAACCAGTGGACCCTGAAATAACTCCTATCTATAATATACTTCCCTTTTTTAGAAATATATACACGCTATGTTAAATCATATAATCATCATATCCAAATACTGCATGTTTTGTTGAGTTTTAAATTGTGTGCTGGCTCCTATACATAATCAAAATGAAAAATATCCATCTCTAGAGGATCAAGATACAAATTATAAGGAAAGATTTTAACTTTTTTCTGGGGCTGTAGCCACTAATCGCTACATAGTGAAACCAAAGAAAAAGGCTGAATTGCATCAGCGACCGCTCATAGTCATAAAGCAACAGGTTTTGTTGTTGTTCTCATTTATCTGGAGCGGACTGGTCACAGTGAGTCATCAGGTAGGCACTGAACCTGATAGATCCCTGGGAGCCATTGTGCTCTCTCAGTCAGCATGTAGCAACCCATAAAACCCTGTAAACGCTTACTCAACACATAGCACGGAGAGGATTTAGTCCCAACAGAGAGGAACATGAGGATAGATAGCCAATTATCTGAGAGGGAGCCAGAGATTTACAACTAGATACGTCTCTTTCTCAAACACTGTGCAAGGTGGTGACTCTTGGCCGTGATGGCTAGAAAAGTGTTAGCGATCTGTGTGTGTGTGTGTGTGTGTGTGTGTGTGTGTGTGTGTGTGTGTAGGTAGTGAAAGAGAGGTTTTGTGGTTTTCTGCATCTTAGCAACAACAACAGTACAAAGAACACTGATTACTATTCTGGTAGCAAACCTTTCACCAGAAGTCTGCATGTGAAATCATGAAGCCACCCAAACACCAACACACACACAGACACAGACACACACACACACACCTACGCACAAAGCTCTCACTGCGATGTCTCAATGTAAAGGGGGACAGTGGTGACAGTGGTCTGTGTGCTGAACTAGCACTTGTACGACTATATTTAACCACTTGCATACTGTACATGAAGTGCAGAGATGCGAAAAATCTGGTGGAATGAAAAGCTAATGTTGTGTATCTGAAAAATCTCAATTACTTTGGACACAAATATGATTATGTGAGGAACACGAGGAACTCTTTGGAGAACTTTCTTGCCAAATTTAGACTATTTTGTACATGTGTGACACACAATACTGTGAAGCACTGCACAGGTGTGTGTGTGTGTGTCTGTGTAGGACAAGACCTGGAACAACGAGTTTGTTGCCACTCATCTATAAAAATAAATAAAAAATCATAGTCATCACCAATCAAGGTCAAGTGACAAGTCCATGGCATTGTCTGTCATCACAATAACACCAAACAGCTTCTTTCTTCCATGCCTGGCATTTCCTGATAATTTCTTCTTTTTTTTTTGCTAACTCTAACAGTAATCAGTCAGCACCGTGGTTTGTTTATGGATCTGGGTTAATTATGCAGAGTGGTGCTGCGGGCTGCTATAAAACTTGTCTGTCACAACAACAGCTGCTGTATTTAGCGAGTCTGCGACGCTGACTGTGTCTTATTTTCTTTATACATGGTCAGACGGTTGCTCTGCGGTATTGGGTGTAATTGCAGTGGGGTAGGGAGGGAATGTAAAGTGTTTAAGAGGAAGTGCTGGAATGCAATGCATTATCATGGGACATAATCATACAATGATTTTATGGGGCATGGGGCAGGCGAGGAGAGGGAAGAGCTAAAACACACACACACACACAGAGAGAGACAGAGGGGCCGGTGATACTCAGAGTTGCTGAGTCCAGTTTTCCTTGATGAAGTACTGCTATTATCCCCCCCCTGCAGTAAAAAAAGGTGATTACATATTTGGACGGTCCTTAAAATTCCTCTGGCGTTGTCCTTCCTCTCTGCCCTCCTCTTGCACTTTAACTCTGACATTCCAACCACTAAAATAATGCTGCAGCCTCAAGGAACCAAACAGAGTGCACACACAGAGCCTGCATCGGATTTTGGGGAGCTTATCTCTTATCATCATCGCACATTGCCTGTTTCTCATTTACTGGCCTCCTTGCATCTGTTACATGTTGTTAAATCTGCAGTGTGTGTGTGTGTGTTCGTGTGTGTTTGTCTCTGAAACAGCTGTTTGGACAGGTTTCAACAAGCGAGGGAAGGAGTTTGCATGTGGACAGAGAGACAGACGGTGTAGTGAATCTCTTTAAAAAATACTAAAGGTTTGGCATCAGGGGGTGCAATGTTCAAATATCAAGGTTCTTGTCTAGTTCTTCATAGTTTTTATAGTAATGCGACAATTTATAAGACATTTTAAGTACAAAAAGGTCATGTCGTTGATTGGTGTTTGTCATTATGTTCTTTTTTTTCCCTTTAATTTTCAATTGACACCATTTTGCCAAGCAGTTGTGACCCTGGTAGTGACTGATCGAGATCCAAATAAACTAAAATGTGAAATAAATGATGGGAAAAGCTCGTTTTTTTTCTTTTTGTAACATATTACATATTATTTTCCTTTGTTGGAATTAAAACTGTGAAACCATGTGAGGGGAATCGTCCTTTAACAACTCAGACATCTGAGTCATGACCAGACTCTAGTTCTTTTACGAGGCTTTAACAGTTCTTTATATTGTAAAAAAGCACATTGTTTCCCTTTGAAAGAAATCAAGCAGAAATAAGTACCTGTAAAGTCTACTGGAGCAAATGTACTTTCCGTCACTAGAGAACAGAGAGATGGAGGGGTGGAGGAGGTTGTTTTTATTACCTTGGATACGAAGCACTCTGCGATGGCCACGGGGTCTGCGTTACACTTCTCAAGATCGTGAAGAAGGTCCCTGAATGAAACACATCGTATCAGAGAGAAATCAGCATCAGATGTGAAAATGTGCACGAATTTCTTCAACTTTGAACCACAGTGAATGTTGTTTTCTCTTCCTCCCTTGACACATGAACATAAACCGCTCTCCCACCATTCATTGTTCACAACAATCGCTGTGGATTTCAGGAGTAAGAGTCACCTCGGCGACAGAAATTAGGTCTTGGGGCACTCGGCGCTGAACAAATGAGAAACTTCCATGAATTCAAACAGGCTGCTCCCGTTTGTAGGTGTGTATGTGAGTATACACACAGTTGGGAAAAAATGGTCACTGCTGAAGTTATTGTTTCATGGTTGAAGCATGAGGTCATTGTGACCGCTTTAAACTGCTTTTACGCTTCCTTTTACTGGCCAGTTTGTGTGTGTGTGTGTGGCAGCTGAGAAATGAATAGCTGGGAGCGTGTTATGTTTGTGTGTCCAGACCACCAGGGCTGATGCTCGACTAGCCATCTCGTCTGGATGCAGCAAAAAAAAAAACCACACATTTTAGAGCGGTGCCGGAGGGGGAAAATATGCAGACGGCAATTGAATCTACACACTCACACACCCACACACCTGACTGCCACAAAAAAAGAAGAAAAAAACCCACCCCTTCCCAGAAATCAACAGGTGCCTCAGTCCAGTTTCACTATCAGCTGGACATTGTTTGAGTCTGACAGAGACAAAAGTCTTGAGTCAGTGTTTTTTTGTGAAGTCAGAGCTGTTTTTAGACCAAGTCCAAGTTGAGTCTCACTCAGGACAGTTGTCTAAGTCAAGTTTGAAGTCCCTCTCCTCCGAAATGGAAAATATCCTACAGGGGAAACCTCATAGTTATTTCATCTTTAATCTATAACAGAACACTGGCTGGATGAGGATCCACTTTACAAGAGTCGCTGCATATTTTTAACAATATTATGCAAGTATAAAACTGAGAAACAGACCCTCACACATGTGTTTTTAGAACAGGCTCAGGATATGAGACTTGAAGAGCTTCTAATAATAAGACCTGGAAGAACCAGTTGGTTGAAGGAAAGGAGGAAGTTTGTGTTTGATTTAAAAAAGAAATATATCCCGTTTTGAAGGAATGAATGAATGAATGGAGTCTTTGGTGTGAATGCAAACAGCAGTGTGGTTGGGTGTGAACTAGAATAAAGAAGCCAAACAAATATTCACAGTTTAAACTACACAAACTCTGCCTGTCTCTGTCTTACCTGGTTTCTATTGTTGCAGGATTTTTCAAAACACTGACATTGTCTTTGGCTTAAGTCTGAAGTAAATCCTGTCTCACAGTCGTCCATGTTCAGTCTGAGTTCCTATAGTTTTGGTCAGATTAGAGGCTCAGTCTGCATCACTCTGCTGTGTCTGTGTTTGTACCTGTTAAAGTGGTAGATGTCCTGGATGTTGCCGAAGAGGGAACCTTTATCCTCGGAGCTCAGGGCCAGTCGAGACTGGTTACTGATACACTCCAGGTAGTCCTGTGAGACAGAAACCAGTCATGTTAGACATTATACCTGGCATTTTGATCGGCACCGGCCTTGACACACACACACACACTACATATTTACAGCCTCCTCACGATGACTCCCACAGACTTCACCTCAGCCACTTTTAACACTCACTACTCCCTTGGGCTCTTGACTCCACTTTGCACCACTTCGACCAGACAGACTCATATTCCAAGTGCCCACACATAGTTTTGCTTATAACAGCGATAACGTGTTGGAAGGATGATTAAGAGCTTTTAGAGAGCTATTTCTATCCTTAAAGAAAAAAGAAAAAATTCTAATGTCTGTCCAGCATTTCTAAGTGGATCAAACTAAAGTTCACACTCTGAGTAAAAGGTCGACACAGGAAAAACTTGGTTGATGTAGTCGTGCACCCTACGGCTCAATCCATAATCTCCCATCTTGATCATCTTCAATTAATTAAGATTTGTTTTAACTTTTCCTGTGCATAACATGTTCATTAGCAGAGGGTTGGCACAAAAAATGTTATTTCACTCATCATATGTCAGAGCCTCCACATCACATCTCTGTTGTTTGGATTGCATTAGTCAACAGTAAGACTATAAACACTCTTAGTCAATATGAGTCTAGTTCTTATTTGATTTAAAGTGAGTGAAACTTTAAAAAAGAAACTGAATGTCTTGGCCTGCCACAGCATAGATAAACTCCGCCCACTCTCAGTGTGTTAATGCACTGTTTGATCCCTGTTGCTCTGTTTTGTGTAAACATCCTGATTAGAGGATAACGTCCCACCGAAGCCAGACTGATGCTGGGAAACAGAAGGTTTAACATGGGCCCTTGTTGAAAAACTGGTTTCGGTCTCGTCAGGCGGATTTAACTCGCAGTCTCTCTTATCACTGCCTCCATCGCTGCCATTAGTGAGGAGTGCTGTTAGGACTTGGTGTGATTAAACACCAGCCTCAGCTCTCACTCTTCCCTGCAGATAGAAAGTGAGAGGTGGAGAGAGACAGAAGAGCTCTGACTTAATGTTTCTTAAATCCTCTAATGCGTCAGTTCACACAGAGTTAGAAAGTGTGTCCACATACAGATCTCAGTATATGAATTTCACTGCACTGTGCACAGCTCTATAGTGAAACTGTGGCAGGATTAATTCAACTGATTCATAATGAAACTGTGGTGGGATTTACTCAGTTGTGGCCCCCCGCCCTGGGCTTGGGCACAGATTTTTTGAGGAACTTCCCTTCCCTTTATTTTGTCTTTACTCAGTGCTATTGTATTTTTGTACGAACAATCTCTCTTTCCTTTTCTTAGCACAAATGCACCAAGTCAAATTCCTCACTAGGTGATGATGACAGCTATTCTGGTTCTGAGAGGACGTCAGTGGAGGAGGCGGTCCTTTCGGGACAGATTTGCATTTGTGCTGCTAAAATAAAGGGGGCAGCTTCAAACGTGGGCAGATCTCAAACGCATCCTGAGAGCATCTTGGGAGCGTTCACACCTGTATTTATAGCTGACCCCTTGTGATCAGATCACCTGAGACGAGTGTTAATGCCAGGGTCTGAGCAGGGCCTCACCTCCCTGTGTGCAGACAGCTGATGATTATGTTCATGTATTATTACGTTTATATATATATATTCTGCAGCACTTCTGATTCTCTGTGAGAGCAGGAAAGCAGTTAAGCACTACACTGTCATTACATCCGCTGCTTCTTGCTGCTGCAGGCTCTGTTTTTGTTGCTTTTTTATTCATTCCGGGCACCATTAATTTGTCATAATGTGTTATGTATGTTGTTTACACTCCACATCATGTAATCATAGCTGTGAATCAATAAAAATCTGAAACCAGAATGAGTCAGAGTCTCTGTGCCTGTCTGTCTGCTGCCTCCTGCTCCTTTGACTCACTTACAGACGGGTTAGAAACCGATAGGATCTGTTCCCGCAGGCAGCTAAAAAAAGTTGCTAACCCAAAACACAATTACACATGAGGAACACGTGAAACACTGATGCACAAACACACGCAGCTCATCTCAACACAACCCCAACAACACCAGATACGGGATTTAAAGCGTCCCGGTGGCAGCACGGTGAACAGTTTTCAAACCAGATGACACTCTGTAACTGGGCCGGACAGGCATTTACACGTCTGAGAAAAGTACCAGGCTGCCCTCAATATGCACACACACACAAACACACACACACACCCTCAGATCATCTCAGCACACACACACACATCCCATGTGTCTATTTGCTTTACTTCCAGTCTGCTGCTGCGGTTTCTCTGCTGTGTTAATGTTTTATGTATTGAGCTATTATTATCATTATTATTATTATACACACTGAGCCTGAGCAACAGTCCATTTAACTGTGTTTGGTTAGGAGAAAGGAGGGATATAAAAATGACAGAGATGAAATGATGTCAGCCGAAACAAGGAGTGGAGGGTTAAGTGAATAACAGCCATCCTCGATGTTTGGGGGGTTTAAGAGCTTTAGGCCATGCAGGATTTGAGTTTTTGAGGAATTAAGTTAAACAATGAGACTTGAATAAGACGCGCTCATATATTCTGGGCTTGCCCACTTATCCAACCATATTGGCAAGAACTTGCTGAAGAAATTCAGTCAATCCTTGGTTTAAAAGTTGATTTTTCTTTCATCACGTTATACCTGGGTAAATTCCCAGTTGGACTTATGGCTCAGGACAACTATCTTATATAAGTGCTTTTGGCTGCAAGCAAAAAGGCCATTACACGGAAATGGCTGCAGACAAATTTGCCATCAAAGAATGACTGGATCACCATTGTCAACGAAATACATAGTGCATGGAAAAACTGACCTTTATCCTAAGACTACGAGCTGAACAGTTTACCAAGTACTGGGAAAAGTGGACTTCATATTCTCTAACGTGTAACTCATTATCTGTGTGAATGATAACCCCATTTGCTCTAATGTATGCCCTATGTCAACCTTGTCAACCTGTCTGTTCTATATGATTCTGTTTTCTCTCTGTTTTATGTTTCATTGTTTGTCCTTTATTGTTGAAAAAAAGAATTGAAAACTTAAAGCAGAAGTAAGTGGTCCGGTCGTTTTCGCTAATGCTGCGTTCCAGGCAGGCTTTTGAAATCGTAAATTACAGCTTCAAGTCACAACTTACGACTTTGTAGCGTTCCAGGCAACCCACTCGTGTTTTTCCGACCTGTTTTACCGGTGAAAGTCACTATAACGGCCACTCGTAACTTCCGACCGGTGAACTCGTACCAGATCGAACTGGTACCACTTCACGGTCGGAAAAATACGAGTTTCCTTGAACGCACCATAACAGTCCTCGTCCCTACGTCGCCACATTCACGGCGTTCCTTGGCTGCACACACAGCCCTGCATGCCGTTCTCTCTCCTCATTGGATAAAAACTGTAGGATACGATGAATGTTTTCTCCTCGGCTCAGAGCAGAGGGACTGAGAGACCCGTGTTTCAGTCCAAACACTCTATGTAAGTGATTGCTGTCGGAAGATATAACTATTTAAGACTTATATTAACACAAATATATCACTTACTTCTGCTTTAACAAAAAAAAAGTAAAAAAAAAAAAAAAAGAATAAGACGCGCTCACAGGCAGGTTGGCGGTTATGTCAGGGAGGTCATATCAGGAGGTTGTGTTTAGATTTAGTTGACTATCGTAGGTAATGTGTAAGGTGATGCTTTATTAGCCGTGGGTCACAGATCTGACCCGGCCTGACCCAGTCACTCAACACTCAGCCAGAGCCTGACTGGTCCCAACAATGGGCAGCACTCACACACACACACGCACACACACCTTCAGGTACACTCCCCTGCTAAGTATCAGACATAACATGTACAAACTTGATACTTTCTCATGTTAACTATTAACCTCCTCAAGTACACACTCCTTCCCCTTCACACCAAACACATCCCTCACTCACAGTAGGAAGTCGCTCCTCCAGACAATGCAGAGCGCAAACATTCAGATCTCATTACTTAGACGTTTCATTCTGCAGCAGCAGGCCAAATGATGTTCAACGTTTAACTTCCAAATTCCTGGTCAACATCAAATGGGCCTGGCTGCTGGCAGCAAGCGCCAAATATCAGAGTGGAAAAAGTAAAGAGGCAGCAGAGGCGAGGAAGAGGAGGGAGAGGGAGAGGGGAAAAAAGATCAGAGCTCTGGCACTGAGGTGGTTTTTTTTTTTCTTTTTTGCGGAAGACGGATCTGCCTCATTACACGCAACCGATCGAGCCGGGAAGGGGTGATCACACAGAACTAACAAACAATCCTCACGAGAAGAAATGTAAGGAGGCACCGAGAGCTCGATGCATATGAGGAAAACATGATCACCTTTTACTTTTCAGCATCTTTTAATTCATTTTTATTGAGTTCTTGTGTCAAATATTTGCCCATATTTTGTTTTCTGAGGATATCAACTGACGCCGCTGCTTGACAGGTTCATATCTCCTGCTCTACGTCAGCACATGAGCATATGTTGTCCACAACACCGCTGTTGCTGCTGCTGACAGATAAAACACAGGTGAGCCCAGGAGAGTCTGGGTAAATATTTGCGTTGAGGCCGCCACACCCTCTTCCACTGCAGGAAGCAGCACGGGCAGAGGGATTAGTGAGACGGCGGCCGGCGTATAGGACAGTGCTGCTAACAGATGGGTGGACGCTGTGGCTTTTTGCTGCTGACCAGTTCTTCTTCCTCTCTGTGTTAAAAGCTCTATTCACACAGACGGAATCGGTGCAATCCATCCTCTGTGCACTCACTGGAACCGTCATTAAAAAGGGTGAAGAAAGGCTAAATGCATGTGAGGAATTAGCTGTCCTGCCGTCTAATTGAGGTCGTCCAAAGGGGCTGGGTGGTCTGGTCTGATACACTAATGGCAGCGCGGTGATCTGCAGAGGAGAAGGGTTGTTAAGTGCAGTTCCTAAGCTCTGTTCAGTGTTTTTCTAACCCACTTTGGACACTGTTATCTCCGAGCTAAATCCCTCTTCCTACCTTCCTCTCTCTTTCTCTCTGTCTCTCTCGCTTTTCCTCACCTCCTGAACGAGGGAGGAAAGGAAGGAGGATCAGGAGAGGGTGGGACATCGATCAGGGGTGACAGGCCAAAACCACAAAACCCAAACCCTACTCCCTGTACTTATCATGTCTCTTGGGAATATGAGTTTCCTGCTTTCTTTCTGACAACAGCCATTCCCTGTATGAACCTTTTTAACCCTAAATCACACACACATACACACACATACATAGTGGACCATGAACCAATAGCCTAGAGTAGGAAAGGAAACACTGTTTGAGGAGGAAGATATTGGAAACTAACAGGCAAGGCTCCAACACACGCATGTTCATGCGCATGCAAACCACAACAATTTCCACACAAGTTTTTAGTCATCTCACACCACAAACAAGTCAAATTTAGCTGCAGGACACAAATACAAAACACACTTCACATGTGTGTTGCACATTGGAGCGCAGACTACATAAATGTTATGTTTCAGAGAAAAGGAGCTGAACAGAGAAACGAAGAAGAGAAAGAGAGAAAGCAGAGCAACCTTTGATTCAAACCACAACGCCCAATCTTTAACAAAGCCACTAAACCGGTGACTACAGGTAATGTGTATCCTCGCAGTTCAAAGCCAACCTCACAAAAAGAGTGTATTTGTCTGAGTGTGTGTGCATACAGTTATGTGTGTGTGCTTTAAAAAAAAAAAAAAAAAAGAAGTTTTGAATGTGCGCCTGTGCCTGCAGCACAAAAGGCGCTGGTATCGTGTAACTCGGCCAAACCCCGCCCGCCAACGCAGGTGACCTTATTGTATTGACAGTTTCTCGCAAGCAACGAGCTGTGTGGGTCACGTGCGTGAGGAAAAGCCACAAAAGGCACTAAAAGGATGTGTGTTATCTGGTGAACTAAAAGCTTCGAGTTCCTCCTGAAAAGGCCGAGGTCAAGCGGGCGCTGGACAGAAACACATTTATGACGTCCAACTGCTGCTCGGAGTTAAACCGGGTCAGCTGGTGGGAAAGGTTTCAGCTCAGTCCTGACTGAGAAAGACAGGACCCAGAGAGGTTATAAACTTTTTCATTTGATTGATGTTTGTTCAATTCAAACAGTGGTTCCTCACCTAGGGGTCACTAGATAAGTGTGAGGGGTCGAGAGATGATTAACAGGAGGAGATAGGAAGAGAAAAACATATTTCAGTCATTTTTGTTGAATTATCTTCAATAATTTTGCCTCAGGTCTCGAAAGAAAACAAGAAAAAATCTTTTGTTTGGTTCTGAACCACCGTGAGCTAAAAAGAAAGTTGGGAATCACTGATTAAAAGTCTTGTGTGAAAGCTGAGAACTCACATTTGGAGCTGATATAACCTGCAGAATCACTAATTTGTTCAAGATCTTCAAAATGTGATGTTCTGCCAGATGTGCTGATTCACCTTTGATGTTCCTCCCACATGTAGGATCCCTCTGATCCATCTGCTTCTAGTTTCCTACACAGGTTGTGTTTCATATAACCATAATGTTTTTTTTGTCCCTTACCTCTACAATGCTCCGCAGGTCCTGGACGTACGTTCTCTCTGTGTCCATTATCTCCTGCACCACTCGGTCCACATATGTCCTGGGTCCCTGTCCCGTCCGCTCCCCTCCCTCTGGACTCAGCTCGGGCTCTGAATGTTCTGTCGGAGTCTGTTCGCTGCTCTGTCTCCCTTTCCCCCTCCCCGTGTCCGTCCCTCTATCATTTCTGTCCTCTTCCTCCCCGCATCCCAGCTGCCGGGCCGGGACCAGTTCCAACCGGATCGCCCCGGAGTCCCGGTCCGTGCTGGCCGGGCCGCAGTGAGGGGCGGGGACGAGGGTGGAGCGGCTGCCCAGCGAGCAGTGGCTGTCCCGGGAGGAGGCGGACGACGAGGTGGAGCTGTAGCTGATGGGCCTTTCGGCGCTGTCGGGCGAGGAGTCCATGCTGAGGGCAGAGCAGTAGCGCGAGGAGGCGTGGCGGAAGGCCGGGTTGCGGAGGCAGCGGGCCGGGATGTCAACGGAGCTCAGGACAGAGCCAGAGTCCGGGACTTCAGGAAGAGGAGGCAACGCATCGGGCAGGTAGTTATAATCGTCTGGAGAGGAAACAAGAGAGAGACAGAGGTTGTTGTTATGCTGTTATTTAAATTTCTCTTTTCTTCAGTTCCTGTTGGATGTCTAAGGCGCACTGAGACTATAACAGTGATACACAGTCCCACAAAAACAGTTACACACCACTGAACATGGAACCACTAGACTGACCAATCAAACTCTGGCTTTTAAAGGGATAGTTCACCCAAAATTCAAATTGCACTTATTATCTACTCATTATCACCATCATTGTTTGTAGCAGAAGCTCCTCTTCCTGGTTCGTCCAAATTGGACTTCCGCTACAAACAAGCTTGAAATATAGACTTGTTTAATTTTTTTCGGAACAATTTTGCATTTCAGGGCTTCAATACAAGACGGACATTACATAGGAGCGCATGGACAGGTATTTGGATGTTTTTTGGTGTGTCTTTTTGTTACAAAGAAAAGTGGTATCCATTTGCAACCGTTATATGGACATGCACTGCTACGCTGAGCCCTCCTGTAACTCAGAGAAGCCACGGAGGACTCTGAAACTTCTCCCAGCCCTTAGTCGACATGAGGGTGAGTAGATAATGAGTGCAATTTGAATTTTGGGTGAACTATCCCTTTAACTTTGTGATTATTTACTTTTTTCATCCTTGAAAACTTACAGATGTTACGATCCAGACCAATGCATCAATGTGGTGTCGTTAATCTGAACTACTATATATGTGGTCTAAACAACAGCTCTGCTTACATGCAGTTGTCATGTTAATTATGATGCCTTGGTATAATTACTGCAAACAAATAAGACCGCAGTCTAGACCATCGGCACTGTTGTCATCGTGTTTCAAAATAAAATTCTGCACAGACAATACTCGTCGTTTCTGTTTGAAACAATGATGTTCGAGAACGACGTCGACTTCCAGATTCTCTTTCCTGTGTCTATCTACCTTCGAAAACCATAACGAAACCTGCATGAGCAAGAATTTAATTGATGCAGCCCAAAATATTAAACTTGTCTTTGAAAACACAACTTTTAACAGGAAATCAAATGGGCAAAATGAGAAAAAAAGAGCAACCGGGGAGAAACTCCAAAGGATGGATGGACAAGCAACTACTAATGAAGTCAATATGTGAAATAAGAAGGAAACAAATGGTCAAATCTAAGTTGTTTACGATAATAATTTATCCCTCAAGACGCTGAACTGATTTATTGATGCTAGAAAGCTGCCGAGGCCGTTAAAATTCAAATTGAACTCACACATTCAAAAGGAACTCACTGACCCTTTTTCAAAGTCAGCATTTAAAAGAGTTACTGTATACAACTTCTAAACACTCACAATACCACTTTCATATTCTGACAGTCCATCTGTTTAGCAACGCAATTCCTGACATTCCTGCTGACCACAGTCTGACTGACCACCCGCCATATGAGGACCACTGGCCCTGACAGATCTGTCCTCAGTTCCACCCAAACTGCTCTTATACATGGGGCCTCGCTCTGTGACAACACACACACGCACAAATACACACAAGAAACAGAAACTTTTGATTTCTGGAGTATTTGTGTGAATGGTTTAAGCATTTTTCCAGCGAAACAGAGCTTAATGACAAGATTAACAGTGTAATACTGAGAAGACTCCGCTCTCAGGCGATGAATGAAGGCCCTTTTTCCATGGGAGACGCACACAAGTTTGTGTGTTTGTGCGCGCTCGTGTGCGTGTGTGCAACTACAGGAGTCTATTTGGCGTCAAGCCGGTGCCAAACTGGCTCACAACCTTGTGTCTGTGGAGAGATCCGTTAAGATATGATTACCGGCTCCCAAGGCCCCACAGTCAGGCCAGCTGAAGTGAAACCACACATGCAGCGTATCAGACAGAAGCTTTCCAAGTTTCCCTCAGCGTTTGCCAAGGTCTCGCTTCATACAAAGGCCAGCTTTGACGGGAAGAACAGGGAGCAAATAAACACAGCCAACAGGCAAACAGGCAAGGGAAGGACAAGATGAGAGAGCCTCATTCCAGATCTTTATAATCAAAGCTCTCTATAGCAGTGACCCGGCAGCTCTGGTGTTGTGGCAACACGGAGCCCCAGTGGCCTATAGTATAGGACGGTGTGGCCTCAGTGCTCACCCTAAACCCGTCTCGCTTCAAAGCACCACAGATCACAGGCTCAGGTTCAAAAACATGAAACGTGAAACTGAGAACAAGCTCAAAGAATCCCGGTACAAACCCGCTCTCTCACCTTTCAAATAGGTACCTCGGAGGGCTTTTTGCTATGGCGACACCTCTTTTGAGGGCACTTCGGCAAGCGGGCGTGTTTGTTCGGCCGGTCTGTGATGAGAAGATCATAGGTTTGTGGCAACGGCTGCTTCATGGATACCAGACATGTTTCCCTTGTGAACATGTATTTAAGTTCAGAAAAGCAGCATTAGCTCATTTATAGTTGTGATTGTAGACACCCAGATGGTTCAACTCTGTTTTCCTTACTCGGATGAGAAGACCTATCACATGTCTGTGTGTGAAGCTAATCATATCGGGTTGAAACCACCTGGCCAGTTTGATAGATACAAACCTAACAGGTCTGTTTCTCATCACTGAAATATTAATAGCGTTTTTCAGAGGAAGTCAATTCCCGGTAAAACTGTCTCTCAGATGGGAACTCAAGTGTCGCGGTGCAACAGTAAAGGAAGAGTCATGATGCTCTGAATCACAGCTTTCTCTACTTTTAATTTTTCTCTGCTGGCGTGCCAAGAAAAGCAGGAAGGAATTGGAGCGTCCAAAAACTGAAGTGGCATGAAACTTTATTTCCCTCAGACAAGATTGGAACTGATTCACAGTGCGTGTGTGTGCACGCGTATGTGTGTGTGTGTGTGTACGTCCATCCGAATGCTTGCACTCCGCAGTCTGACCCACTTTTTAACAATTACAGATCAGAAAGGAGAAGGAATCTGGTGGGTGAAAACAACACACACTCACACAAGCTCAAACCAGCAGCCTTGGCTTTTTCGATAAGCAGCACACTGCTTTCAAGTTACCATACACAATGCACAAAGGGTTATATTATATCACGCACTATGACATTAATGGGTAACTGACCATTTTCTTTTGCCCTTTGACTAATCTGTGCCATATCCTCCTTATCACAGTAGGTGATGTATGTGAATCTTTAGTGTATGCAAGTTTCACACCCTATCATCACCCTAAAGATAACACCACCCTGAGGTAATAACTTAATGGTCCTCACACCACCTTTTTGCAGCTAGATATGTGCAGTGCGACCATGCACACGTGCAACCTGCGCGCACACACACACACACACACACACACACACACACACACACGCACACACAGAGAGTAAATACAGAAAAACTTGTGTTTCCGTTTGCAGTGAAACCCAAACATCACAGAGAGAGATTGCTCCATCTTGTGTTTGCCCAGCCCCTCCTTCCCACCTTCCAGCCTCATGTTTGGGGCACACTGTGGCCGTTTCCTGGGTGAACTGACTCTTGTATACACACTCACACACACACACACACACACACACACACACACACACACACACACACACACACACTGCACCCCCCACCCTCCTTTCTCAACACACACACACACATCAAGAGAAAGGGCGAAGATGGCCGGGCTTTAGTTACCTCCTATCCAGATTATATTCAACCTGATCCTTGTAAATGATCTCTAATTACGGTCCCAAGCATGCAGGTTAGGACTGTTTCTCCTCTGTGTGCGCGCATGCATGTGTGTGTGTGTGTGTGTGTGTGTGTTTGTGTGTGCATGTGAGGATTAGGATAGTGTGTGAGGGCTGCGTTTCCTGCCAGACTGAGAGAAGAAGAGGGAGAGAGGGTGAATCAGCCAGTGCCTGCCTGAGCAACCTGTCTTCAATCTCTGGTTTTCATTTAACTTGAAAATAAAAGCCCTACAGCTGCTTTGCTATTCAGACAAGTTTAATATGTTGAACATCAGGCTCGTCTGGAAGGCAAACGGCACGAACCAGGAGGAACCAGATTGAGTAGTGAACAGATGATAAACACAAGATGGTAAAAAAAAAAACACTGGCGAACTATGTGTGGTGTTTTATTCCTCAATAGCAAAAAAAAAGCTGAATTTCAAGATTTAAAAAATACATGTTACTCTATGTGTGCTATTTGATGATTAAAAACTAATGGCAGAAATGCAAATCAAAGATCATCAGGGAAGGGACATGCCATTTCAGGTGCCAACACTTAAACAGATAAATACTTCGAGGGGGTCTGGCACGTATTCAGCAGCTCATCTGGATTGCATCTACATTCCTGTCTTCATTTTCGATTTGGGGATTCGTTTTTAGAAGTGAAGTCAGCCACATTTACGATAAAGCGCAATCGGCTTCCTGTGACGGGAAGCAAAACTATTTTGCACGGGAACATAAAAGGAAAAATAAAACATGACACAATGACAATTGAAGACACCAAGACATACAAATGTTGAATCTTCCATCTGCTCTGATGTAATCATCCACATATACAGATGTCAAACAGACTACACCACATAAAATGCTTCCAGTCAAGGGTAAACTATCAACAGAAGTCAATTCCTCTAATATGGCTGTGACACATGCACATACATGTGGACTTCCAGTCGACAGGTTGGTAAAGCTTCACCACCAGTCCAGCCAGGTTTAATGACTCATGCTGCACTTAACTTCTCCAGATCAGTCGCACACTTTATGGTCTTTGTCCTGGAGTGGTCAGCAAACAGCTGTGAGCACCCTCATCTCTTTACGGCCCCCGACGGTCCTCACAAGTAGCTCAGGCAGCACAAACAGCAGCGCGGTGAGTGCTCCGAAATGGGTTGCGTGAACATCCAACAGTATGTGGACGTTTTAGGCCGTAAACCAGCTGAAAATATTTCAAAGTATTATGTCATATGCAGAGGCAGGACCGGCAGCTGCGAAACATTCCTCGTGTTTATTTTAAGCTACATGGCATCCCTAATCATTGGGTTTAAATCACGAGTAATAAACTGACAATGTGTAGTATGCCGCGTCCAGCAACAGAGCCTTACACGCGACTTCCAGGGAGTATCCCCTAAGTAATAAAACACAATCCCAGAAATATCAAAGGGAAGAAGGCTGTAGCTTTTGGAAAATACCCTCTTGGTTTGGCTGAGGTCGAAAAGCTCACATTAGATTCGGCTGAACTTTGGAAGGCATGTCCGCGCAGAGCAAGGACCGTGTTGTGCAAAACAGAAGCAGAAGTTCGGTGCCAGTATGAAGACCTGAGATTGATTACAGTGACCAATAAAGGGACAGATATGCTGTGGGTTTAGAGCTACAACAGATGTTCACATGCTTTACTCCATGCTACGTTAGGGATCTGCTTTCAAAGCCCCTACAAAGTATTCATCCATGCAGATGTTTAGAGTCACACAGATGCAGAAAGTACAGATGTTCAAATCCTTCAAGTCTTTAATGAAATCACCAAGAGATGAAGATGAGTCCAAAAACAATACCTGCTGCACCAAATGACTGAAAATGTAATTTCAAAAGAAGCAAATTGCATATTATTTGCATAAACAGAACTAAGACCAATGTCTCCAAACCACTTGAACAAGTAAAGTTCACTCTGGGTATTAGAGACAAGACGTTACATCGATGAGGAGACACCAGGACAACAGGCTCCATCAGTAAACTGACATGCTGTATTGATGCCATTTCTCTCCTTCTTTTCCACTCTTCCTCTTGCGCTTCCGCTTTCTCCCTTGCTCCATTTTCCCTGATGTCAGTTCCATCAAATTCCCAACAATGTTCCTGCCACCCGCTTGACTCCTGCCTATTCTCCTCCTTCCCCTACTTCCTGTTATATACGTTCACACTCCAAATGTGTTTGGCAGGTCATAAAGAAGCTCTGCCACCTACACTGCGTCCATATGAGCTCCACAGGACATTCCTACGGGCTCAGACCATGCCCCTGCAAGCATATACTTTACTATGTAAAAATACACACAGACCGGCCTGTGTATTTGGCTACAGACCACCAAGGCTCATATTTGCATTCGGAGCACATGTGCTGGTATCGCTCCCTATGCACAGTCAAATTACTGAGTCTTGTCTGCAGGCGAGGTTGTGATTGTACAGTTACGCAAGAGGAAATCACAACAATTGTTTAGTGTTATTATTTTTTGTTCTTAGAGAATAATTAGGGTGGTTTCAAATCCTTTTAATTGCTTTGATTGTAACTTAAAAACAAGCTATCGTGGGCGTATTTCAACCAGGGGACTGAAGATCCAGTGAGAATTGAGCAAATTTAAGGAAGCAAAAGCCTGAGAAAGAGCAGACCTGTGACTTATTAGGTGATACGCAGCACGGTTTGTGTCAAATTTGTATCGTCACATGCACAATTTGGTAGAAAATAGCTGCATATCTGATCTCACGGAGGCTGGACCATCTGAGAACGACACACACTGACAAAACACAGCCACGCTCGCCCAGTAAAATCCATCGTCACCTTTTGGTCAGTGACCAGCTCCTCTGAGACGCAGACTGATAACATAGTAAAAACCAGCTGTAATATCTAGTTGGAAATGACCTAAATGAAGGGTAGAAGACTTGAGGCTTGTGTCCCACAGGGGAGTGAGCTAACCACACACTCAGTACACCTCATGGATCCTTTAATCAACCTTGTTTGTCGGTGTGTGTTCTTGTTTATGCTGCAGCAGAGCGGCCAGATGTCAACCGAGTTCAATGCCGTGCAGCTTATTGCTGAGAACGCAGAGGAGACCGGAGGATGTTTTTTCATCAGGTTGCAGTCCTCGTTGTTGTTTTGGCAGCATCTTGGTTAGTTCGCGAAAGAAAAGAAAAACTGAGAATGGCGAGAGAAGGACATGTGCGACTTCGAATGAGTGAGAAATGAGGAGGAGAGGACACAGAGGAATGAAAGTAGGAAGAAAAGATGAGAGGAAAGGCCAAAGGTCAAACACCACCCACTCTCTTGCTTTTTCTCTTTTCCATTTCCCACTCGCTCTGTCTCATTCTGAATCCTGCCTTTTGTAGTGCTTTAACCCTTTAACGTCTACGCCACCTTAAACCAATTCACCCCGTTCCCTCGGCGCCTAAACCTTCGTCTTTTAAGGTGTCAGAGACAATTTTCAGAGTTTTTTTTTTGTTCCCCCTGCTGCAGCCTGTGAAGAGACTCTGCAGAACAATGAAGCATCGAAAAAGTCCTCGCCGTCTGTTTAGTTACGGCCTCACGTCTTTCGTCGTGTCCACTTAGGGTCAGTCTCTGCTTCTGATAGAGACGCAGGCTTGATCCCAACTGACGCTAAGGACCTTAAAGTGTCACTCAGGATTTCACACCGCAGCTGAACGACTGCAGAGGCGGAAAGACAGACAGAGACGGAGACAGAGACGGAGAGGATGGGGGACAAAGACAAAAAACCTGCACTGGCCAGGACATACATTATAATGCAGATGTTTCAGAGGACAAACTAGAGAGGACATTTCTCCTTTAATGTGCAGCTGAACCCGCTACCAAAACTTTTTCTGGACAGTATTTTGAACATCTCCACACAGACAGAAGTTTTAAACATGACGTGAGACTTAACACGCTCCTGTGGTTTCACAGCCTCACAAAACACGCTCTGAGTAAACCACACACACAGCCGGGAGGCTAATTAGCAACAAATGATGAAACGTTCCCCGTGCACAGGCACATTCGCACATTTTATGCCGAGATTAACACTCTCCTCCTGTCCCCAGGTTGTGTTTATGTGGAGGAGGAGGAGAAGCCAAACCTCCGGTGGCGATCCTCCTGTTTGTTGTTGACACTGAGGACATCGGTGAGGAATGTGCGGTGTGTGGGGGGGAAAAAAGAAAATATGTCCACCCTCAAACTTACACCGCCCCCTATTTTCGGACGCATTCACTCTTTCACCCGCCCTTGGGACACCCGTGCGACCCTAACTTACTGCACACACACACACACACACACCCTAGCCCCCCTCTCTTGAGTGTGACACACTAGCCTCATTCTCTGGCCTGATTGGATCTCAGCCCAGGGAGAAAAGATCAACACCCATCTCTTTGCATCCACCTCAGTCTGCTCCGACATCGCCCTGCACACACACACACACACACACACACACACACACACACACACACACACACACACACACACACAGAAGCACAAGATTAAGATAAGAAAACTATTGATTTGTTTAGCTTTCTCTAAATTGACCTGCCCAAACCCCCTCTACCCTCCACCCATGAAGCCTCTGTGGGGAGGCAGTTTCTCGCACGTGACTGCTCAGGATGGATGGTGGTGGAGGAGGGAGGGGAGGAGGTGGGGGGGCAGATGTCCTCTCCCAGAGGACTGGCCATGCAGGCTAGCAGGGTGGTGGGAGGAGGAGGAGGAGGAGGAGGACGGAGGGGTCCATTGTCTCCAGCACCTCTAAACCAAAGAGTTTGCTCTAAACAGTAATTATTCCCTCCTCCTGTTCTCTCCTCTGCTCTGCTCTTCTCTACCCCCCCCCCATTTGTAGCCACAACCAACTCCTCTAACAGCCACCCCCCCCCCCTCCCTCACTCCCCACTCCCCCAACTGTTGCCCTCCAGGCTCTAATTTGGGTCACAGGCTGCAGAATGGCATCTCAACACTCACTCACACCCTGCACGAAGGAAACTGACACATGCATGTGCCCAGCCTTAAGAGAGACGAGGAGTTAGAAAACAAAAGTGGAGCAGAACAGAAAAACTTTGTTCCACCTTATTTATTTATTTATTTAAGGTCAATTAAAGAGACAAGAAGCTTTGCACCAAATGTATCGACTGTGTTTCCCTGGATGAACACAAACAAATGTAGAGAGTAGAGACATCTTAAAAATGTCTACATCCCCCACATTAACACCACCACCACCCTAATAGATAAATTCCTCCCCCAAAACTGGACTTCACAACCCCCCAGTGTTGTGGAGGAACAGCGAGGAGCCTGTGTGTGTGCACCACCATCATCATCATCATCATCTCAGCATCATTAGGAATTTAAACCAGCGACGCTTCCAGGAAAGCAAACACGCTCCATTCAACACCGTGGGGGTGAGAAAACAACCAGAGGACGCTGTTCATACAACGGCCCTGCCGAGAGATGGACGCTGTGAGGACGCTTCACACAGCGCTGTCAGCTCAGGGGAAAAATATCACACACACACACACACACACAGACACCGCACAAAAGAGCCACCAACACAAACAGCAAAAACCATCAGAGACCAGTGAGTCGACCTCCTTATTTACCAGTTGGTGTCTTGATGTTTGATCAGTTACCACTTGAAGAGAGACACTTTTCATACTCTGGGATGCCACTTTTCTTCTTTTGAAATAATCTTTTAAAATCATTCAACAAATTTCCAGTGCTTGGTTGATTTGACTAAATAGAAGGAAAAATTATGTTTCGAGCCCCTTTGATGAGGTGAGTGTAGACAGGGAGCACCTTTGACAGCAAAATCTAATCCAACAACATGAATGAATCACTTCAGCTCTGGGAAAACCTGTTGGAAATTCACTATTTATTCCTGAAAAAAAAAAGATAAAAGAAGAATCTGCTGCTTACCGGTCGGCATGGTGGCTGGGTTTGTCTCTCCTTTGACAGAAATTAATTAAGAGTTTTTTAAAGGCGCGAGTCTGAAGGGTGAAAGCAGGACTTCACCCAGAGTCTCACATATCCAGAGTAATCCAAACAGTATTCCCAGTGAAACCTGAAGATTCCCCTTAGATTTCCCAAAGTCTCTCAGTCATGGTGAATCCTCTCTCCTGGGAGCAGACGTGCAGTCCGCTCCTCCAAAATACAAACAGGACCATACACTCTCAGGTTGTGTTTTCTTCCTGAGCGCACACATAAACACAGACACACACACTCACACACACCACACACTCCTCTGGCTGAGCTGAGGTGTTCCTTCTTTTTCTTTCTCTCACTTCAGTTTGCCGAGGATCTCCTCTGGCTGCCTCTCTCCCTCCTTCTCCCTCTCCCTCTCCGAAACACATCAACTGTGTGCATGTGTGTGCCTTAAAGTGTTCATGTGTGTGTTTGCAAGTGTATGTGTGTGTGTGTGTGTGTGTGTGTGTCAGAGTGAATGGCCTCTGCTCTCTCCTGCTCCCTCCCTGCTGGGTATTCCCCTCCCCCTGACTCCTCCTCCCTCTCTCCCGCAGCAAATTACAAGGAGCTGGGAGTTCCACATCAAGTGCCTCCTCTTCTCTTTCCTCCGTTTCTTTCCCTTCTTTTATCTTTTCCCCCCTGTCTCCTCTTCTTCTTCTTTTTCTTTTTCTTCTCCTCCTTCTCCTCTCTTTCCAAAATCAAACTTTTAGCTTGGCTTGCGACGCTAAGAGGGCGGGCGACACCTTTTGTGTGTGTGCGTCTGCTGCACGCTCAGCAGGCAGCTGAACTGCTGCTGTTATAGCGCACAGCTCCAGAGATCACACGCGTACACACACTTTACGAGGCAGCAGAGGGAGGGTGTGTGTGTGTGCGTGAGTTTGTGTGTGTGTGTGTGTTACGCCTGATCAATAGGCCGGGAGCCAGCTCAAACAAAAGCTCCTCGTCCACTGTGAGACACTGCACTGCTCATTGTGTCCCAGATCAGAGAAAGCCTGGACAAAATGAGTGCACAAAAACGTCTGAAGTAGGAGAATTAGCAAGAACGGTGTAATTTTTCACCAGATACAAGACAGTATATGAATGAATGAATGAATGAATGAATGAATGAATGAATGAATGAATGAATGAATGAATGAATGAATGATGGAATGTGCACAGATGAGCTCACAAGCTGTGAAAGTTGTTTCCAACTTTTCTGGGGGTCTTGTGACCCTTTAAAACAAAACCACGTTTACTTATACGTCTGGTTTTAGGTCACAAAGACTTGAGTTTCAGGACTCACATCAATATTATTCCTTATTCCCCTTTTCAATCCCACACTTTGTGGAATACAGCACACTTGTTGCAGTGAATCTAAAAGCAACACCATGTTCATGTGGTGCTGTGGGGTGTATAGGCTTTAATTAAAGATGCCATTGAGTTCCACTGTGGTGACTGTAGGATCATTTGTGGTGTTTTCAGAAGATAACGTCAGGATATCTTGTCCTGTGGAACTTCCCCAGCATAATTGGTGGCACAACTTTGCCTAAATAAAAAAAAAAAACCCAGCAGGAAATAGCGTATGATGTCTTCATACCCGGCTCTATCTGCTTGTGATTTCCCACTCTCCACCCGCACACATGCACTGGTTGTGATTAGATGCAGCTTTCGTTTCCTTTGTTTTAATTAAAGGCATGAGGAGCTGAGATGATTCAATAATTCACATGAAAAGGTGAGAGAAAAGTTTGGCAGAGTGAATATAACTCTGTCCACATCAGGAACCGCTGCTCCACTGTATAAAGAGTTATAACTCATGGCAGGACAAGTGTCCCATACGGAGGACACACGTGAGACAATGGGCCCTCAGTCTCACACACTAAAGCAAATCTGTCGACTATTTGTCGTCCCCCCTTTTAAAGACAGGGACTGGTCCCATCAGCATGAGGTCCTGCTAACACCCCCGCCCCCCCGCTCCTCACCAATACAATTACCCAGAGACCCCCTGGACTACCCTCTCTCTCTCACACACACATACACACAAACACACACACACCAGATCCCAAGAAGCACAACCCCTCTCTCTAATGGTCTGAGGGTCCGTTGACCCACGAAGCCCCTAAACCTCCTCTCCGAATCAAAACACTGCCCAGCTGCCCCTCCCTCTGCCACCTCAACCTCTCTCACACACACACACGGTCCATAATGAGCACCTTTAGCTTGGCAAACACACACACACACACACACACACACACACACACACACACAGAGCATCTAAACTCCTCAGTTCAGCCAAGCACGACCTGTTGCTGACAGAAACCTCCAGCAGCAGCCTGGCTTATCTGATGCCCCCCACCCCCTCCCCCTGCAAGAAAATCCACCACAGAAACAACCTCGTACTCGATATGACAATATGAGCTGAAATACATGTAGATGTAAAGCACGGTGCTTTAAAGGAGGGATGACAGTGGCGGCAGCAAGACTCAGGCTATTGATAAAATCAAAGATTAACTCAGTGTTTTGGCTGTGGTTATGATCCGGCAGCAGAAAACCCACTTCGCCAGCCCGTCTGGAAGAGGGGGGGGGATTACAACCAGCTTGTGTTTGGTGCTGTGATGATGACTGTTTTCATTACTCACAAGGGTTTGTCTGTAAAGTATGAGAAAATCTTGACAAAAGCCAGAGGCCAGGTGTCGTCTTCAGTCCGATGACTTCATGTTTGACCTTCCAACTATCAAAGATACTGAGTAAAACACAGAAAGCAGCGGATCTTCAACAAGGAAGCAGCTTATTTTGACTTTAAAGGGGAACTCCGCTGACTTTACGTGTCAAATTCAATCACAGGGATTACTATTCAGTCACCCGGTGAAAACACTTACATAATGTCCTCTGTCGCTCTGAGGGAATCAGCATCACAAGTAAAAAAACCTCACACAGTTCAAAGCCTTAAAGACATTTTGTCTAATGTGTTGATTTGCCTTTTCTTTCCATGAGTTAGATCAGAAGATCAATCACAGTCTGGTGTTTGCTTCATATGCAGCTGGAGCCAAGAGGCGGTTAACTCAGCTTATAGCATAAAGACTAGAAACAACCAATAACACACCTACTGGCACCTTTAAGGAGAGAGTAACAATGACAATTTGTGGTTGTATAGGAAGTTGCTAACTGCTACGCTGATAAGTACAAGTAGTATTTGCAAAAGTACGAAATCACAACACAGCTCTCTTCTAAGAGTAAAAAATTTTGTTTTTACATTTTTGCTCTTTTCCAGATTGAGTAAAAAAAAAGATAAAATGTATTAATCTGTGAGATTTAGGGGTTGGCAGGTGCATTTGTTTTTTTTTAAACTTTGTTTCAAAATAAAAGCACAGGGGAATTTTCCCTTCTTATTTTTTTTTAAACCAAGAAAGCCTGCATGTGTTCAAAGACATGGGAATTTACACACGGATCGAAAAGGATACAGGACGGTCCAGAAGTTTTTGGAAGTTCCCAAACTCTCTAGCAGTCAGCATCACAAAGCTGTTGGACTTCTCTTTTAACTGATGATCAAAATTACTGAGACTTGTTTCTGCCAAATATCTGTGATAAATCCTTTCGCCGCTCTCAGTCAACACAATAATGTGATTTCAATACTTTTTCCGTTTCTCAGTGCAGCCAGCGGCTCCACACCTAACTCCTTCTCGACAGCACCCGCCCTGGCTCGGCTCTGCTCCAATGTCATTTCCCCTCCGTCCGCATGTCATCCCTCAAGAGAGATTTCCCAACAGACCTCCCTCCACTTCGAGGCCAACAACCGGCGATAACAAGGCAGTTAGAGTTTAAGACCCTATACTACGCTGAGACAAACGCTCTCTCAAACTCAGAATTGATGCTTTAAGAGTTTTTCGGGGTTGCCAAGATGACCGGGGCCCAAAGCCCTGCTATGGTGGGTCACTATGACAACAGCGAGCCATAGAGTGGCATGTAGAATGACAGTGAGGGAAAGAGAGAGAGAGGGATGGAGAGAGGGAAGAAAATGCTTATTGTCAATAAACCGCTCCATTCCTCATAACACTTAGTGCAAACAGCGGGGCAGGGCAAAGGGTTCATACACACTCTATTCAACTTTTACTAGTACGCACACACACACACACACACACACACACACACACACACACACACACACAGACACAATCATTTGTTTTCCAACGACATTGTAAACTTCAGCTTAAAAGACCACAGCCTCTTGAAAATGTGTGTTTGAGTGTGTGTGTGTGTGTGTAATCAGAAATAAAAACTGTCCCCGAGCACTTAAGCATGTCCTGGAGGGAGGAGAGAGGTGGAGAACTAATTTGATGGTTGTTATTGCAGTGGGCCGTGTGTGTGTGTGTGTCTCTGTGTGTGTGAAATCGGGTTCAATCTCCGGCTCAGACAGCCTGACAGCTTCTTCATTTTCTCAGCTGTCCACGGCGAAGACAGCGCGTTTCTGTGGTAACGTCCACACAGGGCCGAACTGAGAGAGAGAGGACGGACACAGACAGAAACGGATTCAGAGGCTGAAAGAGACTGTGACTAATGACGAGGGTTTGTGGGTGGAGGGGGTCATTCATATACAGTTTCCCCCTCCCTCTGTGACCCTGTCTTTCTTTGTCATTGGAAAGATGGATCATCTCCAGACACACACACTCTCTTTCTTCCTCCTCAAGTGTCATCAACTCTTAGAGCTTTTCTTCTTGCCGCTCAAGCTCTTTATTAACCTCTAAGGACACAGCTCTGTCCCTTTTTCCCCCTTTAGCAACTTTAAGGTTGGAAAATGTGTTCCTTGCTGTCGTTCCAGCCTCAAACACAATAATCCGCTGATTTTAAAAGTGGCTGCAGTGTTTTTCTAAATGTCTGAGGGAAGAGGAAATTCCTCCAGGTATTTCCATTGTTATTGGCAACAATATGGGATGTTGGGTCGTCAACAAGCACAACACCAGATGTATTTAAGTCTTTGAACAGTGTTTTAAAATCAAAAACATCTCCATTTTATCCCTGTATCAGAATGAATCTGCAAATTTACATATCACATGAGGTGATCACACATACGCTGGGCATGCGTGTGCCGGAGTAAACAGGAAGCAGGTTGTTCGCCCCGCAGTTGGTCACCAAGTCACAGAAAAGTGATAGGATCATGATGAATCAGGGAAGGTCGTGACTAATGAGACCCAATCAGGAAGGAAATGTGGGTGTTCTCTTATCAAACTTAAACTAGGCCAGCTGCGCTTTTAAAAGTCTCGGTTTTCGAGGCGTGAAAATGTGGTGTTTTAAAACAAAAACATATTAATATGGATGTCATCTGATGAGTGTGAATAATAAAATCATTGGTGGCTCAGTTTCAAGGTCCTGGTTTAGTGCTTGTCGGTTCATTGTCACACTGTCATGGCTTATTATGGCTTTACAGCGCAAGCTTGTAATAACTGACCCATCAGCAGGTCACTGAGGTGCGTATACTCCGGGCTTCTCCTCAGGCTGCTGCTCGTTTGTCGTCCAGTCAGAGATGCGGTGCAGCCACAGTTGTTACAGCACCTTTCTTTGTCTTGTTGGATCATCAGCCTCCATAAATCACGAGCAGAGCTCTGGCCAGCAACAACCAACAAGAAAAACCCTCCTACATTCCTTGTGTTGAGGCCGATTTCACTGTGTTTAACATCTACAATCCTGATTAACTCTGTAATATCCTGTATTGATTTTCCTCCTTTCCCCCCATACTTATGAGGTTTCCAGATTCTTGGATAGTATTCCCCCAGGCTGCAGCAGCAGCAGTCCACTTCACAGTGCCAGGACAAGTCCAGGAATTTCTGACTCTTGCCGGCCAGAAATCTGACTGAAGCACCAACTTCATCTTATATAAGAGCAGGAATCCCTGAGAGCTTGGCTGAAGGGAGCATCCACCAAAACAAGGAGCGTCTTCAGCCATCCCAGCAGACTAAACAACAACAGCCACACAGAAATAACTACAGCTGCTGCATCTACATCAACAACAACAACAACAACAACAAGGTCAGCAGCGACAGCCGCAGCTAATGATAGAGCAGGGTGGCACCACGGCCATGAAAAGTATTTACGATAGGAGATAATGTCAGTATTCAACGACGCAGCGATCATCAGGAGGAGGAAATGGGGAGATAGGACGCGAAGAAGCAGAAAAAACAGGTGGTTTAAAGGAAAAATAACTTTCATTTCCCATAACTGGATCTCTGCCGGCTGTTTATGAAGCAATAGGTTCTTTTTATGTGAGAGGATGGTGCATTTTTACTTTTGCATGAGTTTGGTGAGACTCAAAAGAGAGCAGTGTGCAGGGCTGCTGTGTGCGTGTGTGTGTGTGTAGAGTTACTGTGTGTTGAGTGAGTACGTGAGCATGTGTGGCGGATATGCGGAGGAAGCTGTGTTTGGCCTCAGATTAAAATGCAGGACGAGGGTCCCGCTCCAGGAAAGGAGACCAGCAGAGTGGAGACAGAGGGACTTTTCTCCCATTAGGGAAACACGTGACACTTAGGGAAAAAAAGAAAAAATAATGCAAATGCAGAGCTCATACCACATCTGAAATACACTATGTAATATTTCCTATATATGTGGTAAATACGGTTTAATAGGCACATTTCTGTCTTGGCAGCTTTAAGCCAAACTAGTAAATTCAGGAGAAGAAGTGATTAAATGTTAAAAACAAAAACAATCAATTACAACTTATCTCTATGTTAACTGATGATCATCTGTACTAACTGAGCTTAATCTACTACAATGTATAGTAATCATTCCATAAATGGGACATAAACAGACTTTATCAAGTTATTTCATTAAGTTCAAGGTCTTTGTTTCACACACAAGAAAAACTGAAGTTAAACAAATGAAAAACAAACTGATAGTCAAGCAACACAAAGATTAATGCAAGACGTCTCAATGACTTAAGTATCACATGAGTCCATCCAGCCTGTGTCCCTGTATAGAAGCTGGGTGCTCCAGTTAGGGCTCCTATAAATGAGGACACACCACAAAGGAGAGCACACGTGTATGTATATATATATATATACACACACACACACACACTATACCCTGAGGTAAGGATGTCAGGTTACTGTATTGAATCTATACCATAAAACTTTTCTTAAGGTAAAAAGTGACGAATATGGTCGTATTGCACCCCGTGGTATTTATCTGTCATATAACTGTTAAAACTGTTAAATGAGGTCAACAGCGTCCCCAAACTTTGGACATATACATCTTCAAAAGATGAGACATAACAATCAAAACAGCTTTATCATTATCATGTCCACCTATCACCACACAGACACACAGCAATACACAAACAAAATGTAGTGGTCATCGACTCTGGGGCTCAAACAGAAGAGTCTGGTCTGATGACAGCAGACTGTCACGGTGTCTAATTAGACAAAGTGGGCAAAGGTGCCATTAGAGTCACAGTAAATTGAAAGTTGGAGCTGAGTAATTGGAGGTCAGACCTGCTTCTGTGGAATCAACCTCTGCAATTATGATTAAATAAAGAGAAGGAGACAAACTCCGCTGTAGTGTTTCAGCATGTCGTGGAGGCAGAGTCATTTATAGTCAATTAAACCGAGGCCACGCAACTGTGTTTCAGGACTTCACAGTGTCACACAGACAACAGAGACAATGACAAGCTGTCACTCACCTCAAGAGAGAGACCATTCCCCACGTTTAGCCCTTCCTCAGCTGCTGGTGCATCGGTATCCTGTCACAGGTTAGATCCATGTCCAGGGCATTGGACAAAGTTTCACACAAAGTCTTTTTCAGAAACGCTGACTGACTCAGAGGAGGTAGGTAGGGCTTGTGTCAAGGCGGCCCGGTCCGCGGTCCACACCTCTACAGTATGAGGTCAGTTCGGAGAGAAAGAGTGACACTGAGCAAAAAAAAAAAAAAAAGAGACAGAGAGGGAGAGGAAGAGAGAGAGAGAGCGAGGGGAACAGATGGAAGTAAAGCGCAACGGAACTGACTGCCCACTGGGAGGGGAGGGGGAGAGAGAGAGAGAGAGACGAGGAGAGAGGAGCTCGCACATCCAAGCAGCAGCCCACTTCCTGACCAATTACTGCTGCAAGACCGGTCTCTCTCCCTCTTCCCAAGCAGGACCCTTGCTCTCTTCTCTTCTCCTCTCTCTCTCTCTTACTTTGCGGTGTGGGATCTCCGCAAGAACTGGAGAACGGCCAGCACTGCAGGCGACACAAGTCACAGAAATCACACTGAAAAAAAAAAAAATTGGCAAGTGTGGAGCTGTTGCTGAAAGCTGTGACAACACGGTGAGAGATAGAGAGTGATGATGAGTTAAGGCGAAGGATGGAGATACGCAGCGGACAGGTGTGGGTGGGTGAGACGGAAAAGAGACGAGCTGATGATGCGGAGGAGGTGAGGAAAAGAGGGCAAGCGCAAGGACGAGCCGTCTGGTCTAACTCGGACCGAAAGAAGAGAGAAAGAGAAAAACACATGGACAAAGTGGGTCACATTGAATGCAGCATGAGCTTTAGAGCCTCTGATTCCCCCGGTGTCACTTTCAATATCAGAGCTTTGGATGCAAAAGGGGGTCAGAGTGGAGGCGAAAGGTTAGACTACCAGAAAACAGAGAGAGATCACAGGGCTGCAACCTCAAAGTGGAACCTGCTGTGATCCAGCCTGTATGAGCACACACAGAAAAATATCCAAAACCAGTGGATCATTGTTGTGTGTATGTGTATGTGTGTGTGAGTAATCTGGTCATTGTTCTGCATCCTAACAGAGCAGGATGGAGGAAAAGTCCCCTCTCCTGGAGCCAGTGGCTGTTGTTCCTGCCTCCTGGTAGCAAAGCTTCCTGGGATTGATAAAGTAGCTCCTGGTCCTGCCAGCACACACACTTTCTCACTTCCATGTTTTCATCGGTCTTAAGTTTTTCCAGGGAAAACAAAACCCGCACGTGGTGCAGCAGTGATCACGGATGGTGTCAAACACTGACCTTTGATAAGCAAAATAAACTCGTCTTAGAATAAAAAAAGTTGACCTCATTTTTCGAGAAAACATGCAGGTTTTGTGCGCTCACAATCGAATGCGCAGCGACTTTTTTGCACAGCGTCAATCATCGCGAAGAACTTTTTTTAACCCCCCCGGTGTCTGTGACCTACTGTGGCAGTGACCAGTGACCATACAAACAACAAGGCTGATGTGGGTCAGTGGCTGTTCTGCTATTATCCTAACCTGGATAAACCCAGCCTTTGTAACTCAACACCACACCTTGCACTCTAAAAACACGCAGAGGCCATAACAGACGATAGCAGCGTCTCTGAGGAAAAACACAGCTGATAACCTACTGCCAGCTGGTCGCTCTTATCACCGCTTTCATTCTGCTGCATGGAAGGACGAGATGGGCGGCGTCCACGAATAAGTGTCAGGTAGCTTGTCAAACACAGGCTTTAGTAGACTAAATTGACTTTTCAAAGCTTTCCTTGGATTGTTTGAGATATCTAGAAAATCTGACAGTAATGGCCATGACAGCTTTATAGCTGACGTGTTCCTTAATATGTTGTTTATTCTGTGATTACGCACATAGTGAGGCTATAAGCAATAGATGGCAAGCATTTGGAAAGATTTAGCAGAGCTTTGGACACAGTGGAAAAACCCTCGGGGGCAATGTGAGTGTATTACTGAAAGGCAAATTAAGTTACTGTTTGTTTTTTCCAAGATCTGCTTTGACATAACAGAAGTGAAACTGAAATTATCTGGTTTCCATTTCTCAGATATTTGATGTTTTACTATACATCTTTGATTTTGGACTGATTTCAATTTATCAGGTTGAATTGTTTATTCCTTCTGACTATTTTCAGGCCAAACAAGTCAGAATCAGATACAGAATCATTTTGCTGTCTATCATTTTTCTTTTAAAGAGACTGTATCCATTCAATACACACACATACATACACATTGCTGGTATTAGGTATGGGTGCATGTATGTATGTTTGTATGTATGGAGATGTGTGTACATATGGATGTTTGTGGATATGTGTATGTATGTATAATTACTGTATTAGGTGTATATGTAAATTATATTCATGTTTTCGTAACACAAGACAGGTTTAGGTAGTTATTCATTATTTAAGGGGGGGGGGGGGAGCTTATAAGTTTACTTCTTCTCACTTGTTTTTCGAATATGCATTTCTATATCTCATGTTTAAATGTTTTGTCTTATTCTCTTTTTTTATTTTGTTTTTCATATTTGAAATAATAATTTCAATGAATTCAATCAATCAATCAAAACTAGAATATTGTAAAGACGATAAAATATAGTATACATGATAAGTGCTGTAAAGAGGATTAAAGTGCAGAGAGTTTATTGCACATATTGCACATATGCATAGCAACAGTTATTGCACAGTGTGTGGCTTTAAGATTGCCAGGTGAGGTCATTGAGAAGATGACGTCAACTTTGATTGCTAACGATCTTTTGTTTGACGCAGCCTTGTGAAATACTTAGAGAAAGTAGGCTAAGTCCGGCCTGCACTGATGTCATAAGCTACAGTCAGGTGATGTAGTCATATCTCCACGCCAACAAACAGAAGCCGTCTGTCCGCGGAAGCCTGAACTTCTGGATAAAACAACTGTATCAAAAGGAAAAAGCACAGAGGTCAATATATTTTCGTCCGTAGCGACTGGCGGGTGTTAGAGATCACTGAAGTGTTGACGGACGGATGTTTTGGTCGCACAGGGAAACAGGAATGACTGAATAAAAGTAGAAATGGAGAGCAGCGCGGGACATCCCCGGCTAACAACAGGAACACCCCCTCCCCACTCTCTTCACCCACTCCCTCCCAAAAAACACCATTTCCTGTCTGTCATCAGTTGCTTGTTTACAACATGGAGAAGTCAAACAGGAGGTGAGGTCATCGAGCAGGTGATTCATACCCATGTGACGGCCTCGTCACCAAGAGATCACGCTCTTTATCTCCTCCATCCAAGGATTTCCTGGAGTCGTCTCAACGACAGCACAGGAAAACATTAATGAGTACGACTTAGTTCTTCACTCTCCTAAAAGGCACGTTTGTTTCGCTGACATCATACAGCGTCATTCACGTTCAACCCCACTGATTCAACCCAAAGAAAACTCACAAGGAGGAAACACAGTCAGAGCATCTACTGTATGTCCTCTGACGCATTTAGTTAAACAAGGGCGGGGTTAATCTGTTTCTTCTGATTATTCTTTTGTTTAAATTATCTATTGGGACATTTCTTGGTCTAATTGCATAGACAATGAGAGAGTGAAAGGTTAGAGCAAGGGGATACCCAAAGCTTTTTCTCACTGACCTGACAACCTGTGATAGCTCTGCCATCAAATGCTGTGATTAGACATTGATAGCAAGTTCCCTAAAATCACATTTGACTGACTAATCATAGTTACTGATAGCTATTACTGATATTGTCATTGTAGTTCACAATCTAATCTAAATATGAAGAGATTTATTTGTGACCATGAACCCATTTTGCATTTTAGACATTTTGGAAGTGTAACTGTCCCCGAGTTCAAGGTAAGTCAACAAAAGTATTATAGAGGTTGCAATGACTTGTTATGGGGAGAATGGAGGCTCTCTGCCTTCCATCTAGCGTCTCTTGGCCGAAAACCAACCTTGCAAGATCAGCGCCTTCGAACCGGTGTCCCAGATCTCGTCTCACGAGAAACTTGGACAAGTTCTGTAGAGAAAAAAAGCATCCAAAACGACTAAAAAGTATAGCATAGTTCCCCTTTAAAGGAAGAAGAGTGAGAGACATTTTATCATAAAAATACTGAAATAAGACTAGAATAACTACAATAAGACTAGAAACAGGCTATTTACTGACACCTATAGCCTAAGGTTAGCTGAGCCCCAGTGGTGAGAGTAGTTTCAGCACTGTGGGCTGCAGACTAATCTTTGTGCTGCCAAAAATCTACCTCAAACTGTTTAAAAATAAAATGTGATAATCAGATTTTTGACGATAAAAAAATGCAAATCATAGACCGCAATGAGAATATTGAAGGTATAGGTTAACAGCATGAAAGAGAAGCTGTTTATGATGGCAGCTCTGAGACACTCACTAAAATTTAAATATTTCTTAGTGTGGTTTAAAAGGAGTAACTGATACTACCCCCTCTGGTATCAACATGAATGGGAGTGCATGTGTTTGGCATTAAGATTAAAAGCTTTACATTATAGTTAGAAACAGAGAGGAGGCCACAACTCAGCCTCTGGGTTGCTCTCGTCAGAAGTAGGAGCCAAAACACATTATTGCTCAGATTAAGATAAAGCAGAGGCGAGTAAAGCCGACTGCATTTGACTACAGTTGATGGGGAAGTGCTGATGTGTGTGTGTGTGTGTGTGTATGACTGTATGCCTGCATATCTGCTTATGTGGGTTTGAGTGGGATAAAGAGCCAGGAGTGCGTGTTGGCAGGTTCCCTTTGACCTGTGGAGGCTTTATTTTCCCTCATATTCATATTGGGCTAATACTCTGCCTTTCCCATGCCAGTGAAAACCCTGGAAGCCGAGCTCTCTCCGGCCCTCTCCTCTCTTTGGGGAACCTAAGATGTCACTGCACACAAAAGGAGCCGTGAAAGCCGTCCAACTCAAGCAGGGGCTATTATTTACAGTACCAAAAGAAAATCGCTCTTCTTCTGAACAGTAACCCCACCCCCAATCCCTCTGAGCGTCAGTCAGCCGTCTGTCTCCTTGTAACCCCCCCCTTCCTACCCCGGTTTGCCCTTTTCCAATCTCCTTCTTTCAATTTTCTAACTCTTTTCTCTTCCTTCCTTTCCTTCCTCCCCCCTGTCCCACCACTAGAATAAAGTAAATAGTGGGTTTTGTAACCAGTAAGCTCAAAATTAGGAATAAGCTCTAAATCACGGCTTTGCCAGTTTTCATTGAGCTATTCAAAACAGGCAGAAAAGTCCAGGCTGATCATATAAGTCCCTCTAAGAGCAGAAACTCCTCAGCCTTGTAGTTCTGCCTCGGATGTATACACATTAAAACATGTACTTAACTTACTCTCTCAAAGTTTCCATACAGCTACAATGCAGCTGCTGTATGCTTTAGATTTGTCTAATCCTGTATAAACTAAAGCAAATGTTGCCTTTTCCTGCTTTCTGCCAGCACGCTTTGAAGTTTTCGTGGCACACGTTTTATTAATGAATCAAAACTACAAGGACAATTTGTGTTGAAAGATGACAATCGATAACATGCGTTTCGAGCCCCGATATGAACATCTGCACATAGGCTCCATTAAAGTAAATGCAAGTGACCAATGAGGAGTGAGTGATCAATCTACAGCAGTGTTTTTCAACCTTGGGGTCAGGACCCCATTTTGGGTCGCCTGGAATTCAAATGGGGTCGCCTGAAATGTTTTGAAATTGATAAAAGAAACTACTGATAAAAATATATTTTTTTAACTAATTATTATTCTTTTTTAAAAATATGATTAAAAAAACACACACAATCTGAAACAACTTTCACTTTCTCGAATTTAAATCAAGTTCAAATAAAATGCAGCATATAAAAATATCTGAGCTGGTGCATCTTGATTGACGGGGTTGCCAGAAATTTGTGATGTCAAAATGGGGTCATGAGCCAGAAAAGGTTAGGAACCGTTGATTCTACAGAGTGATATTCACATCAGATATTAGCATACCAGGTTATAGTTGCTTAGCAACGTGACTGTGTGGCCTTCAATAATCTGTCTGCTGGCCTGACACTGCGGCCAGCTCCTGCTGCAGCCTGCTGATTGGACGCTCCTGTATCAACAGCAGGTCCATGCAGCTGAGGCGAGAGGTAGCAAGTCGCTGTAACAACGGCTCGACACAAGGAGTAGAAGTATGGGTATCTGCAGTCCATCTCAGTTAAAGTTGTTAAACAGCTCTAAAGCTAGAAAAAGTTCCCCGCCTCATGTTTACAGTAAATACAGATGTTAGTGACAGCTCTTAACTGAACCCAGATGTGAGCAAGCGGAAGATGGGCTCCACAGCTGCTTAAGCACCCACAGACACCCTGACGCAGCATTTTCTATATCCTTGGTCCTCCCACTTTTAAAGCTGAAAATATTTCTACTGCGGTGATCCGGACACTCTGGGACGACTATATTATTTGGGGTTTTTCTGCGCTTCAATGCAAAAGTGAAAGCGTGTCAGCAGTTTCCAAACAAATTTGCAAGAACTAAGAATTTCACGCACTGCTGGCCACTTTGTAACCACTTTATTTATGATGCTTCGGCGCAGACGAGCAAAACATTGTAAATAAAGTGGTGTTTTGAGCGACACAGTAAATATATGTGGTTATATCTGCAGTAGGTGGGATCGTGAAGACGCTATAATGAAGTTGTCAGCAGCTGAAAATGATATAAACAACTCTTCTCTGTGTTGACAGTTGCATGTAAAAGCTCAAACTGAAGCTGGATCATAACTCAACATCTGACAGATCATACAGTGATAATCAGGAGGAAAAAAACCCCAAAGACTATGAAATGTAACCTTTTTTTCCTATATTTTTCCTGCATTGTGTCTCCTCTGTAACTCTAGCTCTCATTACCTCCCTCCCTCTCTTTCTGTTATCTGTTATCAGTCTTTACATTCACTGCAGTGTTCGCCACCTGCATTAGGTTTCAGCTGGAGTGTGCTGTTAATGTAGGCCATCAGTGACTTCAATGACACAAACCAAACCCAGACCCCCAACCTGCAACACACACACACACACACACACACACACACACACACACACACGATACGCACACTGATACACACACATCCCAATGGAGCTGTAACACAACTCTGGATCTAGGACGAGAGAAGAGAGAGAGAGCGACAGAGAGAAAGAGAAAGAGAGAGGGAGGGAGGCTTGGACTGAAAACCATCAAGAAGACAAAACTAAATTATTTACATATTTAAGCAAAAAAAAACTCAACTAAACAAAAAAAAAAGAGAGATATGAGAGATCATTCATTTCAAGTCAGACTTCTCATATTGTGGTCACTTTACCCAGACTGCATTGCTCATTTATCGCAGTGAACCTGCGTGCGTGAGGAACTGCTGTGTAATGTCATCCACTCAAAAACAACATGACTGAGCAAGAAACACTACAGGTGTATGAACAGGTTTGAGTTGTGCTATGACGTCGTAGAGTATATGTGAGAATGTACAGTATACATAGTGCTGCTGCGTCTATATGTGGCCTGGATACAAGAGAGAGCCAAGGAGAGATGAGGGAGGCAGCTCCTTTATTTTTAGCGTTGTTCCCCCTGCGCACTTATCACCAGGATGTGATTTAGAGACGAGTTTCTAACTGAGCTTCACAGCCTCATAAAGAGCTGCCACAGTGCTTATGAAAGACGGTTTAATACCAGCATCACATCAATGACAGACGGAGGTGAAATATCTGGCGGTGAAGTTGTTGCGGAGAGCTGAAGTGAGAATAATTCAAAAGAAATTCTTTGAAATCAACACAAAAACAAAGTCGTATGGATTATTGCAGGTCGGGGAATTTACGACTGTTTGATAGTTTAGCAAACTGCACCTGCGATGTGCTCAGTACTGTGCAACTTCCTAAAGTACAATTCATTCACATCAAACAGGATCACACACACACACACACACACACACACACACACACACAAATACACACACACAAGAACTCCACTCATGCAGACGTAAGAGGCTATTTATACACCACTTCCTTTTATTTACCCAGCTCATTGTTCAGACCACATCTGCTGAGGGCCAAGGGCACAATGGCCAGTCCATATAGCTGACCACACACACTCACACAACAAGCCTATACACACACACACACACACACACACACTTAGACACACAGACACACACTGTGGCCCTGCAGCAGACAGACACAAGCCAGCATTCAGAAATATCCTCAGCTTTTGTTCGGGGTCCATGTGACAACCTCCAAATGATGATACCACCTGTTACATAGACTGACATTCTTACACTCCCATTCATGCACTCACACACACTCACACACACAAGGGAGCTCACACCCAACAAACAAGCATTCACAAAGTCACACACAACACGTACCATCCAGACATGCATTAACCCACATGCGTCCGCGGGCAAACCTGCTGCATGTTACAGTAGCTCTGTGGGCACAGTTGGACGTTTGGGGATGGCAGCTCATTACAGCCTGTCTGTTTCATGTCAGCTTTAATACAACAGGAAGTCAGTTGGGGGGCTTTAAGGAAGAAAAAAAGAAAAAAAAAAAGGAAAAAGCCACCGGACAGCTCATAACCTTCATGGCCCGGAGGCTGTGAGCCAACAACAGCAGCTGAAGAGTCAAGCACAGCGACCCACGCGTTTGCAGTCACAGATACAACAGACAGAGAGTCTGTGAGATGCATAAATCTTTAAGGATTGAGACAGAGGCTCTTAAAATATACATGTGCAACATCCCCTCGATCCCGCAGCTCTAAAAAACACTGCTGTCCCTCTCAGCCATTTACTCTGAGTTATTTCCTATGAGGACGGGAGCTGCCCAAAATGGCCCCTGAGGGGTAAACAGCACAGAGAATTATCTTCCCAACTCTTTACCAGCGAGCCACAGGGGTACAGTGGTGGGACAGAGTAAGAGGGGGTACAGGAAACCAGCATTTCAGACCACTACTCCAACCGTCCCACCACAGAAATGTGTAAATATACTGCAGGTAACATGTAGTGAACGCCCGCAAGACAAGTTTAATTACTAAATATGACTTTCCATTCAGGTTTTTTCTATAATAGTTGAAATCAAAGTGTTAAGGGGAGAAAAACTGCAACAAGTTTCCAGAGAAAGACACACATATTTGGGAATCAAGTGATTTTTCTAGGAAATCTAGTAGGTTTTATTCAGGAAACACCTTATATGGGCAGGATCAGCAGAAACACAATATGAGCGTGTAAGAGGAGAATAATCTATACTGTGGTGTGTGTAACATTTCCTCAGTAAACACACAGGCACTCAAACACACCCCGGGGCTCTTCCTATCTCCCGTAGCACCGTATTCACTCTGATTGGTGGGTGCAGAGTGTTTTCATGAGGGTGCTGTGATTGTAGCTGCATGGTGCTGTGGGGATAGAGGCTGCTCCTGATTTTTCGCTCCATCTACATATTTTCTTCCGTGCACAGGAAACAGTCGTTTGTCAACACCACAAATAAATGATGTTTGTTTCCTGTCTTTGACTGGGGATTTTTTTCTTTTCTTTTCTTTTCTGTTTACGGTCTATTTGGAAGCAACACGACAGAGCCAACATGTGATCCAAAGTTTTTTCGAAGCCGAGCAAACCATAAAAAATAGAAACCAAAATATGGGCAGGAGCTGATATTTACTGGAAAATGGAAAACACACCTATCACTTCAGCTGCAACAACTGCAATTTAAACTGCTGTTTTTCCATGTACGTATGCTGGAACCAACTGGTCCAGGCAATAAAGGTGGTGTGAAAAACACTTTACATTCAACAATAAACACTTCTTGACACAGTAAAGAAAAATGCAACTATTGCAATAGTGGAAAAATCTTCCAGATCTGCAATCTGAGCACGGAAAAATGTGTTTTCACTTCATCTCCACATCTGAAACAGGTGTTAAGGCTGGATGTGGGCGTGGAGAGCCAAAACCAACAAAACAACCATGAACTGAAACAAAAAACATCATTTAGATCCCAAACGTCCACCCGCCTCCGCCGCTGATCCTCTGCTCATCTGGGCACCCGCACCGCTCTATACGCCCCGGCGTTCGCAGGGAGTCGGACCCCCGGCCCCTGCGCTCCAGACGGGGGTTTCCCTGCCAAACGTTGCACAACAATAAAACAAAGCCATCACACTGAGGCTGGGGGTGGGTGGAGGGGTGGTGGTGGGCGAGCAGCATGCAGGGGTGCAAGGGTGGGGTGACGGAGGGGAAGGAGGGCGGAAAGTGAGAGGAACAGCTGCTGAGTGGGAGAGTTGGATGAAGGGGGGGCACGGGAGAAAAGGAAAGCTGGAGGAAAAGAGGGGGGGTGGTGGGGGTCGCTCTTTTCTCTGTCAGTGAAATAAATTACTTTTATGTCTGCGGCCTGTTCAAGCTATGGTATCGTTGAGTCTCTCACAGTCACAGCCCCCCCTCTAGTCTCTTTACACACATTGACAAGCACACAAAGATGGTTATTTGTAGAATATTGCATCAGGGTGGAAAGTCCAGTAAAAAAAACAAAATGTCTAAAAAGTTTCTTTTACCACAACATGGGCACACAACGTTAACACAACGTTAACAAAAACAGTCACCATCTCTGTGTCCGTGAGGAATCCTCCTCCTCATCACTGTGTCGCTATGTGGTCAGACTCACCGAGCGCTGACAGATCTGCTAAACACAGGGATGGAGATGACAACCAGGATGACAACCAGGAGCTGCTTTTAAGTCCAGAGCTGGAGGCCGGCCAGGTGTGTGTGTGTGTGTGTGTGTGTCCAGTAGTGGTGACATGGAGGGATGTTTGAATGGTCATCTCCTCTCTTATGTATCTTACACTCGACCCTCACCCTATACACTCCTGAGAGGTTATATCTGGTTCTTTCTCTGTTAAGTTTCCTCCAGTATATTCACCAGCTGGTCTGTGTGTGTGTACCTGCAGCTGAGCAGGTCGTTTATAAACTGAACTTTAAGGACTTTCTCTCTGAAAATAGCTGCAGGCTGCAGCTGAAAACGACTGACAACAGTAAAGCTGAGAGCCCCACAGATGAATAATGACCTGAAACTCACTGTTAAGCTCTTTGGGTAATAATTCACATTGGGCGTCATTTGGTACAAGCTACGCAACTTAGGAAAAAAACATGAAAATTCACTGAACAAGACAATCTATGTTTCTCGTGACACAAAAAATTACGCTTTCGTTCAGTGCTTCGGGACTTTAGAAGTTACGATGACAACTCCTACAGTAGTAAGTGGTGAGTTTGTCTTGTTCATTATAACATCATTATTCAAATATTATTTCAGATACGTACGGTACTGTTAGCTTAGCCTCAGGCTTTAGCTGGGTCCATCACTTTTTTGTGTCCCCAAAAACACCTCTGTTGTGTGAATTTCTTTGCACTGAATGCATTGTCAAATTGTTTTCTGAATTTGTGTGTTGTGTCTTTACGCATGTGTTTTCTTAAGTTGCTGTGTGTTGACCTCTCAGGGCCACCATAGATTATATCCACATGGATACACAACAGCAAACTGAATGCAAAATGTCTGAATCAGAGCCTGTGAGCTGAAGTCACCTCAGCTACACGTTGCTCCTCTCACTCCAACGTACTGTATGTCCAATATCTCCTCTATTGAACGCTATGTTGACTTTGCTATGGAGCCAAAAATGTAGCGTTTATAAAGACCCACCCCATCGTTCACCTCTGCATCTATAACCCCCAGAGGGACTGGGTGGGTGGGTGGGTGGGTTATTACTCTCACTAACCGCTCCTTGTTGTACCGAGGTCTCACATGATGATCCTGTCTGTATCAATCATATCGTAGTAAATTCAACTCTCAATCAAAATCTTGCAGAATGTCCATACAAGTGACACCTTGACTTTTCATAAAACTAAATTACCCTTGCACTTATACATCCCTCTGCGAGTCATAAAAGACGAAGCTGTAAAACTGAAGACACACGTTAAAGTCGAAGGAAAGTCTCAAGAACAGGTGACCTCATGCATTTACAACATTATCATTACTGCTTTAGTGCTTTGGATATTAACAAGCAGTAAAACATATCACAGCACATCCTCCGTCTACTGCTCCTACACCTAATAAAGTTTACGATGCCTCAGACGGCCTGTTGTTGGTAACCCGACTGTTTCTAAGAAACAAACCAATGAGGGACAAATATGCAAGTTAGGTGGTGCGCAGCCGAGCGAACCCCATACACCCCTCTCTCTTGGGTAGTTGGTACGGCCCTTGGCGACATCCAAATACAGCTGCTCAGTCCAGTCAGGCTGTTGCTAGTCAGCAAATAAAAAGAAGCACACACAGATTAGCAACTGGAGGCCCAAAACTAAATTTATTTGGGGGTATTTTTGGTCGCATAAGAAAAGCTGGTTGGTCTCTAATTTAATACAGACGCTAAAAAGAGTTTATTAGTTGCAATTCGCCAACTTCCTCGCCACTGCTTTTTATTTTTGTGAACGTTTAACAAGCTGCACAGACTTCCATCTGCTCTCACCCTCTTTCACTCTTCCTCCTCTTGCTCTCTGCCTCCTTCGCTTGGCAGCGTCTTTCGCATGTACATTAAAATGAATGGATGCCAGAAATAGTGCAGTGTATTTGGGGAGGGTGTGCAGACATAACAAAATCAAGGAGGGAGGGGGCCGGAGGAAGCCAGCCACATATACGAGCGAGGGCCTTGGGGAGTACACTAAGGAGGAGGGGAGGGAGGAGCCGAGGCCAACAATGGCACACATTCACATACCAGTCCAACCGACAAGTTTCTGGTGGCCTCATTATTTAGCAGACGTAGGTGGAACAACACTCAATTTAAGATGTAAAATCTGGTATTTGAATCGTCGGGGATGGTGGTGTGAATATGAAATATTCCCTCCACAAAGCCCGAGGCCGTGAAACTGCAGCTCCAAATGAACTGTATCATGAGCTAATCCATAAACAACAGATGGGTGACTAATTCTTTGGATTCATAATTCTCTGGCTGCTCAAATCAATTTCATTTTTCCAACAAAGTGCAAGTGCATAAAATGTTGCACTTTTTTTTTTGGTTATCCCATTTCAAAATGAAGACAATTTCTTATTGATCGCAGGATAAGCATCATCATCACTTCACCTCCTCTTCTCTCACACTCGAAAATACATCCTGCATACGGACTGATTTCTTCGCCTATGATACGATTAGATAGACACCAACCAGGTAACACTATGTTGTTTGACTTTAGAGTGGCATGTTATGCATTACCGACCAACTTTGGGAAGAACAACCTCACTATAGACAGCCCAGTCACTCCTGTAATTTCCAGGAGTACCAGGAGAAATACATATATATTCTCATAATAAAGTCCACTATGCAGTAAAGCAATAAATCTTTAGATTTCAAATCAAGTGTGATATATGTTTAAAAACCAGGAGTCCCGTGCACCACTGTCAGAGACTCTTCCTAATGATCTTGCCTTCTCACTTCACCAATCACCATCAGTTTCCCACTGCCATTTGCAGGCTAAGGAGACATTTAAATAAAACAAGAGGAATTTATCCTCCACCGCAACATTCAACTCCACATACTTTCCCACCTCAGAGTTCACCGAGCTGATAAACTTAGCAAGGAATCCACCCGACTGGCATAAAAATGTCACTGGTCGTCATGGGACATTCTCTGGCTATGGTGAGTTGGTGACCTCTGACCCATCCTGGCACTCTCCCTCTCCCTCTTCTTCTTTTTCTTGTCCTTCCTCCCAATAAGCAACATCCAATGGATCATTAAAGATCTGTTTCACTGATCAACATGATAAAGTGAGCAAAAAGAGCCCCCTGAGGGTCAAGCCTTAATATGGAGCTTGGGAACTTGGCTTAAAGCTGCTCGGTCACACGTAGAGGAACAGTGGCTGTATTATGATGACTTAAACAAACAAGCTTGGTGCTGGGGTAAAAAACGTTTTTGAGCAATGTGAAACTGTGGCGAGGTGGTTGGTCATCTATTATATTCAGGACCCACTGGGAGTGGAAAAATTGTGAAACGCTGCCTCCATCACTCATCGCTGCGGACGTGCGGCTAACGAGTAGATTAGTCAACACTGTGTAAAACAGTGACTATGATTTTCTTTTACAATTTACTGTAAGTTTCTATCTGCTAGACCACAATGCTTTGCAAACAGAATGCATTTTCCATGAAAAGTTGTTGAAATTTGTGCAAATATGAGGAAGAAAATACATCTTCAAAATGCAATGGCCTATTAAAATTCTAAATGAATGTTTACATACGTATATATTGGTGAATGAACTAAGCCCTGAACCACCAGAGGAGGTACTCACATAATCACATAATCACACTGATACACATACACATGTCCCACACTGAGCCTTTTGATAAGCAGGTATGTTTACATGCCCTTATTATACAGAATTAGCTCTCCACTCGTACTACTCAATGAGTGCAGGCTGGCACTGTGATAGGAGCGAAGAGACAATAAAAAAAAAACACAAAGCACCACATTCAGCCCTTCATAATATTTACACACCCTGAGAGGGCAGCGCTAGTGTCTGTAACTACTGTACAATGAGCGAGTGTGTCAACAGAGCTCCACTCCCTACTCCGTATATAGCCGCTACTATTAGGATTCCTTTCATACTATCTGGTATCACCCTGCTGCATTCAGGAGCAGGGGTATTTCAGTCTGACCTCGCCTCGGACCTCTGACCCTTCAACCTTTAGTTTACGTGGCTACAACCTGCAGAGAGAGACAAGTGCATGGGCAAAACATCTCCAAAGCTGCACGGGACAGTGAATGCAACACCCAAATCGTGCTGCTGTCGATGAAATCTTAGCATCTCACTTTTCAGAAACTAGTCACAGTCTCCAGATTTACCCCTGTGTACTTTCTAGGATGATGAATTACTTTTTAGTACTGACTATTTAAAGGGATAGTTCAACATTTTGGCAAATTGCCTTTGCCATAATCCCTATAGTTTTAGGAGTAGGTTTGTTACCTTTAATTGTCGGTGCAAGCTATTCTTAGAACGGCAAAGCAGAGCCGCGAGCTGCTCAGAGCTACGCTACAGAGGCTCATGGGATTTCTTGATTTCCCTCATCAAACTCAAACTCAAATACACAATCCAACAACTCCAAAACTCTCTGGTGGACAAGTTGTGACCTGCACATTCACCACGCTATGAGATAAAAACAGAACATTACTCCTTATGGCAATGGGCCAATTTGCCATAATGTTGAACTATATCTTTAAGTTCTAAACATGCGGGAACACTTGCAAATATAACACATTCATTAAAAGCTTTGTACAGTCTGACACTGTAAATTACATGCATGAGAGGTCAATAATACCTTTCCTTTCAGCACTGTAATTTCTACAAATACAAATCATGCACAGTGGCATTTAGATTAATCTTATGCGAAGTATAACTCCACCTTCGTAACCTCTTTTATCAACAGCTCCTATTCAACCAGGTTGGTAGAAAGCACAGCTCTCTAAGCACACATTAAAATATTTTCAAAGCTTACCATTTCAAGTGTTGAAGTCAAAGGGCCCAACTTTCCCTCTCCCCATCACAAACCTTGTAATTAGCTGAAACATGTTTTTACAGCAGATCTCTAAAGTACTTTAAGTAGTGGTTAGCAGTATAGAAAAAGCTGGAGCACACACACATGCACTTAAATCACAGCCCATAGGTATGTCTGCCGGAATGTCTCCCCAGACGCCCGCCTGTGTTATCGGACGTACAGAATGGGTTGTGACATACAGTGCATATGCAAAATATGCCCTTGTGCGCTTCATTCAACACGTGAAGGAGTGCGTATGGGGCTGTGCTGAACAGGCATGTGTCAAATCAGCAGGTTTCATGAGCGCTCCCTCGACAGCTCGGGTCAAGTCCTCCGTGCCCCTCCGTATTCCACACGTCTCAGCTCATCAAGGCCATTTTAACTGATTCAAACCAGAGACACGCATCCAAATGCTCACATACATACCAGCACAGACCTAAAAACCTCAGATGACCTGTGTCGTTTTTGCACTGAGCCAGAAAATGACACAAAAATATAAATGCAACCATATTTAGAACAAAACTTTAGACTCTTGACAATTTTGAGCTGTATTGATTCGCTATGTATTCACAGTAAATTCAATTTAAATGTTAGGATTTTCAGCATTTATGTAAACAGACCCATGAGAAAACACAGATGAATGATACAGGATGTGGGCCCACACCACTTAATGCTTTAAAACTGGATGTAAATTGTGTGTTGTGACACTTGGCGTGTTGAGGAATAAACAGTTTGCTAGAATTCATACTTGATACATAATTAACAGGAAGATTGTATATGTTTGCATGTGTATATCTAGGACAGCCTTGCTGTGATTTGGGCCAAAAATGTGTTGTCCACACACTTTTCCAGCACATTTTAGTGTGTCAACCTGTGACCCAAATGGATCGCCAATATCCACTCCCTGGCCTCTCGATTTAGATGGAACAGGCAGAAATCCTTGCAAGGAGAAATCTCACAGCACACGCACAGCAATATTCTCCAGCTAGCCCCATTTCAGTTTATAAATAATATAATAAATAATCCAAAGGAGATGAGCACTTAAGACTCTGTCAACACTAAACTCCATAGGTGCTCACCTCAGGATGTGCTTTTGCAAAATTCATTGGAGGATTGTTGTATCTTGCATCTGTGTCCTGTAGAGATGAGGTCAAGGTTCCTTATGTAGGTTATCTGTATTTAGCCCCTTAGGTAAGGAGGTCAGGTCAGTTTTTATATCTTGATCATGTCTTGACAGTCTCATCGTCCTAACCCGAACACTGCAGTGAACTGTTTACTTACAGGTACTGGTCAGGCTTCTAACCACCTGGTTATTTTGTCACGGTCAGTGTGCAGTAGTCTAATGCTGTAAGTGCAGTTTACACTATGAATAGAAAGTTAGCAGCCCGGAGCTAAATAGACAGAGCGGTCACACAGACTTGGCACAAAACAAATCAGTCGACTTTGTAGAGGAACTTCCTTCTGCAGCTTGTCTCACAGCAACCCAACAGTCCGAAAATATCCCTGTTCAGCACTGAGCAGGTCTCTGCATGTCCGTCTGTTGCTCCACTCTGGGCCACGGAAACATGGAGCTGGAGCTGGAGAGACGCATGAGCACAACCACAAATGTGCCTGCACCTGAGTATAACAGGAAACACATGGCGATTTCCATCAACCTTTTGTCCTCCACCATGCATGCACACACACACATGGACGTGCACACAAGTGACGACGAACCGTGGATTTTGGAAATTATAACAGGAAGCAGCAGTCAGACGCTCGTCCATCAAGGCAACAGGACGACAGTATTAAAACAGACAAAGATAGACACTGATAACCAGAAAGTCCCCAAATAAACCATTTTGCACGCTGAAAAGCACACGCGTTTCACTGGAGAGTCATATTTGAACCATGTGAGTGATGTTAATGGACTCAGCCAGTGTGATGCTGAAACACCGTGGAGCCTCGCCTTTACTCGCAGGCTGCACCCAGCGTGGCTGCCGCACAGCTTTGCATGTGAAAGGGCATACTTTGCATATAAGCCAAGATCAGCCATACTGTTTGCATCCCCACTCACGGAAGGTAGTGAGAGAATGACAGTACGATACTTACTACAAGAGGTGGCGAGACCCGTCATAACACACCGAGCAGAGCAGACGGCTTCAAAGAGGCTCGTAATAGGTGTGGCACTAAAGCCTCTCACACATCATGAAAAGGTCAACAACATTCCCTATGAAGTCTTTATGCCTCACGCAATGCAGGGATTTTTGTGCAGGAGTGTGTGTGCACCCTGCATGTATCTTTGAAGGAGCTAAATTTAAAAGCTGGATGGCCTACTTGTTAGCAGAGCTCGCTTCCTTTTCCTGCACGACAAGCAGGATGGGGCACTCAGCTGTGCAGCTGGAGCCGTGGCTGTCCGATTGAGACAAAGCGAGGTGATGATAGACGACGTGGATGCCTGTTGGATGATCGTCACGTTTCTGCACCTCTAGTATTACAGCGCCTGTGATTTTCAGTCAGTTTTGCTTCTATTTCACGTGACTGGTGACATGTGAACCATGCATAGGCATATATGCACGGGCGTAATGATCACGCAGAAAGCCATTTTGGTTCGAGGTTGGGTAGAAACTGTGAACAGCTCATGTTCCCCCAAAGGTGTTGAAAGGTAAAACAGCAGGGTGATAATTGAACTCTGTTTCCCCATCAGCTTCCCCTCATTTCCCATCCTCCTTTGCCCCCCCCCCCCCTCTCTCTCTCTTGTCTGCTTCTTCATGCTTCACCTCCTACATGTGACCTCCCAGCAGGGTCGGCTGCCAGCAGCAGGTGAAAGATCATGACCTCCCACACAAAGACCTGCTCCCCTTCTCCTGCGGGCAGTGAGAGCTTAGCCCCAGCCTTAAGCAGAGATTAAGAAAACAGGAGGATATCACACATCTCTCAACACTAACAATATATCCAGGAGGATTTCAGAACACAAGCCCCTCAGTAGAAAACGGAGAGCAAATGCCATCACCAAACTGCCTTTATATTGTGTGTCTATAATTGGGGTTGCCATGAACTGAAACCTTAGAGCTGATATGGAAACAATGGATAGAGTCAGTTGTTTCCGGTTCGTCACTTAAAATAAATCTACCCATTCGTTATATTCCTGTCATCTCTCCTTTCCTTCCTGTCGTTACTGCGGTGGTATCACTCTCCCAAAAAGCACTGCAACTGCTCTTGTCATTAAAAATACACCAGACATGTATCAGGCCTCCTACGGGAGCCCGGTTGGGTCTCTTCCGCCTGCAGTGCGTTTGAACTCAGCATGCGATATGGAACTGTTTTAAGGCAGAGGACAGATAAAAGTGTTGGGTTACACTGGACATAGAGATGGCAGCTATATCATTATGAACACACAACTATGTGTACACACACACGCAGACACACTTGACTGTTTTTCCTGTAAACCGTCACCCATCAAAAACACACGAGCGAGCGCGGTGCACTTGTGCGCACGCCACCACCTGGACCTCGGTATAAAATAGGGCAGGTTGTGGAGTGATTTAAGATAATCTTCAAGGGGGAGAAACGTGATACGGCGCAGGACCAAAGACATCCTCTGGAGCCATCCGTCTGAAGGTCCTCCAGTAAAAACATCAGTCAGGAGACACACAGAGAAAACTACCTGACAGCTGCAGCTCATCATAAATCTGACCAGCTGTGGCTACTACTGCGTCTATGTTTGTGTTTGACCAGAGGACCCAAAAAGACCAGATGACATGAAATGTGTCACCTCTGGGTTCCCATAGACAGATGCTAGCCTAATTACCTCAGCCTGTCAGAAAATATCTTACATATATTTAAACGTTTTGTTTGGTTTTTGCTCTAGTCTTATCTTTGCCACTTTGCCAGAACAGTAGTAGCTAGCACTTACACTGATATTAAAACATTTTTATTTGCAGGATTAGCTCTTGCCCAAGGGTTTTCTTGGGAGTTTTTCCTCAGTCGATGTGAGGGTCTAAGGGAAGAGGATGTGTAAAGTCCTTTGAGACAAACTGTTTGTAAAAACGGGCTATACAAATAAAATTGCCTTGCCTATTGCCTATACCCTATGTTAGCCTTAACAGCAGCTACCTGACTATACGCGTGTCACATGTTTAGCATCAAACTTCGTTCTTTCACTCACAAACAGCTGTTTCCAGAAAAAGAAACTCTTTCTACCACTTCTTCTCTTTCTATCACTTCCTTTCCTCTACTGAAGTTGAAATGCTAACCAGCTCCTCCTAGCACTTCACCATGAGTCACCGTAGCATCCAGCCCTGAAGAAGTAGTGCTGCTCGGAGGACACGTTATAACCTTGTGTGTAGTGAGGATAGCTGAAGCTCTTGCTAAGACTGATGAGTCAACAGCTGCTAATGCTAACAGCTATAAAGGCCATTGCATAGTTCGAAGATGATGTATTGAAACAAGCTAGATACAGTATCTATAATTTTGCAGGTATTGGATCATAAAGCAAAGTGATGAACAAGAGAAGATTTCAAGCTATGATAACAAGTTGCAAGGTCATCAAAGTTCACAATTTCTGACACATCTTATTCAAAACCATGCACACATTCTAACCTCATGTTGGTGCTAAGACAGAGGATAATCACGTTCATTCGGTTTCATCTGGGCACCGTGAGTTGTTATTTAGACGTTTGAGCTCGGACCAAAAGGAGACGTTATACAAACCCAGGGCCACGATGTCATTAGAAGACAAGCGGAAGACAGTAAATCACTGGGACCAAACCACTGACAGGGCATGAGAGGAAAGGGTCTGGGTTTAACGTTACAGTGTGGCACACAGGGAGGGCGAAGGTGCTAAGGTCGCCCGATCTCAGGTTACATTCTCACGAGATATAAAAGTGGGAAGAACACCTGCCATCTGTCTCTGACCGTGAGGAAGGAAGCTGCCATTCAAATAACTTCCCCTTGATCAGAAATGAAGTGACAGCTTAGCTTAACATTTAAAAACGACTGAAGGCCTTTCAATAATGTTGATGTGACTGTGCAGCCGTGGCCCTTGTTACTTCGGCATTTTGGAAAACCTATATTTGTCAAATGAGGAGACGGCTGTGGTCTCATGTAGCTACTAGAAAAATATGAGTGGTAGGCCTATAAATCTTGTCGTCCATGAGTGTGTTTCCTAATGTGGCAAATTTCCCATATGCAAAAGCAGGGTTGTGCAACATGGTGTCCTTATCAAATATGCAAAACTTTTTATATAATTTATGCTTGAAGCAGTGATTCAAATGTGTCAAAGTCACCTATGAGTGTCAAAAGAACTGAGCAGTTCCTCCATCTGCTGCTGTTGCATAACAGCCCTGAAGTCTGTCCAATTATTTAAAAAAAGAAAGAAAGAAAAAACTGTTGACCTGAAGCTGTCAATTAACAGTTGACATACTAAGCTACTGCATCAGTAGAGCATCATCATCATGGACGGCTCTTTTGTAGCCTAAGAGGATGTTCTGGTTATGCAACATCAGTTTGAAAAGGGTCAGTGTCAAAGTTCATCATCACTGGAACATAACTTCATTTTCTATAGGAGTGGTACCTCATGTTCTTTCTGTCCATCAATCCCCTCATACTGTACATAACATCCCATAGTCAGGGGTGAATGTCATTATCCCAATCTTCATTATTTCTCTCCTCTTATGTAATCTGTTCCATCGTCAATCTCTTAATTATCTATTCATCTGTCAGCATTTACCTGTCTGATCCAGGGCTGTAGTCTGACCCATGGGCGGCTGCTGCTGCTGCTGCTGCTGCTGCTGCTGCTGCTGCTGCTCACACGCGCTGTGTGTGTGTGTGTGTTACCTGTGCTGCTGCACAACAGACACACCTGCCTCTGGGATCCGACTGGATTCACTTGGGGGACGCGTGTTCCTAACTTTGCCCGTGGGCAGTTTATTAATTACGATGTGCTATTTGACAGTTTAACCCACGGGTTTTTCTTCTTCGCAGGGAGCTCATGCAGTAAATCCTCGGTTCTTTTGCAGCAGCTGGAGACAAGTCGATCTTCCTTTAAAGCGGGTAAAAGTGTTTTGCTAGGAAGTTAACAACCGCGTCCTCGGTGCAGGTCAGGTGATGACATGACCCACGTTGCGTTACGTCATCATTAGACAACACTGGCACGAGTCTTATCTGATTACGACTGGATGTTACGATTGATTTTGCATTATTTGGGTGGGATTTTACAATTTCACCTTCAGGTGGTGTAATTCTATTAAGTCCAAATTTATATTTTCAAGTTAAAGATCTTTGTTGCCTTGACTACAAAACCTCACAGCATCTTTTATAGGCTACAGATTTTAAAATGCTCACTGACAAACTAATATAATCTGTAACACACTTGAAAACAAATGCATGGCATATGAGAAAAATAATAGAAACAACTGAAAATCTTTAATATTGAATATTATGTAACTCATCCAGAACTCAGAATTCATATACAAAAGCAGTATAAAAATAGAAGAAAAAAATCAAAAGACAAAAAATATCCACATTTTGTTGTTTCTGTGTGTAATTTTGCCAAATGTCAAAATCCACAGAAAGACAACAGAACCCCTGAGTATGTTGTGGGAAACAAGTCCAAACACAAAGATGACATAACAGAGCTCAGGGTCCATAAGTATGAGTGGAATTCACTCTTTAAAAAGGTCAATTACAATGTCAGTTTCTGTGGTCAACAATGACCATGTAGCTACATTCCTAAATTTTCCAAAGAGCGAGCGAAAGGTTTTGTGAAGTGGCCTGACTGACTGCCTGTCCGATGTAAATTTCACGACACTTCCGCCTGCACACTGCGATCATAAAATGTTGTTCCACGCTTTCATCTTCACACAGATGTGTTGTCTCCAGCAAGAAAAGATCAGTTTGCTTGAGGTGCTTTCAGTAACCTGTGAGGAATTTTAAAAAAGTCCCTCAAGGTCCTTGTAGAGTTTACAGACAGTAGCCAAGGTCACATGGATTTAGTTTGTGTCAGGTCTCAAGTTTTACCTCTTAGGAAACATCCTGTGCAAAACATCTCGTTTCTGTTCAAGAGATGTCTTTATAGAGCACATAAAGAGATGATGGAGACCAAATGAAATCCACATTATATTCACAGATGAGAGCTTTTTGCCCATTTTAACTGCAATTTTTTTGTAGATATAAAAATATATGAAACTGCTTAGAAAATAATGGTTCAAGATTTCATCATTAAAAAAAAATGCTACCTGCATACACATACTGTTGCTTTGTCATGTCATGTCTTGAGTTTACATTTTTCATTGATCACAGAAACCTGCTTGTGTGCATACAGAGTGTAAAAGAAAACCCAAAACCAAACCCAGTCTTAACAGTTTATCATATAGGGCACAATAAGACAGTGACACTGAATGGAAACTGGGTCGCATTATGGAACCCACAGGGATAGAGCAATCATATAGCTGCTCTTCATATACACGCCACTCCTACCTTTTCTATTTTCTGCAGTTCCTCATTTAAACGCGTCACTGTAATCGTATTTTCTTTTAAAAAGCTGACACAAAGGTGTTAGTGACAGTTTACAGATTGTGTTTTTTCTTTGTGCCTTTGTGTGGACAATGGTGTGATAAAAACGATCCTTCCTCCACTGTGTGATTTATAGCTCTCCTGCCTTTTACCGACCGGTGAGTAATACCTTCAGCGCTAGTGAGGTTGCGGCCTAAATGATTGTCCCACAGGGGCTTGGCCTCAGAGCTTTTCCATACAGTATCATCTTTCTCACAGCAAGATGACTTCATTGTCGCCTGAAACTGCCTGAAATCCTGGAAGAGATAAAGATTTACCCTCAGGTAGGAGCCGAACAGACAAACAATACCGAAGCTGTCTATTAACATTTCTGTCCTCTCGACATGTCAATGTCTTCGAGCCTTTCAGTGAAAGAAAATTATAGTTGGCTAATAACTGTTTTTCCCATGCGTGTATCAGCACGCCTGGCCATTTTCAGTTAAGTTGAAGTCCCATAGTCCAAATAGTTTTGAGTTCAAGTAAGAAAATTGCGGTCATGAACTTAACTTCCAGGGCAGCTCGAAAACAACTGCCATTATTCTAGTGCTGGTTTTGTTAAAATATATCCCAGTTTTTTTTTCTTTTTTAAATGTTTAGTTGATGCCAATCACAAGATGATGCCAGTTTGATTTTATCATTTAATTCAATGTTTTAACATCTTGTTCTGTATTTTATATAGGGCTGACCTCCAAAAGTCGACTATTCGACGATTCGATTCGGAGGGGTCTGATTCGACTATGAACCTCGTAGTCGAATCTAACCAAGACCATACCATTCTGACTATATGGGGGTGCCCACGGCTGCTGAGCATAAATTGTTACATAGAATGTCTTTTTTCGTTATAAAAAGACTATTTTGATACAAAATCTGCCTACTTTCTGTTAATAAAGAGTTCAAAATTATGTGTGCGTTTAAACGGTAGTCTTAGCTTCTTACTACGTATTAATAAATCACCCACTGCAGTTGCACAATCAAATGAGCGGAGGTTTTTTTTTTTTTTTTTTTCAAATGAGCGGAGGTGAGCAGTAGGACCGTCAAAGTCACGGTACTCAGAAGTCACTGCAGAACACTCACGGAGTGGCAAAAAGACGAGGGGCAGAGCCGCCAAAGTTTAAAATCAAGGAAGTCTGACAGTCTAACTTTGTCAGCATTTATCATGCATGACCTGACAGAACAGCAAAACATTGTGAGGATACATCTGACTTTGACCGAGTTACATTCAAGAACCTGCTTTCAGTCACGGAAAATAAATTAACTCCAGCGGTGATTTTTTTTTTTCGATGGATCAGCTGTGTTTACCGTTTCAAGTGTCAATAGTTCTGATGGTTAGACAGATGAATTAGTCCCTAACACATCCTAAAGTTTGACATGTCAGAGTTTTTCAGAAGAGGAACTTGTTTTTTTTCCGACTTCCGAGTTGTCATGAACGCACCATAAGTGTCGGGAGTCACAGCTGTAATCTCGTCCAGTGTTGCCAACTTGGCGACTTTGTCGCTAAATCTGGCGACTTTCCAACCCCTCTTGGTGACTTTTTTTGTCAAAAGCGACTAGCGACAAATCTAGTGACTTTTTCCCGTGATATTACAAACGTTTCTGGACCTGAAATCACGTTATCACAGCTGTTTTCAACGAGCAGCGGCGCTGCCGCGGGCACTCACAGGTATTCAGCCTACACACAGTAGTGTCACGGAGCTGCCTCCGCTGCATTCAGAGACGCTCTGCTCCACGCCACAGACATGAAGAGCGCCGCTGCCCCCCCCCCCCCCCACCCCCAACCCCCCCCCCCCCAACCCCCCCCCCCCCGCTGAGATAATGACGTCATTTAGCGACTTTTAGCGACTTTTACGACAGCCAATAGCGACTTTGCTTACTGAGGAGTTGGCAACACTGATCTCGTCCCTCTGCAGCCTGTCTGTCTCTCTGCCGGTGCCGCGGTCACACTGTGTGTGTTACAGGATTGATTAACGTAATGTACGGATTGTCGAGTCCTTCTGACCTCAGTTTGTTTTTATACTACATGTTTTACCCGGTTTCTCTCTGTGTCCACGACCACCGCTATCCTTCATCACGTTGAGGGATGTTTGATTTGCCACTCACAGTCCGAGCAAAAGGAGCGTTGTCCAGGGCAACGTAACATAAACGCATACCCTGGGTCACAATGGGTACAAAAAATCATCCAAAGTGTGGAAAATAAATAAAGGTATTTGTTTTACACCTACCATATTTTTTGGGTGTTTTAGCTCTTTTGTTTGAAAGGGAAAAAGTCGCAAATTTGCTGCTATCTAAAAAAAAAAAAAAAAAAAAAAAAAAATGGTTCGACGATCAGTCGACTACGGCAAAATCTGACGAATCAGATTCGACTATGAAAATCCTTAGTCGAAAACAGCCCTAATTTTATACTCTTACACTGTGGTTTTCTGAATGATAAAAGGAACATATGATGAAATTTTGTTTGACTCGGTCAGCTTACCATATTCAAGTGACCTGTAATATCATGTGACACTTCACAAAACAAGAATATTGTGCTGCTCAAAACAAGCATTTATCTCCAAAGGCTTGGGCTGTGAGACACACAAAATGACTTCCTGACCTCAAGATAAAGATTTCCTGCATTTAACGATGTTTATGCATGTCTGACAATGTGCGTGGACTAACAGTACATGAGTTGTTATTTTTGCTTCCACATCATTTCCAGACATAGCTGTGCATTTGTGCCTATAGTACTGTCGTTAAAAAAAGTGTTGCTGTGCCGCCATTTCTCCTCAAATGGTTTAACGGTCCAGTTGCAGCTACAATCTTTTTTTTTTACACACTAAATGCACTTTCTGCCAAAGAGAGCAGTAGAGGACTTAAGTGCTGGACTCACCATATTTCTAGACATGTAAACAGCTGTGCTACTGTCAACTAATGTGGCAATAGCTACAGCCTTTAATTTAGGTTTACAATAGCCTGTCTTTGGTCTAGCTCCTTGCAGCACAAAGCTAGAAAATTGATTTTAAATTAAAAACCAGCAACAAAAATAAAAATACAGAAACACAAGAAGAGTTTTGTCCAAATTTGATGTGATTGCGTGGGTTTTAGAGTTTTGATAACTTTATTAGCGTGTGACTCAGCTGATTTGTCTAACTGTTGAGGTGGCTCAGGGGAAGCTTATCTGTGGCAGACTGTGTTAGAGACATGGCAAGAACTGCTGTTGAATTAAGTCACGCCATAGGAGATAAATGCTGTCTGGTGTTTGTAGTGTCAAAGGCCAATATGTGACGGATGAGGAGCCCAAAATAGGATCAGTGATGTTTCTCTCCTTCAAACAAAGGCTAAAACTGAAAGAAAGAAAGAAAGATGAGGGCAGCCATAATAAAAAAGCTCCATTGCATGCTAGTTACGATTAGATGACACACTATGTTGGTTCTGAAAAATTCTTCATTACGCCTCACAGACACAACAAAACTGAAAAAATGCATTGCAGGCTCAGACACTGTGTTCAGCTCACGACCTCCTGTCTATATCCCTGTAGTACGTCCATTTGGATTAGCATTTGCTTACAGATGTTTTTGACACCAATTTCGCACTGCTTGGTATCACTTTTACAATTTCCCAGACAGTTTTTTACCCCCGGGGCTGAACTGAACTGTGTACAGTGCATGTTCACCTATACACACACACACACACACACACACACACACACACACACACACACACACACACACACACACACACACACACACACACACACAAGAAAGCTTATCTCCTCCATCGGCTGTGAAACACTGGGAGCCCCGGTCTGCTGCTTTCAGCTCAGAGTGACGGCCGTGTGAGAGAGAGAAAGTCTTTGTGATATCAGACCCTGAGACAGAAAGAGCTGTCGAGAGTTTGCCAGGATTAATGGACATTAGCACATGAAGTCATGAAGGAAGCAGGAAACGCCACAGGAAATGCCTAAGAGGGTGTGTAATGCCATCTCTGATCACTGCCAATGTGGCACCCGCATTATGTATGCTGATGCGGTGGGAAAATAGTGGGGGCTTTTGTATGTTTAGCACACTGGACTGGATGCTAAATATAGGGAGAAATCTGAGACATTAATTGTATCAGTGGTGTTGTAAGACATGCGAGATGTTCAAGCACTCCAGTGAGAGCAGTGATTGCAGTCACATAATTAACATGGAAGAACAAATTAGACAAACCGATTATATTATCAGCAATCAATGACATATTTAAGGGCTGGTTGCCCCAGTTCGTTAATTAGCGCACCATTTCTTCACTGTGCAGTTGCTTTCTGCAGCTGGAAATATTATTTAAAACAGACGCATTTGTTTAATTATAGCAGTAAAGTAATTTATCCTTATGCAGGACTGTGTAAATGTTTATATTTTCTGATAAAAGTGGATAAAAGTTTCCAAAATGGAAAATCAAGAGTCTGCAGCTGCTGTTATGTATACTTTCTTTGTCTTTTTTTTAAACACGAACATTTTTGTGTTGTAGTTTTGCTCCAGCTTGTCTCCACAACACTCGTTTTAAAGAGCTCTTTGTTTCTTTCATGCAAAAACTGCAGACATTAAAAAATACAGAAATTATGTGTATGATTGTTTGCATTTTAACGACACATTATGAAAACCGAGAATATGTCCCAGATGTCCTGCTGCAGCCCTGTCCCCTATGTGTACATTTCACACTCAGTGAAACAGAGAGACAGCAAGCTGCTATCTAATCAGCACAGGAAGAAACTACTGTGGGTCTGTCATCGTTCTCATACAAAATGAGGAAACACTCTCTGTCTACATTTTGTTTTTCTACAGAGTTCACTGATGAAGAATGAAACTTTTCATTTTTTTGGGCTCGTATGAAAGGCTCTGGACGTAAAAGCGGGTGTTTGGTTGCTAGGTGGCAACAAATGCTGCACCTCATAATAACATGGTTGTTATGGTATCAGGGGGTTGATCAGATAATGGTCAGAACATGTTTTATAAATCCACTATTGTTTGTATGCTTTATCCTCATGGGACACTGATTTCCATTGCAAATTAAATGCAGTGTTACCATGGTGCCCACGTGTACATTATATGCCAAATAACAGCTGCATGAGATTTAATGATAGATTCCTGCAGAGAACTGTGACTTTGTGGTGTTATGTAAAGGTCTTAAACATAAGAGACACACCACAATCCATTAGTGTTTGACCCTCAATAGGCAACACTCCTACAGATCGCTGTCAGGTCACAGGGGAGAAATGCATCATGTCTGCTCTTAAACATTTTTTGTTACATCACTACCTGGTGTCAAGTGGCCCAGAGATGATGATATCACCTGGGTAAGGTAACTGGACATGCTGAAAAGATGATCCTGGGAACTTGTTCACACAAATATTCTTACGTATTCAAACAAATACTGAGATGACAAATACAGCATAATGACCTTACTTGTGTGTGAGGTCAATTACATGCCAGAGAGCACTCCAGTCCAAGTCTAGTAACCCAAACCCACACTGGATTTAAGTGGGATTTTTTTTAAACCAATCACAGATAAAGAACAGAAAAGACTTAATAATTTACTGTAATGTTATCAGCGTAAAACCAGTATACTGTGTCTAATCCTCATAAAGTCAGGGAGAGCGATTAAGTGTCAAACTAATACCGATTCGGGCTGTTAAATATGGCACAGGGTCTCCACTATAGTCTCCAAACATAAGAAAATAGGTTAATATTTTGCTATAATCTGGTAGATCACGCTACAGCAGCAACCTACACCCTGACCTCTGACCTCACATTATAGCTCCCTGATGGACACTCTCAAACTGGGTGTCATTTCAACATTCCTTATGATACCTTTACATGCTCACTTTAATAGGTGAGTCAAACGTCTGAGCACCATCTCTTCCCGTAGCCACCTCCTGTATGTGACCTCAGTTTCCCAGAAACCTGAACCTAATTGCTTCATCTTTCCCTCTCCCGTCATCTGTTGTGCATTGGCTGCATTACGTATCATATTTTGATCTCTCGAGCTGTCAAGACCGTCTCAGTTGCAAGAAGGCAAGTGGCATGTGGGGGGTCTGTTGGAAATGAGAGTCTGTTTTTTTCATTTGCCACCACCTTGAGAGTGTGATTAGAGGAAGTCTGTAGTATGTCTTCAAACCTCAAGAGCCTCTGGCCTCCCCCAGACAAACTTTGGTTTCATCTACCACAAAGGGTGCAGTGTTTAAACCTTTAAACAAGGCCTTTATTATCATGTTTAGAAAAGGGGACAGTGTGTGAAACCTTTAAATCTGAAGAGCAGAGCTTTTTTCCCCCTGATTTACCATAACAATATGCAGTATGAGTGCTGTGAGTCTATTAGTTGGAGATTTAAAAGTAGAGCAGCAGAAAGTTCACCAAAATCACAGAGAATAAGTTTCCTTACTTGTCATGGTGCTTATTTTCCTGTTGGAGAGTTTTTACCTCAGTCCAAGTACAATAGAGGTGAATGGAAATTAGATTGTTGTATTTAAAAACATCTGTCAGCTGCACTGGGACTATTTCCTCTATAGGAAGAAGTTCCAATGAAAACTGTACACAGTGAGGGTTACTCAGAGTACAGGGAATATGGTTTCTGGTAAAGAAAAAAAAAAAGATGTCATTGTTGGGTTTTTAAATGTGATTTTAATGCCATGTGCGTTAGAGCCTGCCTTCCACTGAAGTAGAAGCACCGTCGTTGAATAGCGACTTGAATAATGCTGAACACTATGCTCATGGGGAAATACCTGCAGCAGCCCTTGAATTAAGTCACAATAGACAACAAATCCTATGCATGTAAATAGACATCGGCCTAATCTTCTTCTCACTTGGATGTTTAAAACCACTCCTGTGTACAATGAATATAAAATTAGTGCCAGAAGATGATTGGAAACAACATCTAGTCGTAATCTTCATACTAGCACCTTTCTACCACACTGTAGTTGTTTTTATGGGAGGTTGTTGGCTTGGCTAGCCAATTTCTTTGCCAGGGCTAGTGACACGCTGGAACTTTGTTGTCTGAGTGAAGTTGAGTCAGATTAGCTTTCCCTGTGCTCCATACTAGATTGGCAAACATGTTTATTGATGGCATTTGTAGGTGCCATATAGGCTGCTGTAGGTGCTACTATTTTGGATAGTGCCAGGCTTGCTGTCTCCGCTATCTGTGCAAACTTAGATAAGTTCAAACAATAAATATTTTTTAAATATATTTAGCATAAGAATAATAGTAAAAGTATATGAATCAAAAGATATTCATAGGTAGTGTGAAGTTGAGTCAGCTTTATTCAAAGTTAAAGCAGAAGTAAGCGATCAGGTCGTTTTGGCTAACTTCTTGTCAGCCGATGGAGTTGGCAGTCCCCGCCCTCGTCCCTACGTCACCACATTCACGTTCTCCGTTCTCTCTATGCCGTTCTCCGTTCTCTCTCCTTATTGGATAAAGGTTGTAGGATACAAGGAAAGTTTTCTCCTCATCTTACAGCAGAGCAGTGACTGACAGACCCGTGTTTCAGACCAAACACTCTATGTAAGTGATTGCCGATATAACTATTCAAGATTTATATTAACACAAATATTCCGCTTACTTCTGCTCAGCTAACAGTCTCCTAGCTTTTGCTTCACATGAATTCATAGCTCCATAGCTTACTTGAACATCTCATCATTCTTCTTACCTAACTCTTGTAGGAAGCCTAAGTGCATTTCACAAATGTTGAACTATATAATGCGCATAGGAACCAGAAATGTTTGGAAACTTGATGTTGACTCTCAGTAAACTAGATGTGTGATCTGGACAGTTCTAAAAGGTCTGAGTCTCCTTATGTATTGACAAAAAAAAAGCTTACATGCCCCTGTGCTAAATGATCTTGCTAGAATGTTCTTAAAGGATCTAGAGAGTCACCTGTAGGCAGTTCTCCATCTCCCTCCCTACTTTATAGATAGCGGACAGATGGAACTAGGCTGTCGCTCTGCTAAAGTTAGCTATGCAATTAGTTCACACACTAATTAGCTGTGAGAGGAGCAGAGGCGCACCAGATTTCCCTTGTGCCTAAAACCCATTTCCCAGCCTGAATAAGAGTAAATGAGGTCCTGGCAGCGGTAGCAGGAAATATATATATAAAAAAAGACAAACATGGCAACTCCTGATGATACAAAAGGTTTATCACAGTTGATTTATGTGTTGTTTAGTTATGGGAAAATGGAAATGGAAATTTTAATGTTCCTGTGTGGTATGATAAGGACACGCAGCCTATCTCACACTGTCTAATCAGTGGTAACTAGAACATCTTTGATAAAAGAGCTTCCCAACCTCTGTGACTGACCTGCTGACAAGGGGTTGCAGCAAATAGTTAATTCATCATGTAATAATGTAATAAATATTCTCAAGCTGCAACAGAAACAATGGAAAGCACATAACATATATTGCTGAACTGTAAAAGTATGATTAATATGAGCTTGGATTTTACAATTAAAATCCCCTCCAAGTCGCTCATACTGCCCTCATCACTCAACTCTGCTTGGATTAAATTTGTGCTTTCAAAATAGAAAGAAGTCAGATGGATGCAGCTCTGTATCTGTGTGTGTGCACTGAGGAGAAACTGCCAGCCCAAGAATGTGGAAAGGGTTATAACACAATTAAAGCTCTGTTAAGGGAGTGCAGCGCTGGCAGGCATCTGACATCAGGTGCAACGGAGACCCAACAATAGGGCGTTCTGAGCTGGTGAACAGATCAATGTCATATGTATCGCTTATCATGAACAGGGCCAAATGCTTCACTTGACAGACACTATGGACACATTAGACATTCATAATGGGCACGAGTCAGGAGAAGGTCAGTCTGGTGAATACCTCCTTTAATTACGTCCCTGTATTCTGAAAAGAAATAGACCTGCTTATCGTCCCGAGGGGCCTAGGACTATAGGACTTGATCCACTGGTCAGGTCAAGACAGTTTTATAGGCTCCAATAATGTTAAAGCATCCAACCAACCAGTGCAGCACATACCATACCAGCAAGATGAATCATTTTTTTCTGTTTCTTTCAACAGTTGCCAATAGGAACATAAATCACATGTCTTCCAGGCAAATGTTCTTCCAGACCAGTGTGGAGGAAAATATCCAAACTTCCCATCTGACTCAGGCACCTATAGTTTCATAAGATGTGAGTTTCTGAACAAAACACGGCAGAGACTTCACATTGTTGTTTCTCGGACAGTGGAGAAGAAATTCTCTGGCATCAATTGAAAGCGGGGGAGGTTGCATTGGAACATTAGCTATTCATGCACTTGTACTCCCCTGGAGGAACGGGATCAGGAATCCCACCCATTTACCAGAAAAAGGCAACGTCCAAGGAAACTGATCCAGATCTGAGGGATCGGGGTGGAGCGCTGCTTAGCTGTTTTTCTTTTCCTTTTTTTCTTTTTTTTTTTCTTTTTTAGTAAATCTCGCTTTTTCCACAGTGGCATTATCTCAGAGAGCATTAACTCTTTCCCTTTAAGGGATTTAACTGACACTCACATCCAGAGTGACTGACGTATGAAAGAAGCTGTGAATGACAGTGTGAATAGAAATACCTCTCAAATCTCCAAGGTAAAATTGGCCTCATTATGAAGGACAACTTATTCTTTTCCCACCTTTTTTTTTCAATCTTCAAAACATTTCTCAAACTGCATATTCATCATTCTGTAGATAAATAGAGCAGCAGCAACAAATGGTCCTTGAGTGCCCAAGATGTGACAATAAAGGCCTACAGTATATTGTGTATAAAAAACGATGTGGCATATGTGTTCCTCATCAGGAATATGATTGGAGATCTTTGAAGGTGGACGGTGGGGGTTCCTCATCAAGTATCCAGGGTTAGAAGGTGTTATAGATGCTGGAAAGATTTGAAGATCAAAATTTGTGATTTTAAGAATCCTTTTTGGATTTTGACAGCATGTGACAGTGAATGAAAACAGACTTTATTGCTGAACGACACTCAAATGCCCTAAAGAGCATGATGGGAACTGCAGAGTTGGGTCATAATTTTCCCTGCAAGTGACTCCTTTGACATTGCAGAGACAAAAATTTGCATTGTGCAGCTTTATTATGTAAAGCTGCACAAAGATAATAACTTTGTCTTGTCTCAGTTTCCTTCCCCATGTGATGGTTCATGTCTAATTGTACCAGTTTTATTTATATGGCACGAATGTCTCAAAGGGCTTTCCTAAACATCAAGGTTTTCTCTGTCCTCAGCCGTTAGCGCATCATCTGCTTCACATATTCATAAAAGCACTGTTCATTACCCAATCTTCAAACTACCCTTGTCCCCTTAACCACATGTCAATTCCCGTGATTTCCCCCGTGATCGTCCCAGCACAGGGAAACCGTCTTTAGCTGCACGTCCTGAGCATCGACAACAATGCCCTGACAGCACCAGATGGAGAGTCATAAATCACGGGCCCATGCACACCCAGGAGAGTCCATAAATAGTGTAACAGTTCTGAGGGTAAAGACACCGCGGCAAGCCCCTGGTCCCCCAGCGGTCCCGAGGGCCGAGGCAGCATGTGAGCCACTGGCCCATAACTCTCTCATTCTTTCAGTGACACAGAGCTTTTTTTATGCTCTCATTTACTTGTGAGTAAATCACAGAAGGGGGCGACCACTGAACACACGAATGTTTTCTTCAGCTATGACCAACCAGGGACGGTGGTGGATTATCTCAAAGTATTCTGCAGAGACAAACCAGATGTTTTTACAATTAGACTGAGTGAGTAAGACAAAGAAGGAAAGTCACAAGGCCATAGACAGGGAGAGGGTTGAGAAACAAAACATCCAACTAATTCATAGGATTGTTTTTAGTTAAATGGAGTAACAGATGACCGAGTTTTTCCACACAGTTAGTCATGTAGTTTATATTCAGACTAGACTAAATACACTTTTCATACGCCAATCAGTTACAGCCGGCATAAGCCACATACAGATGCCAGACCATGTGAATTGATACGTTTAATCCCTTCACTATTGTAAAAGGGGTTCAAGCGTGGTCATATAGTCTGAGGGGGTCAGGCGGTTGTTGCAAGTGTGTTTCTGTTAAACCCCCATGAGTGAATCTATTTTCTGAGGCACCTCTGACACTCATCTGGACCACAACAATGCCCCCTTTCTCCTCTCCGCCTCACGCTTGGCTGGCCTCTCAGAATACGACCTAGGGCAAAATAATCCATACCCATGAACCCCCACACTGCACTCACATACATAGAAACACACACACACACACACACATGAACACACATGTCGGGAGTGTAAATGGTCACACGTGTTGAGGATCATTGAAATGTACACAGAGTCTCTTAGTAGAACTGATGAGCACACTCGTGATATACTCAAGTTCACACGGAGGAGGAACTTTAAAAGACACCCATGCAGCAGCGGAGACAGACAAGACATGCACATGACAGAAACACACAAAGGAGCACTGAAACATTAACATCCACCAGTGGAAAATGGTTTAAACTGAGAAAACTTAAGAGTTACAAGGCTGCCACCATGTGGAGATATTGAAGAAGTACACACACTTTGCTCTTCACACTAAAAACTAGTGCTAAACCACTCCTGCTTTTTTCTTCTTTTTTTTTTTTTTTACTTCATGAGCATCCACTACTGAGCTTACCACTGTTACTCTGACCAACATTAACCCACATTTGGTTTTTAGATGACAATGGACCCATGTGACATTCAGGTGCAGCCATGCCCATCCACAAACAACTACATCATCAAACTGGTGAGATCTTTTTGTTATTAGTAACAAAAGAATATGGGATAAATTAAACAAATTATGGGCAGACCTGCTTATCTACTCATGAAACCAGCTGTTAACTTGGGACATGGGTTTAAAATGAGGGTAGCCTACATAATACAGGACACATTACACCCTGTGTCAATGAGCATGGTAACAATTGATTCTATATAGCTCATGTATTGGTGGCAGATAATGATATGTTATTTCTAATTACTCCAAAGCCATATTTAAGTAGTTTAAAGCAGCTTTTACTATGAATGTCTGCCCTATTGGTTTGTGTTTGTGCATACATTCCTTTTATAACTCTGCAAACTCCTGCCACAAAAAGAGAGATTTGATTAAGGTCAAGATGGAAAATGGTCTTTGAGTTGCAGAAATCATTCAAATGCCGCCCGTCACACCAGCTGAAGTTTCTTTGTGAACAGCTGATAAGCAGAGTGCAGGCTAAAATAGTGTCATCATGACCATCGTCACTGTGTGAATACAGCTGCCATGAGGTGGGCAGCACCATCATGGTCTGGACAGGATCCATCCCTCACACACAATCTAGCTTATCTTCAGCCTGCACGACGCAACTTCCTGAGAGTCACCAAAGCAACAAGTAAGAGTTCATTTTCTTATTTTTAAGACGTCTGCAATTCCATTTGCATTTTGCTGTTCAGTAGTGGCTCCACTGGTCCACAGGTTGGCTGTTTGACGTTAACTTGATCTGTTCTCCTGGGAGCTGTGAATAAGTCATGCTGTTTTTTATTGTTGCTGTTGTTGTTTATTTGTTTTCCTCGAGTGAAGAATTGGATATTATTGTTTTGTTGTCATTCTACTTTCTATTCACACTCATTGTCATTAGTTCCTGTTGTGCTCAATTAATTCTTTGTTATCGCGACCTCCATAATTCTTGCTAGTTTTATTTCCTGTTGTAGTGTGAAAGAAATACAGGCTCCTCTCTTTACTATAAGTCTTTACTATATGTCTTCAAGTTGTTGTAATGGAAAACATGTCAACTATGTACTCTTATTACTTATAACTTATAAGTATTGTGTTGCCTGATGTGCTAAGCTTTTTCTATACTGCCTTTTTGTTTTGTTTTGTTTTTTACAGCAATAGGCTATACCTTTTGCAAGTGATTAATTTCTCTGATTGTCTAAAGGGTGTTGCTGCATATAATTCTGTCTATGTCCTAAATGAAATAATTATTATTGCAATTATTATATAGCATATATATAACTGCTGTGTTTACCTCTCAGGGAGAGGATACATTCCCCTTGACGCTGGCCTCCCCAGAGCAAGTTGTCTTGTTTTGATAAGACACTGAGGGTGGTGAGGTCACCATTTGGACTCCTTATCTTTACAGCCATTTAAAGGGTAGGTGCTCGTGCCGGCTCTTTAACATGCTTTTAAACACGTGACATTTTGTCTGGGTTTTGGTGCATTTTCTCATTTCACACGGTTCCATTCAATGAGAACCTCATATTTATTTTGAAGAGCAAGAAAATAGGCCCACAATACAGGCTGCCTAGGGGCCTAATTTCAACATACTTTTTTCTAGATAGTTTCAATCATTGTAAGCATCTTAATTTTATTTTAAAGGAGCTGTTTGTAAGTTTTGCATTTGCTAACCAGACAGCCTTACCACTGGCAGCTGTTTACTTACCAGTTGTGAGTTCAGCATCAAACTTCATTCCTTTACTCAAAAGTTGTCTCCAATGGAAAGAAACGCCAATGTCTTGTTTCTGCTACGTCTTTACTTCTACTGAGGTTAGCATGTTAACCAGCTTGTCTAGCCTGTCCCATCATTTCTGATAGCAACTTTTTCTAGCCTCCAATCTAAGAAAAGACATGCCACTGGTCAGAGGGAATGATATAAACTCTTGTCTTATAAATGTAGCAATAGCTGAAGCTCTTGTCAAGCAGCAATCACCATAAACTAGCAAGAAACCACAGTCAATGACAAAGAAAACTTGTAAATAGCCGCTTTAACTAATTTGTAGGCCTGCTAAATTAAGATTCAGAATTCAACATTACATTATATAGAGCTGTTACAAGATAGCAGAAAAACTGAGTGACAGAAAAATATTTTTTTTTACAGTGTAATGATGTGAAATCGTCACAATAAAATCACAGGCGTAAAAAACTTTTTGTAGATAAAAAATAGATCTGATCAGTTTGGCCTAAACACATGTGCATTATTGGATCAACATCTGCAGAACAAGTCAGGGAGACTGATTGGCAGATCGAAGCTGGTATTATTCATACAGTATGAGCGATTGCATGTGAGCGTCAAGGCCACGCACAGATGACTTCACCAGTATGGGGTTAATCTGTCGACTCAGACGGTGAATAGGTTTGGGAGGAGGGAAGAACCACATAATCTGATGTCCCGCCTGCTGTTCAGTCGAGCCAGCAATGGTCTGGGCTGGGGAGGTTGTTACTCAGGTTAGCTGCCCTAACTGGATTATAGGACAACACGTCAGTGAAAGGGCACCTGGGCATATACACATATAGCCATTACCACACACACACACGTGCCCAAGCAGAGAAGATTAGTCAGAACAGCAAATTTCACCCCCTGCAAGGAGCTTAAACTCCATACCAGCTGGGGGAAGGTGTCGGAGCAGCTCTGCATCTTTGACACCTCTCGGCTTTCTCTGAAAATATTTGCTTTCTCTCTACCCTGTAACCTTTTATAATCACTGGAAGCAGCTCAATGATTCCTTTTTCTTCCAGATATCTGTTTCATTGAAGTCTGACTTGTGTATACCGGGTGGTGGAGAGCTGTTAACAGCAGGAGGATGGAGACAGGCCCAAAGACAGACCCAGAGTCTGACACTCAGATGCCAGACAACAGCGAGGCTGCGAAGCTGGACGCCTCCGGGTTCGAGGTGACAGCCGACCGCCTGGAGCAGCTAATGAAGAGCATGGAGGTGCTGCTGTCGGACGTGGAGCAGCTGCGTAGCCACTGCAGCCACCAGGCCACCGAGCTGATGCGTGCGGCCGTGGACCTGAGGCAGCAGCAGGAGGACCTGAAGGAGAGTTACTCTGAGCTGTCCCGAGAAATGCAGGAGATCATGAATACAGTAGACGACCTGTTCAGCACCAAGAGTGCCTTTGATGCCAAGGAGAAGCAAACACAGAAACTGAACCGGCAGCTTTGAGAGACAGAAAGTGACTGACAGACTTATTTTCTCATTGTAGAGAAAAAAAAGACTGTGGGTGTTGGTTTTTTGGTTTGGGATGTGTGAGTGAAATTGTGGAAGGATTGGTTTTGGAGGTTTTGTGCTATATGCAGAGGCTTTGAAATAATATTTTAATGAGACCCTTGAATGGCATCATACAGACTTGTTGTTGTGCAAATCATAATTTTTAGGTCTATATTCGACAAACATAGTCACTGGAAAAAAAAAAAAACCTGGTAAAATTCACAACTCTATATCACTACACTTAGTCCAGTTAGCAAATACAGAACAAGAGAAGCCTGAGCTTAACACTGGTGCAAGTTGTTGCATTGCTTTCATGCTAGATTACCACGTATTGCTGTCTTGAATGCAGGTGATTTCCACCTCTTCTGCATGTCAACAAATGATTTACTATCACTTCTGCTGTCATTAGATTACGCAAACACACACATGCATATCATAGCTATTTTTACTCTCTTTTGGGCACTTGTGTGTTCAATGGTAAGACTAAAGTATATATTTTGCTCTCATCAGGCCACATGTCTCCTTCAGCTTTCCGAAACTCAGGAGTGTTTTGGTTTCCAGTTGTACATCTTCCCATTCAGCCATGCTCACTGCGGTTTCTTGCTAAAATAAAACTAAATAGAGCCTTAGGTTGATGTTTAAATCCCACCAGCACCTCTGCTGTGACTGTCTGGTCTGTATTTAGTGGTTGTGAGACGTGCAAAAAGGGAAAATCGGTGGCCAGCAATGTGAAGAGAATTCGATAAGTCTTTCACCTTACCTTATCACATTTTTAGTTTTTTTTCATTATGAATATTATTGCTTTCATGATTCAAAATCAAACGTGAAACCATTAAATCATGTGTGTTCAAACATCATCTTCTTTGCCGTCTTCCTTGTAGTGCAATGTACAATTAAACTTTTACACAAGAGCAGAAAAAATAAAAGACACTGACTTATAATTTATAAAATGAAATACGCTCATGGCCTGAGGGTCTTAGCTGGGAACATTATGTTCCAGAGAAGGAAGAGCAGCTTATATTTATTGTAAAAAAAAAAAAAAAAAAGAAGTGGAAAAAACCTCCTGTGCATCGCTGTGTGGTTGAAATCTGACACTAAATGGGCTGTGGTGTTGGAGAGCAGAGAGGGTGAGAAGATAGAAAGCTGGGTGTCAGTGCCTACCTTCACTGCTGAGGTGCACGTCTCTCTGAGCTGCTGGTCGACCAGCTGGGAATTCACTTCAAGACGGTAAGATGAAAAAGAATTCAGATTTGTTGTTCGCATCTTTCAACTATCCACACTTAGCCTATTCAATGCAGATTTTAAACTTTGAAAAAATGTTGAGTGGTAAAAGAGGAATTTAATTTGAAGCCTTGTTCAACAGACATAATTCATATTAATGGCTTAACTGCACTTATATTTATGTTAAATAGAAATAATTGCTCTGAGAGTTGAGTTATTTAGTTGCTGTTCTTATCAGTAGTTCGTCAGTGGCTTCTGTTGAACATGAACATCCTGCAAGTCCTGGGTCTCCTACAGCTGCTGGCTGTACCTGCCTTCACGGTGAGTCTAACTGTTAACAATAATTATTATAATTTTGTTCCGTTTGGATGTAAATTTCAGCACCCAAGTACCGATGGAAATCCAGTGGAGCACAGAGTACAGTATGTACAGCAGTGCAAAGTCTCAGGGCTGGAAAAAACCACACATATTTAATTTCTAACATATGTCTGCAATAATGTTGTTTATATGTCACAGCAGGTTTACAAATACTACTATGCTATACTTATGCAACACATTGGGGATGGTTTGTGGTTAAATGTTCCTGCTGCTATTTTGGTGTCTCTAGCATGCTCTTAGTGTGTGTTAGTGGTTGGGTTGGTGGTGGGTTATGATATGGTGTGTGAGAGCACTATGTGTTCCAGCAGCAGAGTGAGTAGCAGTTTAACTGTTTTTTATTTATATTTTTCAAGCTGACTCAGCCAACCCATGACTACTGGGGGGAGTTTGGACCCTATGGGCCCTGCAGTCGCACCTGTGGCACAGGAGTGGCTGTGAGAACCAGGAGATGTATCACTTCAAGGTAGGACATAAAATCATAGGGTCTTAAAATAGTATGATTTTTGAAATGAGCATCATAGCATTTATCTAGAGTGTGGCTTGTGTGCAAACAGAAGTCTTTTCTCTCTCCCTCTTCAGGACAGATGGAGGACATAACTGCTTGGGATCCTCTAAGTCCTTCATAACCTGTAATACACAGGTAATTATACTTAAATTATTATTATTTTTACCTTTTTATAAACACCATAAAACAACAGCCTGCTCCAATGTGTCCTAAAACTTTACATCTGTCGATAATCGTAGGAATGTCCAGTTGGATCCAGGGACTTCAGGGAGGAGCAGTGCGCCCAGTTTGACAGAATGGACTTTCAGAGCAAACGTCACGCATGGGTGCCTTACTATGGAGGTACAAGGTTTATTATTACCTGAATCTAAGTGATTGCTTGGCTTACAGATGACATTTAGAAATACATAGCCTATATACAAAATGAATGTGATTACTGTATCTTCAATATTGTAGCAACCAATCCATGTGAGCTGAACTGCGTCCCGAGAGGACAGAACTTCTTCTATAGACAAAGACCTGCAGTGGTTGATGGGACACCATGCTATGTGGGCCGCACTGATATCTGTGTGGATGGCGTCTGCAGGGTGAGAGCAACACTGCGGCTCTGCTGTTAACTTTGAGGATAATTGATATTCATAGAATGTTAGTTTATTCAATGAATGTTTTTAATTCTTTGTGTATTTTGTAGCTTTCATTTATGCAAGAAAATTTGATCAAGCATGCTGGTTTTCAGCATAACCCTGTCCCACATTTACACTATATTGGCACAGCAGTGTTTGTCAGGAATTCATCAACTCTGCACTTCTGTAATAAGATGCATTTTTCTTATTACCCTTGAGTTGGTCTTTTAAATCAGACAGAATCATATCAGTTGATCTCCTTTCAGACCCTGACCCATGGAGAGTTCGTGGGTTTGGATGACGACATAAACTCTGTGCACTCTGCTGCTCCTGTTGTCGTCGCTCCTCACCCGAGGGAGACGCTTACATACATCTACAAAGCCGGTGTCTACGGCGCTTGCTCAGCCACCTGCAATGGGGGCATGCAGTATCGCAGTGTGGAGTGTTGGGTTCAGGATGCAAGGAACCCCCGTGTGGTGGAGGAGACTTACTGCATCACCCAGCGCCTGCAGAGGCCACAGAGTCAGCAGGCTTGCAACATGCATCCATGTGCCGAGTACAGTGTCTCAAGCTTCAGTGTGGTTCGTATCTCTCAGTAGATTATCACATTGACAGGCACGGGAGGTTTATTATAGACGAAAATAAGATTTTAATTTGTTGTTGCATTTGATATCAGTGTTCAGTGACCTGTGGAGAAGGCCAGCAGACGAGGGAAGTGTTCTGTGTGGGACCAGGAGGTGAACGTCTGGCTGAGAGTGCCTGTAGTGGAGCAGCACGACCTGCATCAGTCCAAGTGTGCCGCAGGCCTGCCTGTCATATGCACATCACCTGGCACGTGACTGACTATGGACTGGTAAGGATTAAAAAGAAAAGAAAAGAAAAAACTTTGAATGTCTGTTATCTTCAAGTTGTTTATTTGCCTGTGTTTTCTCATATTTCCAGTGCACTAGAAGCTGTGGTGGTGGAGTGAGAGAGAGGAGGGTGAGCTGCTTTGATACAGATCTGAACCCGTACCCCGAGGCCCGGTGTGGATTGGCTAGCAGGCCTGTCTCTGTGGAGACATGCAACGCACAGCCATGTCCTCGAGCTCAAAGTAAGTCACATTTGAAGTGGTTATACACCAGTTTGGTTTGATTATTTATGTTATAGTTATATTTGATCAATGCATGTCTTTCTGTTCAGTGGTCCCAAGTGTACAGGATCCACGGGCACATGAGACCACAATGAGAGGATTTGTGCCCCACGTTCCAGGGGACCCTGCAGGTATGTAAAGGATGCAGTAGAATATCACTCTTTCTTTGCAGTTAATTACAGTAATATGTGTACATTTTTGACTTACACAAAATATGTGCATCCAGTTTATTTTTGAATGAATGCCTCCTCAGCCAATAGAGAAACTCTGCCCTTACTTTATGTTGTTGTCTGTCTGGACCATGACTGCACTGCTTCCACATTTACTTTATGTCTCTCATACACAAACACAGAGTCCAAACTGTTTCTATACCACCAAAGGCCATATTTATATTCTAAAATAAGAAATAGACAAACTAAACTGTGACCAAATAGGATACTTCAAAACAAAAATCTAAACATATATACGTCTGTACGGTAGCAGTGTGTTTGATTATGTCTGTGTCTGTGTTTATGTAATCTCTTTAGCTTCCAGACCACTGACAAACATTCCCCATGATCCCTACCCTGCTGTGGTCGGCCCTCACTGTGCACAGTCATTTTACGGCTGCTGTCCTGATGGCCAAACCTCCGCCACTGGACCTAGGAATGAGGGCTGCTACCAAGACGACTGTGTTCGCACCAGGTAGGGATGCCTCTGAGACAAAAAACTATTTGATGAATTGCTTCTATGCTTAATTTATGCACATTAGGGTAAAAAAAACAAAAAACTTTCTTCTTTAGGTTTGGCTGTTGTTTGGACGGAGTGACTCCAGCTCAGGGTTTTGGAAGAGTTGGATGTCCAGAGTACCAGACAACTGTGGTAGGAATCACATATGGTCCTTGTCTTGTTTCGATAAACTTATTGAAACTGATAGATAGATAGATAGATAGATAGATAGATAGATAGATAGATAGATAGATAGATAGATAGATAGATAGATAGATAGATAGATAGATAGATAGATAGATAGATAGATAGATAGATAGTTGCAGTAATGAAGGCAGTAGCTGTGATTAAAACTGGCATTAAAAAGATATCTCATGTTTCGTTTTCTCCTCTCCTCTCTCAGGAGCGCCCATCAGCCGCTGTAATGCCATCCCATGGTAATGTGTGCTCCATGCCTCGTGATGAGGGCCCCTGTGATACCTGGATGGTCCGGTTCTACTATAACTCGGGCACCGGTAAATGTACCGAGTTCTGGTATGGAAGCTGCCAAGGGAACGCCAATAACTTTGTGTCCATGGAGGCGTGCCAGAGAGAGTGTGGGGGTGTGGTGAGGGAGACCTCACCTTCACCTCGCAGAGTGACCCCAAGAAGAGGGCCGACCAGGGGTGCTCGGAGGGCAAGGGCATAACCTTGCACACCACTTATACCTCCAGTACACAGGATTAACAAGGAGCCCTTGCTATGAAGCTAAAATACATATACACACAAATAGTGTACATTGATTTACATATATGAAAACAGACACAAACATGTACTGTAAAACATTCCACATTTCATTTCGATTCAACATCAGAGATTACATTACAAAGATAGCCTCAGATCACCTATAGGCTAGATATCACAGCTCCTGGGTCTGATTCTTATCATTCTTTTGATCCTTGATATTTTGTTTGTGACACTCACCTTAATCATTTGTATGTTTTTTTTTCATATGGTTCAGAATCAATATCAATAAATCTTCAGCTCTCCAGTCAACTTGAAAAAAAAAAAAGTCTGTGTCCTCATCTTTTCTTGAAGTGTTTTCTGAAATTGCACTTTGTTTGGATTTGACTTTTTATTAAAGTTATGTTTAGTTTACAAGAGAATAATTCCTTTAAAATGATTTAATATGTTTACGAAAGTATTAGAGTTATGCCTAGGCTAAATGATTATCCTTTTACAGTCCATAACAGTGTTCCTTTTTATGCTTATTTTGCTATCGAGTACTTGTGTTATTAGCTACCTTTTTTTATTATTATAAAAATAAAAGTCTTGTGTTTTTACTAAAGTAAAAGATATACCGGTAGATAGTTTTTCCACCACAGACATTGCGTTTACAACATGACTATTCTTGCAGTTGCGTTTATTTTGAAATTGAAACTTTTATTTTGAAAGTAACTCACTTAACAACCGGAAAAGGTCCTGTTTCATTTCCCCTGAATATTTTTGCTCAAACAGCTACATCGCACCGGGAATTGAGAAGCAATAAATAACGCTTTTTTGCAGTTTTGCATCCTAAATAAGCATACAAGGTCTGCGGCCAGTACAAACATGGTAAGCTTTTTTGTTTTACGCTTAAAGAGTGAAAAACTTCTTGTATTTTTCACAGGAGGTCTCATTAATCCATCATAGCCATGCTAACAAGCTTCGGTGCTAACGTTTACTACTACTACTCTGTCAAACATGCTTTTTGTCGCACTTTTTCTGTTGCTTTAAACACATAGTTGCAACTTTTGGTCTGTTTTTTTTATATTTATATAAATCTCTGCCTATTAAATGAAACAGTAAATGAAACGTGTGGGGTATTAAGTCAATATAACTTACATTTGCTGAATAACCAGCGTTTACCTAACGTTACCGGTTGAAATAATGTAAAAGACATCACATCGATGGCATCAAACAGGAATTTATTAATTCATGTGACGAAAATAACTTTGTGTCTTTGTGTTCATTAAATGTTATTAATCGTTTTTACAGTCGCACACAATTTTGCTTGTCCAGCCGACGAAGAGACCTGAGGGCCGCACATATGCTGACTACGAGTCAGTGAATGAATGTATGGAAGGTGAGTCTGCAGCTTATTGTAGTCTCAGTCATTACATGCAGTGTTGGTAATGTTGGCTAAAACCATATACAATTGTTAGAAAATTTATTTCAAATATAATCATAACTATTTTTTGCTGTAAGTTATCGTTCATGCAAAGTAAAGGTATTTTGTCATCAGTGAAGGTAAGCTGAGAGACTTATTACAGTTTGGGATGTCTGAGTAGTAATATGCATAAGTGTAATTTTGTAACTTCTTCATCAATGAATGGTAAGTATGCTGTAGGATGACAGGACATAATAGGTAAATTCATACTTCAACTGAAATTAAACCCCTGACATTTCAACCACATGTTGGTCTGATTCACAGTTTTTACAGACAAATTTTATACTTAAAACAATCCATTGATGATCAAGATTTGCCAGTTGGCTCTTATAAGTTTATGTTCTTTATCAAACCTCAGTTGTTTATCCTGTATATCGCTCTTTTTAGTGAATTCGGTAGTGTTTTTGATTTAGGCTCACCAACAAACCTTGTTACATGGTGTGAAAGCGGCAATATACACAACATTAAATATCATGCTATGTGATGTTTTAACCGTTTTCTTTTGATACGTGCTGGAAATTATTTTTTGCATCTGTTTAGCATGCTCTGCACATCTCTTCCAGGTGTTTGCAAAATGTATGAAGAGCATCTGAAGAGGATGAATCCAAACAGTCCTTCTATCACTTATGACATTAGTCAGTTGTTTGACTTTATTGATGACTTGGCTGATCTAAGCTGTCTTGTGTAAGTATGGTCTATCTGGTGAATCATTTATTTGACTAAAAACCATCATATCAATAACTTTGAGTAAAAATATATTTTTTATTATTAACAGGTACAGAGCTGACACCCAGACATACCAACCATACAACAAAGACTGGATCAAGGAGAAGATATATGTCCTGCTGCGGCGTCAAGCTCAGCAGGCAACGAAGTAAAGGCTTCAATGACAGGTTGTCCTGCTACACACGCCTGGGAAGAGTTTACACTGCACTACATTTCCACAGCATCATATAGATCTGTGTATATGGACAACATTGTCGGGTGGGTTTTCACACAAAACTATACATTGGGAAAGGAGGGGGTTTGAAGAATGGGATTAAGTCAAACTTTTGAACTTTACATTGAAACAGAGATGTGCTCGGCAGCATGCATATTTGTTACATCACAAGGCGAGAGGGATTCAAGGCTGCACGGACTAACTTATTAATGGAGAGGGATCCATGCTTGGACAAGTGCTCCACAGGCCAGATGCAAACAATTTTTATTTGTCAAATTTTTAGTAGTGTGCTTTCAGTTCCCCTAAAATGATGTGACATGTTCTTTTTATATCTTCACTGGGCAGTTGGATTCAAACATGCTGTGGATTTTCACACAGGTGATTTTGAGTGAATCAATATTTGCAGACTGACTCCAGTTTATTTAACTGATCCCAGAACATTTCTTTCCATACTTCATCGGTTGTTGTTGTCATTATCGCCATTATTATAGCCTACTATCTTGATGTGAATTGCTGTTATTGTAATCATTGTGTTTTGCATAGAGTCTGATTTCATTTGTCCCTGTTGTTTTCTTTGATTTAAACAAAATAAAGAATTGTTTTCTGACTTGGCTCCACTTATGAATAACATTTTACACAATGGGGAATACACCGTTGATTCAGGGACTCTTGCATCTGATGCAAAGTGGCTGGCTGGATGGTAAGTTTTATATTCAGGATGTTGCAGCAGCAGCTACGCTTAAGATTTGTTGTGTTACTGTCTCTTTAAATGTGGCGGGCTGCCCTGTTGTTGCTGTGCTGGAAACCCCGTACTGATTCTGAAGGGACCCAAGATGGCTGAATACTCGCGGGGGGGTAGTTAGCAATTATCTGAGCAAGACGTCGGGGAATGAATGGCATATAGCATTATAATGTGAAGCGTAACGTTGAAGTAATCATACGACTACAGTTTGTTGGCTTGCATAGTTTTTTGGGGGGATGCATGAATACCAGTATGGAGAGAGTGGTCTCTCCGCGGCCCCGAGCCAGAACATGGCGGAACACTTGGGGCAGAAATAGCGGCTAACCGCTACAGCTAGCTGTCGTATTATTCAGACACACAATTGGATATTGTGTGGTCCAGGGTAAACACGGTGTCTTTCGTTCCGCAGCTGTGAAATAATGTTATCGGTGCACAGGTCTGGCCATTTTTGCTTCAATAGGGTTGTTTTAACATTGAATATGTGGAACGTAGGCAGCTAGCGTACGAGCTAACTAGTTAACTCGGTAGGTTTGGTAGCTAACGTAACTGGCTAACGTTGCCCGCCGTGAGCTGTACAGACTGTACTAATAAACAGACTGGGTGTTTTGGGAGCCATTGGTCATAACAACGGGGCTTATCATTCACCCTCCTCATTCAGCTGTATGCTATGAGTTTGTAACGTCTGTCAGCTCTTGTTTTGTCGATTAAAAACTCAGCTAACGTCAATGCCCTCCGCACTGTAAATGAGTCTGTCGTTAGCTGCTACAATGGTCTGTAAGCTGATTTTGTGTGGCGCCTTGCAAGACAACTTTTGAAGGATCTCGTCAGAGATAATAGTAATAATCAGATATTGTAGTTATAACTGTAGAATTAATTAACCGGGGAGACTCTTCCTGGGTGCTCGTCCAGGTGCCTCACTTTTTTTTATTTTTATTTTTTTATTTTTTAGAGGTGCTTCAAAGGAGTGTTAGCCTGGGTTGACCCCCCTGACACAAGTCAAGTCAGTGCCGCATTGTAGAGGTGAACAGGTGCAAAAAACAAAACAACAACAAAGTGAACTGAAGTTGTGGCGTTACTTAGGTGAAGCAGACAACCTGTAAAAAGCCAAGAAGGTCCGGGAGGGGAGGAGGAGGAGGGGGAACCGGTTACAACCACCTGCCAGGATGACGGACACTCGTCGCCGAGTCAAAGTCTATACCCTCAATGAGGATAGACAGTGGGATGACCGCGGGACCGGGCATGTCTCCTCTGCCTATGTGGAGCGATTGAGAGGCACGTCTCTACTGGTGCGAGCAGAGAGCGATGGTGAGTGAACAAGCTAGGGCATGAAGAATGGCACATGCCAATTAGGAGATTACTTGTAGTGTATTATTGACCACTGCTGTAGATTCAATGTCAACAATACCCTCCACACGGATGAATTTTAATCATCTGGGATCACGCATGTGTATGCAAGCAGGGAATATCCTAACCTAGTCTCCCCCATTTAGACTCATAGGCTGCCTCTTGTTTTTTTTTAACCAGGGTCCTTACTGCTGGAATCCAAAATTAACCCAAACACAGCCTACCAGAAACAACAGGTCAGTACACAGCATGCTGCTCTATGCTAACATAGGACACGGATTTCCCTCTCTGTGTAGTGATTGTAAATCGGTTTTGCTTTTCTTTTCAAAAGGATACTTTGATAGTATGGTCAGAGGCTGAAAATTATGATCTGGCACTCAGCTTCCAAGAAAAGGCTGGCTGTGATGAAATCTGGGAGAAAATATGCCAGGTAACTGCACTTCTTTTGTGTGGGTGTGTGTTTGTCTCCTTCATCTGTGAATGCCTTTTTTAGTATTAACACGTGTATGGGTGTAACTGTTTCTGCAGCTCGTTATATCTTCCTCTGTCACTGATGTTTGTCTCTTTGTGTAGGTGCAGGGGAAGGATCCGTCAGTGGACATCACCCAGGATGTGGTAGACGAGTCTGAGGAGGAACGCTTCGATGACATGTCGTCACCAGGTCTGGAGTTACCACCATGTGAACTGAACCGCTTGGAGGACCTGGCCGAGCTGGTGGCCTCCTCACTCCCATCGCCGCTGCGGCGTGAGAAACTGGCACTAGCTGTGGAGAACGAGGGCTACATTCGCAAGCTCCTGGAACTGTTCCGCGTGTGTGAGGATTTGGAGAACCGAGAGGGACTACACCACCTGTACGAAATCATTAAAGGCATCTTCCTACTCAATCGTACTGCACTCTTTGAGGTTATGTTCTCTGACGAATGCATCATGGACGTCATTGGTTGTCTGGAGTTTGACCCAGCACTCCCACAGCCGCGGCGGCATCGAGAGTTTCTCACAAAGACAGCCCGCTTTAAGGAGGTGATCCCCATCTCTGATCCTGAACTGCGTCAGAAAATACACCAGACATATCGGGTGCAGTATATTCAGGACATGGTGCTGCCAACGCCCTCTGTTTTTGAGGAAAACATGCTGTCCACCCTGCACTCCTTCATCTTCTTCAACAAGGTGGAGATTGTGGGCATGCTTCAGGTGAGAACGACAGACACAACACAACGTGTCCTGTCAGTGAAAGGGATTTGTCATTTATTGAATAAGATGTGTACATGCACCAAATGTTCACTCACTTAAAGCAGAAACAAGTGATACAAATTTTTATGACAAACAGACAACCTCTCATAAGAGAATATTTTGGAAAACAGTATTTATGCAGTGAGAACTGGAAATTACAGTAATTGTAGGATTGTACAAAGGTTTTATTTTTGGCTGATTGTGCTTTCCCAGTCTGAGTTTGTCTGCTAGTCTTTTATGGTCATGTGACCTTTGTGTTTTTGTACTGTGTCAACTCAGCAGTGTTTATGTATGGCTGTCTCCATAGAGATGGGGAAGTGTTGTGTAAATCAGTTATGCTGCGCTAGAGGAAAACTGAAACTGGCACGCTGTTGACTGTGGTACGCTGTGCCATGAGAAGTTGTGAAGTCAAACACCACTGATGCAGACCATTTCTTCACTTGCCAACACACAGTTTTATTGAGCCAAATGTAACAAAGTGTTTTACTAATTTAAAGTAGCACTTGAAATACTGGATTGCAGATATCACAGAGTGAAAGTCAGTTGTCAGTGTCAAGTATCTAATTCACATAACCCATCAAAACTTTTATATACACCAGATTTTCTTAATGTAAACAGTACAAGCTCAGAAATGCCAAATGAATGTATTTTACTTCTGAATGTGAAATTGATGAAGGTGTTTATAATGACAAATTGTGTCACACTATGAAATTTGTTATTAATGAACATGGTAATACTGTTCCCTTTTGTCTGCTGGTTATTTGTGTCTCTATTAGTTCAACAGCTGCTTTGTTATGATGGATTGTTTTAGTGGCAGTGAAACACTGACAGACAAGTTTGATTATTTATGTTTCACTCTGATTTGTTGACTTAATGTGATATTCATCCCTTCTCATCTCCGCTTCCCCTTTGATGTCAGGACGATGAGAAGTTCCTGACAGACCTCTTTGCACAGCTAACAGATGAGGCTACTGATGACGACAAAAGACACGAACTGGTATGCCAGACCTTCATTAGAAATTGTAAATCAAACTGCTGTTTTGTTGTAACTGTCCCGTGTTTTCATGGAGCTACATTTGTTTCTGTTTTATAGGTGAACTTCCTAAAGGAATTCTGTGCATTCTCACAAACGTTACAACCTCAAAACAGAGACGCCTTCTTCAAGACATTGTCAAACATGGGCATTTTACCTGCACTAGAGGTCATACTGGTGAGTGGATCAACATTAGCATACATTTCATCCACAACATGCATTGGGATTCATTTTGCTGTGTTTGCTCCGATGCGAGGGGATCGAAGGGATTCTTGGTGTTGTTATAGCTTTGACAGAAGGGCTGTCGTTTTTGCATTAAAGCTTCAGTTGGTAACAATTATTCAGTCATATTTGCTGGAATTGTCACTATATTCTGATGGTCAGACATTAAATGAGTAATTTAGGACAAAATCCAACTCCTCTGGCTCCACCTACAGCCTGTAATCGTATTTGCCAAAATCCACCGCGCCCGACGATTCTCCACCAGTCAGGTAGAGGGAGCAGGAGGAGCAGCCAATCGCCGCTCCTACACGTCGTGCTATGGATACGGTACATCTTTTTTTTTTTTTTTTTTTCTCTGTGGGTGCGTTCATGGCTACTTTGTGTGTGTCTGTGTGTGTGTGGGGCGCTTGGCAGAGGTTCATAAAGGGACCTGACGGAGTATTGTCTTGAAATTTCCGACCAAGTCGCGGAGTTTACTTTCACTTTCGTCAACTTACCAACTGGAGCTTTAAGATCATGGCATGTGATAAATTTAAGTTCACGTGAATTTAAAAAGGGTCAATTGTGACTCATCAGTCGGTGAAAGATATCAGGGTGTTGGCAATATGTCATGCATCTATTCTGTGTGAACAATCTTGTTGCCAGGAGTCGAGCATGATACAAACACACTTTGTTGAGAAAGCAGAATCAGACTCCCTGTGGTTCCTATATTTGATGTGTGAGGAGTTTTATGATTTACATTGTATTGTGCTCAGCTCTTGTTCAAGTGAATGACATTAAAAAGTTGCAGTCACTAATTCAAGGATATTTTCAGACTTGCACTGTATCAGCTTCTTATTTGGCCCCATGACACAGCATTTTTTTTCCTTGAGTCAAACAAACCTGTAATGCAACAAAGCAAAACCAAATAGTGGTTTTATGTTGATATTGTTTAACCTTGAGGCACGTCATGCACTGAGCATACATAGTAGAGTACAGACAAGAATAAAAATAAGATATCACAGAGGATACTCCATGGTGTTATTGCATTATTTGGTCTTCTGCAGAAAAATAATGCAGAAAGCGGCATCAGCTGGTTTTGGTTTGCATCACAGCTGAGCTTTCCATCAATGTCTTGTCAGACAGTAAATGAACTGTTGCATCTAATCATATCCAGTTGTATTGTTTGTCAGGAGAGTACGGGTTGGCTCACGGCTACACCGTCTCTTATATGTACATTTGGTCAAGCAATGGGATATGAATAACAAGTTATTGTTATTAAAAGCTTCCTCCATCTCCACAGCAGTGAATTATTAAATATAATAGATAGGCTAGCCTGTTATACTGTATACTGAGCTGTGTGTGTGGACGGGAGTTAACAACTCAGAAAGTGGGGATGCCTTTTCATTCATGCCACATTTCATTCAAGCATAATTTATATCACTGATTGGTCTGATCACAGAGCAACAGGTCCTTTCTCAGATGTCAAGTGTGGACAGATTATGTCACACAGTGAATACAGAGAGGGTTGACTTGATTTACAGCTGATTCAGTTCTGATTTTAAGACCCGGGTTTGTCGACTCTCAGAATAAGAGCTGAAATAATTTATTCAAACACCCAAAAACTTCAAGGACATTGCAACTTTCACAATTTATTTGCGCCGCGATCAGCTTTTGTTTTGACATGTTCAGTCTTAGGTTTTCATGCAATGCAAAAGAAAAATACTCTCTATAATTCTCCTATAAAAACTCCCTATGATGCACTCACGTTTTTAGATAAGAGACATGAAACACGTTACACCTGCTGACATGCAGATTTGTCCCTCCTCGATACACACAGGGTGAAGGAAAAAATATATATATTTGAAAATGAAACAAACTGCTGCAGGGTTTTTTTGAGACATTACTTTATTGATCTGACAACTGACACTGACAAATATGATGTATGTTCATGTAACAGGGAATGGATGACGTTCAGGTGCGTGGGGCAGCCACTGATATCTTCTCTTATCTGGTGGAGTACAACCCCTCCATGGTACGAGAGTTTGTCATGCAGGAGTCTCAGCAGAACGATGATGTAAGTATATGAACAAAGTTAAGATTTGCTGTTAGTCTGTCACAAAACACAATGATAAAACCCCTAATTTAGCAAAATGTTTCCATGCATCCAGTTTTTCTGTAGTGAATTATGAGAGAATTACATGCACCTATGAATCAGGTAGATATAAAGACGTGCTCTGTTAACTAAAGATCATTTGTTGCCCCACCAGGACATCCTCCTGATCAACCTGATCATAGAACACATGATCTGTGATACAGACCCAGAACTAGGGGGGGCCGTGCAGCTGATGGGTCTGCTACGGACACTGGTGGACCCGGAAAACATGCTGGCTACTGCAAATGTGAGTTTGTTTCAGTTTATACTCTCAGTGACTTTACAGGATTTTTTTCTGCTAATCCAGTCACTCTCCAGTACTGAAACAAAGTTCTCTCTTATTATTTTATCCAGAAAACAGAAAAGACAGAGTTCCTGAGCTTCTTCTACAAGCACTGTATGCACGTCCTCTCAGCTCCACTGCTGGCCAACACCACAGAGGAAAAGCCTAGCAAAGGTATTGGATATCTGCATGTTGTGTGGGTACATGTTTTTTAAATACAATTTTACCATCAAATGTATTGTATTGACTACCGCCTTCTTTCTTTGTTTAGATGATTTTCAAACATCTCAGTTGCTGGCCTTGATTTTGGAGCTGCTGACGTTTTGTGTGGAGCACCACACCTATCACATCAAGAACTATATCATCAACAAGGACATTCTCAGGAGGGTACTGGTGCTCACTGCCTCTCAGCACGCGTTCCTGGCACTATGTGAGTCCCATAGAACCATAATTTGATATTCAGCTCTTAGTACTTGCCAACTCTGATGGATTTTGGATCATTAATGTTTTTCCAATGGTGTTTCTGATGTAAATTACTGAGAGAAGCACAGATTTGGAGCACAGTATTGATCTGTATGTCTGGTTTTGCAGGTGCGCTGCGCTTCATGCGGAGGATTATTGGTCTGAAGGATGAATTTTACAATCGCTACATCATGAGAAACTTCCTCTTTGAGCCCGTCATAAAGGCCTTCCTCAACAATGGGTCGCGCTACAATCTCATGAACTCAGCCATCATTGAGATGTTCGAGTATGTCCGTGTGGTGAGTGTTACCAAAATCTGGCTTCCTCTTTTGAGCTTTCATGTCATGTTTTGATTCTATTTTTGGAGCGTGTGCTCGACTCGTGACAACCAATTTTTGCTTTTCCCCACAACATTTGTTTTTGTTCAGATTTTGTTACTATTATAGCAAGTTTGCCCATTTTTGCATTTTAATAGATCAAGAAAATGTAGTAATAAAAAATGATTCAGAAGTTTATTATATATATATATATAATTTATGCAATTTTGTGATCTGATGTTTACAAACAGACAAAAAGTAGCCTACTATAACTATTTGGCAGCTTATCTAACAAAATCCCCTAAAGAAACCTGTGTAGCATGCAACGTGTTATTGGTTCTTTTTAACTGGTTTGGTGTGATCTCCCCTCTGTTTCTCTCTTCTCTTGGCCATTTTCTCCATACTTCATTCTTCTTCTGCCCTAAACTACCTACTGCCTTCACTTCCCATACTTTCACTCTCCCGTCCTCTCTCTCTCTCTTCTCCCTCTCTCGCTCTCTTTCTTCTCTCTCCCATTGCTACCAGGAGGATGTGAAATCTCTCACAGCTCACATAGTAGAGAACTACTGGAAGGCTCTGGAAGATGTGGACTACGTCCAGACGTTCAAGGGCCTAAAACTGCGTTATGAACAGCAGCGAGAGAGGCAAGACAACCCCAAACTGGACAGGTGAGAAAACCAAGGCTGCAATACTATTACTATTGCACTGTCATTTGTTTTCAATGGGTGTGTCTTTTCTAATATATGGAAGAAGAAAAAAAGCAAGTGTGACCTCACGATTAGATAAGTGACATTGATAAGCTGTTGAATAATCGGTATGTTGTCTTATTTGGGAGGCAACTGTCTTCTGGCTCAGTGTTGTCTTTTTCCAGCAATAAGAGCATATCGTGTTGTAGCTAGTTTGTATTTCCATGTATTATCTTTCACAATTCAGACTGGATGCTTGCCCTGCATTGATTGTATCGAAAACAAGTGTGTGACAGGTTTCTCAGCTTAACACAATGAGTGCTGTGACCCGTGTACCTTTCACTTATCTGATACTGAAGCACACAACAATATCAGAAAGTGAAAACAAGTGTGTCACACAAGACCATGATTGTTGTGGTGCAACTTCAGCCCAGCATATCTGTCAACAACGAAAGATGTTTCTGTATTTAAAATCCCTCTCTGCCTGTGCTTATGCGTCTACATAGGCAGGTTTGCAGGAATACTATATGTGTATGTTTGATTTTTAACTACAAAGTTTTGCATTGCACCCTGCAGCATGCGCTCCATCCTAAGGAACCACCGCTTCCGTCGTGACGCACGGACGCTGGAGGATGAAGAGGAGATGTGGTTCAACACAGATGAGGATGACCTTGAGGACGGAGAGGCAGTGGTTCCTCCATCTGACAAGATGAAGACGGAGGAGGACCTCATGGAACCTATAAGCAAGTTCATGGAGAGAAAGAAATGTAAGTACTGGAAAGCAGTCTTTTATTATTTACAGATACTTTGGGATGAAACTGATTGGAGAGAGCCATATGATATGGTACCAGTTATCAGGACAGGATTTGTTATTTTGCCAGAACAATGATGGTAAATAGCTGAATATTTTGAAAATGACAAGACTTTGTTATGCGTCATGTGAAGGGTCAGGGGGTTCATCTTTCTTGTGGATGGATCTGAGCTTGCTCTATTATGCAGATCATGTAAATGAACTAAGAAGTGGATACTACAAGTGTTGCTGTCTGTGCTGTTACATGGTTGCATCGTGGGGTAAACTCAATGGGCTCGCTTATAGGATACAAAATCAATTTTGTCACACTGGAGACACAGCAGCAGATACTGTATGCAAAACCACATTGATGCTGTTGTGATTATATTTCCTCAGCTGTTGTTGGTGTTGCTTTAGCTGTAGTCATGATAAATGGACGTACCTCCCCCTTTTACATGAAAGGAACTTGCATAAGCCCAGATACTTCAGACATTTGTCAATGTTTCAGACAAGCATGTATTGACTTGATTCAACATGGCTTCGCATAAACACACTGAGTCACTCAAACAGCTGCAGGTGCATGCAGGTTGGCCTATTGTAGTGTGTTTCTGGAAATGCAGTCAGTTCTCGTTGGGTTCACCACAGACAATAAAAGGCTCATCTGTCTTGTAGAAGCATGTTGTGGTTACAGAAGGTACATTTTGTCAGTTGGCTATAATGACCGTTTCCTGTCGTCTATCCCTCTCCACTCGCAGTGAAAGATACTGACGACAAAGAAGTACTGGGGAAGTCCAGCTTGTCGGGCCGACAGAACCCCAGCTTCAAACTCTCCTTCTCTGGCTCCACTAAAACCAGTCTATCCAGCCCCCCATCATCTGCCTCATTGAACCCAGGTTCTCCGGGATCACCAGGGTCTCCGGGCTCAGGGGCACGTAGCTCACCCTCCACCACAACTGTAACCACAAAGGTACGTGTCGGCATGTTAATTGTAAAAGTGTAGGTCCGTGGAGAAAATCCACTCCTGTAGTGTTACTATGCTGATTATTAAGAGGCAAAGACAAAAATGATTTGGTACAATGTCTGCTCTGTTTCCAACACAACTAATGTGAAAGATGAATGTGGTGAAAATTGAGCATTAACTAATAACTACACACATCAGCTGTCAATTTTCACACACCTCCCACAGTGCTTGTACAGAAGAGAGAATGGTCATTGCCACCAGACTGTACTAGTTTTATACTTGTTGGCTTAAATTAAACAGCAGAAAAATAGATGAACAAAGCTGTAAGGTTTATAAATCAGGTGAAGGAGAAGAAGATGGCAAAGTCACTGTGCACAAAAGGGAGGAAAATTAACATACTGGTTTAATGAGAGCTGAGAGGAGAAACGAGTTAGAAGTGATGAAAGACATTGAAGCAGGACTGAGCCTATTATGTACAGTTGTATCTTGTTTATTCAAGCCAAGATGACTGGATTAATTATGTTTTTTGCCTTCCTCAGGGAGGTTTAGTGGGACTGGTGGACTATCCCGATGACGACGATGAGGAGGAAGAAGAGGAGGAGGAGGAAGGGGAGAGTAAAGAGGACCCTCTGCCTCCTTCGAAGAAGTCCAAACTGAGCTCCTAAAGAAGCCTCACTGTCTCGGCTTGTGCTCTGCTCAGACAGTGTCAGTGCTCAGACTAAACACAGGAATGATCAAACTTGTAAACAAATTGAATGAATGAATGAAAGCCACCGCTCTGTTGTCAGCGGGTGGCGCGAGAGGAGCAGACTGTGAACCGATTCGAAGCCTCCTCAAGACTTGCCCAGACTCATTCATACAAGTGCCAATCAGGAGACCAGTAGTGGAAAACGTCTGAAAAGTGGAACAGACGAGTGAAAGTTGGGGGGTGGGGAGATCGCACTCGAGATCTTCAGCGGACTCGGATGTTATGAAACGAGTTGGAGTTTGGTAATTTAGCAACTGGAGGAAAAGACCACATACAAAAAAAAAAAAAAACATACATACAAGCAGACTGAAATCCCAGAGAGCTTGCGAGCTCGGACCATAACCCACTGCCCCCCGCCCCCCACTCAGGGAAGGACATCACAGCGGCCCAGATGGGTCGGCCAATTCAGACCCAGAACCACAACTCGCACCCCATCCCCCTCCTCAGAATCCTTTCTACTTCTTTTCTCCTCTGCTCTTTCTCCGTCTCTTTGTCTGTTGCTTTTCGTCCCCTCTTTTTTTAAGTTTAGTATATAGGACCAGACGGGAGGCAGCATGTGGCAAAGAGCTGTCCTTGTTGTCGTTTGATGATGTCATCAGTGTCGTCGTTCCTCAGCGGATGTTCTTTCTCTGACGAGAAAAAAGCCAGCAGTTTCTTCATTGTTTTCTTTTTTTCTCTATTTGTCTCAATCTTTCTCCTGTTTTTTGTAAATGACAACAAAAAAGACCTGCCTTTAAATGTTCAGGACGTTTTCAGTCACACTTGAACAGGTTTTTAAAGACCTCAGTAGGTGAGCTAGTTTTACCCTTTTTGCCCTTTGAAACTGCAGATTTTTTGGAGAATTTGTAATCCCGTCTTGATTAAAGATTGAGTGGAATTCTAGATGTGATGAATTTTGTCATATCTTCTCATTTTTTTTCCTTTTACATGAGTGTACACTTAGTTGTTCAGAATATTTGGGACCATTAAAATGATCTTTGCTGTAAGATGTCCTACTACCCTTTGTCCTGATAACTCAACTGTCTCTGCTGCATCTCACTCACTTACCTGTCAGGTTGTTTTTTTTTTTTTACAAAACAAAAAGCTGACTCTTTATTATGAGTTGTTTATCTGAGTCAAATGGGTTTCACAAACTGCAAGGACTACATGTTGTACCGTGAAGACTGAAGAACAGCCTGTAATCCCCTTTTAGGCAGTAAACATTTGAGTACTGAATTTCTTTTATGAATATTTCCCTCTGGAAGCTGGAACAGTATCAGGGACTCTGTAGTTTAATGAAACCATGCAGCTTTCAGCTTTGTGATCTACAAAACATGGTCAAATCCATTACTTTCCTCCATGTTCCAGGCTTTACTTCGTGGCTACCTCATTTCAAGTTATTTATAGGGGCAAAGGAATGCCATTGATTTTATTTCAACCAGCAGACTTGGCGTCTTGGCTTCTGTGGGTGGCCCTTGGTTGCTGAGATCCTTACAATCCACCAGGTGGCGCCCTAAGTCCACATAAGAACCATAAAACAAAGTGCATTGCCTGTACTCATGGATGAGATCATCTGTATGTAGTCATCTATGAAGATAATATTATTATTTTAGTTCTGTAACTCTGATTTGGTGCTGTCTATCCAGTATTCAGTTATTATTGTACTGCTGTCAAGGCATAACACTGTCGTTTGATCAGTGGGTAGTTAGCAGGCAGACTGTTGGCTTGACACTTGCTTGAGTGTAAAGTGTTGAGACTAGGTGCTGCATGTAACACCATCACTATAAAGTGTAATATAATGCTCAGTTTGGATGTGAAACCAAAACCCTGTGAAAAGGGAACACGATTCAGTTGTTGGACATGTTTTAACTAATTTACACATATTTAGATGTTGAGTTTGAGAAAAGAGTTGACATACTGTGTACCATAACTGTAGGCCCCGGCACTCTGGCAGATCTAAAGAATGTTGTTTTTTTTTTGCAATGAGGGAAAACAGTTTATGAAAGATGTCAGCACCTCCCAGCTTATGTGGTCACCTCAGTGGGAGTTTGAGTACGACTCAAAAACAAACAGCATCAAGGCCACCAAGGAGTCACTGTGTTGTCCCTCCAAGTGCATTGTGGCCTTCAAACATTGCTTATTAATTAAAACCCAACAGAAGAGGATCACTCGGAGCTCAGCGTGCAACGAGAGCCGTCACACAACGCCTATTAAGGCTCCCATTCACATGAAAGCCATCCCCAGACAACGGCAGCTTTTCAAGAGCAGCCCTCCCTGCCAGCCTCCGTTTGCTCCTCAGCAGGAGTGTGGCAGAGTGTGTGTATGTGTGTGTGTGATCTGCCTCCATGCCACTGGAGAGGCCAACCTGCTGCTGGTGCCAGCCACTGCACCACCAGAATGCCGGCTCCACTCCCGGTGCCAAGGCGCTCACCCGGCTCTGCCCGCCTGTATGTCTGCCAGGCTGAAGAGCCTCCCCCCCATCGGGGACTCTTCTGTCCAGCTTCCTGCAGGGCCGATGAAAAGCCTCTTTGACAGCTCTCTTGATTGGCCCGGCTCCACGAGCATCCAGCCTGCCAGATATCAACTTCCTCTGGATTGATCACATCAGTAGATATCTGCACAAATACTAACAGCAGCATGTGAAGATTTACCGCCTATGACATCATGTTGTGCAACAGGGCTTAGTTGTATACATACTTTCACAGAAAAAAAAAAGTATACATACTTTCACAAGAAACAACCATAATTGCACATTGCAAACAAGATGAAACCAGGAATTATCCTGCCACTGTCCTCCTCCTCCTCCACCACTTATGAGTGGACTGAGCCATACCTCTGAGTAGTTCACAGACTTCACCCTGACAACACATCCAGTGGTTTCCATCAGTAGTAACATGTTTAAATTTAGTCTGGTGGGGACACATTATTTTTAGGTTTCCTAAAAAAAATAACATGAAGAACGAAATTGTACTTTATTATTACCCATTTTAACTATCTAGCCTATCTAAAACTGCAGCGAAGAGATATGACCAATAAAATCAAATGGAAAACTATAGTGAGTGTAATTTGTTTGGGCTGATCAATCAATAAAAACACCAATAAATTTCTTAAAAAGAGAAATTGGGAAAATCTATCTATCTATCTATCTATCTATCTATCTATCTATCTATCTATCTATCTATCTATCTATCTATCTATCTATCTATCTATCTATCTATCGCTTGCCTATAGGGGGCGATAGAGACCACATGTGGACACAGATCTGCAATCAGGAAGCAGAAAAGTCATTATCCGGTTACTGGTCATTTGAAAATGAAGTTTCAGGGAGCTCACAAACTTTTTTATCATTATTTTTTCCCCGCGTGTCAGTGTTTTTACAGTAGTTCCGTCTGATCAAAGTAGGAATAAAAAAAACACACACAAAACGTGGTGTATTATGGTAATCCCATCCTGCACGGTCACCAAATCAGGATATGAAATAGGAAATATGGCACACATGCGGTTTTCGGAAGCCCTGCCGAGGTTGTCAAAACACCGGCACAAAGTCTACCTTCATGCCCCCCACCACCCACCCACCGGGCCGGGGCGTCGCAGCGGACAATGACCTGTGTTTCCCCGGCACAAAGTGCTCTCTGTGTCCGCCGAAGCTCCCCTGCGTTAATGGAGGTGATTGGCCGTGTTCGGCACAGCACGCCAGCCGCTGCGTGCGTGATTAATCACCGTGTTTAACGCTGGAGCTCCCCCTCTGACGGGGGAGAGAGGAGAGGAGAGGAGAGGAGAGGACGGCCCGGCCGACAGGAGACCCCGAGGCCCGGGGGCCACGACGCCCAGGGTCAGCACTGCACTGCAGCATCCGTCGGTAGCAAAAAAAAATGAAAGAGTGGAGAAAAGTCATCATCAGTCACATCTGGTTTACATTAAGGCCGAGGTGAGATACAGTCACGAACAGAAGTCAGTCCGCCGTAGTTTTCATGAGCTGTGCTGCTGCTCTCAGGCGGTCACTGGATTGATGGCCGACAGATGAATTAAGTCAAGAGGTCAAACCTGTAGAGTCCGAGCTGACATCCTCGTATTCAATAAATCCTCCATCTGTGTAGGCCTACTGAGAGACAGCCCAGGTCTGCAACATGAAAGAGTCTTAAATCACAAGTAGGCCCAGCTCTTTGTCTCCTGGTTGGTTTTGCAAATCACAGTGCTAAATGCTAATCAACTCGCCTCTAGGCCTGCGAGGCCTACCCGTGGCCTTGGCCTTCTTCTAAACAGCATTAAGTGAATTGCTAATTGATGCCTGGTCCAATGGTTGTTAACTATTTTGGCCTTTTTTCTCCCAAGTTTATCAACTGATAACTCATCTGCAACAGCTTAAAGCAGAAAGTGACCTCTCCTGCTTTAGTTAACAACTTTAGCTAAACCATAAAGTGATGTTTGCAATGTAAGACATCTTGTTTCGCTCAGCGTGTAATGGCAGTGTTGCACTCATTTCATTGACTATCTTTACATGCACAGCAACACTCTGATATACACTTGAATAAGATCCTGTTCTGTTGAAGCCATTGCCATGTAAACAGCGGTTTCTGATCAGCTTATTCAGTGCAATAACCAAATTAAGATGGGAGTATTCAGATCTTATTTGCGTCATTGAGACATACGCTATGCATTTTTTGACATTTGCCAACTTCTTGTTGAAGCGTGCCCGTAAAACTGGTATCTGTAAACTAATAGAGAAACAATGCAATGGGGACAAAATGCCAACATCTTGACATCATATTGCGTTTCACAGGAACGTGACTACACTGTTGTGCATGTGAACGTAGTTGTTGTCTATTTCTGTTGATTTACAAATCAACCAAGTATTTAACGATGTAGATTAATCAGTTGTGATACCTCATCAGTTATCACCACTGTATAGCTGTAAATTATGTATATATGAGGAGATTAGGTAGTTTTCATTTGTGACATTTTCAGAAGCTCAATGATGTCAAACTGTCCAATCTGTGACAAAAACCAGAAATAGATAAATGTAACTTTGACATAAAAGTTTTTTTTAATCTTCATTATCCCTGTAAACATCTGGTGGTCTCTTAGATTTATCTTGGGAAAGTTGGGGTGGTGGTAGGGGGTAGTCCATGCAGAGGACCACTCATATGCACATGTGCCTCTTGGCTCTGCTCATAACTTTGCATTCACTGCAGCTCAGCAGTTAAGTTCAGAGCAGATACGACTGTTCGTCACTGTGCCCCATAAACCAGCAGTAAGCCTGCGCTTCCTTTGTTTCTCAGCAGCGCCGCCGCCGCCCCTTCATAACTCTTGTCGCCCTAAATCATAGATAAGTAATGAGCTTTCCCATGGAAGAGCTGGGAAGTGGAAGAATTTGGGGCTGATCTGCCATTGCTAAATGTTAAGTGGTTGGTATTGTGCCGCAGCATGGGCCACAGGAAACATGGATGTGAACGTAAGAGCTCTTGGGCTGCGTTTTAAATGGAAATGTCACAGTGATAAAGAGCGCACCTTCCGCACCCAGGGGCGTGTGTGTGTGTGTGTGTGTCATGTGTTATGTGTGTTTGTGCATGTGTGTGAGATGGGTCTGAGGCACGCTGTAAATCCACACACCATGAGCTGCAGATAGCTGGTCGTGCACAGACCTGCACACACACACATATCCACACATGCACAGACGCCTGGATCTATTCCTAGAAGCAGCCTTACTTTCCAGGAGTTTTACATTTAATGGCGCTGCAGTAATGTGGAGTCACACGTTGGAATCTCGCAGATAAAAATCCCCGCCTGCATAAATTTCTGCGCCTATTAAAAGCAAGTAAAACTCACACTGAATAAAATAAAACCAACTTCACCGGGCCCTGTGGGCACGTATAGCGGCTCAGAGCTGGAGGTGTTTGCTGAGAAATGAGGGCCGAGCACCGGGGTAACACAATGGCTTCTGTGAACGCAGAGAGAGAGAGAGAGAGAGAGGGGCAGACATCTGACATCCAACTAAAAAAAACCACCCAGGGCAAGAAGGTGAATGACCACACGGTGATGCCTGTGCTATAGAATTTACCTCACGTAATGTAGCATGAATGAAGCCCTTAAAGGTATCGGTTTCCAGTCAATAAACAGGGAGAATCGGACGCATGGTTCAGCGGGAGTTGAACATGTGGGACCAGTCACACACACACACACACACACACACACACACACACACACACATACACACACTCACCCAGTCAGGATACTGCTGTGTACATTAAACTCACTATTCAAGTTAACAAATCAAACCTCAGCTATATGTTAATGTCCTGGCAGTGGCTGCAGTAACACAAAACTAACCAAACACAACTTCTTCCCCAAATACAGTAGCAGTGAAAATGTTGTTTGACAGTCACAATTTGTGTCCACTTGTGTTACCAGAGTGTGAATGGCCTTGTGTATAATCAAATCTGTTTTCCTCTTTTTACTGTAGCTGATGGCTCCTGCTGCCGGAGTGTCTGAGTGCTTTGACGGCGGCTCTGTGTCGTGTGGCGTTGGCGTGGAAGCCGTGCCAGTCGGCGGCGTGTGTGGTCAACAGGCGACTGGGAAGCGAGGGGAGTCGGAGTCGGAGTCGGAGTCGTCGTCGTCGCGGGTTCCAGGCCAGGCAGAAGCCCCCCGTTTTTTCCCCCCGGGTTCACAAGTCAGTGCCTCGCCTTGTATCTGTTCTGCTCGTCACGCTTTCTTTTCTCTGATTGGCCCCTTTCTGTTTCTGTCTCCATCGCTGGCTGACCTTGAATAACTCTTTACCTACTGTACGCATGGCATGTGCCGCTTTTATGATTTTCTCTGTATCCTGCTAAGATGTATTTCCACCGACCCCCTCCCCTCCCCTCCCCTCCCCTCCCCTTCTCTCCCCTCCCCAGGCCTTCCCGCTCACACACTTACACCTCATCTTTCTCCCTCCCCCCCCTTGTGGCCTCGGGGCATATGGTTTGACTGGGCAAGAGATAAGAGGGATGTGTCAGCCTGTGGTACTGAACAAACACATCTTTCATTTCTTCCTTTCTTCTCTCCTGCGATGACTCCTCTTCCCCTGACCGACTCCTTTCTCCTCTCCTCTCCTCTTTCTCTCTCCCCCCCCCTCTGCCCCGCCTGCCTCCCCCTCCTCTCCTCACCAGAACTCCTCACCTCTTTTTCGTCTCTGTGACGGCTGGGTACAATTAGGACCGAAAAGCCTTTCGTCTTGTCGCACAGAGAGAGAAAGAGAAAGAGAGAGAGAGAGACGTTGTTATATTTGCGGGTGATGGAGAGGGGAGAGGAGAGAGAAAGAGAATGGGCTTCAGATGCTCTCGAGGAGCGCGGACGAAAGGGGGGAAATGAGGGGCAAGAGGAGAAGAGACAGATCTCCTCTGGCTGAATGAAAGGCCCTCTCTCTCCTCTCTCTCTCCTCTCTGGTAGGGCACATCAGAGGCATGTGCTGCTCCAGCTTCATGGAGGGAAAAGTGGTTTCCACCGAACTCTGCTTCCATTTATCTCTGGCTCGCTCTGCTCTGCTCCCCCTGTACTCGCACACGCTCACATTTGTGCGGCACGTGCACGCTCATGCGCACAGTGCTGGATTTTGCTTTGATTCCTGATTGCTTTGGTTTCTGCGGTGGCTTGATCAGGTTACTGTTCAAACTCTGTGCCAAGCCAGCGTGTGTGAGTGAGTGTGTGTGTGTGTGTGTGTGTGCAAGTGTGATGATGGTTCCTCAGCCAGTGGTGGGAATAGCACAGTTTCAGCTGCTATTATTAGCCCACTGTTTCACACAGGGCCTGATTCTTTCCCCTGTCTCCTGTCTGACACCAGCATTTCATTATTATCTGGCTCCAGCGCAGGAACGTCTACGCTATCACAGCGCGCCGCCACGGGGAGGACGGCCCCAGCTCTCATTCCAACACGGCTTTTTATAGGCTCTGCTACTCCTGTAGACACTGTGTTACTTAGTCAGTCTGTCAAGGACTCCGGGGTGTAATAGTTCCCAGAGCCAGGTGACACACTTTTACAGAGCCCTTTTTTCTCTGTGCGCTCCAACACTCGCTGTCGACACAGTTGGCACGGGAACCAGCGTTTTGAAGGGCACGGCCCTGGTTGAGATCACGCTTTAGTCACCGCCCTCACATATGACACACACACACACACACACACACACACACACAAACACTCGTTCCACGACCCCCCACCTGACTGTCAGCCTCACAAAGTGTCTTCCGTTACAGATAAGTGCTGCGCTGATATTGACAAGGTCACGTTGGACCGTAGCTGCTTTGACCTTTTGAGACCAGGGTCCATTTGAACAGATGGTGAGAGAGAGAAAGAGAGGGAGAGAGAGAGAGAGGTGAACTTTAAAGTGCAAAACATGGTCTTTATAACACTTAACACTTCAGAGGAGCTCAGAAATGTCCCAGAGGCTGCAGGAGGATATCTACTGTAGAGCATTGGTGCCCAACTGAGGGTGTCAGAGATTTCAGGGGATCTACAGAGCTTTGTCTGTTCTGAGGTTGTGAAATTATTAAAGGGACAATGAGGAGTTTTGGAAAAGCAAAGCGTTTTCACACTACATTTATGAGCCTCCGCGCACACCGTAAAATTCTTTGACCGGCGCAAGACAGACTCATGTTTTCATTCATCAATAATTAAAGTCAGAGGTTCAAAGAGGTTCACATACCGTCGTAGTTCTGACCATAAACGGTGATTCAGCTGCGTTATTCTCATGACTCGCCACGAAGGAAACGCTGGTCGGCTCAACCAGCATTTCCGCCACCACTAATAATAACAAAATAACGATAGAGACAGAACAATATATTTATCGAAAATGGGCCCATTAACAAGTGTGGGTAGCAGAGATTCATCCACATTAATGTGAGACTTTTTTATAACCCAATAGAAACTCCTCGTTGTCCCTTTAAAATCATATTTGTGCATATTGAAATTTTAAAATCCCAATAACAACGCCCAATTGGATAATCAAAATAATGTATTAAAAGACAACAGAAACAAAAACCTATAACTGTTATTTATTTATTTTTAACTTAGGTTTTATTTCAGTTTCATCCAAAATCATACATACAGAATCATATTCATCATAGCATCTCCTTTCTCAAATTTTCAATACAATGTAGTGCTTATAGGGACATGACAACGATTATGACACAACAAAGGAAAAGGGACAGAAAGATAAAATAAAATTAAACGAAATAAAACAAAACAAAATAAGAAAGAAAAAAAGAATCAGGTTAATAATACAGAATGGATTCAAAATGTATTTGGGCTCCTCATTGTAATAACAAACCCATGGCAGGCTCCACCTTTTATCAACAAAATAAAAGTTTGCATCACATTATTCATTCGGTTGGGAACCACTGATCTAGATATGTACAGATTGGAGGCTCTGTTGTTTTCTGTGGAGGAGAGAAGTATAAATAATCCCAATGTCGGGGACTGCACAAGATGCTAAGCACAGCGTAGCCAATGGGAGTCGGAGGAATTTCCCTGTTAATCACTAATGTGTGTGTTTATGTTTGAAAGTGTGCATGTGCAGCTATGTACACGGGATGCTTTGATTGCATGTGAGCGGCGTTGCTCTGAACAAAAATAAACCTCCAGTGAAAAGCGTCTGCCACAGGCCCCGACGTCGTACTGTAGCCCCTCTTTTTCCCTTGTGTTTAATTTCTGACCCGAGACCAGAGAGATGTTGGTTTAGCAGCGCTGCAGATCTGTCCCCCGAGCTCCGACGCCGACCTGGGACAAGAGGAACTGTGAGTTTAGGGGGATCCTGTGTGACGGGTCCTGTGTGGTTTTTGAAACGCTGACCTCGGATCGGTGTTGAGTTCGGAAGTTCAAGTTGAGGAATGTAGGAAATGAACCCCGTGAAACTGTCTCCAGTGCTGACAGTGAAATTGTGAAGATTAAAAGATGTTTTTATCACTTTCTTCAAACCGGTCATTCATCTTTTCCTCCAACTTGTTTTGTCATACCGTTTAATCAGTGATTCATATCCGGCAGTACGCAAGAGGAACTCTATATTTGGTCCTTGGGATATCTGGTTCTTTTACTTGTGCTCTTTTTTTTTTAATAGACACACACATCCCCTATCTCCCAGAGGATGTGAGCTGTTAGCCACGGTTTCCCTTTGTCATTTCATCGGCCTTGATTTCGGGTGTGAATTTATGTGAAGTGGTAGCAGGAATAACAGCGGGGAAAGAATCCGGGGGGATCCATATTTCCTCTTCCTGTTACAGTACCAAGCTTTTATTGTTCCAGCGGAGGCCTCGAGGAGGAGGAGGTGGCGATGACGGTGGTGGCGTTGGGCTTCAGTTAAATCCTGGAGCCGCTGGTCATGTCACTCACGAGGTGCCGCAGCATGCGGATCTGATGCCGGCTAATGGGCTGAAACGGCTCACTGTAAATGTCAGCGGCCGGCTGGGTGGTCATGTTTGTCAGGTGGGGGCATAAACCCAACTGGTGCTGCTGAGAAGGTTTTGAGACGGGTCCAGAAAACAGTCCTGGAAAGATATGAAAAGATTGGGCTGGGAAGTTTGAGATTTTCTCTTAACTCTGTGGCAGACTGAGAGAAAAATTAATACACAGGCTTAAAACCACTCGCATGCAATGAACCTCGAAGACTGGCACTTGTGGCGGTGGCTGATTTTGGATTAAACTGTTTTAAAGGACAGAAATGCTTCTACTCTTTTCCTTTTTTTTGTTTATATTTTACTCTTTATTGGTTTCTTGGGTTAACAGATAAACATCAAACATTTACACAAAATCATCTCTGTGTGCAATTGTGTGTTCTACTCTATTCTATTCTACACATGACTAAATTAAATAGCTTGTGACTCTAGATATGATAATTTGAGCTCCAATTACACACATACAGTCATCACCATACAGTTGATGTGCATATCATTGTTGTTTCCTAACGTACGTAAGTGCCACCTTTAGCCAGGAGACAGGAGACATAACGCGGAAGATTGATATTTATACTGCCTTTTGCTTTATTTTGGTGCAGTTGTTTGCCATAGTGTAAACCTGCTTTATTGCTCAATTAAACGGTATTCAAAATATATTTTTAATCAGCTGCAAAAGGCCTTCAGGAGCAAATCCTGCTTGAAAACAGTGCTGTTGTTCCAGAGCTCTGACCTTCATATGTATGTGGACCTTAAATTCAGAGGTTTTTTAATTTTTTTAATAGGTGAGTCCATCCTTTCCCATTTCTGCTTCTTATCCAGGTGCAGATTGTGTTCAGTGAACTAGCAATATTATCAGAAATTGTTGTTGCTGACAAAATTGTGATATGAACATAAATATAAATGCACTTGTATGAAATAGTTCAGGCCTCATCATTCCTGGAGGTTGCGACTGAATTCTTCAACACTGCATGGTCTGACCATGACGCAGGCAACTCTGTGGTATTAAAAATGTCTTGAAAGGCCCAAATTTCAACTCAGTTAACCCTGCAGAAGTCGTAGAAGGAGGAGTTGGTAGTACTGCACATCACACTGAGAATAAAAAAAAAAATGAACACTACGTTCCCCAGTTGGAAATGGCAGCGAGCCAAAGTAAACATGTGGTTGAAGTCAAACATCTAGGCTGGAAAAAGGACCCTGGAGTTGCTGGACCTGTTTCAAACTGTTTAATATGGTTTTGGCCTTAAGTAAGTACGTTGATACTGGAATAGTTTGCTCAGTTGTAGCTGCACATAAATTCATTAGGTAGGAAATTAAAGTTGAGAGTGTGATAGCAGTTTGGATGAAGTCTACTTTTCTCTTATTTGTTCCTTTTGAATACACAGTTTTCTTTAATCTGTGTGGTCCGTTTCCACACAAATACCTCTCCCTGCTAACTGTTGTATCAATCTTATCTGTCATCTGTCGGCAAGTCTCAACCTCATAAATGCTCCTACACACCCTACGCAAATACCACGAACCAGGGCCCCGCACAAAGAGGGTCAAAGGTCACCTGTTTTCTGATCTGACCCCTGCCTGATCTTTTCTGATGCGATTGACCGCTCACATAAAAGATCCCCAGTGGTCAGCGGTCACCCAGGGTCCCGGGCCATCCGTTAGCCACGGCGGGGGCAGATAGGGGGAAAGGTTTCCGGTTCAAGGGTCAGGGAGATGCCACATGCTCGGTCGTCTGTCACAAGGCTCGGCCCCTCTCGGATGACAGTGGCCAGCTTTGAGAGGCCAGTCTCCCATCCAACCCCCCAACTCCCCCCACCTCATCATGCCCCACCGCTTACAGATGGGTGCAATTCATTCAGGCTATCAGTTCCACTCTGATGTGGACGGCATGTGACTGAGGGGACAGGCCAAATTGGACGAAGTGCACAGATGCCATGTGGTTGTACATCAGCGTAAGGGGGAGAAAGAAAAAAAAAAGTCCCGCTTAAAATGGCCATTGCGCTGTGCACAGTGCCAGGGCTGCTTATCAAAGATATGAGTCAGTCGAGTTATTCACTGTTTCATTTCATCAAGGCCCTAAAAATGTTTTAAAGAGTTTAAAGAAGTGAGAATGTTTCTCCACCCCCGATGGATCAGTCTTCTTTTTAGGACAACTTGCAATTTCAAAGTTCAACATTTTGGCAAATTGGCCCATTGCCATAATCCCTATAGTCATAGCAGTAGGTTCGTTACCTTTAATTGTCAGTGCAAGCTATATTTAGAACGGCGGAGCAGAGCCGCGAGCTGCTCAGAGCTACGCTACGGAGGCTAATGGGATTTCTTGGTTTCCCCTCATCAAACTCATCAAATACACAATCCAAATCCAAAACTCCAAAATGCTCGGCAGTTTTTTGGCAAGCAGTCTCTCATTTCCCTCCAAAACAACTCTGTCTCGTAACGTTCCGTTATCATCTCATAACGTGGTGAATGTGCAGGTCACAACTTGTCCAGGAGAGCGTTTTGGAGTTGTTGGATTGTGTATTTGATGAGTTTGATGAGGGAAATCATGAGCCTCCGTGGCGTAGCTCTGAGCAGCTCGCGGCTCTGCTCCGCTGTTCTAAAAATAGCTTGCACCGACAAATAAAGGCAACAAACCTACTCCTAAAATGATAGGGATTATGGCAATGGGCCAATTTGCCAAAATGTTGAACTATCCCTTTAAAGAGTTTAATGAAGTGAGAATGTTTCTCCACCCCGGATGGATAAGTCTTCTTTTTAGGACAACTCGCCATTTAAGTCTCATGATTTTCCCCACACACACAATCACACTCATACGCATACAAACACACACACTCACACACTCACAGACAGACACATATAGAGTGGAGGTGACCCTGTCCAGACGGGATATAGGGCTCAGTTCCATGGTCAAGCGCCGGTGTTACTGCTGAGGAGGTGAAACGTGAGCCAGCTCGCTGTCCTGGATCGATGGACTCGCCTCCGCTGCCGTCCCAGGAGCCCGCTCGCTCTCTATCACTGTCACCACTCCTCGTCTCTCTCTCTTTCTCTCTTCCTCCCGCTCTGCACACACTCTGTCTGCCTCTTTCTATTCTCCTCTTGTCTCATCTTCACGCGTGTCTGCCCCCTCCCCAGCCCCCACCCCCATCCTTTACAGTATATCTTCTACTGTGTTGCCAAAGCAAACAGTTACGTTATCAGTTTGACAACACAAACACAAGCAGCTTCCACAGATGATGTAACACATCTAGTAATACGGCTGTTTTTATGAATCATATATGAATATATACATAAATGATAGAATATATCTGCACATGTTTGCTCTTATTCCACCCCCCCCCACCCCCCAGGCTCTACATCCTGCCCCTGCTCCTTCCCTCCCTCCTCTCTTCTTGTCTTTCCCCTATCTCTCTATTTCTTCCTCTGCTACTTTAATCGGAGCGTTCGTCTTTCTCTCCTATCGATCGACTGCGGAAGCAACTGGTCTGCAGCTCAGCAGGAATGTGGCAGAGAAGCTTTTTGTTTCATTCGTGTGGATTCAACTGGTGCGTGTGTGTGTGTGAGGGAGGGTGGGGGGTTGTGTGGTCCCAAAACCAGGAGCCCCATAATACTTACCTATAGGTTTAAATGGTGACTCGAACGATGTTGTTTGTTCAGGTTTGATCAGTCCCCATAAATACACTAAAGCAAGTGTGTGTGTGCCTGATGAGTTGTACAGTACAGTAAGCAGACAGCCTGCAAGACTCTGTGTAAACCTGGTTGGTCTGCATGTCTGTATTCATATGTGGGGTTGTGTATCCTGTTTTTGTGTACTCTATATCTGTGTATGCATTGAGATCTCGGTCAGTGAGTGAGAGTAAATGATGTCATTGAGGTTGTGCTTATAAGCTATTAATGATGTCATCATCACAGACACAAAGGACAGTGGTTCGCTCGAGAGCGGACACTAAAAACTCAACAAACCACGAGCTGCCATGTTGATGTTTCACCTGTCTGATTAGGAATTACTGAAGCTCAGAGAAGCAGTGACAGCTCCGTTTGATTTTAATTTTTAAACATTACTCTAAATTTTTGCATAAATGCAAATGAATTGCTAAAATGGATTTCTTACTCATCTTTAAAACCAGATGTATCTTTAAAGAGTAGGTATGGATTAATAGGGGTAGGTAGTTGTGATTGTAAAGTTTAAGTCTAAGTGCCAGAGAAAGCGTTATATCAATGATGGCTCCCAGTGGTGCAGGAGTACAAACGTACACGTGTGTGTGTGTGTGTGTGGTGATATGTGCGGCCACATTCCCTTCATTATCACTTGGGGAACACTTTGCCCCGGTGCAGCCATGACTGTGACCCTGTGTTTCGAGTCCAATATGAAAAGAGAAGAACTCCAGCCAGGAGGATTTTCCTGTAAACGTCCTCCTCTGGGTGAGAGCCATCAATCCGCCTCTGGCAGCGTTCCGCCCGGAAACAAGGATCACGTCCAGTCAAAACAGGCCAGTGTTTGGTTTCACCGCAGAACACGGCTGGACGCCAGTGGCGAGACCCTCGCTGTGAGTGTGTATGTGTGAGAAAAGCGGGCGAGGGGAGGATTTCTGCACAGGAGAGAGTGAGACGCAGGTGAATAGGGGAGAAGAAAAGAAAAAAAAGCCCTCGTATCTTAATTTGTTAATTTGCCCGGAAGCAGAGAAAAATCTTGAGAACCTCGCTTTCTAAATGGAGTGAAGCTTTCATCTCTCAACGCTGTAATTTCCTGCCAGTGCCAGTTGCCGTGCTGCACGAACACGGGGAGGATGCCTGGTCTTCTCAACACATGTTACTGTGCTTTTTGTAATGAGTTGAAAACTCCCATCTGTAGCTCGCTCACTGTTCTCCTTTCTTCTCTGGGTCAGAGAATACAAGCCATTAATCATCACCTGGGTGTGTGACAGCCAGCGTTTGATTGGAGGTTTGATCCTGGCTCTTTGACAGCTTTCTCTCTCTTGGCTGGTGTTGCTAGAGGGGTAAAGGCAGGGAGGCAGGGGAGGGCAGGGCGGCGGGGGGTGTGTAAGGGGGTTGAACACACATCACAGGGAGCATAATTGGCCGTGAGTGAGCGCTTACTGGATCTGCAGCGATCTCCCTGACTGAGCGGTGTGTGTCAGCCGCCTTGGACCCCCTCCAAGCAGCCGGGGATATTTTTAATTTACCTCCGACATCAGGCCTCAGGAATGCCCCCCCACTCCCCCCCACCATTCTATAGATACCATACTCTTCCCCCCCCCGCATCCCCCGCTCTCTTTCATTCACTCCTGCTCTGCTTCCCATTATCTTTATTTGAAATGCAGATCTATATTGACTCATCAGAAACACATGTTGGCGACTCACGTGCATATGTGCCGAGAGTACACGCTCTCGCCCGTGTGGGCGCATGCATGCATGCACGAGCCCCTTATGAACACAAATTCACTTACTTTTTTCGGTTTGAAAGCCGATCCGTGGGTTCACTGTAAAATAGGCCCAAGGTGCACTCCGGAAATACTTGGAAGTAGGAGCCAGGGTGCATGTTGTTTTATCCTGCGCTGCCAGGTCACCAGAGTTCAGGCTTTCTTCACAGGCATACCTCACTGATTGATCTGGATCCGAACCAAGGAGAGGTTCTGCCCTCAGGTACAGTAGATCGAGTTGGTTACAACCAGGTCGGCTCTGGTTAGACGCCTGCTGATCAAGCGCAGGCCTGTCTTGGCTTCTTACCCGACTCTTAAGTTTTGACGACAGCGACTGGATGTTATAATGGCTTCCTTGGTTTTTGTTGTGTTTTTTTTTTTTTTTTTTTTGCCATGTGACGTTTTTTGGACTCTCTACAAAGTGATGGTGCCATGATGTAAACAGCCCTGTTTGGAATCCGTACCAAGGCCCCAGTACCACTACCCACTACTTTGAAATACTTGTTCTTGTAACAGGAAGTGCCCCCCACCCCCACCCCCCATCCTAATTATGCCCTCGGGGAAACAAGGCTTCTAGGAACCAACTAGTTGCACTCATACATAAACATACTGAGCAGAAATGTCTCGTTCAGACGATCAAAGTTTCAGGAAGGCAGACTTCAGATTTAATAGTTAGTGTACATTGTTGCTCTTGAAGAAATATGATAATTTGAGTGTTAATCTGACACTGTGTTGACAGGGCTGCCCTGTACCAGGAGGGCTGAGAACATTTTGAGGATCAAAAGGTGCAGAAAGGCTTACATTTTCCTAGAATCCCACCACCAAGGTTACAGGGAGGTGAGCTTTGGCAGGGTTCACTGCCAAGGTCTGGACATTTTTTTCTCTGTGTGTGTGAGTGTGTGAGAGAGAGAGCCCTGGTTCTGTCTTTATGAACGTCCACCTGAGTAGAGGCTGTTTCCGCTGTCACGGTAAATTCCTGTGCAGCTCTCACAGTGTCGGTGCCGGCAGTGAGCTGTCTTTGGGGTGGTCGCACTCAAGAGGCCCCCTGTTTCATAGCTCCTCAGGTCGCCCCCTGCCATGCCTGCTTAAAATAAAGAGCCCCTCTGTCTTTGTGCTCGGGAAACATCAGTGATATACTTCAGCAGAGTGTTGCTGCTGCCGACAGAGACACCGATCATAACTTCTAGTGGTGCTTAATGAAGACGTTTTGTTTTCTCCTACAGTTTGTATGTAATTTCCAAGGAGACATTGCTCAAATACCTTGAGGTCATTGCAAAAAGCAAGAAAGTCATATTTCATGTAAACTTCTTATCCAAGTTCAGTAATCTTGCCAAGCACAATTTTTTTTGCATCATCAAACTTAAAAGGTGGGATATTTTTTTTATGAATTCAAATCTGAATGCCTTTATTGTCAATACACAAAGTTCTCGACAGTGCAAAGGACCCAAATCCACACATCTTTAGAAAGGTAAAACGATAAAAGATGAAAAATTTTAAGAGGGGATAGTTGAAATCAGGTAAATTGCATAAAAAGAGTGCATAACAACCATATAACTCAAATTATTATGCGTTCTCTGAAATCCAGTTTTCAAGAGATCCTGTTGACTGTAGAAGGGAAATACTGATGAACAAAAACACACATAAAAGGACACAAAGCACTGAGTTGATGTGCATTTCCATCTTACTCCACCATGAACACTGTTGTTGTTCTTCTTTTTTTGAAATTTTGCCTCAATCCAAATAGGACAGTGAGAGATGGACAGGAAATTTTGGGGACTGAGGGATGACATGCAGGAAACGGGTTTGAATCCCACCCAGGGCTGCTGCGCTAAGGGCCAGGGCAGTGTTGCATGTGCTAGGTGGGTCTTAACTCTTCTAGTAAGATAGCCAGTTTATTTATTATTATTCAAGACAGAGCTGATGAGAAACAAGCAGCTTGGTTATTAACCTCAAAACCAAGAAATCTGTGAAGAAAAGAACAAAATAAACGCCTTTGTATCTACATTTTGCAGAACGGTCTCCAGTATAAAGCTCCTTGTGAGGATGCTTTCAGATGGATTCTGTTATCACCTCATTAACCGAGATGAAAAGACACATGATTTATATCTTCAGGTGAATCAATGAGAAAGTGGCTCAATTTTCAACATAGGTCATTTTTTTTTGGGTGATATTACACAATATTTCTCACATTTCCAGACAGGATTTTTTCTCTGTGTCCCATCAAGGTGCCCTTGGACACAGGACACTTAACCACCAGCTGCTCTGAGTTACTCAGTGGCAGATAAATGAAGACTGGTTGTACTGGCTGGCTCCCAGTTGTTGGTGCAATAGAAGTGTGAGAACGTGCACACCAGCGCTCCGCTCCGTTTTCCACACACGAAAACAAGCGGCAGACTCTAGTTTGGACGCCCCGTGCATCAGATTAGAGAGAGCGATAGTGATCTTCAGCCAATTAGGATTGAAGCAGCTGATAATTGGTGGTTCTCCTTTTGTCGCCGCGTTCATTATCCCCATCGCGGCGGCTGGCGAGAGCCACACAACGCGTATATGCGCGCGTCACGTGTGTTATTGTTTTTGTGAATCGGACTGTGGAGGGGAATTGGATGTGTGATGATGGTGGTGGGGTCGGAGGAGGAGGGGGTGGGGCGTGTGTATATATGTCTGTTTGTGTGTGTGTGTGTGTGTGTGGTGGGGGGAGGAGGGGGGTGCTGTTATCTAATATGTGTTCAAACTGATTCCTCCACCTGCAGATGTAACAAAGCCAACAAGGGAGCTGAGCGAGGGAGGGGCCTACGCAAATTAATTTCACCCAACGCTGTTTTTTCCCTTTGTCTTAAGCCAGCTTCCTCCTCCACCACCTCTCCATCCCTCGCCTCCTTCCCTCGCCTCCTTCCCTTTGCCTTATCCCCCCACCAAAGCTCTTTGTCCTATACATCAGTGCATGCGGTAATGCTATGGATACATGACGTCACTCCGGCGGTTGCACTCATTACTGTAATAGCTGAGTGCGCTCTGCTCTGCTCCGCTCCGCTCTGCTCTGCTCGGGGAGGGGAGGCCAGACGGATTTTCCTGCTGTAGTCTGCATAGGTAGTGGATCATCTCCCTTTGTCTGTCTCTCTCACCCCCAACTCTCTTTGTGCCTTTGTCTTACAACCTACCTTTCTTTGCTTCTCCTGCTTTTGCCTTTTGTTTGTTTTTTGTTACTGTCGCTTCTTCTTCTGTTTCTCCTCTTCACCATCTAACACACTTCCCCCACCTCCAGCTCCACCACACCAGAACCATATACCTCGGTCTCTTAATCCCCGTTCGCCCTGCCACACGCACTCATCTCCCTCGTCTTCCTGTCTCTCACGGCAGTTAGTCGAGTGTGAGTGATGGAGCCTCGCTCTTCGCCACATAGTGCACTAATAACGCCGACCCTGCGGTCTTGATGGTGCAGGATGTCTTCCGCCACATAGGACCCCTCTGGGAGGTGTCAGTACCACTCTGTGATGGGGTTTGTGTGTGTGTGTGCCTGTGTGTGTATATGCGCATATGGTCCCTCATGCGTGTGTGTTTCGCTGGTAATGCAATGTAAATATCAATCACAGCGCAGGAGAAAATGGAAGATCAAAGCAGACAGGATATGGGAGAATGGACCTCTGCGTCTAAATGTGTCTGGCCTGCAATATCAATGATGAGCAGAGGGAAATCCTGCGGGGCCCTGATTCCTCAAATGTGAAGTTAACAGACGCACTCGGATGAGAGCATTAGAGCAACTGCTTTCAGGATTACAACACCGATTCCCATGCGTCTGAGGTTCTCCTGTGATACGAGAGAAGGGAGGAAAACAGTTGGGAAGAAGAAAAAAAGAGTCAAGCCTCTCAACTCTCAACGGGGCAATGAGAGATGATGGGTGGTGACAATACAGCCTTCAACGAAAAATGTGCGTCCTCTCCTCTCCGCTGGGCCCTCCGCTCCACCTCTTGTCCCCGGGCCCCCTCGCACAGCTGTCTGTGCCGCCGAGGCCTCTCGGCTTGAGAACCTACGGAGGCTCCTCCAGTACAGGACCCCCGAAAAAAAAAAAAAAAACCAAGCTGCCCTCCCCAAAAAAACGGAGAGCTGTCACCCTGGGCTGCCTCAACCATTGAGCCTCTCCCTCTGCCGGGGCCTCCGACCAGGAGCCACGGGGGGAGAGAGAGAGGAAAGAAAAAAAAAAAAGCAACAGGGAAACTGTAGAAGTCTTTTCGTATGATGTGGCCTGTAGAACAGTCTTGATATGAACTAAATGTGACAAGAGCAAATTACCGCCAACGAAGGGCACAGAGGCCTGAGGGAAGCTATCACACACTGGACAGCACAATGACTAGTACAAAGCTACTGTCCTGCTGCATTAGCTGTGTCTAATTTTTATTTCGCTTGCTCTGTCTGTCTCTCAGTCTCATGGTCTCGTTCCCTCGCTGCTGTCATTACCCCTGTCATGCTGAATGGAGCTGGAGGATGTCAGTTAACTGGACACATGTGGGCAGAACTGTCAATTACCGATCTCCTCTGCGTGTGGATTAATTTTTGCGTTCCACGCTCCCTCCCTCTCTCCCTCCCTTCCTCCCAAACAAACCGAATGTTGGATTAAGGTTTTCGCTTCGCTCACGCCACGCTGAGACAATTGTTTGTCTGCTATTGATCACGGCCCGCCGTAATCAATCCGTATCTCGTCTTTCTGCCACGACCGAAGATGAATACGTAATCTGAGCGTTGAAGGAGAACTGAAGAAGTCTGACCCCGTCTGCTCCTGCACATCGTATTGATCCTGTGCCGGCGGATTACCGTACACGATGCCAGTTGCTCGTAATCTCACCAATTTGGCAGAGGCGCAAAAAAAAACGAGCCCTATGGGTGGTCGCCATGACAGTGCACCGAGGGTTATGTAACCCCCCGCTGATAGAGTTGTGATTGGAGACTGATAAGGGCATGTGATCCCTGCACAGGAATTAACACACGCCTCGCTTCATCCCTGATCCTGCTTCCACTCAACATAAAGCAAATTACTACTAACAATCTGCAGGCAGGCCTGGCTGTAGCAGCAGCCCAGGACTCTGGTGCAACAGGGACAATGCCATTGTTCTCCAACTCCCTCCCTCCCTTACTCCCCCAACAAATTATAAGTACCCCACTGGGCTCGAAGAAGCCTGTCGGCCTCAATTCCACGAAACTTTACACGTCTAAACCGTCTTCTCAGATGGCCGTGGAGGAAAAAAAAAGATTTCTCCTTTTTTTTTTGTTTTTTACCCTTTTGTCCTCGCGGCCCTTGATTGTTTTCTAATTAACGGAGCTTTGAGGTCGGTATTCGTCACTGATTTTCCCATGCCTCTGACGGGCTGAGGGCTGATTGGACGGACAGGACTCCGAGAAGGTGCTGACACAAACAAACACAAAGCCGACTTGACACCTGTGCAAGAAGTAACAAGATGTGAAAGCCTGAAAACACACAAACTCAGAGTCCATGCAAGAATGAGTCCATTTTTTTTCTTATCAGGTGGTGGCGAATCTGCTCTTTTTAGGAATATCTTGAAAGTCTCACTTGCATCTCTTACCGTGCCTTATGAAAAGGTAGAAAAAAGATGAATGTGGGCCACTTTGTGTTTCCTGAAGGTCACCTCGGTATTCAATGTAGTCTGAGAGCAGGTGTGTATGTGTGTGTGTGTAGGGGAGAAGGTGGTGGTGGGGGGGTTTCTAGAGCAAAGTGGAGTGTTACAGAAATGAAGAGTAAGCACAAACAAAGGCAAACGAGATGGGGGAACACATGAGCCCTTCAGGGTCAGGGCGAATTCATTTCCCATGCATCAGATTCAGAATTGATGTTGCAATTCCCCTGATGGAAAGAAAACCCCACAGTCTGCATCCAACCCCCCATTGAATGTCCACTTATTTACCTCAAGGTGGAGAGTTCGTGTTCTTGTGAGCGTCTGGGAGAGGAACTCATCCGTCCCCTGTGAACCCTGAGAGCCCAACCATCAGCCAACATCAGTGTTGTGTAACGCCACCCACCACCCGCCACCCGACAGTATCGGCTCGCCCTTGACTGTCACCCTCCCTGTCACTTCCTTAAAAATGGATATTGAGTTTGTGAAGCTGCAGATGGGGGGAAATGTGTTAATCTCGCCACTTAGGCTCAGCCTTTTAAAATTATGTGAGCCGCCCCATCTGGGTCACCTTGTGTTTCTTTTTTTTTCTCCCTAAGTGTCCCCTCTTTTTTTGCATGGGGATAAATTGTCCCCCTTTGAACTCTCACTCTCACTGTGGCCAAACAATACACATTTGAATGGATTTGCCTCGCAGTTGACTATTTGCATATCAATTTAACTACGGATGTTCTCATAATATTTCATTGATTAACATATCTGGGAGCGATGCTCTGCGAGATTAATTAAAGCCATTTATCTGCTAAAGGTCCCCACTGTGCTCGAGGACATCACCATTTGTCTTTGTGATGATTACTGTTCGGGGAAAAAAAAAAGCTCGCTCCTCGCTGGAATGCCGTCGGAAGAAAAGGAGCCACCACTTCTTGGGAGACAAAGGAGCCGCGAAGAGCCCACGTCTGCCTGGATTTACGGCGCCGACGCTGATGACATTCTGTACATCATCTCGCCAGAGCGCACTATCCTCACTGAACCTCCTGTTGTTCACATCTCTCTCCTCTCCTCTCCTCTCGCCCTCCCCTTCCCCTTCTTTCTCTTGCATAATAGCTGCTGTGACCGTGAGCTAGTAGCAGCAGCAGCAGCAGCAGCAGTAAGCGAGTGTGTGAGCTCACAGCCGCTCAGCCCCGCCCACCCGGACCCGGCTGGGCTCAGCCGTTACTGAAAAGCTGCCAGTATTTCATCATCCTCTCTCTGTCTCCCCTCGATGACCCCCGCTGCAGCTATACCCCCAGTCGCCTCAGGGTGGCAGCGCAGCCATGCGTTTTTTCCCTTTCCTGCTTCCCCCCACAGTCCAGACACATTGTCCTTGTTGACTCTGTGTGTGTGTGTGTGTGAGTGTGTATGTGTGCGCATGTGTGTGTGTGTCTAACGGCTGGCAGGAACACCAACCGCCTGGAGTCTGCAACGCTCTCTCTCTCTATCTCTCTCCCTCTCTCTCTACAACAGTCTGGCACTGGCTAACACCAATAGACACAAGGGACAGAGGGAGAGGAAGAGAGAGAAAGAAGGAAGGAGGGAGGGGAAGGAGAGAGACTGCGGAAAAAAAAGGACAAAGAGAAAGGAGGGAGGGAAATTTTAATGCAGGGAGGAGGAGGAGGAGGAGGAGGAGGTGGTAGTAATGTATAGAATGATGAAGTAAGTGAGAAGGATGGAGAGAGACACAATAGGATGCTCTGGGACCTTGAGGGATTTAGGAAAGGATATAAGAAAAGGAAAAGAGCTGGGAGGAAAGGGGAAAAAAATAGAAGAAAGACAAAGAGAAAGACAAATATAGAAAAACTGTGACAACAAGCTGATACAGAGACAGATGAGGTGAGAACACAATAGGAACCAGAAGAGAAGAAGAAGGAAGAAAGAAAAGTAGGAGATGGTGGCGATGCTCCCACAGAGCCTCACACTGAGCGTAGTGTATTTATGAATGTGTAATGCAGACGGAGCACATCAGTCCAACAGCTGGATGTGTATAGAAGGGACATGGGTGTGTGTCTAAGGGTGTGTGCATGTGTGTGTGTTTAGGTTGGTACATAAAGACGCACCTACATGCCCCCAGGTTTGGGTATATGAAGCATGTGTGCGCTAGTGGAGTGGAGGGTGGCAGGGCAGGTTGTAATGGGCGTAAAGGGGCATAAGTGGACGTGTGAAGGGGAAGGAGAGGGGCTCTTAAGTCAGCACCTGTCGCGTGCTGGCCCAGGGGAGGAGTGTGTGTGGTGGGGGCGCTTATGGGAGGAGGAGGTGGTGGTGGTGGTAGTGTGCTGGAATGCAGCCCACTCCCTTGAGGTTACCCCCCACCCACACACACCCATTCCCAATGTCGCCCACAAAATGATTCCTCATCTCTCTTATATAACCCCTGTGATCTCTGCGCTTTTATTATTGCACAAGGCGGCACACACACACACACACACACACACACACACAGGCAAGACAGTGACAGACGCACACACACGCACACGCACAGACACGATACAACCACACACAACTGTGCACGTGCACATCGCTCTGCGGAAAAGGTGTTGGGGAGGTATTGTACACAGGATGGGGAGATGTTGGCCGCTGTCCAGAGGAGGATTATATCACTTCCCCCGTTGCTTTCTACTTCAATACGGGGAAATCTAGCGGAGCTCCGACTGTGCCAGCGCTTCCCCTTCCTCCTCGCTGGCACCTCTGCACCGCCAGCTGCACATGCACACGGGGATTCAGGCTGGTTAGTCATTTACACAATCTTAATCCAACGGCAAATCCCATCTGTAATAATAGAATATCTTTACGTCCCATGGAGTGATTTGCTGAACACACGTGCTCTTTTTCATCACCGTCATGTTTTCTTTTTTTGGGAGGGGGGGGCTGTACAGTGTTTTGTTTTGGAGCTTCAAGTGTAGGTCACTGCAAAGCACCATGGGGCATTTTGAGGCTTAATTGCCTCACACCTCCAGGGCTTGTAACGAATAGAGAACGCTACTTCATTCATCCGAGAGTTTTTTTCTCTCTCTCTCTCTCTCTCTCTGAGTTTTAACTTGCTGTTGTTAAACTCTTATTTAATGTTCGTGATCATATATCATTTTTATGTTGGGGAAGTGCTGGGTAATTTCCTGGAGCTGTAATGGCAATTAAACCATTTGATGCCAAAATGATACGTATCATTTTCAGACGTTGGCCCCATAAAGACTCAAGGATCCCCAATAAAAAAACGTTAAAGTGAGCTGTCTGGACACTTTCACTGCGCCGTGACCCCCCGTCGTGACCTTTGACCCGGCAGAGTGTACGCACAATGGGGAGCAATGAAACGCCAGGGATATGGTAAAGTAGTGGAAGTCCCCAAGGTCAATAACTTTATGGGGCTGAAGAGAAATAGAGGAGGTGGGGTGAAAAGAAAAGAGGAAAAAAGAGATGAGAGGAAAAGGAAGTGGGAGCAGAGGTGGCATTGGTTTAAAAAAAAAGAAAAAAAAAGAAACCTATGCGAACACACACACATACACATCCACACACTAGCCTACTTTCCTATTGTTTTGGCCGGAGTGGCAGAGTTGAGATCCCCAAAGTAATTATGAAATTTAATTACAATTCCTCGGGGAGTGGTATGGAAATGAGTTCCCATGTTTCTGTGCCGCCAAGCGGAGAGCAGAGCACCGCCGCACAGAAACAGCGGTGCGGTGGAAAAAAATCACAGGCCGAGACACTCAGCGTCGTCATGACAGCTGAGGCATTACGTGACGGAGTCGACATTGAACATGTGATGAAAGCACCCTGTCACCTACAACGCCGGTGACAAAGTCTCTCAGGCTTCCACTTTGTGCCTTGAAATAGTCGAAGTGTGAAGTTTTTTGTCAGTGGAAGTAGCACAGAGCAGAAGCTGCAGCTGAATACTGAATGGAGTATAGATTACCGCCTGTCGGACCAACAGAGATTCTTATGATGTGAAACCCACAGGGGTCGGAAATAGAAAACACTAAAGACTTGAACTACGGTCAACAAGTCATTAATCCTGCCCTGGCAAACACACAGATGTGCGGAGAACAACACAATCCAATCACGTCTCGGAGCCATGGAATGCGGTCAGATGCCATAACAATATATGACATCAAAGCCTGTAAGGTTGTAAGCTCCAAGGGGGTTGAATAACCCCTCAGATTAGTGCTGTAAGTCATGGCAGCCACCCCTGCTCAGGGACCCAGACGTCATAAATGTCCCCAGACACAGAGCCAGTGTCGCGCTTGGCCTTGCTGACCCCCAGAGTGGACATGTCTCTGGGTGGTTAGATTTAAAAACGAATGTTTTTAGCTATCCGGTTCCTGAGGTCGGTCTTTTGTTTGTGTCAGGTTGAGTGTTTAAAGATCAGCGGGGCTTTGTTTTTAGATGCTGATTTCTGACTCCTAAAGCTGTGTGAATGGGAGCAGCTGTTTTTTTTTTGTATATGGTCGTGGTGGTCGACCTCTATCCTCCGCTCCCACTGACCTTAGTGAGGAGATGTCCTTGAGTACCACTAATCTGCGACAATTGGAATGAGTTATTACGCGGATTCAGCATTTTTCATCCCTGCATTATTATTGATTTATGCAAATGTTGCCCCAATTGAAGCGTCCTGCTGGCTCAGACAGAGCTACAGCTAATCCTATATAATTATAGGGTTTCTTAGGTCGTGTCTTTGTGTGTCGCTGCCGTCTCTCTCCACTCAATCATAAAGTTAAGAGACACTTGAACAGCGCAAGCATTGTGCACAGAAATCACTTCTAATATTCAGATTCCACTCGATATCTTGACCTTGCCAACATACCGATAGATGTGGAATGAAGTCTTTGTTTCTGTTTTTGTATTCATGTCTTTCTTTGCCATTATGGATGAGTATCACTACTTGTATAGCAGCTGTAATCCCACATCTGGATCGCTATCAAGTTCTAATCTTTTGAACGCGACTTGTTTGGCACGAGGCCTGTTTCATGAAAGCCTTTTCTGAGGTTCACCGGCTTAAGCACAGACAAACAAAAACAAAACTGAACAAAAAACCTCTCGGCAGAGCGCTGAGCTACATTTCAATGTATTTTCTGCAATGTTGACACTGATCACTCTCCAGCTCCTGCTGCTGCTACTACAGAGGCTGGTTTCTGTCATCCTGGCAGCTGCTCTCGTCCGACCTGGGCAGGATGTTCGCGCTCCCGGGCTGCTAAAAAAAAACAGGTGTATATGTCTTAACTGAGGGACCAGCCTACGGGAGGAAAAAAAAAACACTCATAGAGAATACATGCGCAAGGCACGCACACACCCAGACACACACACACAAAAGAGGGCTCCGAACAAAGTACAGGCCAAAGAGCGGAGTTGCTGAATGAAGCAGGTTTAGATGAAAGGGGTCCATTCTGACATCAGCAGGCTGCTGAGCCGCTGCTGGCAGCTACAGACGGGGTTTGTGCCAACAGGGCAGATGCAGAGGCCCGGCCACCTGATATGGAAGGAAAAGACTGAAAAGCAAAGAGAGAGAGAGAGAGAGAGAGAAAGTGAGAGGTGCGAAGACAATGGAGGATGAGAGTGACAGACACCAACAGTGCTCAGACAAGAAAATGAATGTCGCTTGCATATTTTTTAATTTTTTTTACACCGCTCCTAGCGCTTTCTCCTCTCTCCCTCTCCATCGCTCTTCCTCTCTATTATGTACATAGACACTCATACACACACAAGCTGCCGCACATTAGCATAATCCTACCCATGAGCATGGGAGTCATGGTTATGCTCCCAGGCAGGCGGTGACTTATGTTGTGCGCTTCTAATCATATTACATTCAGCCGTGAGCTGATGTTCTTGGCGTGGTCCCTGCTGATACACATGTTAGACTCAGCCCTGAGCGCCGCACCTCCAGCTCTCCGCTGCTCTGGAATGGGGTGAGGGTGGGTTTTTTTTTTTTTTTTTTTTTTTTAAATATTGAACAGCTGTTGAGGTGAAAGTGCTGTGATTTTCTTTAATTACACTCCAGGAACTGTTAATTTGTGATATGAACCCGCTCCAGTGACAGGTGTTCACTCCAGTCAGTGATACCAAACCAGGTATTTGCACCTGTACGAGATGACTGACTGCGTTGTGGCCAAAAAAAAATCGGATTCACTCACTCAGCTGCATCTCGTTGAAGTCAGATCCTGACACATTTAGCATGTTTTATACTTTATTCTGTCATTTAATGTTTAATGTCACTTATAAGCGTCTTGCTATTTAAACATTTTGACACTTTGTTCCTCACCGAGTGCATGCATAAAACAATAGGATGTGTGCCAGTATAGTTGTTGGTGATAATGATGTTTATCTCCACAGCATATAGGAACGCATAAAAAATACAAACATAAAAACATATCACATTGGCCCTACACATGTACATGCGAGTGCACCCACACACATGAATAATACATATACTCATCCATGTACATGTATATGTATACAAGAACGGGTCAGGGTAAGGGCAAGTAAATAAATATGAATAAATAAAAAGCTTTAATATTTGATTTTACAGTTTCATGTAAGTTACTTAAATCATCTCAATCATGATCCGTCTGATGTTTCATTAACATTTATAACAAGTATAACGAGTCATTTAGCTTTAATTTGTCAGGGGCCCATCGTTTTTCCAGCTTCTTTTTTTTGGTTTTGTTACTGTTTCCATGTAATATATGTCTTCTACATGCTGCTTTCAATATTTTGGTGTTCAGATGAATTTGATTGTGATTTATTGATCCAAGTTTTTCTTCTAAGCAGAAATACTTCGACCAATACAACATTGATCAGGGGTGCATGGGGAGCATTCACCCTGTACTGTCATTCACTTGTTTATCTGTAGTGTTTTGACGGACAGTCTTAACAATTCCTCTAATGTTACAGTACCCGTTCTCCAGCTTGTTTTGAAATGCGATGGTCAGGCAGTCATTAAGAGGCTCTCTGAGTCCATAAGTCTATGTCCTCACTTGAAACGTTTGATATTGAGTCTGCAATCTGATGTACTGCGTGTTGCTCAGCTACACATCTCTCTGTTGCTGCACTTCGTGTAGAATAGAAATGCGGTTTCAATGTTATTGATATTTTAACAGCTGTTATCAGTGAAGCGCTAGAAGTAAGCGAGAAACAAAACACACACTTTGTTTGCTATTACCTTTAAATGCAGGTGTCTAATAAAACACTGAGACACTTTTCCCTCGCAGATTGAAACACCTCACACAAAATTGGTTCCTGAGATGTGGTAAGCACAAAAGGGCCTATTTGTTTTTTTTTTCCATCAATAGAAAAGGTTATAAAGTGTTAAAGGGATAGTTAAACACTTTGGCAAATTGGCCAAAGTGTTTCCCTCATCAAACTCTTCAAATACACAATCCAACAACTCAAAAACACTCTGGTGGACAAGTTGTGACCTGCACATTCACCACACTATGAGATAATAACGGAACATTACGAGACAGTTATTTTCAAGGTAAATTCATAAAAACCTCTGATGCGCGTTCCCGTCGGGGGCAGTTTTTCAACAAGCAGTCTCTGCATTTGTCTCAAAAACAACTCTGTCTTGTAACGTTCTGTTATCTCATAGCGTGGTGAATGTGCAGGTCACAACTTGTCCACCAGAGCGTTTTGGAGTTGTTGGATTGTGTATTTGATGAATTTGATGAGGGAAACCATGAAATCCCATTAGCCTCCGTAGCGTAGCTCTGAGCAGCTCGCGGCTCCGCCGTTCGAAAAATAGCTTGCACCGGCAATTAAAGGTAACGAACCTACTGCTATGACTATAGGGATTATGGCAATGGGCCAATTTGCCAAAATGTTGAACTATCCCTTTAAGGTGTACATTTCATCGTCTCCTCTTACTTCACCTGTCTGTCGATGTGTGCGGGTTGAGTTGAATGCAGTAAATCGGTTGCTGCCGTCGTCCTCCTTCAACAGGAACATATACCACTGCGCCTGCAAGATAAAGTCTTCCCTGGATAAATGTTTGTGAAAGATAAAATGACTAACACGTGTTCATTCCGTATGATAAACTGTGATAGAGGAGTGAGAAATGAAGAGGAGATAGATAAAGCACTAACAAGTCTTTAATCACATTTAAAGAGATGTGAAGGAAGGCCTGTGTTGACTTAGCGGCACATAGAAATCCTCTTGTTTGCTGCTCCTCAAGCGAAGTGGAACCCGCCAGTTAAACTCTCTCAGATGGGCCGAGTGTTTTATAATGTTCAGCAGAAGGATCTCATCTGTTCTCTGCCCCACACGCCTGCATAGGCGTCGTGGCGTGCGCGTAGGACACGCACGCGCGCGGGCAATCGTATCGATATTATCTTCTCAACCTACACGTCTCCTTTGATGGTCTGCACATGTCCTGTACGTGATCCTGTGAGGGAGGAACCGGAGGGTGAGGCGTTCTGCACGTCACAAAGACTTGCGGGAGTCATTGCGGCGAGGGGTTTGATTCACCGCTCCATCACCGTACACAAGACATCCATCATCATCATCACCACCACCACCTGACAGAGCGAGGAATTTTTGCGCACAGGAAGTCAGCTGTATTGCTAACGGATGTAGCGTGCGTTCGCGACCGCACACGCACTCGCCATGTGTTCCCCCGGCTACCGGTCTACTGGTGGTAGCAGCCCATCATCATCGCGCAAACACACACGGAGAACAAACTCCCCACATCTCGTCCCTCCATGACATCACGGGACCATATGAGCTTGACTGACAGGCGGTCTGTTTGTTTTCCTCTTCAAGACGGAGTCCATTTCCTGTGCTCCCTTTGTTTTAGACTGTAGATCTAAAAAAAAAGAGAAAGATCTCCCTTTTAAATGCTGTGTTTACATTGTGTGAGCGCTTTGAGGGAAAGCACAAAGCCGCCACACAGTGGGTGGATTATAAACTTGGACTGAGTTTCAAACAGACAGAATTTATAAACACAGAATTCCCCCACACTCAACTCGCGGGCCTCGGCCTGCTCGCATATTACTGTGGATCAAACACAGACAAGGCCGATCCATGCATTTGTGTGTGTGTGTGTTTGCATTGTGCTTGCACCTACTTCTCCAAATTAGCCCAACAGGTCATTTTTTACCTTCGATATGTGTGTGTTTATGGTGGCATCCTCAGCAGCAGCTTGGCTGAGGGGAGGGGAGGGGAGGAGGAGGAGGGGGGGTCTCTGGGTTGCCATGTTATACTGTGGCACGCGAGGTGGGGGTGAAGACCTGAGTTCTCCGTGTCCTATCGGAGGACTACAAGTGCCTGGATACCCATTATGTGCCAGCTGTTCAGAATGAGGAGTAATTGCACTGTTGGCAATGGTCCACGTTAGGCCCCTGCGCTGTGCTGCCCCCCACCACCCCAAACCTCACCACCACCACCACCACCCTAACCCTGGGCATGCTGCCAAGCCCTCCCGCATTCTGCCTCCATGACCCGTCCTACCACCACCACCACCGACCGGCACCCCACCCCAGCCCACCCCACCACACAGCCTCGACGCCCGACCCATATCATCCCCCAAAACTCTTCCACCCATTACCACCAGCCCTCTGTTCCACATTCCTAGGGGGGGCACTGGTTAAATCTAATCCCATAATAAGACACTCAGCTGTCCAGGAAAAGAAAGAGAACTTTCCTCTGGTAAATTCTAGACTTCCTTTTTTCTTGCTCCCCCTCCCCTCCCCTCCCCTCTTTTCGTACCCAAGTGGAGGCAAGATGACACTTCGGGCCCCCTCGGCCAGTTGCCTTTGTCTTTCTCCAGGCTTGATTTATCCTTTCTTCCTTTCTCTCACTCCCTCTTTCCTTCTGTGTTTTTTTTTCTTTTTGTCAGTGGTATAAGATTGCCTCTCTGTGTTGGGTCCAGGGTCCCCGAACAGACACATGGGAGGGCCACATTACCGAAGGGCCACATGGCTCTGTTGTGCAAGACCAGACACACACACACACATTCAGTTTTGTGCTCCCAACACACAGATGCAAGCAATTTGTACATTACATTACTAATACTCGTGTCTTGCCTGCAATTCACTTGGTAAATGACATAGTTGGGACATCATTATGTTGAGTTAAAATGTGAAACATGGATTTCAGAGGAATTTCTACCTTTTACCTAAATTGAAATAGCCTGTTCTACATCTATACTAAGAAAAAAAAAAGGAATATTGTGAAAACAGTTTCTTCACTGTGTATTAGACTGAAATCCGATCATCCCAGTGGCTCAGTAAGAAAAATGCAGCGTTCACACTTTGTCTTGTTTTTTCCCATTAATTTGTGTACAACTTGTGCGACTGTGGCAGTAACACAATTAGCTAATCAATGGGGAATTGACACGGCCCAAGGACAGCAGGAGCCCTCGATCCACTACAGCCGAAGGGACACACTTGCATTATGCACGGTTTATGTGTGTTTTCTGGCTGGCTGTAATTAATTAGGTTAAGGTAGGAGATTGTGAGGCTCAGAGTTTCCACAATAACCCACATTTACGCAGTTTGTGTAGTGAAGTGTCCCGAAGAACGTGTAATAAATAGAGTAGTGAAGGCATTTTAAACAATAATGTGCTTAACCAAGACAAACATTTATCTTTCACAGTGATCTTGCTTTATAAATCATTGAATATTTAAGTAAGGAGCCCTTTAATTACCAGTGTTTTCCTGACATAAACAACTATTTCCACCAACCACCTTTTGCAGTGGCTGCTGAACTCTGTGACCCGTCAGGCGTGAACTCAGAATGCTGAATGAAAAGAGATGGTGTGTTTACATGCGTGGATAAGTCCAGAGATTGGACAAACATCTGAATGCATTAAGGAGGTTATATGCTTACATTGATTATTAGTTAATGTGATTAAACAGATTAGACTTGGACTGTTCACAGAAAAAAACAATCTGCAGTGAGAGTATTATCCTAATCTGATTGTAATTAAAGAATTCAACGTTTGCTTTAGATGCTGAATGTTTTAGGGAGGCGGAGACGGACGCGTCTGGTTTGTCCGGTTTCCCCTGAAGTGCTCACTGAGCAGTTAAATAGGTCCTGTCTGTTTTGACGCATGCTTTTCTTGTCAGCGGAGGTGTCCCTGTGTTTGTGGGTTATCGGGGGTCAGTGTGTGAAGAGGGACAGAATAGAGGCGGCCGAAGTGTGTGTACATGTGTGTTTTCATGCATGTGGCGGCGCAAAGAGTGTGTGTCGGTGTGGAAATCACAAAGCGGGGTTATCAGCCTTAGGAGCCTGGGAAACTGCAATAGACTGAGATACAGAGCGGACAGATAAAGACAAAGGGGTACAGAAAGGGAGAGAACTGTGGCGCAAAGAGGGAAAAAGAGATAAAATAAGATAAATGTTGGAAACATATTATTATTTTTAGGAAACAAACAACTTTTAGATGAATCATTAGGTCTTTGTCTAGTTCTCTTGCCACTATAATCAGCTCTCATGCCTCGTATTTACACTGCCTGTTTATTTTGGTAAAACGAAGAATGACTTAAGGCAGGGAAGGGGGGTGGGGCAGGGGGATGATGTAGTTTGCAGAGGGTGGAGAGGAGGGAGGGGGGAGGGGGAGGGGGACCAAAACAACAGATGGACTGTGTAGTGTCTTTAACCCAGATTCTACCTCTCTAATCCCGTCTTCACTGCAAGAATGTCCACATCGCATGCTGAACCTGACACGCCAAATGACCATTCGGATTTGAACCTGGCTGAGCCGGGGATAAAAAAAGGCGGCTAAATGAGTGTTGTGTCTCACCCCGGAGCGCGTTAGGGTCACATGGCGGACAGCGGGCGGTCAAGGTCGAGCCGCGCCGCCGTCTGGGAGACGTCGTTTTTTGATGTAGACAACCATGGGGAGCCCTCGCCGATGGGGATTAAATGATATGTAATTGTTAAGCGTCGTCGTGTCGTCGAGTTGTCGTGTTGGCGGACGGCGACGCACCTCGATCAACGTTAGATTGCATGACTCATTTGAGGTGAGCAACTGTGTTGGGAGGTGGGGTGGGTGTGGCGTTGGGGGTGGGGGAGCTAGACAGTCAGCTGTCAGGGGCTTGAGTGGGGTTACGGGTTAGCGTCCGTCAGCTGATGCAGTGGGGGGGGGAGGTGGGCGCGTCAGTCAGCTGATGGGGTTAGGAACGGGGCGGTGGGGGGAGGGTCGGTTGATGGTGCGTTAGCTGAATCAGTCAGCTGGCGTAACATCATTATGTGACCTTAGAATAAACCAGGTCAGTGGTGGGATTACTAAACCCAGCCTTGTCACCCACCCACCCACCTCCCCCCACCCCCTGCAGGCTACCTGCACCTCTGAATACTGAACACTCCTTCTTTTATTCTTAATTCATCAGCCTCCAATTCGCCCCCCACCGCAACACTCAACACACAGGCTGCTTCTGGCGGTTGCGGTCGTGCGCCGTTGCGTCTGCAAAAACCCCAACCAGCGTCTTCTCTTAAATCCTGCCGTTTCAATCTTTGCCCTTTAATTCTTTCTCCACCTAACGTTAACCCCATCTTTGCCCCCGTCGCCGCCACCGCCGCGGTTAGGCACCCTCGCCTGTCTGCCCAAGGTCAGGGAGAATATGTCGCGGCTTTCTAGGTCAGGTCAGAGGTCGTGTTGGATACAAGGGATTGCGCTGTAAATTAGTTGATTAGAAATCCCTAATTACACGCCTCTAATCTGTCTCAGGGTGCCAGTCTCCAGCTTAGTTTGTTGCACCAGCTGCCTTGAGCGCGAGAGAGTCTGAGCTGGAGAAGAAGTGTGAGGGTTTTAGGAGGTCAGGGGTTGGGGTATTAAAGACAATTGGCCATACATAAAACAGTTTTATTATTTATCGTAGAGATTTTATACATAATCTTCACAGAGGCATTTTAAAGGAGCAGGAGTAGTCTTTCGTAGCACCTGTGTTTGTTGTTATTCAGCGTTAAAATTTAATGAACCCTTTGCCAGACACAGTAGAGTCTAGTCACAACATGTGTTGCCAAGTTACTGCCATAACACTGTTGATTCCCTTCGCGATGGCTTAATGATATTATTGGTGTTGGCCGACAATCAGTGGTGTGAAACTGCCCTCGGTATTGAGTTTTTCTGCCGCCGCCGCCGGACTCGCAGCAGCGTGGTATTTATCCTCCCAGACAGTCAATGATGGCTGGTCAGTGCTTCTGTTGATTCTACCTGGAATCAATACAATCCCAGGGCTGACGTTGCAGAACAGGAGCCAGACTGGGATCAATGAGCCTGTAATGGGATCAGAACCAGCCGCCGCTACGAGAGCCACCAAGGTTACGTCTCTCAAGCAAAAGGGGTGTGATCTGACCAAATCTCCCAGTATTAGAGATACTCCATCGTGGCCAGTTTTTCGTGGGTTGTGAGATCAAAAGAGAATCAAAGACATCATGTTATTATGTTTGGTTTTAGTGGATAGATTTGTGGAATATAAGAAGTTGAAACCAACGCCCTCTCTTCTTCACAGAAAATTCTCATCCTGGCTCCTTCTGCATAAAACGCCAACTACCACATAAGTGGTTCTCAGAGGACTGTGCACATTAGAGAAGACAGCAGTGGGAACTGTAGCTCGGAGACCCCTTGATGCATCATAACCGTAATTGCCTCAGTCAGTTAATGATGCGTTAAGCACAAAGCTTTTATTGGGAGTTGTCTTAATGCCAGATTGGGTAATCATCGAGGAACAAAAAAAAGTGGTCCGGTGTCGCGTTCTTTGATGAGAGGAGGGACGCTAGGGGAGGTCCGTGCCCGTGGAATTGAGCCGTGACAAAGGTCATGGGCAAATGATCTAGCGGGGCAGACAGTAGAGGGCAGCTGAATCAGCAGGGGTTACGACCAGTAGGATGCGAGGTCAGGGGTCAAGGCCTCGTCCAGTGGCCCTCTGCTCTCCAGACGGCCGTAAACCGTGTCCTTCGTTATCGGGACACTCAGTAGTGACCTATTATGGCAATGACCGTCAAGAATGAGATGTGACAGGAGCGGTGTGTGTGTGTGTGTGTGTGTGTGTGTGTGTGTGTGTGTGAGTCCTCAGGTGGTGAAGGAATTTATTAGTGCTGGAATGAGATAAAGTCATTTATCAAAAATGACAAATATCCTTTGGTTACAGCTTCTCTAATTGATGGAGCAGAATATCTTTGGGTCTTGGAGGGTTGGTTGTATAAATCAAGACATTTGAATATAACACTGTTGGTTGACATTTTAAAATGCTTCATTGATTTAAAAGAAAAACAAAGGACACATTACCCAATAGTGACAAAAAAAAATGGTTGGAAACGCAAGTTTGAGGGTTTTCTGCTACCAACTCCATACAACCAGGGGCATTAGTATTAATTCTAGGGCAGGGGACAGAATTTCGTTTGCCATTATGCTTTCCCTGTTGATGGTATCTCTGTTGGACTGAAGACTGCAGCATTGAAGCAATTAGATATGAATGAAATTATTATTAGAACAAAATGTGAAACAGTCAAAAGCAAAAATGCTCAAAATGCTAGTGAGAGAAATTGTTGTTTTAATCCATTTAATCATAAATCTGGGTTTTTGGATTGTTGGACAAAACCTTTTCATTATGTTTTTGAGAGTAAATGAAAAGTTGATTGATTGATTGAAAAAAAAAACATTAATCAGTAATGAAATGTTTTAATTTTTCTTTTGTTATGTGATCCAGCCACAGTTTGATGTGGTTGTTCTCTTTTTATGAGTATTTGTTGCTCTGTAAAACATTGTGTAATGGAGTAAATGTTGTTAAAAATGGCTTTTAAAAAATTAACGACTTGACTTCATCCGATAAAAATCTGGGAACAATAAGAAGTGGAGCTCAGGCAATGTTTGCACAGTGATCCTGTTCGGCAGCAATGAAACCGAGGGACTCCTTCCTAAGGATTGTGGGAAACGCAGGATCTGTGCATGGCGTTGACGCTAATTAAATCAAACACCTGAATACCTGCTCTGCACTGAGGCTCCACACTGTCAATACAAAGCTCCCCCTGTCTCTCAATCTCTCATTACTTCTCTTTAGCTCCCTCTCCTCTCGGCTCTGTTTGAACACGTCTCATCTCAAACACAGTTAATGAAATATGACATCAAAAATCAGACTGAAATGAGTTTTTCTCTTCTTTCTTTGTTGCCTTTGGCCTTGACTGCTTTTGATTTTGCTTTTCAGTTCGAAGCCCAAATTTATCATCGACAGTCAAAATTGAATGAGCAACCCAACCAGACGGAGAGAGAGATAGTGGGAGAGATAAGTTAGACTGCATGTGACGAAATGTGGAGAGAGGGCGAATGAGGAAACAAGCAGCAGAGGGAGCGACAGGAAAGAAGGGGGGAGAAGAGGAAAAAAAAAGGCGAATGAGGGAGAAACAGAAAGGCCGCGTATAGTGTGGGCGTTTTTTATTGGTGTCATGAGAGGAGAAATCAATAAAAGAGGTGAAAAAAGCCTCCGGGTTTTAAGAGCCCCATCACCGTGGCAATTAAAGGGGCCTTCAAAGAGTCGGCCTAATCAGCGGTTAAATAAAGATAGGAGCAGGCGGCGCTTTGGACGGCCCCGCTCCTGTAATCTAACACCTACTGCCCTGCACTCAGTGGCCCCTTGAACTCCATGTGTGTGTCTGTGCATACACATACTTGTGTGTTTATATGTCTTTTGTCCACTCGCACACATGTCGGCGGACCGAGCGCCCGGACGTGTTTCTGACAGCTTGTATGTGGTTAACAGACTCTTAAAAGGCAGATTAACCCGTTTTAAGCTTCCTCTCCGCGTCCTTCTCCGTCAGTCTCTTCGTATCTGACCTCTGTCTAAACCAAAGTGAGACAAAGCAGATATGTATGCTCAGCTTATATATTGCTGTAATAGGGCGGCAGTCTACCCTCTGTACCCGTGACCCTTCCGCTCTACCTGTCGTCTTATCTGCCGCGCCATAGACTCATTCGTCATGTGTGTAAGTTCTCACCGTGATAAGGTGCCGGCCGGTGAGTCAATACTCAGCCTTGGGTCTGTCTTCGCGAGCCTCTCCCCTGCTTAAAGAGGCTCTGGTGTGGACAGAGCAGATTCCAGGCTGAGCAATGAGTTTGCTTTGGGCACACAGAGGACAGGGATAGACAGGTGACAAAAGGGCCCTTTACACAATGTCACCGCATGTCACTCTGCAGTGGTAAAGTTTACAGGGCAGGTTGCCTCAGCTCAGTCTCGGTTCGTTGGCCTTTCGTATGTGTATTGCAGATCAGAGCAATTAGCAGCGGTATGAGCACACAGTTGTTGCTACACCTCAAACAGCTGCATTCACTAAGGTGAAATGATTAGTTAACTAAATAGAAATAAATGAGAAGATTTCATTGGCGATGGATGGAATGACAGTTTAATGGTAAAGATGAATGAATCAGTTCATTCTCAGCTCCATAGTGTTTAGCATCTTTCAGATCATTATTTTGAATTTTCTAGATTTCTAACTTAAGCGTTTTTAATTCAGTCTCATCACTTAGAAGGAGCAGACTCCCACCTTCAGCTCTGATACCCTCACTGGTCACTGTGTACTCGTCAGCACCAGAATATTGAAAAAGGCCAAAAAGCAGCCACATATGAGAGTGCCACCTACAGTATTTCCCTACGAGGGTGGTGGAGACCAAAACCGAGGTTAAAAAAAAGAAAAAGCAGAGCCAATATTGTAGTTAATCAGTCATCTGTCATCAATCATATGTTTCATATGCTCTCTTAGTCTGTTTATACCGTTCGTTAACAAAACCAACACAGAGCTGAGTCAGTCTACTGTAGGAGTCAGAATCTTACAGTTCAACTTTTCTACATCATATTGTATCAAAACTGTGATGTACTTTTCTTGATAGTGACTTTTTCAGTAACTCAAATTGAGAAAAGCCATTTACAACTCTAATTGTGGCTCTTAAAAAAAGTTTACTGCGGCTGTTGGGTGCGCTACAATAGTGGCCTATTCATTGTGCCAAGGTAAAAGTAAACGCTATTAGTGTTGAGTGGAGACAAGGACTGACAGTCAGTTGCAAAGTCGTGGCATCAATGTTTTTTTTTGATTGATTGAGATATTTATTAACAACAGACAATGTTTAAAAAAGAAACATACATCGACACAAATGTCTGGACCACTGTAGTGGTGCCACAGAGGGTGTAACCTTACGGAGGATTCATATTTACTCCACATTATATGTTTTTTTGCAGCTCATCTTCTAACGACTCTTTGTATCTTAGTGAGGTTTTGTCATGTAATTACCTACAGATGCTGAAAGCCTATGAGTGGATTACATAGAGGATTCAAACTTGTGAAAGTGTTATCTCACTGCAGCCTCTCTCTCTCACACACACACACACACACACACACACACACACACTCGCACATGAACATCGGTGCTGCTGTACGCACCTGTGGTTGTGTTCTTCTGATACTTGCGCTCTGTCGCTCCTTGTTCCCCAAATCCTTCCTCCCTCCTCCCCATTAACCCCTGACACCTTGCCCCTCCCACCACATCCCCGTAGTTAAGCCGGCATTATCAGCGGGCTCATTAGGATAGCATTAGTGTCAGAGATGGACACAATGATATGGCTCCACAGCTGGATCAGGGAAGGCAAGAGAAGACCCCAAGCTGTTTTTTTTCTTCTACTTCTTCTCCCCTTTTTTTTATCTTCTTCCTGGCCTTTTCGGTCTCGTCATGCTATTGTTTAGGGATGCCTCAGTTCTGACACCAAGGGTCAGAGGTCACTCGTCCACAGGAGCCATCCAGCTCCTTCTCCCCAATGCACTGTCACTGTGATTCACCACTCACACGGGTCCCTGTCACTCGGCCCCGACACAGCCGTCACTCACGCGCTTGTGAAAACGCAGAAACGGCGCTCGCGGGCAGGCTTGTACTTTTTTTCTCACTGGCAGCTCCTCACAGGCCCTCGAGATGAGACACAAAAACCGCAAGCGGTATCTGAGGCTTTTCTTTAACAAGAACAATGACCCAGTCTTTATTGGACTCATGATTTTTAATTTGTGTAAACAAAAGAAAATAAAAAAACAAAAGAAAAATGTTTTTCGAATCACTTGAGTTCAGTTCAAGAGACTTTATTTAAAGAGCACATATGGATAAGACATTTACACACACATACACAACCAGTGTAAGTCCACAAGTTCAATATTTAGTTTTGTTTCCATCACATTATCAGCCTGACATATGACCATAACTAAATACAGTGATTTATTAGAGTTGGAAAGATAAGGGAAATGCAACCACTTCCTGTATTTTCTCTTGACTTAACTTTGATAATAATTATCCAGGTAATCTTATTGTGCTTTTAACAGATTAGATTTTGATTAAAGCAGGTAGATAAGAAGAGGAAAAACACAGAAAAGTCCATTTGTGTACGTAAATGGACACGTATAAGTTAATATTAGGACTTATAATGACACATTAAGGCTGTGTTGGACAAAAAAGAGGAAGAGGAAAATCACATATTGACTGTCAGTTTTCCGTGTTAGCATCTTTTCCACGTGAAGCGTGAGCAGAGTGTCAGACTCTCAGATAGAAACCCAGCAGCCTTGGCCCTGTAACCCAGTTAGCACCACTTAGGAAACCACTGCCCACATTCCCATCGCCGGTAAATGGCTCTTTCTCCTAATCATTAACACACAAATGGAGCATGTTCTTGTGTGTTTGTGCGTGACAGAGCGTATGTGTGCGTGCATGCGCGTGTGTGTGTGTATGCGTGTGTTTGTTGCGTACTTTGTGCTTGACACAAAGCTGCGATAGACATAAAAAGCCGAGACCCACTTAGAGCCCAGGTTTAAATTTAGCCGCACAAGATACTTGCAGCCATGCTCGCAGTCTTTACCTCTATCCCTCCCTTTCTCTGTTACACACTCACTGTGTGTACTCCTGTGTGTGTGTGTGTGTGTGTGTGTGTGTGTGTGTGTGTGTGTGTGTGTGTGTGTGTGTGTGTGTGTGTGTACAGTATGTTCTTGTGTACTTAAGAAGGAACGGATGTTTAAATGGGTGTGTTTAACTGTTATAAAAGAAACCACTAGACATTGGTGGACCTCTTCTGCTCAGGTGTTGTAATTTTTATGATACAGCAAGAAGTGTCAGACCTTTGTGTGTGTGTGAGAGAGAGAGAGAGAGAGGGAGTGTGAGTGTGTTTGTGAGAGTTTTCTGTTGTGATTCCAAGAAGACAGCTGCCTCTCCTTGTGTTTATATCTCCATAAAAGTATACGAACACAAAAGAAGCTGTCAGATGTCTCGCTCTGAATTTTTTTTTTCTTTCTCTCGGGCCCCTTAAGGCTTGTTCTTAAAAAAAGAAAAAGAAAATCAGAGAGAGAAAGAGTGAGAAAGGGAAAGAACAAAAAGAAAAGGGAGCAGGTGAAGAGATGAAAAGTGAGCGACGGCCGTGACTCAACAGTATCGGGTGTTCAGGTGTGTATACACAGGGATCAGAGGTGAGACGGTGTGTGTGTGTGTGTGTGTGTGTGTGTGGGAGTGAGGGCGAGGGTCTCTCTCGCGACATTGCAGAAGTGATTGGCTTCACCTCTGTCAGGTGACTGGTGTCGTTAGCAGCAACTCACCTTGGGGTGGGGAGGGGGGGCGGGGGGCTGTGGCGGTGGTGGTGGTGCAGGTATCTGATAGGCTGCTCGGGCCCTGAGGCGACAGGTGAGGGTCGAAGGTCAGGGCCTGGTAAGAGGGTCGACGGCACAGATGATCTGAGCTGCTCTGTTTTCAAACAGGAGACCTACACGCGTGTATCTGCACAATGCGACACTGATCCCACCTATATAATAAAAAGATACATACTGAAATGTTTTTTCTTCTTTATTTTTCCATATATTGACTTTATTTGACAGATACCAGCTATGACATGAGCTGTCAGCAGCCTGTAGCTTATTAAATGCACCTCTTTTTAGATTCAAAATGAACACAATAAACAATGCTCATAGGGAAAAAAGCAATGCAGCATCATTCATCAGCTAACAGTCATATACTGTCTTTAAAAAGAAAAAAATAGGCCCCCTCTCCCTGAGCAGCTCCATTATTTTCCGAGAGCGAGCAGCAGGGAGCGGCGGTTTTGCTCTGCTTATGAGAATGAATGAATAACTTCCTGCTGCAGGTAGAGAGAGTGGCTGTGTTAAGTGTGTTTGTTATCTGGCGCGGGTGTTTTATCAGGATCAAACAGCAGCTCAGGCATTAGCTACAGAGGACTCTGCTCTTTTATCTGCACTGGTGGGGATAATAATTCTGTTCATGCAGGAGCGGCTGGAAAAAAAAAACAGTTAAGGCAGGGGATTTGGGGAAGGGGAATTCACCCACCTAAATCTCACGCAACAACACATCAACCACAACAACTCGCAGGCGGCTTCCCAGGTTTGCTCAAGAGAAGCACGGCGGCGAAAAAAGAAGAAGAAGAGCGAACCTGACTGACAAAAAGCTTTTCCTCGGGTGGGAGCCGCTGAAGTCGCCAGCTTTCCTCCCATCAGGGCACCCCCACCTCTCACACTTCCCAAACATGCCGTGGTTTTCCATTCTTCACCGGTTGTAATGAATAGACGGAGGTACGGGTGTTCCACAGCCGCTGCCAACAAATCATCCCTGATAAATATGTTTGTTCTCCATTTAAAGGCAGCTTTCCTTTAGGGTGTGTGTCGGATTGTGTGCGCGTCCCCAAAGGAAGGGCAGTGACTATTTTGGAGAGTGTTTTTGGGAAAGGGGAGCCGAGCGAGAACATGACACATCAGTTTGCCAGGTTGCTGCATTCAAAACATCAATCCTGGAAGTCGTATTGAATGAAAAGCAACTCTATTAATACAAAAAGAGTGTGTTAAAGTGCAGTTTTAAGATCCCTGAACTTGAGTATTTCTAGTTTATGAGGCTTCATACTAATGCTCCAATAGATTTCTGAGGAGGGTGGGGGGAAATCTCAGCCTTTTTCTTTTTCTTCCTCCTCCTCCGCCGACGACAACGTCTGTTATTTCTAATCAGCTAGAAATAAATGACGTTCCCGTTTCTGTAACTGATCTGATAGTCCCGGGTGGTTCCTTCGGTTTCAGGGGACTTCCGCTCCCAGCTGAGGGTGGCCCCCGCGCTCTAGACCTATAAGTCGGCTCAGAGATCATCAAGAGACAGACACAGAGCAGGTATGGATTAACATAATCCACCTCAATCAACTCTGGATGACAGCCAGACACTGAGCAGCGTGTGCATGCAGTACACCTACATATGCATACTTTCTCTTCCTCCCCCACCTCCCTCTCCCCCTTTTCTTTTCAGCTCATACGAGAGAGAGAATCTTTGACGCGATAATTACACAAAGTAACTTCTCACACTATAAATCACCTTTGTGGCCGCCTTTTAACAGACGAACACACCTGTGTGCACCTGAACGTCGCTCAGCACCCTGGGCAATCGGTAGCAGCGATGTATAGGAGAGAAACACACCCAGCAATTTAGTAATACTGCCCCCAATTGAGGAGCTGCCTTATAATGAGCATATGGGAAGATGTACCCGTCAGTGTATATTTTCATTGCATATTAAATCATGGCCCTCCCACTCTGACGCCGTCTTTGAACTGTCAGGGAGCAGACGGCTTCATGCCAGATATATGGATTTTTTTGCCCCAACCCCCCTCCCTTAATTTTCTTACTACACAATGCAAGAATGAGGGACAAAGAGGGTGGGGTGTAGAGGGGGTCTTGTCGTTTGATGTGTTCTTACCCTATCCAAAGTAAAATATCCCTCCACCTTTGATGTGTTACCTTAAAACCCCTCCCCCCCTGCCCCCCTCCTCCTCCTCCACCACCACCACCACTCTTGGTTATCCTACTTGCGGGAAACTGAGAGCGATCATGCACACGCACACCTCTGCTATTTGTCCAGGTATATACGTACAGTCGATGAGGCTAATGGTGTGTGTTTAAGGGTGCATCCTTTTATGTGTGTGTGTGTGTGTGTGTGTGTGTACACATGTAGACAGGTTGCGCTGCTTGCCAGGATCCCTTTATTCAAACCGTGGTACAACGGGGATTGGACAGGCTTTTGGGAGATTTAATCGCTCTGGGAGTTTGAGTGAGCAAGAGGAAATACCCTTAACAAGCAGAGTCAAAGTGTGATTAGCATTGGGGTTTTTTTTTTCTTCCCCTCAAGTCTGTTAGTTTATGTGTGCGTCGGGCCTGTTCTGTGACTCACATCCCTGAAGTAACGACACATTATCCCTCAACACACACACAGTAAGCCCCCGCTACTTTACAGCCATGATCAAAAGCAGTAGTCATACATGTTGTTTCATCACTCATATCCACTAACTAAGCCCAATCATTGCCTTTATGACAAATCTCCAACTTTAAATCCAAGTTATTGCTTTCATGATAAATCCTTCAGCTGCGTCGGGGGGCCCCCACTTTCATTAAGGTTGAACCCCACAATTTCAGGTCTCAATCCTCCTGGCTTTCACGACAAATCAGAAACTTTAATTCCCCAATACTCTCACGTTTATTGCACACTCTCAAACTCAAGCCCGGTAGTTCTGTTTATGATGAACTCCTAACCTCTCCTTTCCTACTCAGTTCGGTCCAGCAGTAATATAGCCCCCCCGCCACCGCTGCCACCGGTCCGCCCTCCTCTATCTGCCCTCCCCAGTTGGACACTAACGAGACGCTGCACACTGACCTCTGCGGCGGCTCAAATTAGATGTAAATTGTGCCTGATTTTTACGGGGGTCCCTAACGCGATCCAGATTCTCCCCCCGCCACGGCGGCCAGCGGGTCAACGCCGTGAGAACGTCTCGCTCCCTAACGACATTTGGAGTGGTCGATGAGAGGGGTCGCGGGTAATGGTGACCTCACTGGCCTACACTTCACTTCCTTCTAATTAGAGCGCTGGGCCAGATCAAAGGAGCCAACCGCATCGCAGCGGGAGGGCTACTGAAGAAGGAGGGAGGATAGTAAAGACGAAGAGGAGGAGGAGGAAGATGAGGGGGCAGGAGGAGGGTGAGGTAGAAGCCTTTTCTATAAGTAATGGGGTGCAGGAGGGGGGATTTTTTTTTCATTAGTCCTAGAGGTTAGTGGGGCTCTCAACCTGTGTGCAGCGGTATGTGCCCTCTTCTATAGGTTTTAGGAGAGCCTTAAAGAGCAGAGACTAATGGAGAGGTAGTGGAGGGGAGAGATGTATTTGTGCGCGAGCTGGAGAGGAGGAGGAGGAGGAGGGGGGAGGAGGATGGAGGGGTGGGGGGTAAAAGCGCAGGAGAGAATAAACCTTTATTTCATGGCCTGTCAGGAGCGCCACACACCTCAGAGCTGCTGTCTGCTGGGCTGGCCTGCTCAGTGTCCGGCCACAGCTGGACGAGATGGACCCAAGCGCACAGGAAGTGGAGCATTTGGCACTTCCTCCCTCGTGGATGTGTGTGGCTATAGGACCAAACACCCCCCCCCCCCGCCCCCCTCCCCTCCCTCACACACCCACCACCACCTTATCTAATTTTGAGCGCATGGACAAATGCAAAGTGGATATGCAAACACACAAACAAACACACACACACACACACACTCATTCATCTGCTTTTGGAAGGCCACCGACACACCACCGGACCGCCACACATTAACGAGCGGCAGATTACATCTGTTTCCACGGTTACTAATGAGTGCATAAACAGGCTGGATTAGAATCTATAATTGAAGGTATCCACTTTGGGGACATTTTGTTCCAGGAGAGTAAAAAACATCAAAGTGCAAAAATATCAAAACGGCACAGAGACTCCCAGGAAACCACCGCTGTTAGAAAGATTACAGTCAATTTCTTATCACACTTATTTAAAAATGGATACAATAACTACATAGTGGGAAAAACTGAACTGTTATGTTAAAAATGGGTGGTTTTACCGAATATAGTCGTCACAATGAGAGAGAAAATAAGGACTTAACTTCCTCCCGTCATATTTCATGTCTCACGGGTTCATGAAGCAACTGAAGCAGCGTCTTGATTTGTTTTAATGTGCGACTGTTTTATGACTGAGCGCCTGCTACAGCTATTCTGTTCACTGCCACGAGCACAGCAGCTTATTTGGCATGAAGGAATGAATGAATGAATCCATCGCTTTACACATTTCCCCGTCTCTCATGTGGTTTCTTCAGACACATTAATCAGCAGAAGACAAAAAGAAGATCTGAAGTGAATTGCTGCGAACATCTTATATCATAGATACTTTCCAAATGCACACACAGACACAGACACAGACACACACACACACACACACTGGCTTCCTGCGAAGAAGAAAAGAAGCTTTGTTTCATTGGCTGAAGCTTCTGCTGTTGATTTAATTACCTCCTCTGCCTGGAAGGCACAGATCAGGGCCAAAAAAATTCCTCCTTCCAAGAAGTATACATTTTTTTGGCTGCATAGCAAGTCTGTTCAAATGCTGGAAATAAAAAAACCTGGAGTATCAGCAGCGAGGACTGTGGTGTAGCCTTTCAGAGATGGGGAAACTGAAGACAGATTTTGGAGACACTGGTGTTAAGCCTGATACCTCACCAGCTTATTAATTATTCGTCATTAACATACATACAACAGAAGTCATGGGAGCAGTTCAACAGAGCTATTGTTGAACAGTTTTCTTAAAGTGAAGAAAACTATTTAGGGGTAAAGCAAAACCACCAAGTGCTCTTGAAGGCTTCAGAGAACACTGCCGTCTTTCTCATCTATGGATCTTGTATGTTCTAGGACACAATGTTCTCTGGAGTCAAGTTTCAAGGCAGAGCACAGAAATGCACTGGGCCAGTGTAAATGTATGGCATGCTAAGTTACATTTGTCGTAATTGCTCTGGCGTTGCTCTTGCATAATAATTAGTGTGATGATTTTTTTTTTTAACAGTGCATTATACCAATTTCAGCTGTTTAATGACTCGGCCTGAATGAGGGAGCGCGTTCCAGTGTTGTTACTATAAAAGCTAATCAACGTTTTATTATTGTTGACCATATGTTTGGAATGAGGGCCAACGTAATACAGCGCAACAAGCGCTGGAATGGTAATTTTCCAGTGATCTGCTAAATAAACTGAGTCCAATCCATTGGCTTTCGTCCATAAGCTGGATGAAACAGAGGCTAGCGCTATATGTGTTCTCATAAGTGTGCTGTGGATGGGAAGATTGGGAATTTCATATGCTGGGAGCTATGCATGAGGATCAGCGACTAGTGAAACTGCAGCCATGGGAAGTTCACGGCGCTTTGATGGAGCCAGAATTCCAGGAGCTTCCCGTAATCGTGGGATAAGGCTGTGTCATCCCTGTCACTCACCTGGATTTATCAGCAGGAAATCTGGAAATGAGATGGCATTCCTCGCCCCCTTCAGGAACCCACTCGGGGTCGTATGGCAGACAAAGAGGGCCACAGTCACAGATGAGATGTGATTTGACACTGTGCAGACTTCTATCTCACGCTTTGTCAAAGTATATAATCTTTCAAGATATGTTTTTTTTTTTCTTATGTCATCAGCCAAACTACAGAGAGAGTTTTTGTTCAAATGAAGCTCTCGGATCACAGTGATTAAAAACCTGTTTGTTAAAGTCAAAAACCAGACCCTCTTCAGCCAGTCCTGTGCACCCCTCGGGGCGAACCAGTGAACTATGTACAACCCCCTACTATTAATGTTGACATGTTCACTGACCTAGTCTATCAACACACACACACACACATACACACACACACACACACACACACATACACCCTCTCTCTCTCACACACACACACACACACATGCGTAATTGGTCCATGTCGTCCATGCTAACAGGCCCTGATATCATCTGTGTTGTCTGATCCGCTCTGATCTGACCTCAGTGTGTGCCTCGGCCGCCCTCTGGTTCTGCATCTACCCATCGGAGCTCCGGACCCCCAGTGGGCTCACTGACCCTGACATGAGCTCCTCTCCACTCCGGGACCCCGTGGGGCTAGAAAGCACTTCTCCTCGTTTATGGGATGTACAAGTAACACAGCCACAAATCAAGGACATAAACTAAAGTTGCCAGGACGTGTGACGAAAATGTTATTTCACAAAGACAAAGTGCCGCATGCCCAGAAATAAACACAGAGACAGGGATGTACTTTTAAATGCCCTCATACAACAACACTGTGAATATCTATGTATAATTCTGGCATTGAGAAACTACAGGAGCCCGGCAGCTAAAAATAATTTGAATTACAGATGAGTCACTTCAGTCACTTGTGATTGATTAATGAGCTAAACACTAATTCAGTTACTGCTAATTTTTATGTCTGTCAACTATTTATACAATTTATTGACGAGTCCTTTTAGCTCTACATCATAGCACATCTCAATAGTCTTTTTGAAAACATGTAAAAAATAAAAATAAAAAATTCAACTTCAAACTACTAATCATGCTCATTTTTTGAAAAAAACAAAACAACCTAAAACTACAACTTTATATTGGCTATCTTGAATCTATTTTCAATTTGCAGATGTTATCTAATGGACATTTTAACTATATTTCAAGCAGACTGCATGATTTATTGATTATTTAGAGAACAAATGGCAGATTAATCAATATTTGAAACATTAGTATGGATGGGTGTGGGAGGAGCTGGAGAACATGGTGGCATCTCATTTGTTTTTTTAAACCGTGGCTTATGGGTGACAGATGCCTTTATAAACACAGGAAACATGGGTGTATATTCACTGTACTGCTGCTGCTGTCACACACACACACACACACACACCTGTGATGTTTCACATAGAGTCACTCAGGCATAAACATGCGGTTGCAAACACCCCAGCTATCCACACCAGCTCATTATGGTAACAATTATTGGGGTAATCAATTGGCCAAATTATAGACCAATAACTGAGGCCTTATTGTCTGAAGGGGAACACAGCGGCCTTCTTCTCCTCTGCCCGGCCCGAACGCATCATTTTGGGCTTGACCCCTTGCACCCCTTGAACCCCTCCGCTCTCTTCCCCGCCCCTAATACCTTCCTGTCTCCATTATCAGCCTGTGCAGGTCACGCTGTGTAAAGGTCAGGGTTTAGGGGTCATGCTGTCACTCAGACGGGCGCCGAAAATAGGTGCTGTGTGATTTTAACCACGGAAGAGCTGGAAGCTACGGTCCAACAGGGGCGGTGAGTTATGTCTCCATGTCATTAACCCTCTTTACACGGAGCTTAGCGCTCACTCCTACGACCTATACATCGGGGGAATGCGCTACTGTATATATTGACGAAACAACCGTGGAGATGTTGTTTGGCCTAAATACCAAGTTCATTGTTCACAGCACAAAAGCAAACTAACTGGGAGAAAACAGTTCTTTAAAAGTGGCCCACAGGAATCCAGTGATAATAGCTGGGAGGAGAGGTGGCCAGGCTGTTAAAGCACTGGTAAAACTCTCTGAGGTTGGCTGGAGCTGGGCTCTGGCTCCGTGCGCCGGCCCCTCTGACGGATGTTTGCTGGCACAAGTACGCAGGCATCGGCCACGGTGCTAACGCTGTAATGTAAATCAAAGATGCTCTGTTAGCGCTGCAGCGTAAATCAATCACACCCCTGCTACCACAGTCTGCAGGAGCTGAATGGGCCTGCATCGTGAGGCCGCATTCCCAAGCAGTGTCTCACCTGCGCTGCCGTGGCGACGTGACTGTTATGACTTAGCAGGACTCTCTCTCTCTCTCTCCTCTTCTTCTTTCTCTCCATTAACACGCACACTTGCACCCACGCTCTGAGACATGTGTCTTTCTCCAAGGAGCTGCAACATGAGAGCACTTCTTAAAGCTCCGGTGAATAGGACAAGGTGATGTACCTCATTAACTGACACGGAAGTGACAAATGGTGCGCCGCGTTTGTAAGTGTGTGCAGGTATCTACAGTTACCTGGGAACTGAGGCGACATAGTTTACCTCACGAGTCTGGTTATGCGTGCTTAAGATTCCCTGCATCCTCTTGGTGTGTTTAAGAAGCTCTCATCTGCATTGAAACACAAAAGTCAGTGACTTGGCCCAAAGTCAGTGACTTGGCAGGAGTCTGGTTTTTGTTTTTCTGTGTCTTTTTACGACTCGTAACATAGTAAATGCGCAAATATGTGATTGCGTGTTGCAGCACAATCTTGGCACTGAGGTTTATGTTTGTTCTCGGGTTTTCTGTTGCTTTGTGTTTGCACGGCTGACGACAGGTTTTTATCAGATCATTTCTCAGTCCAGTCACTTTATGCCTAAATAAAATGAGATTTCAGGTGTTTGTTTTCATTCCTAATAAACGCACGCCGGTTTTAAACGCTCAGCTTATGAATACTGAGTCATCTTTACCTGGGCTTCCAAGAAAAAAAAAAAGAAAAAAAAGAAAAGAAAAAATCTTATTTGACACTTCTCTCAAAAGGAAGAGAAATGATAATAAATCACACCTGTGTGAGGTTTGAGAGGATGTGGAGGTTTGGAAGAGCCCGTATCTTCTGCTATAAAGATTCCTGCCTCCTGACCCGGAAAGCCAGGCCTGTAATAAGAACCATCAAATCATGTGATTGATCGTCCAACAGCGCTGCGGAGAGGAGAGCATGCAACAGGCAGGATGGGCCGGTGCTTGCCAACGCCGAGGCTGGTATGTGGGTGTGTGTGAGAAAAAAGTGAGGATGAGGCACAGAGAGTGAAAGAAGGAGAGAGACTTGTTTGATAGGGAACGCAGAGAAAGGAGGGAGGAGGGGGGGGCGTAATTTTTTTCTTTCTTTCAAGTGCAAGATGACAGATGGAGAGAGAGCTTTAAAAGAAGACATGGTAGAGAAAAAAAGTGGAAAAACGAGACTTGAAGGAGCTAATGTGAAGAGGAAGAGAAGGTCGAGGACGAGTGAGAATGAGACCCCATTAACCTGCAGCCAGGTGTAAATCACACACAGCAGCTGCCAGTCTGGGGCCGCAGTCTCTCCGGGACGGTCCGCCGTTTGTCCCCCTGACCTCCCGATTACGCCACCGTTTCTCCACAGTTTAAAAAAAAAAAAGGTGAGGTGCCGTTCACATGACAGACAACCCTGCAAGCACAATGGGTTAAGAGGAGAAGGGGGAGGGTGTGGAGGAGTTGAGCAATTGTTCTGCATCAGCTTTGCATACCTGACGTCACCTCTTAAGTCTTTGCGGCTCAGTTTTCTCAAAGCAATTAGTGCCAAATGGGTGAACGTTTACCTGAGTGGGTGGAAATGTACAGTGGAGTGTACTTTGCTGACATTTTTTTCATTTCTGTGTGTTCCTGTGCACACACGTGTCTCTCTCTCTCTCTCTCTCTCTCTCTGAGTTTTTTTGTGTATGAATTTGAGTCACTTCTTGAAAATGTGTGAGTTCTCCCAAAACGGCCAAAAAGCTGTGATATGCCAGTGTCATAATCCCCCCACCACCACCATCCTTCCAGCCCCCCTCTTTAATCCGATTAGTTTCACATATAAACTCTGTCCTGCGGGTGATGAGGGACGAGGAGACACACACACACACTCACACACTCTATCCAAGACCTCGTCACACCTGGAGCTTCCAACTTCCAGGCGTCACACTCGACTGAACGGAAGTCAGACCCCCCCCCACCACCACCACCCGTCGATAAGGATCGTGGGTGTCCAGGATCAGGGCTCAACAGACAAGGAGAGAGAGAGAGAGAGTGTGAAAAGATAATAGAGAGTGAAACTGTGGGAAGGCAGCGGTTGTGGTGAAATCTGTGGTTGGTATGTATGTGTATATTCCTAGGTATTGGGTGGGTGGGGTGGGAGTTGAGGCGAGGGAGGAGGTTTGTGCTTGGATGGGACGGGTGACAGAATGATGATGGGGCAGATCAGAGCCCTAAGCTGTTTTTTTTAAAGTTGGGAAGGGCTGATTGATTAACAGCTTAACCCTTGGGGGAAACCAGAGTTGAACTTCCTGTACTTTTCTCACGTGTCACCTCAAACTGTAAGAGATTTGCTCTTTACCCAAGGGAAAAAAAAAAAAGTACACCACACTATGCATACAATGGAATGACAGCACCGCTGCATTTAGGAATCACGTTTTTAATTCACACCCTTGGAACTGTAACGCGTGTTGCTGCTTTACCCTGAGGATGCACAGGCACTGTAAAAAAAAATTTTTTTACGCATAAAGTAAAAGACCTGCAGGAACAATGGAGCATTTGTGAGCAACTTGCAGAGCAGCAGGGGTAAAGAGGCGTAGAGGGGAAAGAGTGGTTTGAGCAGAAGTTGTTGTGCGAGTTAAGGAGGAATGCAAAGTGTTTGAAAAGATATTAGATAAAGCTGGCAGAACATTCTCCGTGTTTGGCTGTCAAGCGCTGCTGCGAACGCCAAGCCTCGTTCCTCCGGCGAGGCCCCCCGATACTACAAGTGAACAGAATGCGCTGAAACACAGACAAACATGCGTACACTGGTACACACACACACACACACACAGGCTGTGTGCACAGACGCACACATTGCCCAGGGGGCTGTTAACAGGCGGTGGAGCGAGATAGGGACTGGGTAATTTAGTCAGTGTGTGAAATTTGTTTCATTAGTTTGTGATTGGCAGATTATATAACAACAGTTGCAGCCGGTCTGATCTGTCAGATAACAGGATGTCACAACAGACACGGGCGGAAATGTTTCATATAAGGAAAAAAAAGGTCTTTCGAGGATATTTAAAAAAAACAAAAACAATTTTTAACATTTAATTTTGACTAGTACAAAAAAAGCAGCTCCCTTACAGGTAAAAAAAAACTACGATTTGGGGACTGTATTACTGATGATGACATGTACCCTAAGCCTATCACTGGAGTTTGTCTTTACCGGAAGTGTTGTTATGCAGGTGCACAGGTCAACGATGGTCGTCGGCCTTTTCTTTCTTCTTCTTTCCACAGTGAGCTTTGTTTTGCTGCTGTGTCCTTGAGCTGCAGTGATGAAGGAAAGATACAGACACAGATTATCTGCAGTGATAATTGTTAAGATTGTTAAACTGGAGTTGTAGTGAGGGTTATATACAGAGGCGGGTAAAGTACACAGACACATTACTTGAGTCAATTCTGCTCTGATTGTGTGCACTCCAGTACTCAAGTAAATGTACTTTGTTCCTGTGTGTACCTAAGGAGGCGTCAGCTGGATGAGGTTAGAAACATAGCGATAAAATACAACTGAATGACCGCTGATGTTGTTTTTTGCTGTAAATGGAGGCCGATGGTCTCAACACAGACTTCACAACTGTCAGTCATGCTGATGATGGAATGCATTATGATGCAAGACATGATGAAGCAGACTTCAAACATGGATTAAATTGAACACCACACTGATTTTCAAATATACTGATTGACAAACTGGTGTCACTTTCGCTGCCATTACTAATCAATCTATACATCTATCACATCTACATTCTTCTTTAGCTGCTACTGCTACAGCTGGTGTTGCTGCTGCTGCTGCTGCTGAGACCGAGAAGTTATTTTCAACGTGCAGAATTTATGCTCTCAGTTGCCAAAGGACACAGGGATTGTTTCAGCATCACAACACAAACCAAACAAGACAAGGTCGTAAACCTGGTGCACGGCTGCTGGACTGTGTGGGCTATATCTGCTTTATCTCTTTGCTTCTCTCTCCTACTGTCTGTGCTCACACATACAGTATTTCAGTAGAATTCCCAGGGAAGCAGCTTTTTTTTTTTTTACACGTTTACCCGTTTCAGACTCAGACAAGAGAACAAGTGTGATGTAGCGACTGCTGCACTGCTAAAACCCCCACCTTCTAACCATGTTGTTGTCTCGCAGACATTTTCAGACAGAATTGAAAACAATATATTTGCGGTAATTTGGATTGTATACTTGAACTCAAATGATCTTGTTCATGCCGGTTGTTTTGTTTTATGTCAGCAGAGGGAAAACCAACCTTGCACATCTCGCACAGCTCAAAACAGAGTTGCTAACTAGCTAGCTAGCTAACGGTTGTCTAAAAACACACTTTGTCAAAAAATTTAAATTCATTTAAGGGCTCTGAAACATTGGTAAAAATTGACACTAAATGTTCACACTAAATTATAGAGAAAAGGGATTGACCAAAGGGGAAACCAGCCAATAGTGTAACTTTATCAGTCAGTCAGTCAGTCAGCAACATTCATAATTTATTAGGTTTGCACTGCTGTTGTGGTCCAGCCAAAAAATAAGCCTACAGATAAGGGATGAAGAGATAGATAGGATAGGAATGGCAGTGACAAATACAAAAAGAAAAAGTATATGTCTTTCTTAATGACCTTTAAGCAGAGACACAGGACACAGTTGGAGGGAGGGATGCACTCGGGATGCATGTTAAACTGGTCACTGACCAACAACACATGGAGCCTCTGGACCACAGAATGTCCCGACACAGCAGTTTTTATTTTCCATGCATCGCAGAGAGAAAGCACAGCAGAGGCTGACGGGGGCAAACACACACACACACACACACACACACACACACACACACACAGAGTGGCACTTAGGCCCTGGAAATCTGCTGACATGTCTGCTTCGACCAGGCGGCTCACAGTCTGTGTTTCAGACGAGCGGTTGAGCTCTAACAGCGCCGGTAATGACACTCGTCACCCAAGGGTGACCGGAGGACAGAGCCCTACTTACAAGCACGAGTTTATGGATGTAAGATGCATAGGAAAATATAATTAATCACAGAAGCTGTGCTGTCCCATGAAAAGATGGCATTGTCAATTCAGTAAAAGGAAATATCAGTTTAATACCGCACGATCATATGACTTTTATTCATCTTCTGTGTCCTTTGCAGATTTCTCAGAGTTTTGAAATGCAGAAAACAACAACAACAACAAAAACAAACATACACATTTCAGCTGTGACGTGGGCTTGGCAGCGCTGCAGTTGTTGTCGCCGCACCTCTCCCAGTTCCTAGACTGGAAATCAGACATCAGCCTTTTTGCTGCTGAGTTGTTTGGGTTGAGGTGGGGAAAGTGGGTCAGTCTGAAACACCCTGGGGAGGCAGCGGATGGATGGAGGGGTACAGGCATTTGTGTGTGATGGGGTTGTTTTTGAGCTGGGTGGGTGGGTGGGTGGGTTGGTAGCGACGGGGGGTGGGGTGGGGGTGGGTGAAGATGAGATGAGAGCAGAGTAGAAACGAGGAGTCAGGGAGACTCAGGAGGACGTTGTCTGTCTACTCATGCAGGAGGACTAAACTCTTGAACCCCCCCAGTCAGTCTTCCTCTAAAAAAAATAGTTTGAGATTTTAAGTCTGTTTTTTTTTTTTTTGGTCCATTAACATTCAACATGCATATGCATCATGTCTGAGTGCAATCAAATACCTTTCATTTCAGGCTGGATTAAACCTGAGACTGATGTTTTTTTCAGCATTGATTCATGTAAAATAGAAGAGGCAAATAGAGAAAGAGGGCGGAGATGATGTTGTAAATGTCTGACCTCGGCCGACCAGCTCTCCATCGTTCAGAGATATTGCAATTTTGCAATTTATTACTAAGTAAAATAAAGGGAAGCAGCAAATCCTGGCAGGAGAGGAGCTGTAATTACACAATTGTTGGCTATTTTGCTTGAAGATTGCTTTAAGATGATTTGATTACCAAAATAGAGCTGATACTGATTGTAAACTGTAAACTGTTTTGGGGAATACAAGCATAAGACGTCCAAAAAGTTAAATACAATTGCATTTCCTGCCAGCTTTTGCTTCTAGACCCCGTACCCTGCAGTAGCGTGATAAACAAGCCTAAGGGTTCAATCCCCAGCCCTACTGTGTAATTTAGTGTCTTTTGTCTCTCGGCCTGTGCTCGTCTTGCCCCTGAGCACAAGTGACAAAAAGTGGCACGGCAGAGAAAACAAAAAAAAAGGGAAGTGAGGGGCGAGAGGTGCAGACAGAGGGAGGGATGAAATAGTAATGAGAGGAGATGGGCAGGGGTAGGCCGCCGCCGAGCAGCACCCTCTGCTCTGCGCTCTCCTCCTCCTCCTCCTCCTCCTCCACGGCCCCCCTGCTGTGATAATGTCCCCGCCTTGTCTCGTCCCATCCTCCCCGATCTCTCCTCTCCTCCGAGCTCCTCCTGCACCAGCTCCTCTCCAGTTTAACTTCTCCCGTTTCTTGTCCATCGACAGCAGGGGAGAGAGGCGAGAGACATGGAGAGAGAAAATGTGTGAGAGAAGAGAACACTTTCTTCCAGTGGGTTGTTGTATAAAGCCATCAGTGTCCCTCAGTGTTAAGCCCTGCCAGTCCCTCCGCCGTCTGTCCTCCTCACCCTCCTGTCTAGTTATCAAAGTGTTTATTCAGCCTGGCATTGTCTCCTCTCTCTCCTCATTTTCAGAGAGAGAAACTTTGCGGAGCCGGGTGTGATCCGCTGCATTCAACATGAGGGACAGTCAGTGGGAGCGACTGAAAATGAAAAGACATCTCGGGGGTAGGAGAGGCGGGGTAAGGAGGGGTAGGATGGACGCTGCCATGCCAGTGTGGAGAGGTGGTGGTGGTGGTGGTGAGATGGAGCAGGAAAATGGAAAGAGGGGCCTCTCTGGATCGTGCCCCTGCTGATTGAGATGTACCCCACACAGGCGAACCCCACTTCTTCTTCTTTTTTTGGGTGGGGGGATAGGGGGGGGTAGATCTGCGGCGCAAGTGCCCCCTTCAGCCTCCGGGGCGCGCCAGTCCGAGTCAAGAGCCCGCTGGGAAGCAGCGTGTGGGGGGGATGAACTTGACGTGCCGCTGGACGGAGTCTAAAGGATCCTGCGGGTTGGGACGGGGGGATCGGGGGGGGACGGGGGTACCGCTCGGTGCCAAGGTTGCCCAGGTTACAGGCGGAGGGAAGAGGCATGATATTCTCTCACTGTCTTGGAAGAGGGCTCTGGTTTTTTTTTTGTGTGTGTGTTCTTCTTCGCCCGTCTGGTTGTGTGTCACTGTGCCGCTGTGGGGCTGCTCCGATTCCTGCCGCTCTGGTGTCTTCACTGCTGCCCTTTGATCTACACACACACACACACACATATACAGACACACACATATACACATACTTCCATAGATACACACACACACACACACATACAGTCGTGGGCAGAGAGAGTGAAAAGTCTCCCACACACTGCTTTGGTGTCTATACCGCTTTCCTTTGATGCTACAGCACAACACACACGCACACGCACGCACACACTCAGATTACACCATAAGTTGAAGTTGCTCAGTAATGTCTGGCAATTGGTCCTATTCAGTTGCTTTTATGATGGCCTAATCACAATAGTTTGAGAAATTTGGGCCGAGCCGACAGATTGATTGTATGTGCAGTGAGGTGCAGTGTGTGAGTGATTATGTGGGTCTGGTTTGTATTAGGGCTCTGTCGAGGGATATAAGGCGGTGACTGTACTGTGAGCTACCGAGGTGTTCTGGTATCCATTTGGATGAATCAGCACTGATGACTGAACTGTACGGGGCTTCACCCAGATAACTACTGCTCTTCCCTGATCAAACAAACCACCAGCAGAGACCTCTGTCACGCGCTCTCTCCCTCTATTATCTTTCTTTTCTGCCGCTCTCCCTCTTTATCTCCTCTCTCTTTCCACTTTGTCCTTTTACTTTTTGCCTTTTTCCCCCCCGCGCTCCTACTACGTTTACGTTATTCCTCTGTCTCACTCCTATTTAATTGCCATCTGCCACTCGCAATCAGCGTTATTCAAGATAACCACAATTTCCAGTGTCATAGGCGGCAAGTCGGAGAGATACAGAGAGAGAGAGATGAGATGATGAGAGGAGAAATGATCCATGATTCATCAGGAGCTGAAGAGAAAGAGGAAGTGCTCCCCCCCCTCCCTTGTCTTTAAAGGCAGCAAAAATGATTCAAGTGGAACTTTTAAAAGAGGCGTTCAGGCTCCCAGGTGGAAATGTTATACCTGCAGTGCAAGATCTAGAGTGACACACGGAGGGATGAAGGGGATCAAAGGCGGTCTGAGGGTAGAGGAGGCCAGACAATCACCCTAAAACAGATAATTGGCCAGTGCGGGGTTTATAATGGAGCTGTCAAAGGGGGCTCCCTTTTCACAGCACAATGGTATTTGTGTGCGTGCGCTTGCGTAATGTGTGTGCGTGCGCGTGTGTGTGTGTGGGTGCACGTGCAGTATGTTGTATGTGGAGTGACAGACTTTTAACATAAGGAGTTAAAGGTCAGTGTCAGGGTCTCTACACGCCTCTGGGGATGTTTGGATGTCTGTAAAGACAGGAAGAGAAAGATGAGAGAAGTTAAGACAAAACAGGAAAGTTGGCAACTATTAAGATCGTTTTGCCCTGTGTCGTTTACGTTCCGCCGTGTTGTGATGTGGAGTCGTCTTACACATGTTGGTGCTGCTCTGTGTTTTAATGAGACCCACGGAGAAACTGAATATTTTAAGGTAACTACAGCTGCATCAGATGATCATTTCTTTAAAGTCAAGGTTTACTTACTAAGCTGTTCCAGAGGGTTTCGGTCTTGTACCACAGGCCGTGGGACACAGCAGAAAGAGCTCTGGGAACAGATGAGAACGTGAACACGAATCGTCTACTATGTTCAAATGTGATGAAATTATCTATTTCATTATATCTAGTAATCGTTAATTGTTTATTAACTGAATTAAAGTTTTTTTTTATCTATAAATACTGAAATTAGACATTACATTTTTACCAAAGTCTTCAAATTGCTTATTTTCCTGAACTAAAACTCTGATTCAATTTATGAGGACACAGAATGCTTTATTTTGAAAATGGATGGTCGACTAATTGAGTATCAGCTATTTTTATCGCTAAAGTCAGTTCCTTTATATATTTGACAACTATTGTCTATGAGGAAGATAATGGGCGATAAAGGAGATAGAGTTGAGGTAAGGAAAGGAGAGGAGAAGAGAGGAGGGAAGGAAAGGAAAGATGAGGAGACAAGGAAAGGGAAGAAGAGCGGAGGGATAGAGAGAGGAGAGAAGGAACGTGGAAAGACGAGGGGAGCGCGGTGAAGGGAAGAGTGGAGGCGAGAACAGGAGAGAAGATTGATGGTCCTAATCCGTCCTTGGTGGCCTGGCGTCCCTTCAACACAACAGGTCCCATAATTACCCCCTCTCCTCTGGCAGCTCACACTCACAGCTCTAGCAGCAGGGAACTGGCTAATACTCTTCATCCTCAACACACACACACACACACACACACACACACACACACACACACACACACACACACACACGTAGACCCTGGTGTTGGATCTGCCTTGAGACGGTGACACGCAGCAAGCGGACAGACAGAGGGGACAGTGTGGTCCTCGGGACACCCGTCCAAAGTCTGCAAAGAAAATCATTTGGCCGGCAGAAGGTGTTGTCAAGCGGCTGTCGGGGTCGACCATATTAATTTTTTCTGTCTCCTCCTGTCTGTCGTGTCTCTGGCTGCCTCTGTGTGCGGCTCACCTAATTAACACACACACACGCAGCCAAGAGTGTGTTTGTTTGGCGGGAAGATTATAACGGTTACACAGACAGGGGGAAGTCAGGACATGGTAAAGTTTGGACCCTTGATAGCAGCACGTGCAACTTTTTATCAGGTGAAGATGTGACTCTCAAGTTGGAAAATTTGGGGTTTAAACCTTGATTTTTCCCCAGGAAATGGGCTCTTTATCTAAGTCTTCCTCTTCCTCAGTTGATTAGTGTGTTATGTGTGTGTATCCAAGCCGAATCGATCGTCTGAGGATGTTTTCCAGACTCCGGTCCGATTGCGAAACGTGAGCTGGTGAAACGTTGGTCTGGCTGTGTGAGGCTTACAGGAATCTGCCGCAGACGTCGCTCCGCAGAGACAAATGGCTCCTCTGCAGATGAGCTCGGTCTGCTGCTGCTGCTGCCGCTTTGCTGCCACTTAAAATGAAAAATGGAAACACCAAGTTTCAAGACAAAAGCTGTGACATGTTGTGAAATCAAGACATCCTTATTTCATCTTCATTTTCCCTCCAAAAAAGACATCTGACCACCAAAAACCCAGCCTGGGTGTGTTTAAAATGTATTTAAACTGGATTTAAATTTAATTTTCTAATTGAGCAGCGTTTATCTAATTAAATTTGAATTGGTTATATTGAACTAGGTGTAGACATGGGTAATTATGTCACATGTATTTAACTAATTGCAATTGTATGTGCTTTTTCTTTCCAATTATCTCACCCCCCACCCCTTCCCTCCATCGTTCACTGCCACTTCCAGTCCTGATTGACAGACTGTATTGTATTGTCATGACACAATTCATCATTCGCTCCATTTTAATAAAGCAAAAAGTGTAGAGTTTTTTTTAATTAAATCTGCAGCATTTTCTCTCAAGCCTATGTTAATTGTGGTGTTTTATTTCAGTTTGAATAAAGACTTTCTCGTGGTGGAGAGATAAAGTGCCCTCTGGAATGCACAGAGGTGCAGCTTCTCTCTGTGCTCGAGTTTTCATGTTTAATGAGCCGACCATAAAGGACTCCTCAGGATATTAATAATAGATTAGCACTGTCTGGGTCTTGATAGCTGCTAAATAGCTTCTGAACATGATGTGATGACATGAATCAATAAGGAACACTGCACTTCAGCCCTCGCACATATTTCAGCCTGGGGAATGTAGACCACCACCACCCACCTTTGTGCTCTGAATTGATTTCCTGCATCTGATTCTGTTCATTATATCTTTTTCAACGTGGTTGACTTGACCAGCGATCACACACTTTACTCTGTGCAGCTGCAGCTGCCGTGTACTCGACACAGACCAACCCCACTCTCACAGACACAGACACAGACACAGACTGTACTGATGCTATATGTGGATTTTACTCCCCATAGTACTCACTGTGCTGCTCACTGTTCCCCTCCCACACACTCGCTGTATGTGGAGCCTTTTATACCATGTGTCTGTTTCCTGCTGGAAAAACTTCTGTTCCGTTATAAAATCTCAATCTCAGACTAGAACGGAAGAAAATGCATTAGATAACTGTGAAATACTGGATATTTTTTACTGAGCACTTAACTTTTAAGTAGAGAAAACAGGATTAGATCCTTAATTATAAATTTAAAAGTTAAGCGTATGTATGTTTTCTCTGTCAGGAGTGGTGGTACCAGGCTGAATGCTACAGTGGCTCACTATGTGTTAGTGTTATAAGGTGGGACATGCTGATGGTAGCTTGTTAGCATGCTAATTTTAGCAAAGGAAATCAATTGATAGAGAGCAAAGTAAAAGTTCACACTGGCATTGCTTTTCACTCTGCAGATGGATGTGGATGAGTGAAAGAGTCACGTTTGATTCTCACATTAATTCCTTCCATTCTGGTAACATGCTCGTCTTGATGCTACCATTGGCTATCTAACAATAGAAAAAACTTACATAAAGCGCCTTTAAAGCCCCTGTAGACTTGGGTTGTGTCTGAAATCACTCACTCATTCACTACTCTTATAGGGAATCTACTCTTATAGGGAATCTATATAGAGGACTATATAGTGAGCTCATAATATGAAAAAACACTTTCTGACACTACTCCATCGCACAGTTAGTTATTACGTCATAACTGTTGCATAATTAAAACAGTCCAGATCAATGCTGTGCATTATGGGATATATTGCTTGGTTAGTGACCGTCTGTTGTACACTAGTTTTCATGCTGCAGCTGCACTGTGGGATATTATGAGTCCATATGGAAAGCCTATTAATTCCCACTATACATCCGGACAGCACTACAAAATCATGTAGGCATTCACTATATTACTAGTGAGTGATTTCGGATGCAGTCTTGGATTTAAAAAAAACACTTGAGAATTTGAATAAATATGACATCACCATTATCAAGCAGAAACTTCAAATCAATGAAAACAGAAAAAACAAAAATATATACATTTCTTATGCAAAGGTTGATCAAACTCAGAGAATGGTGTTGATCCTGTAAAAACCTCATCCTGCCCTGTAAAAACCTCGCCTCCAATATTAGATATTTTTGTAAAACATTAGCTACTCTGGGGTCACCAGGCAAAGTTGACTGTCAAAGTTTGATTATTGTCAGAGCTGTGTGGGAGTGGTTTGAGCAGATTTGATTGAAAGTACCTGATTGGTCAACAGATAGTGACATCACCATTTTCAAACAGATTCCAGCCCACTTCAGGCAGTGGGAAGACAACAGACCAAAAAAATAAGTAAAGAAAATTGACAGAAAATAGTTTATTTATAAAGGATCCCATTACCATCCCAAAACAAGCTGAATAATTAGTAATTGGTAATAAATCATTTTTGTTATTTGATATTAAAGTTGAATTAAGTTATTGTTTTTTAATTTTGGTTTAGATTTGTCTGTGTTCACTGTCACATGAAGTATTTCTGAGTTGATTTGAAGTATCATTTCACTCTAACTGGGCCCGGGCGTTCTCTGCTATTGATGACATTGTTATGTAACAACTCATTTACATATCAAGGCAAATAGCTGAAATTTTTTGCAGGGAGTGAAGCGAACCAAATCAAATCTATCTCTCAAATGAAGGCTAGGGCTGAGGTTAGGGGTTAAGATAAGTGTGAGTGTGCAGGGGGAGTGGGCCGAGGAATGCCTTCACAGAACAGTCCAACCAGACAACTGTAATATTTAGCTTTAATATTTGACCTTGTTGATGAAAACTCAAACCTACATGGAAGTTGTGCTGCCGTTCGTTCTCTCTGCGGTCTGACATTTTTTCATGTCGTATAAGATCGTCGTTCAAATCCGTCGTGGTCCGGTGGAGATCTCTCACCCTCATTACCATCGTTCTGTAACTCAGTTACTTCTGGATAAGATAGCCATCCTTAGTTACACAGCCAGTCCTCCCCTCCCTCGTCCCACCCACCGCAACCAACCATGACCCCCCCATGGGGGTCATACAATGACTGTCATGCATATCATTATTGGTGGGGGCCCTCCTTCCCCTCTGGGGGTCCGCTCATTGACCTCCTGACAAAGGATGAAAGTGTCCCGTCCGGGGGAGGGGGCTGGCCGGGCTGAGGTTGGGGTGAAGAGCCCTGCGTCCTCCTCCGGGTCGGGATAAGACCCAGCAGGGCTTTCTTCACGCTAATAGGCACGACCCCTGAACCGCACACAAAGAGCATCACTTCAGGAGCCATGAGCACTCAGTGTGGGAGAGCAAGGAGGAACCAATAGGAGCGGGCTGGGGGCTCTGGGTGCCTTTGAGAGAGTCGGACCACTGACTTTACAGAGGAAAGAAACAAGAGAGCAGGAGGGAGAAGAAAGACCAGGGGAGAGAGAAAGGAGATAAGGGGAAGATTTTGTGTTTTTGTTTAGGGGAAAGGGCTTGTTGCAAAAGTTCAAAGGGCCTCTCTTTTAGTGCAAGGGGTCTCCTTTTCCTGCTTTTCTTCTCCGTCTCTCTCTGTCGTTAATGGCTAAAGGTGGAGGGATTATTGTGCTTTTCAGATTCCTGCTTAATTACTTGTTGCTGGTGTGTGTCCACAGTGGGCTTTACTACAGTATCTACAATTGTGAGCATGTATCTATCCGTCCATGCTGAGGCGTACACAACACGCTTTGTGTTTATACCTCCACCACGTTCATTCAGGCTGATTTTAAAGAGACGTTAGATGGGTACGATGAACATGTACAACTAAATTCACTACACATTCTCCAAGCTGTGACAGGCAGCAGTGTAATAGATCTGCCAAAGCACCTTTCACAAAGGACACTTGTTTTCATGATTGAGTAATCTGTTGTTGATGATTTTTTAATTGTCAAAGTGAAAGTGATTCACCAAAATATTACAGTTCAAAACCACTCAACGTTCAGTTAACAATAATTAAGTATGAGATCTGTACTTTTGCTATATGAATGACTTAAATGACAAATTGACAATAATGATGGTTAATAATTAAGTTTCTGTAAGTTGAAAAATTAATTAATTTACTAATTGTTTTGTATTTAGAAGCACTTGCAGCCTTCATCTGTGTCATTAAACCAACAGTTGGTCTAAGAAAGTCCTTCAGTTTACTTCAGGTCCCACTGGAGTTTTGATCACTTTGGACAAACCTCAATGAAGAATCCTGCTTTGGCAAATTCACTTTGAACCTCAGCTCCATGCAGATGTATCGGCATCCCAGTGTTTACAGCATGAACACCGACGATGCTTCCATGTTGTTGTTGTGAAGTTCCTGTGATTCTGGGTTGATATCATGTAGTGTGTGGTTTTGTTGTGTTAGGTAACAGGTTTGGGGTACAGTAAAGGTCTCATGGGGGGTGGTGGGGGGTTGTGGTGGGAAGAGAGAATAGCTACAGTGGGGTCTGATGTGGGAACCAGAGGCCCCCCCTGGCCTCCTTGTTTCAGCTCCGTTGATCAGAGGGGAGGGGTGAGAGGGAGGAGAAGGGGCGGGGTACTGTACCTGCAGGGAGCTGGTGTGTTTGTGTGTGTGTGTATGTGTGTGTGTGTGTGAGAGAGCGAGAGAGAGAGAGGGGTCCACTTTTGGTTCTGGTATAATCCATCCACAATGCCTCTGCCTCTCTTCTCCCTCCCCTCCCACTCCACCTTCAGCCTCAGTGTGACAGGTCCTAAACAAAGCTCTCGGCGTCTTCACACACACTCACACTCTCACTCTCTTACACACACACACACACCATGGAGTAAATATAGACCGGGGAAGAACGAGGGAGGACTGAAAGAGAAATAGAAAGTGAGGATTTCAAATGAAAACAGGGCCTTTAACCTACCCGAGGCGGGCAAATAGGTTTTCTTCAGCTTAAATTGCTTTTGTTGACGGTGGCTCGGGGACCGTCCATCGGGCAACGAGCTCCGCCAGAAAATGATGTTTTCTGATGGGTTGCGGCGCTAAAATGATACGTTTACTGCTGTTTGTCACATACCTGATTGCACACCATCAATAAAGACACCTCCACTTTCTCCAGCATGTACCGACTCCCATATCTGCACGTACGGATACCGCTGTACATGTCAGTAAAGGTGACTCGGAATCAGATGACAGATCTTATTTTTTATCTTCAATCTATAAGATCTAAATAAGACTCAAAAAAAAGAAAAGAAAAACAATTATTACCTGCAGCTGTTCCCAAGGGAATTCAATCCCTGGTGGGCCATCACCTGTGGAGATGATCTTTATCATCCCCGTAATTAATGAGGCCTTAATGAAGAGCTCTGAAGCTCTGCCTCGGGTCATTAGCCACAAGCAGCAGCCACCAAGTGCTACTTTGCTCTCAGCTGTTGTTGCGTACCTTTTTAGCGTGGCTTTGAATTTCAAAGACGTACTGCGAGAATTTAAGAGGTCGTTTCCAGTACGTTATTAGAGAGCAAACTGACGCTGCTCGTCTCTAATTGGCACAGTCGGGTCTGATGCCAGCTAACGCGCTGAACTCAGCTGTTATGGGATGGCGTTAGTTACTGAGTGGTACTCAGAGTGAAGCAGCTGATTATCGTTGGCTTTTATAAACAATCGTGTGTGTGTGAATTTGTGAAATATCAATATTGATATTGATTTGAATTGCAAACCAGCAAATACTCACCCATCATTTCTTTCAGTGTGCAGTTTTTTTTTTTGTCTAAATATTTTGTTGAAGAAACTCCTTTGGCAGGGAAACAAGATTTTGACACTTCAATTAAAACAGAAATACCCACTGTATACGAATGCCAAATTTTACCTCCCCTTGAGATACTGGACACCACACACACACACACACACACATACACATGCGCACACACATACACACACACACATACATACACACACGCATGCGCACACACATACACACACACCAACATGGCCTGGAAGAGTGTTATGTCAAGTACCTCCCATCATGCTTTGTTCCTGTTTAGTGAAGTGAGTGAAGCGAATGGCAATTCTTCATTCTCACCCTCCCCTCCCACCGCAACTTTCATCCTCTTCTCCCTCCTTTCCTTTCTCACCCCATCCTCCCTCTCCCCAACAGTGGAGCTCCACTAATCCGTATTGAGGAAGCCCCCCACTACCCCCCGACTCACCCACCCACCCCCCAAAGTTTCCTCCCCTGTTTCTTCCTTTCCACCTTTCCACCCCTATTTTTTTTTCTTTACTTCCCACCATTCAACTCCTGTGCGCCTTATATCCTCCATATTTCAAAAATTCAAACTGCCGACCAGTGATCCCTTTCTCTCGGTGCATGAGAATCGGGGAGCGACTCGCGGCTTAGCGCTGACACCCCCTCCCTCCTCCTCCTCCTCCTTCCCTCCCTCCTTGTCTTTTTCCCTCCTTCCCTGCATCGCTATGCACTGTACCGATCAATCAATCTCCATTTCTTACATTCCATCTCTCCTCTCCAGCATCCTATCGTGGACCAGAAACAAAGCAGCCCCCTCCCCACCCCCCCCACCCCCCCATCCTCCCTCCAACCATCCAACACCACCCACCCACCCACCTATACTTCAGCTTCCGACCGGGCCTGGGCCGGTTAATCTTCCCGAGGCGTTCAGTGTCTAACCGACCCCCCTGATGCCAGCAGACAAAGAGAGGGCTCCCTAATTCTCCCATTCTCTCCTTTACCCTCACCCACCCTCACCCCTTCACCGCACCTCCCACACCCCCCTCCCCACCTACATTCTCCATCCACAGGGCCCCAGAACCAGCGGAAAGGCTTTGAAGAGGGGGAACAGCCCCCTCCCAGCTTCTGCCTTCCATCCCTCTAGTACCCCCACATCCCTCAAAAAAAAACCTGCACGGCCAAGACTGTCAGGGTGGCCCGTCCTTCTCTCTCCCCCCTTTGTGGGGTCCTGTGTACCCCGTTTTACATACCTCAGAACCTTAGCATCTGCCCCCCCCCCCCCTCCCTCGTCCATCCAGCTCATGAAAGACCGACCTGCTCAAGAATGTTGTTTTTAGTTCCTTCCTTTTCTCATTGAGCGGGTGATTGGTGATGTGCCCGGTTTTGTTGCCCGTATCAATGGTGCCACTTGATGACAATTTGGCGGGCGAGACGGCCATTTTTAATCGGACGTTAATTTATTGCGCTGCACCCTCGCTGGTGTGACTTTGGTTAAAGGAGTGAGTAGGGTGTTGTGTAGCTTTTTGTTCCTTGTTTTGTTGGGGAGTGTGGCTAACATTAATAGCGTGTAGCTATAGCCCCTCTTTACAGAGGCCTCCGGTGGCACTGAGCCGCGCCCGGAGGGAAAAGTCCCCGCATTTTGTAAAAGACCTAAACACAACTGAAGACAACCGCGTACAATCAGTTGATCCTCCAGCTGTAAGGGAGGAACACCATGTACTAGGACTCACAGGGTGAATGTATAACTGAACAACGGGCTCGAACACTACGCTATAGAACAGCATTTTCTTTTGTGAATTTAACAAAATTTGGATTCGCAAATGTCATTTCAGGTCACTGCCATCCAAATCTCTAGCTGGCACCTGAAATCTCATCACATCCCACTGATTTCTGCTGCATCTGACCATTTCTGTAACTTTACAAAAACCCACAGTGCAACAAGCACCAGCACTCAGAGCTAATGGCAACGAGTGCTGAGGTGAGACCCTTTTAAATTCTTCATGCAAACTCCTTTGTCACTTACTTTCTTTTCTTTAATTCTTAATTTTGGACTTCATGCACCCAAGTAGCTGTGTGAAGAGTAACACAAAGCCAATCATGACGAATCGCTGGTTTCAGAGGGTCAAAGAAAAAAATTCCACCTGAATGCAACATTTGGGAAACGTGTGGGCAGAGGGAGGTTCGGTTACTTGCTCGATGATCCAACAAGGATTTTGAATGAAATATAGTGATCCTTTAAAATGTGCATGGAGGTTCATGGTGGTAGTAGCTTGGTTGTGGCCTGGTGAGTGTGTGGGTACTGTGTGGGATGGTGCACCAGGCTTATAGCTGAGCTTCCGGGTACCTGATACTCAGTCTCACCATATTAATTCACCACACTGGATTTACAGTAAACAGGCAACTGGGAATCTGAGCTCAAACCGTGACCAAACAATCACCGCTGCTCCTCTCTGTCGTCTACGGTGCTTTGTCAAACGCATACAAAATCGTCGTCTTTTCCAAACCATCATCTTGTCTAATCGGCCTCCCTCTCCTTCTCTCTCTCTATCTCTAGTTCTCTTTGGTATCCCGCTTTTATTGATGCTAGTGGCGATCTTTTCAAGTCCAGTCTTCAACCCACATTCCAAAACCCATTACCAGTCAAAAGTGGAGGGGGGGGGGGGAAGCAGTATTACTGTGTCTGTGGGTGGATACCTGGGTGAATGGCATGTGCACAGCTGGAAAAATGATCCTACTTCAAACAGTGGTATGAATCAGAGAGGTATCACTAACACCACCCACTCAAAAGCAATAAAACAAGTGCTGGGAGGGGTTCTCTCTCACTCTCTCTCTCTCTCTCCTTCTGTGTGTGTGTGCATCTTACAAGAATAGAAAGTGAAAACGGGGACATTAACCATTAACAAATGTAATCATCTCTTTCCTGGTTTTATGAATGAATGCGAGCATTGTCCAGAATTTAAAAATTAAACAGAGCTAGATTACCAACTCAGTTTCGTCTGATTGCGCCGCATCCGCTCAACCTCACAGCAATTGTGCCAGTTATGTAATCGAGGTGCCTCTAAGTGCAGCTGAGGTATGTATAGGGGATTTACATAGATTGGGGTGCACGCTTGGTTTGGGGGGTGGGGTGGGGCACTCCTTCAGTCAAATAAGACAAAAAACGAGGGCAGGATATGAAGTCAGGACTTGAAAATGCCACCATTGTGAGTAATGCGGGCCTCAGGCTTTCACTGGATACACATAGGAGGTGTGTGAACCCTTTTCACAAGATTGCCTCAAACATGTGTGATTATGTCGAGGCTATACAAGTATCCTCCAACACTAAACCGGCTACTGCTCCATCTACATCCAAATTTCATTTACAGGAACCGTCCGCACCTTTAACAAAGAAAAAAAAAGAAAAGAAGCAATAATGCGCCGGCTTCATCAAAGGTTTCTTTTGTGGCGTGGCTTTTCTTTTGTTCTCGCCGTATCTTATCATCACAGCCGCCGACAATGGAGCAATACAGGAAGATAAAGTTTAAATGTAACTTTTTTTTTATTATTGCCGGCGTCCTTATTGAGAAAGTGAAAGGGAAACATGAGTGTGTGGGTCCAGAGATCATGAATCATGAGAGAGGAGGTCATCCAGGAACTCAAAAAATTAAATGGCTGATTCATGGAGAGCCATTGAAAGGTTAGATTTTTGTTCAATGGTCAAGATATAAATGGTTTACTTTGTCAAATAATGATAAATGAAAAACTTAAAGTTCAACAACAAGCCACTTTTTTCCCCATTTTTAAACACTATAAAAGCTGAAGAATCATTTATAAAAGCTGAAGTATTTCTCTGAACTCCATTCAGTTTAGAGAAACAGGGACAGTGGACAAGACACAGAATCAATGGTTCACTTTTATTTTCCACAAACTGTTTGTGTGATGTTACAACTCGCCGTGATGGCACACTGAACCACAATCCTCCCCAACAGACGTGCTCACAAATAAAAACTTGTGCCAACCGCTCAAAGCCCAGCTGGGGGAATCAGTCACATGTTGTCGTGTACCCACATAGATGTCATTTGGAAATATGTGGAGCTATAATAGCACCAAGTGTTTCAAACTATAACCCCGAGCTTGACGAGTTCCCCTCCATCCTCGAGCCCCCGTCGTGCTGTAATTACAGACCCCTAAATTGTCGTTTATTGCCCGTCATCCCCCAAAGAAATTAGCTACAGGCTCATGGAGACCTTCAGCAGACAAATGATGGTGTGTTTATGAGCAGAGGCTGAAAATCAGATGAGAGTGAGTTATGGACTTTTTTTTTATTTTTTTTTTTTATTGAAAAATTGTTGTTTTTTTCATGCAGCCTGAACTGCAGCGTGTTGTACTTGGTTAACTGGTTGTTTTTGAGGAACAAAGGGATGGAGGAAATCAGCTGCCAATCTTGACTCCTGTAGGATGTCCACACTCCGCAGCTGCATCCTGGATATGAATTACATAACACTCATGTTTCGCTTATTGTTATGTGTAATTTCCTTTTTTGCCATTTATTTTTTGACGCATTTAGTGGGAGCAACACCGTGGTGTGACGGAGGATTGCCGTTTCGCTCGTGTGGGTTTCCTCAGCGCGTTGTGTTTTCGCTGCTGAAGTTCAAAGACAGGAAGCCGAGGTGCACTGAAAACCCCAAACAGGGTGTTTATGTGCCCCTTTTTTTCTTTCTTTCTAGCTGCATGCTGGTTAAATTCTGATCCTGACCAGGAATAAGTGAGCCTACTCTACATAATAGATGGATCGAGCGCTTTCCCCCCTCCAGCTAATTGGTTAGAAATTGCACGTTGGGACAACCTGTTCTCAATTTGCCTGCAGAAGTTTGACTGCTCCTCAAAGCACCATCCTGTACTCCGGCTTTAATCGGGGTTGTCAGAGCACATTTTCCATATCCTTGAACCATGAAAATTAACGTTTTCCTTTGTACCATTAGCATCAAGGGGGGCAGTTCCCATTAATAAAACGCGTATTCTAATTTCTCCATACCTCTTTTCTCTGATTTCACCACTGCTCTTTCATATTTCTCTGCCATTCGTTACAGCCTATGTCCCTGTGAGGCATATTGGATGCTCCTATAACATGATTTTCGGGCTAATATAAACCTGTTATGTACATAAAATCAGCATTTAATGGCTACCCACATCTAATCTGCAGCGTTGGCTTTGAAAGGGGGAATAATTTCAGGCTTTGAGGATGATAAAGAGTGATGGAGGGAGCTGTATGGAGAAGCAGGCATGCGTTTCCCATATCAATCAAGGCCTATGGATGGCGAGGCTAGTTAGCAGCTCGTGATTGTTTTGAGGCCCTTGGCTGGGGTTCCAGTGTATCCCCGAGGCCTGTCCCTTTTGGTTGGCCCAGTGGGGGGCGAGGTGGCGCCTCCGTAGCCCCAAATCCAGCCCACGTTCATGCGTCCGTTCGGATCCATCACTGCAGGGCAGAGTGGTGGGGCAAGGGCCGGCCTTTGTCCAGCGCCGCATTCTTTGGCCCATTGTGCGCGGACCACAACCATTTAGGGATTTTAAAGGCTCGTTTGCACAATTCCTTTTGTCAGCGACCCTCAGCACAGAAAAGCAGGAGAGCAGCGGAGGGGGGAGAGGCCAGTGGTTCCTCAGTGTAAGAAGAGGGGGAAAAGATGGAAAACGAAATGAGAAATGGGGAAGAGGAATAAAAGAAGGGGGTGAAACGGGGTTTGTTGTAGTTGTTCTTTTTTAATTACATGGAGTGGCAATATAGTAAATCAGGGCACTTGGCACAATACTTACGGTTCCCCTTCACTGTCATTTAAGCTCTGCGTCTCGCCAGGTCTTCATGAAAGCCTTGGATTTTTTTTTTCTTTCTCCTTGGGCAACAGGCAGGCATAGTTTTCTCATGGCACAGAGGCACATGTCGTAATGGGAATACAGATACCGACTCAGACACATCACACGTCCTCATAGAGTAAGACAAATGCTAAACATAACAAGATATCACACACTCCGCCCAGCTCCCAGTAAGAAAACAGCTTCTTATCAAAGAAGAATATTTTCCCTTTTTCTCAGGGCAGAGCTGCCAGGGTCCTTGGTTGGAGAGCTTGTTTTGACTGTGATGTATGCGTGTGTATGTGTGTGCGTGTGTGTGTGAGAGAGAGAGATCTATTGCACTACCCAGATCCCACTGCACCCTAATGACATCATAATATATACCAGGGATGCAGGCATGTCTTATTTAAGAGAGAGCCAGTGAAGTCGCTAATTGATATTCATATTCAGTGCAGTCAAACACTGAAGTAATTATATCAGCAGACTGTGCTGTAGTGCTGCAACAACAGATACGGAGCGAGCCTCTGATGCTTCTCATGGCTCATTATGATTTGTAACACTCACCCTAATGGTAGGCGGGCTGATAACTGAAGTATCAATACAGCTGGTGCACAGACAGTCTTCATCAGTCTGCGCACTGCTCTGCTTCTCTGCAGCTTTTGTTTGCATGAGCACAGGTGATTCACACATCGACCGTTTGTTAGTCATCACTAGTTGTTGTAACATGCGTGTGATTAAGCTGAATAATGATGCAAATCGGCTCGTTAATCTTTGATCACACTAGATGTTTTTTAATAATGAAACGTCTGGAGATTGGTGTTGATACTGGTGATTCTGGCCCAAGTATTACTCAGTATCAGATTGGAACCAAACTTTGTGGTACGGCCCACACACCTGCTTTACCCTCTGAGTCAACTTCACGCAGTGACTGAACCTCACAAATATAATAAACTGCATGTTGTTTGAATTTTTTCCCCTTTGCAACACATTTTGTTAATTAGAATTTATGCAAACATTTGTAAAATTGTGGCACTGGTAAATGATTTGTCACACACACACTCACACACATATACTATATATAGATGAATACACACCAAACAACAGCAACAACAACACACACACATACACTTAAAGATAAGATCAAGGGCAAACAGATATAGAAACAACACAGTAAAACATTTTAAGATAGGAATTCAAAGGTCAGCTCTTGCATCCAACTTAAGAATATCCTCTGAGAGACAAAAACATGGGCACATGTATCATTATGGAAGTGCAGGAAAGTGTAGTCACCTTGCATAGAAGTTAGTGCATGTCTGACTGTTTCTAATTGTGTTCAGTTTAAAGCAGCTTGAATCCAGAGAGCATTTGAAGGAGTCTGTTGTACTGTAGAGAGAAGAGAAGAGAAGAGAAGAGAAGAGAAGAGAAGAGAAGAGAAGAGAAGAGAAGAGAAGCAGTAAGAGAAAATGGTTCAATCTGTGTACCAATTATTTCTAATGTTCAAATGTAAAACCTGAGTTTCAGCAAGAGATTTAATGGCAATGTAAACACATTGGCCATTTAACTTTTTCTTCAAATAAAACGTGTTAAACACAGATTCTGCCGAAAGAATAAAAACCTTTACTTAGTTAGATAATTCATAATCAAATAATGATTAACCATACCTAATCATGTGATCACTTCTATGATGCCAACTTTTTGAGTCTTAACACACATGGCTGATTTATTCATTGATTGTTAATCAGCTAACTAATTAACCAGATGGATAAATGGCTGAGCGCATGACAAATGTAGCGCAGGTTTTGTGTTGATGTGCGTGTCCTGTTGTTGTTTAGTGTTGCACATGAATAGCCGACCAGGAGGGAGTCAAGAGGAGGGGGGTGAGTGTGTGTGTGTGTGTGTGTGTGTGTGTGTGTGTGTGTGTGTGTGAGAGTGTGTGTGTGTGTGTTAGGGGGGTTATAGATGGTAACAGGCTAAGCTGATTCCATGCAAGAACACTTAAAGACTCTCTTAGTCCTCTAAAACACATTGTTATCTTCCTGATTGGGTTTAGCACTCAAGCAGACACCAATGCATTCCTTCCTATTGTGTTTCATTCAGCAGAGAAGCTGGAGAGAAACAAAAGAAGCCAAGCATCACAATCTGGCCCCTTTTGTTGCTCATACAGTGACCAGCAGAGTCTGTTAGAAAGTTTTATTGACTGACTCAAAACTTGACTGTGAGGAATCCCCCCGGAATCAATTACTATTTATTTTTATTCAAGAGGTTTTTTTCTTCTTCTTGTCTCCCACCGATTGGACTCCTGGATTCTGATCCTCTTCAGTGAAAGCTGGTGGACAATGAGCGCGGGTCACGACTTATGGCTGGAGAGGTCAAAGTTGAAATGACATGCAAGGTGGTGATGAAGCAAGTGGTGGAAAAACAAAAGGGTTGCTATGGAACGAGCGAGCAGCATTTGAGCCGAGACTAAGCTGTTTCGAGAGAAGCTTTAGGGTTGAGGGAGTCTCGACAAGAAACTGCTATCGTTCAAATTTGACAGAAGATTATTCAAGATGTTTGAAATGACATGTCGGGGCGAATACGAGAGGATTTTTTTTTTTTTTTTTTTTCCCCCAGTAACCTATAGGGACGTACATATCGTTCCTTGATCTGTTCTGTTTGTTCTAGCGCTGGGACGGTTAAGTCGCCTTGCCAAGATTGTAAATGTGTTCAGAGCCGCTAACCTGCACGGGCGTGTTCCTGTGGGAGTTACAGGATGGTATGTGGAGAGAGGAGCGTTGAGGGATTTACTCTTTGAATCTGACTGAATTCATATGTAAAAAAAAAAAAAAGAAAAAGCAGGGGTCAAGTGTGTCCGTGCAGCCTCCACAGATGCATACAGATGTTTCTATGAGGAGGTAGGGTACAGGGGGGTTGGTGGTTCACTGTGGCACTGCCCCATAAAGAAGGGAGACGAGCTCCAGCTTCTGTTGGCACACCACCTGACCCCTCCACCGCTTCAATGTGACCTCTCAGCTGTTCTTCTTCTTGTTCTCCCTTTTCTCCCTGTTTTTTATTATTGCGTGGAGTTGCTGCCCCTTCCAGCAGCAACCCACAGGAAGTCATTCACTTCCTAATTATCTGCACATCAAACAGGGGTCGCCGCGGAGACGCAGACCATAAATTCAGCCCCCCACCACCACCACCACCCCACTCCTCCCTCCCTCCGCCTCCCCTCCGTTGTGGTGCGATAGCGCTGCAACAGCTGCCTCTAATTGGGGCTGTAGGTTCAAACTGCTAACATATGACTTCCCTCCCCGTTCACTAACACACTGTCTGCCTCTGCCAAGGCCGCAACACACACACTGGACCCAGGTCACCGGCACCGAGAGAGGATTGAGTTTCGGATAAGGAGAGACAGAGTGTGTGTGTAGAGAGAGAGAGAGAGAGAGAGAGAGAAATACACCCCTTGATGGCACAGGAAGCTTGGTGTGGTTTTTCGGGGATGGGGCTCTGAAGTGGTCCAATGTGGCCCGCTCCCACCGCAGAGGCCCTCGGGTCAACAGGAGCTCACCCAGTCTGACAAAGGGAAAGAGAGGGATGAAGAGCGAAAGAGTGACAGGCTGTGATAACAAAAGCGACCACAGTGCGGTTTCGTGATGGCTCTCCGGGTGAAAACCGATGAGTTGTCAGATCCGGCTGGGGCCAGATGTTGCATCGCTCCGATCAAAAACCTTTTTTTTTTTTTTTTTTTTTTTTACACTTGTGTAAAAGTCAAACCATCCGTTACTGACATGCGATCGAGCGCCACTGTCTGTTCCTCCGGCTTTTTTTTTTTATCTGACAGTTGTTTGCCGTCCTGTAACGTCAGAAGGTCAGAGGTCAGAGTCGGTTACAGGACGGGGATTTGTTTTTCTGCTGGAGGACACTTCACTTTATGGAAAGATACATGGTCAGATTGGGCTCCGTGTACTAAACCACCGGGAGATAATGAGCTATTTCCAACACCATGACCAAGGCAGAGGTGTCAGAAGAAGTGTCCATACTCCAAAGGGCTGAAGAGGCTTTAGTACCTGCCACTGCCATGTAAATTGGACCCTCAGAAAGTGAACGAGGCCTGCCTATTGTCTCTAATGGCCTCTTGTTAGAAAAGCCGCCTACAGTGTGAATTTGAGTCTGTATGCTCGCTGCAGGGTACGTGCATATGCACTTCCTAGTTTCCCCCTTCGGTTTACTGCGCTTCAGCAGGAAACACAATTAGCCCAATCAAAGTGAAAGGAAGGAGTAGGAGGGATGGAGGGATGGAGGGATGGAGGGATGGAGGGAGGGGGGGCTTTTGGAGGAGGGAGCGTGTTTTATGAACATGGGTGGTGAAACAGCAGCATTGTGACGGCACAGAGGATATTAGGTGCTGGGCGGCAGCTTTTTGATGTAAAGGAGTCTTTAGCAGGCGTCTGACTCTTGTTAAAGTGGACCGACATACAATTAAAGATATATGGCCCGGGACAGCCGTGTGATTTGGATACATTAGCGGATTAGATTTTAAAGGGAGTTGTTTAAAGGATGGCCAGTAAATACTATTCAGCACTAATGTGTGCTCTCATGTATGCAGTGAATTAGGTATCGTTTTAAAAGCTCCCGTTTTTAAAAGCATGTTAATGGAAGTCTATTAAAAAGGGATGTAAGGGAGATTAATTATTGGTCCACAAACTGCTGTGTGCGCAAATCCTCATTATGGAAATAAAGTAATAATCCCAGATGCTACCACTCTTCATTTATCTTTTTTACCCTTCTGTCTCTTGGTTTTTCTTGTCAACCCTCCTCCTCCTCCTCCTCCTCCTCCTCCTCCTCCTCCTCCTCCTCCTCCTCCTCCTCTTCGTCCTCGTCCTTCTTTGTCAGTGAAGGCACTCACATCCAGAGCCTTTACTGTATTTTATGGCTTATGAAGAAGAAGCATCAAGACTGTGACTGTGTATGCATAAGACAAAAGAAACAATACTGCCAGGGTTCAATACTGGTAAATAATGTGTGTGTTTATGAGTGTGTGTCATTACTGCTGTTGGCAGCGTGGATGCTCTGCTGTACAGTGGGTTTTTTCTGGCAGCCGAGGAGTTTAGCAGTCATGTGAATAGTCATATTGTCCAAGCTTTATTTATTTATTTATTTTTTTTTTACAGCAGTAGCTGCTGCCTCCACTGGAACAGTCGGAGGAATTTATTCTGGTAATTTGACAGAATGCATGTGTGAAACAGTTGTTGTAACAGGCCACTGTGCTTTGCTGCTGATAGATGTATACAAAGGTTTTTTCCATTCAGTCTAAGATTGTCTCTTAAATTTGACGCTGTTGTTTTAGTGCCACAATTTGTAAGTGTAGATGTTGGTATGACATTTATTTGAGTTTCCTGGTCATTCACATAAAGACGAAGACAGCCAGCTGATCAACCAGATCTGATCCTTTCTCGGTCATATCAGTATGTGGTTGTCTACTAGTGTTATTTATACAGCATTGCCACTCACAACACTGTAGGACTGACTGTCTTGTGAAAAGAGTCTAAGTATTCATTATAGGCTTATTATAGCCCTTTTTGTAGCTATTTTTATTCATTTGATTTTCCTTTTTTCAAGAGTTTACTGCAGCGAATAACTGCAGAATAATAAACTGACTGACTGAATAATAAAAGCTATTTATTATACAACAGTAAAATGTCGAGCCTCCAATAAATATTTGTAAGTTTAAGTGTTTAAACCATATTTTAGGGATTGCTGCAAAAATGTGTTATATATGTGTGAGGAATATTGGCTGATTTGATCGGTTATCAGATTTTTTTTTTTATAGCCCTTAAAATCCCATTATCATAGAGAGCTCTGTCAGATTGATCTTTTCTTCCACAGTTTCCCTTCTGTTGACACTGGAGTGGGATAGACAACTTGGCTGACCGTCATTGCTTCATGGTTGTGATGTCACCTAAATAAAAAAAAAACGCGCAGGTTATTGACAACACTTGTACAGTTCTTACATCATAGACCGCTGCAGCCACAATGAGTATGAATCAGTTATGTAATCATGACAAACATGATTGGTTTAGGATCAGTTCATTCAGCCTCATGCACTCATGGATCAATAAAGCAATTAACATTTGTTTGTTAAGTTAGAAGAACTAGAGATTGGTGTGAGTGTAGATGCTTTGTGGTCGCTTCAGTCTGTCTGCGAGGTGTGAGGATGAGAGTCGCTGCCATTGGAGGTATATAAAGGCAAGGGGGGGGGCCGGCCATTTGAAAAGTTATTGAATCAGGAAATTCCTCAAACACTCTGGGAGGGGGGAGTCACTGCAAGGCTTAGCTGACCCTCTGTATCTGCCCCTCTCATACCCCTGGGTGGACTCACTGGATGTCCCTTAGTCAGCACATGCAGGGGGAGTGGACAAAAGGTCCATTCTGCCAACAATAGGGGGCATTTAGACCGCCACATACACTGGTGACTCCAAGGGTGGGGATGTTGGGGGATGTCGGGGGTGAGGTGGAAGGGAAGCGGAGAGAGCGTGGAGATTTGAGAGAGTTTGGAACTTCAATGGGGAAAAAAAAGCTATCTATAGAAAAAGGGTCAGCGTTGTCCAAAAGCTAAGCTTACCTATGGGCCAGGTCAAAGGTCAGGGAATAGACACACAGAGGAATCCCTGTGGTCATGCTGAGAGAAGCAGAGGTAATATGGGGGTTGGGGCTTAAATCATAAGAGAGAACAGACAGCACGGATCTAAGACTGCGTCAAAAACCACATTTGTTTCAATGGGAGCGTTGCGGTGGCGCAGCGGGGGCAGAAAACAGCAGGGTCAACAAGCAAAAAGTTGATCCTGGCTCAAGCTTAAGCTGCAGCAAAGTCCATCATCCAGCAGTGAAGTGTGTTGACCAGTTAGATGAGTGTGAACAGACCAGGTAGAGTACTCTGGAGGCTGTTTATCACACACTCATCAAGATAAATGGGTGTAAATGGATGGATGTACAGTCTGAGATCTAGATTCCCATGCTGACAAATATAGAAATGCAAACATAAGATGTTGAGCTTTGAATACATTTTTACAAAACATGAAACCCTTAAGTGAAAATGTGCAAAAATGAAGTTTAAAACAGCTTTCATACACTGCAGTGTCATGGTTCAGGGCTAAAATGTGAACCAACCGTTTGTCTAAATCTAGTCAGGGACTTTTGTTGCTTGTCACTGCCCACGCTTCATATTTCCTGTTTGCCTTCTCATCATTTATCATCAGTTAAGACAGAAGTGTTGCCAAAATGAATTTTGCATAAGTGTTGACATGCTGTAACACAACTTGACATGACTTTTAACAAACACTTTTGGCTTTGGCTGGATCTGGATCTGGATCTGGATCTGGATCTGGATCTGGATCTGGATCTGGATCTGGATCTGGATCTGGATCTGGATCTACCTTCCTCGTCGCACCTGCACCTGTTACAGCCTGTCACTGCTGCTCAGTGTGTGTGCGAGTATGAACTCAGCCTTATTGTGGCGACATCTTTTGATGACACCCCCACCCTCCCACTCACCCATTGATAAAAACATGTACATGTGCAAATCGTGTGCCCTTGTGTTAACCTGCAGTGACTTCAAAGATCAACTACCCTTCACATAAAGCGCAGACGAGCTCAAGGGGAAAGTAAAGACGCCACTTTCATCCACATCCAATGGAGGACTTTTTCTTTTTTCCTCCTTCCTTTCCATCCTCACACAGCTCCCAGGTGCCCCGTGTGCCCTCCCTTCCCTTTCTCTGGTCCAAATCAAAGGCTGATACTCTAAACGCGATGAATGACATTGATCTTAATCTGCGAGGAGTAAGGGTAATTTTCGATGGGTGTGTGTGTGTAAGTGGAACAGAGAGAAGGTCACGGGGTCTGTGGAGAGAGGGGAAGATGATCTCTGTGCTTCCAGCGGGGCACAAAGCGAGGGCGCGAGCTACAGGAGCACTCTCCCTTACAATGCGCCCTGAGGATCGTTAAGTGATTGTGTTACAGAGAACAGGTGAACTGCGTCTCTCCGCCTCGTCTTTTATATTTCCCTCTCTATTATGATTTACAGGGCTATTCTTCTCCCCTGCCACCTCACCATAACTTGTGCTGTTCTTTTGAAGGCCGGCCTGCTCGCCCCGCTATTGTACCTGGCCGGCTTTGAAGTGCCTAAGTCTTAAATGATGATGAGACAAGGAGAGTGCTTTTCTTTAACAGCCAGGGTAAAGGAGGCTCTTGTTTCTGACAGGTGTCTTTTATAGAAGGGAGTGTGCTGGACTGGTTGTTTTGTTGGGGATTGGGTTCCACCCTTCACCGTCACCTGCTAATTGAATAACATTAGCTTTGCCATCTGTGGAGATTTTTTTACTGGAACTGACCTCACTGTGCTGTTTAGATTACGGATCAGTCATGAAAACGTGAAAATGAGTCACGTAAATAAAGAGCATTGTTGTTCCCGGCACGACAGGAACAGATGCTACGCTGTGATTTCATCACCGTCCGGCAGCAGGACGCCCACAGAAAAGAGTCAGAGAGACACGTCCTCTCCGCTATTTTAAAGGGTTGTTCCACTCAAAAACATGTGTTTCTTTCTAGGCATTCAAATTGGTTTGATTTCATTTTTTTTTCATAGTTAAAGAGTGGGTACACTGATCTCACCTTCTCCATCTCATTACTGATTTCAAACTCAATGCGGCTTCATAATCCACCATCAGCACTCCCTTTTCCCAAATGTATTATCTATGTGCCACGCAGTGTGGAACCCCTCATTAATGTTTTATATTGGAGCGGGGATTGAAGAGGCACTAAGCAGCCGTTTGTGATTTGATGAATGAAGCTAATACCGGAAAGACTGGATTTTTATAATGAAACAGACTGAATGAAATTGTACTTAGTATGGATCGGGATAATACCCGATCCACTGGATGAGGTCACAGTGTCCGTATAATGATGGTGAATTGAGTTTCATGTGTGATTCGAACTGATATTTTTATTCAGATTTATTCAGAGTGATTCATAAACTCCCTGTGAACAATTTTCATTTCAGATTTTTCATCTATTTTTTTTTCTTTTTTTACCATAGTAATCAGATGTGTAAATTTGGGTGAATAGCCAGTTCCAATACCAGCTGGTCAACGTCCACAGTAGCTGCTCCTCTGCTTCCAACTACACCATGGGCTTTAGTGGGCAGAGTAAAGATAATCGTAGACACAGCTACATTTCAGTCAGTTTGCCTTTAGTAATCCGACCTAGTTCTGCAGGGTAGTTCAAGGACAGTGGGTCTATGGAAACCCCACATCCACTCACGTACGCTGAACACAGTGTGTAAAATCAGGATGATCAGCCAGACAGACTCCGTCCATGTGGAAACTAATCACATCAGCTGTTATCTCTTCATTAACTCCAGTCTAAACAGCGCATCCCTATTTGGTGTACGTGTGTGCGTGTTCCTGTGTGAGAGAGGCACTGCAAGAGTGAGAGCATGCATAGAAATGCATACATACGAGTGCATATAGGCGTTTGTGTGTGTGTCTTTGTGTGTGTGTGTGTGTGTGTGTGTGTGTGTGTAAAACCCAGCTTTGCATCACTGATTCCTATTCCAGCCCTGCTGTAGATCTGCAGCCAGATAGCGGCAACGCGCAGGCCGCTGCGGGCCACGGCCATCTGGGCCTGGCCCCAGGCAACTGTTCTCCAGAGTGGGGGGGGGGGGGGGTAGGAGGGGTCGGGGTGGGGGGTTGTTGGGACTGATGTGGGGTGGAAGTTACAGGACAGTATTACGGCATGGATGGGGGTGTGTGATTATGAGGCAAGGTAGAATAAATACACCCCTCCTCCCCTCCATCCGTTCGCCTCAAGCCCGTGGTATGATGGAGAGGGGGGGACTGAACACACAGCTGTCCTCAGCCATTATCAGTGATGGATGAAGCCAGAGCAGAGCATCAATGGCATGCCCGGCGCTCACTCACTCGAATGTGTCAGCGTATTGGTGTGTGTGTGTGTGTATGTGTGTGTGTTTGTGTGTCTTATTTAACTGTGTGTGTGCGCACAGAAGAGAGATAGAGAAAGGACAAAGAGAGACAGAATGTGATGGCGTGCCAGGAATATCCCGATGACGCAAATTAATCACTCCCCAATGTTTTTCGACAACAGAATGAGTGGAACAAAAGAGGAAATATGTGCTCAATACATTTCCTGTAGTAAATCTTCCTGTTTTTCAATTGGATTTGGAGCAAGCGAGGTTTTATCGGAGCAGCTGTTCCAACCGCCAAACCATTTTAGCTTCCTGTGACAACGCTACCTGTGACAGTCCAGCGTATGTCCTTCAATAGAGGGCAGGGTTAGCTCTAAGAAGTTTCCCTGCTAAATAAATCAATGCCACTCTCTGTGACGTGTGAATTCACTTGTGGGGACAAAATAAAATCCACCCATGCGAGTTCCACTTGAATCATGCACATTTGTAATGTAGAGAAACAGTAATAGTCCAAAATGGAGGGAATTCCCAGAGCTTATTAGCTTTATGGCGCCATCCATTTTTATTTAGCCATTTGCGCAGATTGACTGGCATGTTCCCAGGCCCGCTAATGTATTGTATCAGCGTGTAACCCAATGAGCCTGTAGCACAACAGATTGATTTTGTTGTGCCAATTTCAGGTGAGACTGGATTTTTAACACATGCTCACACAGCAACTTCACTTAAGTCCTTTTCCGTTTTTGAATTGATGTCCGGCAAGGTCATATTGGAGGAGGCTGGAAAGTGCTGGCAGGGCCAGTGGAGGAGGAGGAGACTTAAAATAAAGCATTCGTCTGGTGTGAACACCCAGGTGGATTGTGAAAGCCCAAGGTAGCTCAGATGTCTGAAGATGACCAATGTACTGGTGGATTGTATCTGAAGTGTCTCCCTGTTCAGGAGGAGGAGGAGGAGGAGAATGGGGGGGGGCATGGGGGCGTGGGGGGTTAAATCAAATCCAATGATGTTCTCCACTCCCAGTCTACCAATTAAAGTAATCAATGCCACGCCTGAGTTACCACAGCATCACGGTCTGGGCTTTTCTTTGGGGCTTCACTCACACTTCACTTAGTGGCTTGCGAGAACTATTACCTTATCCTCACGAGCGATAAAGTCGTCGTCCCCCTGAATCTAATTCTTCCATAATTAACCTTGTGTGTAATCCTGAGAGCTTGCTGACGGATGTCCAAAATGCTAACTCAATCCCCAGCCAAGGTTCTCCCCTAATTTGATTAGTGTGCACTGACTCATATTCGCACAATGCCGTTGTCTGACTCAACAGCTGTCAAACAGAAGAGATGGGCATAAGCCTCCAATTAAATATGCTAATGTATTTCATCCTCTTAGATAGGGCGAATTATGTGCGTGAAGAGACCGGTTTTGGAGCGAGTCGGCCCGTCCCGATTCTACAAATTTTCACCATTAATTAAAAACTTCATTTTGTCAGGGTCAAGTTGTCGGCACACCCCATTAAAGAACAGTAACGACTGCAGGGAGGAGGAGAGGGGAATTGTGAATGTGGAGCACGCTGGTTTAAATCAATCTAATAAGAGGCAGTGATTTGCATCTGTGTTGGGTCTGAGAGCAGAAACAGGCTGGTGTTATTAAAACTGAGACTGGTGGTTCTGTCTGGAGCTCACTGATCCATCAGAGAGAAGTGACAGCCCGGTAGACAAGCCTGTAATGGACTGGTCATGGACCAAAGACCCACTAGACAATACGCTCGCACAAAGGAACGTGAAAAAAAAAAAAAAAAATACAGCGGCCAGTGGAGAGGCTGCATTCAGAGAGATGAAAAAAAAAAATTTCAATAAGCAAATACTGGTAGTTAATCGTTATACTCAGCAAATCACATACATGAACACTCACAAAAAGAAACAGAAGCATCTTTTATTTCCATTCAAAATTGACCATGACACTTCGGTAGCAGTTGCTTTGTCTTACACCCATCTATGATCTATTGTTCAAAATCCTTTTCACAGGTCCAGATATGCCACCTACTGACCTCCCTGTCTCTCCCTCTCCCAGTGGTGTGCAGATGAGCGCCGGTCCAACTGATAATGACGGGGGGATATTGAAAGACGAGTAACCCCGCCGTTTCCCTCTTTCCACGATTCATTAACCCGATTTCCACTGAGCTCTGTCCCACATGTGTCAGCGAGGCGCCTGCTGAGGATTCGGGCCGCCCAGCCCGGCCCCCCGTCCTCAAACCCCCGTTGCACACTACAGCTCGACCATCAAACCGACAGATAACTGTCGAGGAGCGAGGTCGCCCCCGAAGTGTCGATAACCTCTCCTATGTACGCTACCTAAGGCTCCTTAATCTCAATTGACCTACTGCTTAATCAATGCTCTGCTCTCTGAGATTTCAGATGGATAGTGATGTATTCATTTACACAGATATTTTAAATTTAGTGAGCAAAACGCCTTGAGATTTAGAGATTTAGATCTTATCTTATATCAGCATTAGCAGGCATTAGCAGGTAGGATTTAAGGTGGGGCTCTACAGAGACGCATCCTGAAACGCTTTTCCTGATGAGTGAGATTAAAAAGATTGTATTTTAAAGGATACATTTGAAATCTAAAGTAAGTAAATATAATAAGGCTAAATATAATTTGGCTATGGAACAATGTTATGACTTAAATACTTACATTAGTTTCATTTTCAGATACAATTTGGTGCAGAAGGAAAGGAAAGGGTTAATTCATTGACAGCTCATATAAAACCATGTTGTTTGGCGAGGAAGGTAAAAACAAAGAGAGACAGAGACCCTTCAGACTACAGATGTATGAAAATAGAGGAGAGGGAGTGGAAAAGGATGAAATATAAATGGGGGAGTGATTTTAGGTCAGTTCATTAATATTCATGTCACTGTTGGGGCTATAGGTGTGTTTTCCACTGCAGCGTCTCACGTGACTGGCCCACAAAAAAAAAAAAAAATCCTGGCTCAGAATGAAAACAGATGCATTTTAAAGTCGGTGCGAGAGCCGTTTCTTAGTGAGTGAGTGAGTGAGGGGTGTGGAGGCTGACTCCACTTGCTGAACAGGCAAAACGTGCCTCAACCACCTCCGATATCTCTGTACATCCTGCTCTCGCTGCCCCCCCAACCCCTCTTTCCCAATCCAGGCCTTGTGCAAACCCACCTCCACCCCCCAGGGGCATGCAAAGAGGGATTTGCAGTGTACACAGTCATCATGAAGCTTCATCAGCGCCTGGGAGAGGGTCAGTGGGTGACTGAATGGGCCGACAGAGCTGCAGGAGAGATATTACTCAGTGGTGAAACTTGTTGTTTTGAAAATCAACACTGTTGCGTAGTAGTCAACGAAAAGTGGAATTTATTATCTACACAGTTTTATCCATAGAAACTCTTTTGGGGTATAAAAATCTGAGCATGAATATGTTTATCCCAGTTTCCTTTAGCCCACTTTTTCCAACTGATCACTGTCACCCCTCCTTGCAGGCATAAAGGTCAAGGGTCAGATCCGTCCAAGCTGGCCAGTGATCAAACACTGCACTAATCCAGCCCCCCAAAATGACCATTTAATCAACCGTTACATCACAGCGGTGCATGGAAATCGTCAGATGCACACCCGAATACGCATTCCCTGCTGGTGACATACTGGCTGATCAAACAGTAGTGACCCTTGTCGTGCGGGACTTGAAAAATGTAGTCGTCGAACACAGCCCCATTCAAACACAAACGCATTGATTTGTAAGCGTAAACCCACTGGGGAGTCTGGAGAAGGTCTGCGTGGGCCCGAGGTGACACGGCTACTACTCCACAAATCGCCGCCTCTCAATCAATATGTCTCTCATTGAGTTTTTTTTTTTTTTTTTCTTACCTCAGTGCAGGACGGTTTCCCAGCTCGGCCGTCCGTTCAGCTGAGCGCTGAGGGCGCACGCACAGGATGGTTTAGTTTAGTCTAATTTGGTTTACAAGGCAGCGCAGACAGTGTTTATTGGACCAGAAAACCATTTGTTATCAGTTTCCTCTGGAGGAGTAGTCATGAATCAATCTTGGTACAAACGTACAAACACAGAAGCGCCCCGGTGATTACTCCAAATAAACACACACACACACACAAAAGGATAAGCGCACACGCATATATACACGAGTGCATATGCATAAACACACACGCACAGAGGGAGGTGGAGTGAGTGCGCTTGCATACACACAAGTTAACACAAAACCCGCTGTTAGACACACACACACACACTTTAAAAGATGAGTAATCACTTGAATGCTGAGTGTGTTTTGAGTTTGTGCTGCAAATGACCGCCACTTTAATAAGCTCTGCTCAAAGTGTGAATCCCAATATTTAGAGTAGGCCGCTTTTGTTTATACGCGTTATCTAGAAGCCCACCCATAATAAATCAAGACTTGTTGTATAGCAGAAATGAAAAAATGCTGATAGTGGTTAGTTACATAAATAGTCCAGATACAGATACAGCAGACTGGAAGTAACGTGAGGCCGCAGCATCACGGGTTCAGTCTGGGTTACCAGCAATTTATTTCCATCCGGTGTAGTAAAAGTAAAAGCAACAAGCTGCTAAACAACCTGGTTGCCGCGGGATACCATACCTCAGAGGAGAGCTTCGGTTTGCACAGAATAAGGACTGTGTGTTTTCTCATCCATTTTTCACGGCCTGTATGTGTGTGTGATGAAAGTGCTTCACACCAGTAAAGTGTATAAAGTTGGAATTAGACACATCCAGGACCTTATCCGTGTGTCTAGATATCCGTCTCTGAGAGTTCGGCCTCCACTTCAGTACAGAGGAGGTGAAATAAGTGGAAAATTGAGTCTTTGAAAAGCCCTAATTTAAAAACACAACAGCAATATTTCTTTCTGGGGGACGGTTTCCCTTCAATTCCAATATCAAAAGGTTCACATCTGTGGCCAATAGTGTGAGAATTTAAAACAACCATGAACGATATGAGTCAGGCCAGGGAGACCTTTGTCTTCGCTTTGTTTGGCTAGGCAAACAAAACTTGGGTGTACAACAAGTTTTATAGATGATTCTTCTCAAGAAAGCCGCGTTGGAGGTCATTCATTGACAGACTTTTATTGCGAGTGAGTGAGAATATGATTATAGGATTATCATATAAACTCGCCCTTTAAAAGTCACTCAGTTCCTTGTTCCTCAGTTGTGCAACCGATAACTGTATTTTGTGGTTTTTGCAATTAGTTGTGTCATCATCTCATCCATCTCACCTGCTTTCTATAGAGCACTTTGTAAGTAGTGTTTTGAAAGCGCAATATAAATTACTTACTGACAGCTAAGTGTCTATAAACCCAAGGTGTGTGTACCAAAGTGGTTTGGGTGGCTGTTGTTATTCAAACATTAAAGCCTGGAGACCCACCAGCTCCTAATATACTGTTAAACCCTCAGCAGCGCAAGCAGCTGGCGGCGAGTTGGGGCTTGTGGCGTCAACTGTAAGATGTCATGTTGTGTAGGAGCTCTGCAGCTGACGGGCTCATCGTGAGGATAATCGCCAGAAGCTTGCCCTCAAACAACAGCTTCAAAGAAATATGTAACTTATGTAAGAGCAGAGACCCGTGTGTGATCGATGCCCGCACAACAGTGGCGTTCACAATCAATACTGAGAATGTGCCAGAGGAAAAAAAAAAACATGAATGAAGGAATTTGAATGGACGTCAGCACAGAGATATGTGATATCAGTGGACTGATGTGAAGGTAAACTGAATTTGTTTTAATAATAATAAGCGCTTCACAGAGGCTTCTCCCCCCCCCGCCCCCCCTCTCGCCTCATTGTTGGCGATCTCTCTCATTCCGTTCCCTCTCTCAATCATTGCCTTTCTCTCACTTTTTTTCCCTCTCTTTCCCTCTCTTTTTTTTTCTTTTCATTTACCACTTTCTCATTCTTTCTCTCGGCGCTGTGTTGTGCAGCCAAGGCCGTTTCTTCCTCAGAACGCGCTCTTGAAAGGCTATTCATGGATTCTTCAATGAAACCCTATTACATTTGTGCGCGAGTGTGTATGTGTATGTGTGTGTGTGTGTGTGAGTGTGAGAGAGAGAGAGAGGGAGAGAGAGAGAGGGAAAGAGAGACCAAGAAAGAAAAATAAAGAGAGGGAAAGGTATTCCGGGGGCCGTGCTACAGTACCATCTGTATGCAAATCTCCTCAGACTTTGGTAAACTTTGATCAAACACTAAGGCCTCCTTTTCTCTCCCTGTCCCTCCCTCCTCCCCTCCCTCTCCTGCCTCCCTGTCCACTATGTGCTCTGCAATTACTGTAGCTCCACAGCTCTTTGTCAGGCCTGCATATTAGGAACTGTCCCTCGCTGTCCCCCCAAAATCCCCCCCACCCCTCCACACACACACACACACACATATATACTATGTTTTCTGCCCCAGTACCCCTTGATACCCTCCTTGTATCGGGCCTTGCTTCTCTACCTACCCCACCACAACCCCAACACACACCATGTTGGAGCACCTGCGACCACGCTGGACTCAACAACAGATGGTGACACACACACACACACACACACACACACCCCCCTTCACACTCACTCACAGAGACACACACACACACTCACACACACCACAGTTAGCAGGGCTCTTGGCAAACAGAGCCCACTGTGGCGCATGGGTGATGGGCATGCCTTTGTGCAGAGGTTGGGCACACACACACATACACATACACACACACACACATACACACACACACATTACACACATACACAGCAGCCATTGTTTCCTCCATATGGGAAGGTTAATAACATGTTGAATGCAGATCCGGTGTCCAACAGGACAATGGGAAATGTCGCGGCCAGTGTTGTCAATTAACGTCGGCGGTTAATGATGAAGATCTCAAAACAGACAACAGACGCACAAACACACGTGAAAAACACAAACATGCCACATTATCTCCTGTGTCGCTTTAATGTACATCGGTCAGTGGGGTGTAAGCCCATTAGAGTCGTGTGTGTGTGTGTGTGTGTGTGTGTGTGTGTGTGTGTCTGGGCAGTTCCAGCCAGGCGCTCAGTGGGCAGAGGGATAATGGGTATTAATCAGGGAAAAGCCACGGCCTTATGTCTGTTTAACGCAGGAGACGGCTACTCCCTGGACGTCAGCTCCTCTCTAAAACAATTAGCCTCATTTCAGAAAGTGGATTGCTTCACCGTTGGCTAAAGAGGAAGCGCGTAAGGTGGCGCGTGTGTGCACAGCTGAGAGGTGTACGGTTTTCTGTTTGTTTAACACGGGGAGTGTGGGCGGGAAACGTAGCACTGGACACTGTTACCCTCTGTGTGTTTAAACAATACTGTACATATGCTCGGTGTGTTGGATTTCTTACTAAATGTCACACGTAATCTGAGCGTCTGCTGTCATATGTTGTTTTTCTTTTTTTCTTTTTCACCATTTTTCTGGGGGATGTTTTTGTCCCTGAACTTGTTTTCATCCTATAACCAAGCAGGATAAGCCATTAGGCAGATGGTAAGGGGAAGTCCCATGAGAGGACATGCGCGCACACACACACACACACACACACACACAAAAAAAGACACGACAGACTCCTGTCCCGTACACACACACACGCACGTGCACAAAGACACCAGACCCACCAGACCCCTGTTATGTAATCTACCAGTTCCACTCCCCCACCGAGAGGCTCAGTCTCGGGCTGTCTCAACTCCAAAACAAAGTCATCAGTCTTCATATAGGCCTGTCTCTTACATAGTGCACGTACTGCTGGATTCATTTGGCTCCAGCGTTTGTGGATAAAGCCAGTCGTGCGCGGTTCAGTGTGAAGGAAGGGGAAGGTAGAAATAGCGAAAGATTTGGAAGCGTTTGATTCATCTCGTGGCGCCGCGAAGCATCTGCTAAGGAGGCGAAAAGGGCCACGCTTTCATACGGTGCCATGCAGCCACGGCTTTCTTAGGTTAAAAAAGGATTAATCAAAGTCATAAACAATGTGTAATTTTATGTCCTGTTAATTCCCTTCACGGCAAGTCTCTTTCTCCGACCCTCTGTGAACACACCGTCGGGCTCAATGGCTACTCAGACCGTGGCAACAGATTTCTCTTTCAGCCATCTCCAGAGAGCGGAGCTGGCCAGGCTCCTGAGTGGCACATATTTGGGTTAAGGCCCGGCACTGGAGGGAAAGAGAGGAGAGAGGGAGGAAGAGGAGGAGGAGGAGGAGGAGGAGGTGAGGTGAGGGCAGCAGCAGCAGGAGGAAGAGGAGGAGGAGGAGGAGGAGGGGGAGGAGGAGGAGGAGGAGGAGGCCAGAGCCATGTGGCTGATGTTGGTAAACAGTATCCAGCCTTGTCCTGGCATCGTGGCAGAGGCAGCGCACAACGCCGCAGATATCAGGCGCCCGGGCCACACACAGACCGGGACAAAAGGTAGACACACATACAGACATTTGCATTCATACACACACACACACAGACACACACACACACACAGACACACACATACACATGCAGGGAGGCAGGCAGGCAAGAAGAAATACACAGACTACTAACAGACAAATAAAAGACTCACTCTCGGTGTCTGCCACTCAGCAGCTGCTCCAGTTTCCATGGCAACTGCCTGAACAATGTAGTAGGAAGAACTGTGTTGGCGAGAGAGGGAAATAGAGAGAGGCGTGTGTGTATGTGTGTCTGTGTGTGTGTGTGTGTGTGTGTGTGTGTGTATGTGCTCCGGTGCACTTGAAATGTGTGTGTAGGTGTGTGTGTGTGTGTGTGTGGGTGGGTGTGAGAGGCTACAAAGGGGGAGGTAGCCGCAGGGTGCTGAGACAGAGAGGATTCAGAAGACACTCTCTTTATTTCTTTGTCAGGATGAGTCTTTGAACGCAGCAAAAACAAATATGGAAATGTTAGAGGAGGAAATAATGGGAGAAAGAGGCAGGAAGGAAAGGGTTAAAGGTAATGTGTGTAGTTGACATCATCATCAACAACATCAACAACAACAAAAGATCCACAGAGACAAAGGTGAGGATTTTATGATGTCTATTTATTTTTCAAAATGAGGTATTTCAAAGTGCTATGAGTTGCAGCACTAAATGTACATTTTAAAAAATGAAAATAAAAACAATAAAAACAAACAAACATCTTATATCCGTTTACCCAGTTCTATGCACCCGATAGTTACAAATATAAACAAAAGAGGAAGAAAGAAAAAAGGCCAGGTACATGAGGATAGAACACATTTGCTGTACAAAAGAATTATTTGAGATAGAAGAAATAAAAACAAATGACGAGATAAAGTGATATCTACCGAGAACTCATTTTCATACGAAAATATAAGTATCAAATTTAGTATGTATCAGGTTCACACTAAAAGCATAAAGGTGTGTAGAATTAGTAATATGATATAATACAAAGAAAAAGAAGAAAAAACAATATATTGTCATTTTACAAAGTTTCATGACTCTCAAAAATTGAGGCCTTACAGTACTTTTAAAGGTATATAAACTTCCAGTCTAGTTATTGGCAGCTTCCTGACATGTATAAAAAAAACCGAGGACAAAATGTATTACAAAACAAGGCAGATCTGAGTGTATTTTTTTTTGTATGTACACTTATTGTTATATACAAAAGTGTCGGCTAGCAAGGTGCACAGTTACACATCCACTGACTTGGTTTGAGCACCAGTGTGAGAGGAGTGAGAGTAGGAGAAACCTGTAGTGGCATTGATTATGTGACCCATAACGCCTCAAGTCGTCATATTAAAAAAAGTCTCTTCAGTTTTTGTTTTTTTTGCAGTGGTGAAGGCAAAGTAAATGTGCACTGCTTCTTGTACATCGTGAACTCTCCAAGCAAAGTGCCCTCTGACACCTGTCCCTGTGGGAATCCCCTCGATTCCAGGCTGGTGTCACAGTGAGTACAAAAAAAAAAAAACAAGATACAAATAGAAATGATATAAAAAAAAACCAGAGGAAGGGAAGACCAAAAAAAAAAAAAGTGTGTCCTCTCTCCTTCCTCTATCTTTTCTCTCTCTCTCTTTTTTAAAAAAAAATCTTTCCTCAATGTGACTGGATTGAAAAAGTAAACCCTAAACATTCTTAACGTCAACAAATGTGCAAAAAAAGTGGCGGCAGTGAAAGTCCGAGCATCCCTCCAGCAACCCTCCCCTGCCTCCTCCAGGTGTTTGTGTGTCTGTGTCCGTGTGTCGGCATCCGAAGATGAACGTCCTCTGAGATCTTTGTGTGTTTGTGTTTGTGTTTGTGTGTGCACATGTACAACAGATATGCAGGCCTATGTGTCTGTGCTGAAGTGTAAAAAGGCCTGTTTGTGTGTGTCTGTGAGTGTCTGTGTCTGTGTGTGTGTGTGGATCTAATTCAGACTGAGTTAGAGACAGGAGGTCGGGGGTCGTCCAGGGTCTATGTGAGTGTTTTTTTTTTGTGTTGTAGCGGTTGTCTGTTAGCGAGTCCTTGCCTGCTCCAGCCGGCGCATCAGCTGCTGCCTGCGCGCCTGCAGCCGGTCCTTCTCCTGCTGCAGCCTCGTCTCCTCCGTCTCCAGCGAGCTCACGTACTCGGTGGCCTTCTTCAGGATCAGCACCTTGGCCGCCTTCTCGTTGTGCGCCAGCTCGGGCACGTGGTCGCGCAGCGTCAGGAAGCTGGAGCGCAGGTCGTTGCGGCGCTGGCGCTCCAGGATGTTGTGGTTGCGCCGGCGCTCGCTGTCCTCCGAGTCCGAGCTGCCCCGCGGGCTGCTGTCCCCGCTGCCGCTGCGCTTGCTGCGCGACGAGCCGGAGACCGAGCCGCAGGACATGGAGGAGGAGGACGAGGAGGAGGAGGACGAGGAGGAGGATGAGATGGTTCTGGTGGGAGGTCGAGGGGCGTCTGACGTCTTCTGCTTCTTCGTGGGCGGCGCCGGGTCGTCGTCGGACGCGTACGGGGACGGCGCGGCGTAGTTGTGCTGCTGCTGGTGGACCGAGCTCCTCTTCAGGATCAGCTCTTGAGGAGCTCGGCTGACGAAGCGGCTCACCGCGCCGGACCCCGACGCCATCCCTCTCCCCTCTTGACTGCTCTTGGGATGCACGGAGATGGTGACGGAGCCTGTCGCCATGGGAGACGGCTTGCTGCCCGTGGAGCGCCGCTTCTCCACCGTCACCACGTCGATCTCCTCCTCTTCTTCCTCGTCGTCCTCCTCGTCGTCTTCCTCCTCGTCGTCGTCCTCCTCCTCCTCTGCTTCTTCGTCGTCGTCGTCTTCGTCTTCTGGGGGAAACGGGAAAGAAAAAGGAGAGCGTCAGTGACTTTAATCGCCGTGACACACAACTATTCGCACTATGTCGTCAGTGTGTACCGGCAGGTGACAGGTATGTACGAGAGTGTGTTTATATGTGAGCCAGATCAAGAGGGGAGAGTGTGTGGGAATGAGCGCGTTGCTCAACACTGTTTGCATAAGCAGAAACCTCTTAATGCTTAGTGTCAGTCACTCCTCAACTAATCCACTCTTGCAGGCGTTGACACGTTGAGTTTCAGTGCCGAGCAGACGGGCTGGATTTCTGCCTTTCATTCTCTTCGCTTCCCTCCTTCAAAACTTCCCCCTATAATCTCCTTCCTCTGCTGAGACGAGACAGTTTTAGTCTGATGCCTTCGCTCTATCAGCGCAGCTCCACTCACGCTGACTGTGTGCGATAGCAGCAGCAGCAGCAGCAGCAGCAGCAGCAGCAGCACAGGCATTAGGAACTTTTACCTTAACTTTGACCTATGATGTAGTTAAACATCTCTTCTCCCCCACCACCACCACCACCACCAGACCTCCACCACCAGCTGAGCTCCTCATCTTAATACCTGTGCTGAGATGGAGCTGCGGGTCTTAATACCGCTCCGGTGAAGTCTTTGAAGATGAGAGGAAGTGGCCGATGCTGAGGCAGGGGAGTGTGTGAGTTTTTTTTTTTTTTTTGTGATAATGGCTCTCATTATCAGCTCAGGAGCATCTGAAGTGTGTGGCATTTTACAGCTTACAGTAACCCACTTCAGACGCTGCTGCACCAGGATGCTGCCTCAACACACCCACCCACCCACCCACACACACACACACACACACACACACAGGCTGGTGCTGCCATCAAAACAAAGCCTGGCACAGCTGGGTGGATGAGGGGGCGTGGCCGGCTTTTGCCACATGTTAGGCTGGGATTTGGCAGTTTGGTGTTTGTGCTGTCTGAATGGAGCAGCTCATTCATTGGAGGAGTGTAAACACAGGAAAGAGCTCAGTCTTTGTGTGTGTGAATGGTGATAAATATGGATTATTCATATTCATAATTTCAAATCTTGGTCTTGTTTCTCTTTTTTCTGCCCCCTCCTCTGCCACACCTGATTGTTATTGAAGTGGTGGGTGTCCCCCTTGTTCCCATGCACTACACAGGGATCAACCTGCACTGTAGCCTTTTATAGTCTGTGACAAAGTAAAGAACGCGTGGATAACACAGGAGGACGCGTCTTAACGCTGCGAGCGGCGGAAGCGCATTGGAGCTGCAGGGTTTGGTGGGGCGGCAGGCGATCGGATCACCGCCCTTTTTTTTTTTTTTTTTTAAGCCTCGGAGCTGGAGCGGCGCCAGGGAGACAGCTGTCGAGATGGAGCGCTTGTTCAAAGCTGTCACCCCCCGAAAAGAAGCAGCCAGAGCCCTCCTCCGTCCTCCTTTTCTTCCCCTTCGTTGGAGGAGGTGTTTGGCAAGGCCGGCTGAGTCTGCCCTCTGTGCCAAGCTGGGAGCCTTTGTACTACTGTTTCACAGCGAAAACACGCTGATAAGGACTCGTGAGTGTTTGTTTAGGGAACTCGTGGGCAGTCATAAAAGGCAGAGATGAAGTCTTACGGCGATTAAATACACACAACACTCATTTCCGAGTCTAAACACAACCGCTTCCGATATAATTTCTCCAAAGAGGATAGAAAACAGGGCAGTGCCAATCTGCTGTCCTTCCTTGTGTCATTGTAGTGAAGCTCCTGCTCTCTCTCTCTCTCTCTCTCTCTCTCTCTCTCTACCGGCTAATTTTAGTGCCGAGCTGAACTCGGAGCTGCAGTTTGCACAGACTGACTAAAATAAGTGCCAGTTTCTCACCCACTGTGCGCAAATCGTCCATTAATCCATGCGTAATGAAAGCTTTCACGGCACCGTGAGCCAGACACTTTATCAGCTCGTCGCGTTATTGAACACCTTTTCATCTTCCCCTACTACAAGCTGGTATTAGTGCAGTTGCTGTGTGTGTGTGTGTGTGTGTGTGTGTGTGTGTGTGTGTGTGTGTGTGTGTGTGTGTGTGTGTGTGTGTGTATGTGCGTGTGCATGTGTGTGTGGTGTCTTTTTGTTTGGCTCAGATGTCAACTGAGTTCAGTAAGGCACACAATTCCCCATTTTACTGCCATCTGCCGGATGAAGAGCCCTCTGATTACATAAACCTCGTTCACTGTGTCACTACTACACTTTGTGCGTCTGTGTCCGAGTGTGTGTGTATGTGTGTGTGTAATGTAACGATGTAATCCGATTCTGGGTCAGTCATATGAACAAGCTCTATAGTCACACCAATTATATTGGCTACTGGGGCTGTAATAATAATAACAATAATAATAATAATGACAATAATATTAATAATAATAGGGTGATGGACATGTTGGAGCTGTTCTTCTCGTCTGTTCTTTAAAAATAAAGGAAACAAAGGCTTTTAGTGCATCTTCACATTCTTACCGGAGTCACTGGACGCGCTCCCGTGGGCTGTGGATGTGTTAACGTTCCCGGATGAGTCTCTGCTGCCGTTCTTCTTGTTGACGGGGAAGGGGAACACTACTGTGGGGTCCACGCACTCTGACACCGAGCTGCGGCTCACCGCCTCCGGCGTCTTGACGCACACGTTCCTGCCGCCCGCCGTGGCCGTGGAAATAGCCTTGCCGAGTTTCTCCGTGACCACCCGCTCCAGCTTTTCCCTGGCGGAGAAGCCACTCCACATACAGTCCTGGATAATGATGCTGTTGGGGTTAGTATCCAAAGCGGAGCCGAACAGGTCCACATCGTCGGACGCCCCCCAGATATCATCCTCTGGCAGGAGCAGCAGCTCGGAAGCCCAGTCCAGAGGGTCCCCCAAGCCGAAGCCCAGTGGGTCTGTTTCCGGGGAGGCAGTCGCTGGCTCCCCCGGTAGCGCAGCTCGGCTCGGGGAGAGGGGAGGAGTGGGCAACAACTCGAATTTCTTCCAGATGTCCTCCCCCGGTGGCGCAGAGTCGGGACCACAGAAGTAGAAGTCCTCATCCGGATAGAAACACGGTTGTAAGGAGTCAAACTCCAAATCGGAGTTTTTACTTATGATCGCCGGCATTCTATCCCACAATCGAAAAAACCTGTAAAGGAACAAAAGACACTTTAGTCTCCGGTGTGGAAGAGGGTCTTATCCCCATTCCCCTGCCTGTCTCCCTGTATCACACCTGAAAAGTGCGCTGCAGAAAGAGCGTGAGTCAAAGCCCACACACAGACACACAGTCTGCTCCACTGGATTCCACACTCACTCCTCTGTGTGGGGTTTAAAAAACCGCACAAATCTCACAGGAGAATGTGCGTAAATGTGACCGTGACGCACAAACTCTGCTTAAGGACGCATTGGCTCACCATTCACCAAACACGCCAGAAAATGCGATTATGACACAAAAAGCATGTTCATAGTCAAAATAAATAAATAAATATAAATAAATCAAATAACAACAGTCAAACCCATGTGAGACATTGTTTTGAGTGGGACATGTTTGAAAATTAACATCACATTTCTCATATTTACGCGCAGAAATGAGAAGATGCTCACCTCGTCCTGACTTGGGATGTTAATGTGCGAACCAATTTTTTCTCTCGTCTCTCGTAGTCAGTAATACAGACACCAGATTTGGAGCAGTCATCTACTTTGGGAGCACAGACAGTCCTCTGACACACATTGTGGCTGGCTGCAGAGTGTTATACACTCAGCTCCGAGGGAGGAAAACAGGCTCCGCCCCTCCCAGGCGGAAAGGGGAGGGTTGGTACAGACGGGCTTTGGGGTTTTTGATGCGGCGCGGGAGACAGGCTGGCTGGGAGCTTTCTTTCAAGGTGAATCGAGAAATGCACTATAGTCTAAACACTGCAGGAAAGAACGAAAGCAAGAAGGAGGAGAGGAAGGAAAGTGGTGGAGGTGGTGAGAGGAAGAATAGCGTGAAGCAAAGAAAGGCACAAAGAAAGTGAGAAATGAAGAATGTGTATTATTGATAGCCTGAGGGGTCCTGTCTTTTTTTTTTTTTAATTCCCCCACCTCCATCTCTCCGCTGGGATGTCAGACCCGGGATCAGCTATGAAGCAGTCGAAGGAGCCCAGAGGCTTTTAGTGATTTGATGTGCAGATTGCTCAAGGGCACTGCAGCAGGATGGATACCGCTGCTGCTGCTGCTGCTGCTGCTGCTGTCAGTCCAAGTGCTTTCTAACCATCAACACCCCCTTCCCTCCCTCCCCCCACACACACAGAACATCACACACATAATAAACATGTACTTATCAACTATTAATAAAACAATTAATTCAGCTTTTAAAGGCTGAATCGATGTTTTGGGGGGATCAGTGAGTCACTTATGTTGTAAAGCATAATTATTAAATAGTAAATAATATCAATCTTAAAACAATTACATCTATGTGTAAATTGGAATAATTACTATGCACCAGTGCAGTTTGCTCTGTGCGTGTCACTGATTGAAGATGATGTGTGGAGATATTTTCCTGCACATTAAACCCTCCTGCCCTTCTCCTGCTCCCCTGTAGAGCTCTGAATATCATTTTCTCTTTTGTCTGAGGGCCAGCAGCAGCAGCAGCAGCAGCAGCAGGATCCCAGGTTAACAGGCTCACTGCGCCCTCACACGGACACATTAGGAACAGCAACGCGCGCACACACAGGCGCATCAACAAACCAGCAGCTGAGCGACCCAGACAAGACAAAGACCAAAAAAAAAAAAAAAAAAAAACACGATTTTTTTTTCTCACCACCTATGAAATGAAAGGAGAGAGAGGGGATGGGGGGAGTAAAAAAAAAAAAAAACATAACAAACTCCTCTCCTCCTCTTCAGCCGTAAGGAGCCGCGTATCCGCAGACAATAGGCAGTGGAGGACGGAGCAGTTTTCAGCTGTCTCCGGAATAAGACAGGATCATGAGAGGAGCGTGTTACGTAACCGCAAGCGGTGGTTGTAGCCTGGAGTCATTCCCATTCCCTTTTCTAATGACAGCTTAGGAGGGAATGGCGCATCTGTAATTATGCGCACAGGCACAGGCTGCACACACACACACACGCACACACACATACTGTCCTCCTCCCCCTGATAGTGACTTATTCGGGGAAAACGTTTACAAAATGGATTCCAGTTGAACGCCAGCTGTGAGCAGAGAGGATGACAGCGTCCATTTATTTCCAGACAAACAATGGCAGATGATAAAAGAAGCTATTATTAATATTTTCTGAGGTGCACCTGCAGGAAAAATAATAATAGACCCATTTAATGTCTTTGTTGGCTGATTTCAATACACGTTTCTTTCACATGTGATGAATTTGATTCTAAATGTAAATTCAGAGAGAGGAGAAAAAAGTTGTATTTGATATTAAAAACTTTTTTTTTTTTTAAAGTCCCTGCTGTGTGGAAATATTGGGATTTTCTTTGTGGGGTTGAGTTCAAACAACTACGGCCACAGAGAAAAGTGAGAATGTGCAGCTGTTTTTGTCCACAGAGTAGGAATAGCAGGGAGTTTCCTGGGACTTTCAAGCCAGCTCCCAGGAACTGCAGAGATGATTTGGGAGTCAGAAACTCCCCACAGACTCTTGTCCGTCCTCTCTTTTGCTTTTTCTTTTTTTTTTTTAAATGTACTTTTCAGCTCTGACCCTCCAGCAGCAGCAGCTTCCTCTGCTGCGAAACAGGGCAGAGAGTGGGAGTGAGAACAGAAGGGAAAGTTGTTGTTTTGTTTTGTTGTTTTGTGTGTGTGTCTGTGTGTGTCCAGTGCAGATTGGGTGAGGACAGGAAGCTGTACACTGCTGCTTGTTTTGTAGAGTTAAAAAACACTGTAGAAAATAAGCAGATGGATGAGGGAGAGGGGGGGGGGGGCTCTGGCGTGTAGCGCTGCAGTGAGGGAGGGAGGGACACTGATGAATGCAGTCCACGTTCACGCGCTGATTTGAACTGAAATTGCCCAGATGTTGGTGTGATCATTGTGTATCTGGTTATTGTTGATTTGTATTCATATCAAGTCAAGACTCTTTCATCTTCTGACACACACAAATGGAAAAACACACACTCCCCTCTTATCTACAGCTAATTAGATTCATTTTATTATTATTATTATTGCTCAATATGGAGCTAATCACATTGTCTCTTTCATTTAAACCCCCCTCCCCTCCCACCTCCCACCTCCCCTGCCCTCAGTGTGACAACCTGTGGGTAAATAAAGTGGATAAAAACAGACAGACGGAGCAACGTGTCAGAGGAAGAAGAGCGCTGGCGTCTTTGCCTGTTGTTTTTATGACAGTTATGGCATGCCCGCTCTTCTCTCCCACCATCCACCACTGGACAGGCCACATGGATGGTTAAGCAATTAGGCCAGTTTTGATAAAAGATTCATAAGTCACCCCAGTGGATAGTGCAAAGACAAGCAGTTTGTGAGTCAAATCTGCCGCGGTAACATCAGGACAGAGGGCGTGCACGTCGTCGTAGTATCAGTGTGTGTGTGTGTGTGTGTGTGTGGTGGCTGTGCGTAGGTTGTTATTGATGCCATCATTTGGTCTTCAGTCAGTGTAGAGGAGATGGAGCTGACCTGAATAAGCACAGCAGGTGTGTGCAGTCATCGCATCACATCACCTCAGCTCACCTTATTAACCCCCTTTCACACACTGACAACACAGACCTTATGCAGTGTGTTTGTGTGTGTATAATTGTTGCCGACAGTACTGCAAACATATCACAGAGAATGAAAAGAGTTGTATTGCAGCTATGTGCTGATTTACACAAAGTGGTTTTACAGGGCAGATTTTTGCTATGGTGACTATACATCCTGAGCCCCCAGATGTAAGTGTGTTTACAGTGTGTAAGTGAATTCATAGCTCTACCAGGGAGGTGATGGAGGTCTGTTTTTTTCTTTATTTGTCAGTAGGATGAAGCAAAAAAAAAAAAAAGCACTGAGCTGATTTGCACCAAAGTTGGTAGAGGGATTGATTGAGAGGGGACCACTGTAAAGCATGTTACATTTTGCTGTGGATTTGAATAAAGAGACAGATCCAGGAATTTGTTCATCACTTTCCTGTGATATGACATTTTATTTCAGTCGGTATCTTGGGGAAAAAATGCTGTAACTTTGTTTGACAAACAGATTTAGCTTGTCAGACATCAACATACCTTCTTATATTACAAGGCAAAGACAGAGCTTTGTCTTCTTTCAAATGAAATCTGCCACTGCAAATATATGCATTTATGATTTTCAGCACTGCCCTGATAACTGTGCTACATGTAAAAGAAGAATGTTGTGTTTTTATGCAGTCAGAAACAGTGATAGAAAATCCTCCTTTATATAAATAAAGCAGCTTTGATGTATATTCTGTAAATGAATGTGCATAAGACAACACAAGCCTGTTGACCCGCTCACAGTCTCTGCACGGCGGCTCAGTCCGTCTGCATAAAGCATTAAGCGTCCTCTTCTTTAATCATGTCAAGTCAAACAGTATTCCACAGCGACATCGTCATCTAAAACAAACCTTCTCCAACAAGAGGCTGTGTTTGTCCACGATCCACGCAATTACATTTCAGCTCCAGCGAAACCCTCCACCATCATCCACCCCAACACCACCACCGCCCCTTCCTCACCCCGTCACCTTCACCTCACCCCAAACTAAACCAAGCGTTAACTTTATCCCTAAAGCTTCTTAGCATAAGCGAATTTTACACATTTTTTTTCAACATTCAGCCTTTTTTTTTTTTTTTTTTTAGCTCTTGCCACATCTTTGTTGCCTTAAATTTGAAACACAAGAAGCTTTATAACATCAGCTGGGATGCATAGATGTTGCAGTCCGATTCTCCATCGATTTACCCTCTCGCTTTGCTTCTAGAGCTTTTCTGTTTCATTCCCTTACTCTGCAGAAACCGACTTGTGCATGTGCCCCAGTTGATGATTCAGGTTAAAAGAAGCTCTTTATTTTTGAAGACATGACTGCATCGAGATTTTGCAAGAGACTCGGCCGTGTGGAGGAAAGCAGGAGCGAGTTGCGACAAAGCCCTTAGGAATTTGCTCGAGATCTTAGCAATTCCTCAGTGAACACAACCCCAGCAAAAAGCTTTTTTTTTTTTTTTTTGCAGTGATAATAAAGTTATTTTCAATATCAACCATCATGACAAATATGCTTTGGGAAAAAAAAAATTGTTTTCCCATGCCTATTTTTGGAGAAAATATTTCCATTGAATTGATTCCAGCGAGCTTGAAGTAGAATTTTGGTCTTTTTATATTGGATTTCGAGAGTGCCAGAAGTGTGCCTGTGTGAAGGAAGCTGGGGTCTGTCTTGTTAGATCTTGCCCTCTAACTGTGTCTTAAGTAAGCCTCCAGGTCTACCTGTACTGTAGCTACAATTAAACCGGCACATCAGATGATTCATAGAGCATATAAACATCACTTTTTCCACTTGAGTAATGCTTCTGAATGTTAGCGCCATGTTCTCTGGCGCAATCCATTCCACCCAGGTTAATCCTTCCTTTGTAACAATAGCAAATGTGTTTGAAGACGGCTGGGAATGAATATTAAAGCACATTTCTCATGGGAAATACGCCTTCATATTACTAAGGTAACACAATATATTACACTAATGCACATCCCATTTGGCAGAAAGGCTAATTTATATGGATATATTTCATCAGTTGGAATATAAAAGCAAAGCTGCAGCATCATTGCGGCCTCGTGAAGATATGTCTTATCTCCAAGTACAAGTTTTCTTTTTCTGGTCTTGTTGAGGGCTTTCCTTTAAGGAAGTAGCAGATACATTAACGGGAAGACATGCAGTTATATAACAGTGGGCCAGGTGAAGAATGCAGTAGGAGATTTCATGCGGAAAGACAGAAAACAGGCATCCACTCTGTGTGGGAGCTTTTTTCAGAGATGCAAAGTGATATGCCCGTCTGCGTTCTCTCAGGGTTTGGCTAAAGTGAAAGTACAGATAAGAAACTGGTAATGGATCGGCACAACTATACAAATCCAGACAATAAACACGCGTCAGATTCTTTTTCTTTTCATAGATTTCTTTCGAGGGCGCTGTATTAATGTTTTCTGTTTATTTATTCATTGGATTGATCAGTTACAGACTTCACCAGTTCCCATTAGAGCGTAAAATGGGAGGTAATTGTGCGTCACTGTTGTTGCATGGATCACATTACCAGTTATGGATCAAGTCATGACCATGAATCAATGAGTTTGGCCCTGAAGGTGAACATCATTAGGAGGCCTGACGATCAACTGGAAATCAATGTTGGTGATAGATTAACAGCAATGGGCACCAGCAACATGATCCAGTTGGTTTGATTTCATTGGCCTGTTTCACAATGGAAACCGAAAGTCCCTCCACCAGCTGGCCCGCAGTCGGTTGGACAGTGTATCACAATGAAATATGCACCCGCGGGTTCTTTTCTCCACCCATTTAAAAAGAAAAAGGAAAAAACCTCTCCTGACCCGTCCTGAGAGAAACGTTTACACGACTGTTTAAAGTGTCACACGTAAATTTTAGTTCTGCCCTGACAGTTTTACAGGCCTATTGTTGCTCTTTGTGAAAAAAAGAAGAAGAAAAAAACGGAGGCTTTGGTGAGTTTGTTGGGTTGTGAATCAGGGGAAGGAAGCGTTATTTGACTTATGCTGGCGTGGGGGTCAGTTACACAGACAGCAGAGCCACAACCTGTTAAATAAACGCTGCTCTAAAAAGACTTGAGTCATCCATCCCCACCACAGTCAAATGTATTCACAGCAGTTGTGAATATGTGTATTATCAAATTCCTACTACACCTTGGCCCATATTTGACAGTTTTGTTTTATTTTAAGTTTTGATATAGATAAGACTAAACATATACTAGCCTCTCTGTGGCTTCTCTAGTAACAACAGGCTGCTTAGCCAATTAGAAGAGAGGAGGCTCTGACCCTTTGTGAAAAACCCTCAGGGAAACCAAATCCTGCACAGCTGGATGGTGGGTCCATATTTGCTGAGAGCGGTTTCTGCTTCGTTGTGACATCACAAAGTTACTGAAGTCCTGACGGCTCATTTGAAGACACAGTTTTAACTGTGTTCATCTCTGTTTACTGAGCGCTTTGATACTTTAACAGTTTTAATATAAAACCAAGCCAGCTGTTTTATAATGAAAGGAGTCCCCCGTTATACAACACAGGACCTTTTAAGATGGTAATTCAAGAGGCTTTCACATGTCTGCACACTGTTTTGTCTGTGCCCGCTGTATTGGAAATAGTTCAATTTGCAGTCGGCAACCAACTGGTGAACATAGAGGAGCATTTAGCAGCTACATCTAGCTACAATAAAGCTTATTCATCAGGTGGCCGGAAGCAGAACTCCAAATGAATGATAATGTTGCTTTATATTGAATGTTTAAATAAGAAACTGCTTGTTTCTTTTCTGCAGATTGAAGTCATTTACATTGAATTTAGGGGAAGTTTAGGATGTGGTAAAAAAAAAAAAACACTGGTCCTGGTCTGTGTGCATCCAACAAATAACACTTTCTCTTTTGAATAAAAGCAAAGTCCTGCTCTGTGCATCCACATTACAACACACCCTGTATGTCTATGTTAACAGATGCTGTGTGGAAAGGTAACACACACAAAAAACACGTGTTTCATGAGTGTTATAAGTGACACATCCGTTTCATGCCTGTGCATGTGACCTCCCTCAACAGGTTGGTGCAGCTGTTGCTTAGTTTTGATAGCATGCCTGATAACAGATAGCACATAATGCTTTTTGTATAATCATAACATGACTAGCTCAACGAGCGGCTGGAGATAGAGACACGATGTGGGTTCGAGGGGAAGAAAAGGAGTGAGATAGCTTTCCGCTAAGTGACTTGTTTATTGTGATGAACACTGATGGGAGACTGCGATACCCGAAAGCCTTTGTTTGGATTTGTCTTCACCCCACACATTCGCAGCAGCTCATGAGGACACATGCAAGTACTGTATGTTCCTATAAACACCGCCCTCATGGATAAGAGCAGGCATTTAAGTCTTTTACTTCCTCTGACTTTTATCTACATATGTTCATATACACATAACCCACTGAACCAAACAAGCCCTTGGCCCTAGTGAACCCTGCAAAACCCTCCTGGAGGTCAATGAGCTCTTTTTAGCATTTCCCCCTCCTCCCTCCTCGGCCCGTCTTTATCTCCCTGCATTTGTTTTGATCCTCAGGGGTCATTAGCCAGACTAAATGTTTGTCTGCTCACAATGGAAGATGGTTAATATGTTTCAACGCATCCATTTGTCAGCTCTCTTGTCTCTGGCCGCGCGGTGTGTGAAAGGGGAGCTCAGCGTCTCAACTGGCATTTCAAGACTTACAAGCATTTCAGCACCTCCGGCAGGAGAGGTCTTCAGAGAGAGTGTGTGTGTTAACGTGTGTGCGTCTGTATGTGCATGTATGTGTGTGCCTAAATACATTCCTGGTCTAGGGTTGGGTTCCCAGCCCGCTGGTCAATATATCACCCCTGACATCATCAATGTGCAGTTTGGAGGAGAAAGAAAATGGAACGTTTCACTTCCTGCAAACATGCTCCGTCCTGTCGGTCCGCTCCAGTCAGATTAGCATGACTTATGAGATTGAGGAAGGGTCTGAGGAGAGGAGAAGATAGGACGAGAACAGAGAGGAGAAGTTCTTCCACGGTAATTGTTTGCTGGCGAGGCGAGAAGAAGGAAACCAAGGCCGTAAATTTTGCGGTGAATGTTTGTGTTGACAGGAAGTGGTGTCGTTGGCACCGTTTTAATGATATCTCTGGTGATTGGCTGCACAACGGCCTAAACAGGAAGTCTGCGGTCCGGAGAAATGGCCGTCCTAACGGTGTTCAGCCATCAGTGGCCAGAGGATCCATTTGTCTCTGCGATGAGTGATTCTTTCCTCCTGCGTCGGACCCTCCTGTGGTATTCACAGCACCAGGTTCCGCTCATAATTTTAGCCCCCATGATGTGTCACGTCTGTTGACACTGCATACGTGACCCAAATTTCTTTGTGCAGTGTGTGTGTATCTGTGTGTGTCCATTTGTGTGTGTTTATGCTGTGTAGATTTATGTGAGAAGGAGCAGCTGTGTAGTTGTAGTGGTCAGCAGTGGAAGAGGTGCTCAGATCTTTTACTTAAACATAAATGTGGGAGTCTGGGGTATGTCCTACATTCAAAATTTAACTCTGAGTTTCTGAGTAAAATATGTATGTATAGTTTCTTGGAATCATTTACAAAAAGTTCTTAATTTAAAATCATTTGTACCTATGAGGGACTTATAAAGAATGCAGTGAGGGAAGAGTATCATTGTTTTTCTCGTATGAACTGTGTGTGAGTATCTGAGTTTTGTTTCATTGTTTATTTTATCTTGTATGGACTGGTTTTACATGGCTGCTACCTTGGCCTGGTCTCTCTCGTAAAAGAGATCTCAGATCTCAGTGGGATTTCCTGGTTAAATAAAGGTAAATAAAACAAAAATAAATAAGTATCAAACATTTAAGTCAACAAACATATAGAAAAATATACATACTATACTGTGTTAAAAACGTGGATACAGTGCTGCACAATGGAAGATAAGCTGTGGTAGCTGAGGATAGTCAGAGTTGGATATAAGGTGCAGTTCAAACTTTTCCTCAGGAACTGAAAATGTTCCTGTGGCCCATCGTTGTCTACATTTCCACCACCAGATGAATTCCCAGGAAAATTATGCAAATTAGGCCGATGACGTCCTCTAGTTCTTGTCTTTGTTGTATCATTTACGGTAAGTTTTTTTTTAACTTCTCTGGAAGTTCTTCTGGAACTGTTCATCATTGGACAATGTTGAACTTGGTCAAACTTTCTGATATTTGGCACAGACTTTTTTTTTTTTTTTTTTGCAGATCGCCATCTCATCATCATTCCATCTGTTGTAAGCTCTCTCCTGGGACTCCATCTCAAACCACAATGAGTACACAGTCTCAAATCACGACAAAACACAGTGGGCTTTCAGCTACAGGCTTTTAAACATGGCTGGTGGAATAAAACGCATCAATCAATCCAAAATATTCAGCACTGCAATTTGTACCTCTCAAAGTTTCTAAACCTTTGGAAACCTCCACCCCCTGACCAGTGACAGTTTCTGGAGATAGATCAATTACCCTGGAACTAAATTTAGACCCTGGTTCCTGTGGTTGAAATGCACATCGCCCCTCAGAAGGTTTCTGGGAAAGTTCCTGCTTTGGAAATGAAATGTGAAGTGTGGAGAAATAGTTGAAGAGGTCACTGTGTCGGTCCAAATTTGATGTTGCAACTCCAATTAGGTGTCCAACGCACGGTAAAAATATCACACACCATAAAGTTACTGGCTGCGTGGAGCAGACTGCACAGCTTGCCATTGGTCAGGTGGCTTTTATTACAAATTGCTCTCAGTTCACTTCATAAAATGTCCCAAAATTAATAATAAAAAGTATGTTTATAAAGACAAGCTGTTGTTTTCTCTTTGAAGACAGCTAGTACAAGCTAATAATTACATGATGAATAAATGATAAAGTAGATGCACCCAGCATGGAAATAATAATAGAAGCAGATAAATACAGTAATGAACCGTGAGATGTGATTATTAAAATATAAGACTTATTAAACTGTCATTGAACATTGCTTTTAACACTGTAGGTCAGCCTGCGTGTGTGCTGCTGTTATGTTGCATAGCAATATTGTATAATAGTATGTTGTGTAACAGTATACTTTCACATGTCATGAATAATTAATTAAGGCTGAAATCCATTTAGCTGCTTCACTTTCAAGGTCCTAGTGTTGTTCAAGCTGCCTCACCGCCACGCTGTCACGGCTCAGCGGGACACACGAGGGGACCGGGGCCGTTGTGAACGTCATAAGTGACACTTGTGCTCTCTCTGCCATGACAAGTCCAAATGTCGGCTGTGATTAACAGAGCAGCTAAGCCGGGGTAAAGACGTCTCACCCGTTGTCGTTGTGTGATACTGTCGCCTGTATGTTGAGAAATGCTGCTCGCTATTTTCGCAGCATGAGGAAGGTAAACAGACCAACACGATGAAGGCATGAAAACACCATGCAGATGTTTAACATGTGGATGGGACCAGAGAGAGAAAAAAAACAGGTTGTTTGCATGATTACCCGACTTAATGGGTTGTTCCTAATGTATGTAATAAAACAGGACGTGGATGTCTAGTGCGGTTCATCTCTTCAAAGGAGGTGCAGCACATACCAATGCATGTTCACAGTATGGAACATGCATGTGTGTGTGAATGTGTGTGTGAATGAATGTGTGTGTGTGTTTAAAGCCCTCGTTGTTAAAAGGCAGTTACGTCCTAATGAGATGTAAATGACTACAGGAGGTGGTCTCCCACTCACTCAATGGGACGCCTCTCCACCTTTGAAGTCCTGATTTTGGGGGTCCGGTGGTTGTCATAGTGATGCTCCCTCGTCCCCCTGACCTTCTTAGGGAGTTTGATTGGAGTATTGACAGGCATGTGGCAGCCTCCTTCTCTTTCTCCTCTTCACCTCCTCCCTCATACCACCCACCCTCCCTCCCTCCCTCCCTCTCACAGCGTTTTCCCCTGAGCTTTCTCTCAAGAAAGCTCTAAGAAAATCGGACAGCCTGCCACATCAAGAACCGCAGTGGAAAAGTATTGTTCCAAGTAAGAAATGCCAAGTCCCAATAGTGTCAAATTCTCAGATTAGAACAGATTTCCACTGTTAAAGCTTATGCAAAGCACTTTATATTTAGCTGCTTTTGTTTTGAAGGTGTGTTTTGATGTTTTTGGAGGTCAGACTGAAAGCAGAGGATATAAATAACTCATGCAAGGTACATAAGCAAAAGATTGTTTAGTATGTGGCTCACAGTCACACATCCGTCTGCGTGCGCGCGCTTAGTGACTTTGATTTTCGCCACAAAGGACGGTCGGAGGTGTCGAACGTAGAGGAGCAGTGGTCATCGGGTTCAGACTGACCACCGACAAGGTAATCTGCCAGACAGACCATGCCGCTCCATCTGTTCGGCCCCGTGTGCGTATGAATTAGTGTCTGCGGCGATCACAGACGTGTCACCTTCCCCGCATCTGAAGCTGAGATCGCCCATCAAGACACGTGGATAACACGCACGAGTGGCGGAGGAAGAACATTAAAAAAAAAAGAAAAAGAGGAGCGAAAACAGACTGAGAGGTGGAGAAGTGTGTGAGATTTCTGCGGAAAAAGAGGGAACAATGCTGCGACCACAGGGACACAGTGTTCCTGCAGCCACAACCTCCACAGCCCAGCAGATCCGGCCTTGTCTTGTCATCATTGATCATGCTTAGCTGTCAATTGATGTGGATCTATTAGAATGGGAGGTCTTTGTGGATGAATTCCTGACAGGCACCAGTAGCCTACAGGCCTGTGACCTTTGTGCCCCTCCGCAAGGTCAAACACCCACCCCACCACCAGCAGCAGCAGCAGCACCACCACCACTCCTCCTTTAAAAAAAAAAGAAAAAGGAAGTTGCCTGGCAAACTCCGCCTCCTCTCTAAAGACCTCCATCATGTGCTGCTCTAAGGAATTAAGCTGCATCTAACATTCCTCTGGTGTGAGCTCACACACCAACGTTTCCTGCCAGGGTTTCTCTCTTCAATGACTTCTGCTGCCCTTCATCCTCCTCCTCCTCCTCCTCCTCCTCATCATCCTGCTGCTATGTCCATGCTCCCCTCCCCCCTCTTTTTTTGGTACAAGCGTTTGGTATTTGATTAACCAGCTCTGATTCATTGTTCCCGCTCACGAGGGAAAGCATTTTACAGTTTGTCTCCAGTTCCGCAGGAAATGAGTACTGGCAAAAATGCGTCTGTTTGCGGGAGACTGTGTAGGCTACCTGGACCCGGAGTGAGTCAGAGCAGAGCCACAGGTTACCACCGTGTTGATGCCAAGAAGTTTTAAAAAATGCATCATATTTTTTCTCTATTTATTTTTTCTACTGGATCTTGTAGTTTGTATCTTAATGCTTTTTTTTTAATGGCCACAAATAGTCAGCAAGAGAAAGGAAAACACAGACTTGTGCTGACTTAGGATGTCACTGCGCTTCAGACAAAGTGCACGTTGAACCAACCCCCCCCCCATATCCGATGTTGAAACTGCAGAGGGAAAGCGGGTGTGTGTGTCCGACAGTGTTCAAACGTCAGCAGGTGGAATGCAGGTGCTGCATTGCTGATGTGCAAAACCTTTTGTGTGTATGATACATCACGAACATCTTGTTTGAAAGTGTTATGTCAATAATCTGATTCATTGCAGCTCACCTGTGTCTGTGACAGCAGGCTTCTCACCGCTCTGTGTCTTTGTACTGTCAGATCCAGCCATGCAGGATGGATGGGAACACTTTAGCTTTTACAAGTGTTCAGACAACACTGTGGAGTTTGTTTCTGGAATAATCAACCCTTCATGATTACATGTGATTACAGGTCGGGGGAAAATGTATATTATAGGTGGAAATATTGGATCAAGACATGGATGCCAAGTGTTGATCTTTTATCATATAAAATGCACACATCAGTTGAGGTTTTTAGAACTAGGTTACTTTTTATCACTGCATTGTTGAGTGCGTCAGCTTTACAGTCTCATTTTGCAAGAATAAAAATGATATAAATGAGATAAACACAGAGAGTTTTATCTTATTAGGCTACTGTAGATAAAAAAATGTATCACAACATGTTTTTGATAAGTGTTTATAATCACAAAAATATGGTATTGTAACTTGAGTACTGTGATGATATAGTTGGGTCTCTGGTGATTCCAACCTATGTGATCTGATCATTGTAAGGGTGTATTCAGACCTGGCTCGTTTGGAGCAGTGGTTCCAAAACAGGGAACGTTAAACCCCAAAGATCGGTTTGTTAAGTCATATGTGAACAAAGCAATCGCTCTTGGATGAAGGATAAAACAAGTGAGCCAAGATTGCCAAGAAGGGCTGGTCTCGGCTCGCTTCCATTCGAGCCCTGGGCTGCTTCATTTGCAGTGAAAACGTAATTGACTCAGCGATCGACACAACATGCAACAGCTGATGTTCCGTGGTTGTCAACAGGCCGGACCGGACACGCTGGTCCGGGCCGAAAATATATATGACGACTTGGGTCGGCTTCCTTTTTTTTTCTTTTGCAAGGTTTGGGTTGGGTTTGGGCCATAAATATTTACAATTGACTTGGATCGTGTTGGGTGCGGGCTTTAACTGGGTCAGGTTTTAATTTTCAGGCCCGTTGAGACCTCTATTCCATGGTATTCCATGGTTTTTGTTTTTCTCGGGTAACCTCCTCCTCCTGGTAAGATTTCTGACCAATGAGAGAACAGTTGTTTCGCCAATGGCATTTGTTTACAACTTTGGACCACTTGGGACTGTTATCTTGTGAACACAAACGACCAAAAGAAAAATGTGACAGTTGTATCATTTTAGCCTCTGAATCGGAACAAAGCAAGAGTTGGTCACGTCTGGCAACCATATTTGTAGAAATACACACAAACTCATCGGTGTCCTTTTCCTTTGCTTTCTGCTGCTGTGGGGGCGACGCGAGTCGAGACGGCGTTGAAGGTCGATGTGAGACTGAGTGATTATACAGCGCGGCTTCTAGGTGGGAAGGTTTGTGACGCCCTGCCCTGAATGCGAGGCAGGGCGTTGCAGCAACAGAACGTGCCTGTTCAGCAAACTCTCCCTGGGTAAATACAGCTTAACGAGACTCGCTCCACCTCCTTTGTTTGCTGTTGTGTCTGTCAGAAAAAAGGTACCATGAAATTTACCTCATTAGAGTGGCAGGAGCGACTTATTGTCTTGAGTGCCATTGACGGAGAGGAAACCTGATGGGGCTGCGCTGCGGTGAGGCTGTAATATTCTGCAAACATATGAGGTCAGGTCGACTGTATCAGCTGCACAGGGGAGTTTGGCTCAGGAAAGCTTTGCAAGGAATGAAAAAAAAACCTCTTCTTGGAAAAGTGCACTGATAAGAAATATCCCAGACAAACCGCTTTAGCCTCAGTAACCCTGACTGCGAGGTAATGTAAAGTAACATGTAATGAAATCTTACGTCCTTGAGCATTTTATTCCCATTTGCCCCGACCATGCAAGCTCACGTCCTCTGAGCGGGACCTCTGTGTGTGTGTGTGTGTGGGTCTCGTATGATTTACATAAGGCCACAGAGACCTGTAATCACACTTGGTAATCGCTGTGCTAAATTTAACATGGGGGATAAGGGGAAATCAGACCCAAATCAAAGGCTTTGTTATCTGCTCGGTGCTTATGATGTAGATTATAAAACAGCACGGTGATCTGATAAACATATGGGCTAGGAGCGGGACTCAAACATCTGCACGCCTGCTGGCCACACAGTAGCAAGGAAAACTTTATCCCATTGCCAGCCTTTTAATGAAAAAGAGGAAGTCGGCTGAAAAGGGAAATGCAGACACAAAATTAGTGTGCGTGTGTGTGTGCACGTGTGTGCGTGTGTGTGAGTGCGAGTGAGTTTCTAGTAAACCTCTTGGCCATGACTATGCTTGGCAACGGGATGAGGAAACAGTCACTGAGTTACCTCAGGGACTGACTGTGTGCTTGAGTGGAGGAAAGAAAGAAAGGAGGGTGGCGGCGGGGGGTGTTTGGTGTGGACTTGGACGGAGGAGAACAGGAAGAGAGATCGCCTATGGCAACCGGGACTTCCTGTGAGATCCAGGTCAGTAAGTTGCAGCGTGACACTAGGGGGGGAAATGGTCTGTAATCGCAATAATCAACGTGATTAGCGTGAGCAAGCTGCAGCCCCAGACCTCAGCCTGCCACCCAGGCTGCTGCTGGCCTGCGAGCACCCTCAGCGCCGCTGCATGGGAACGGCAGAGGAGAGTCGCTCCTCTCAAAGCTGAGAGAGTAGTAGTAGTAGTAGAACTGAGGGGAAGATTGCGGAAGAGAAAACAGAGATCAATTTTAGTCCACAAGTTCAAATTTGTGACCTTTTATGTAGAATATTTAAATATTTGAATTGTGGGAACGGAGGCAACCTCCTCCTCTGCCGGGGTCAGAAAAAGGAGCAGTGCTGTGTCACAAACAAATAGCTCCCCCTTGGGAAAGCAACTCCAGACGGTGTAAAAACAGTGAGACTTTTACTGTATGTCACTACCCCCTCACCCCCCCACCCCCTTCCCTTTTAGCAGCAGTAATGACTCAGACAGATGATACATGGATATGAGCATGGGTTTTTGGCTGAGGAGGCAAATATGAAAATGCGATTTTGGATGCCACACTCAAGAGGAGGGTGTGGCTCTCTGGGGTGGATTTGACCTCGTGCCCAGAATCTGACTCCAGCAGTTTCCGGTTTGCCCATAAAAAGCTCTGTCGGTAAACCTACTTAGTCACAAGGTAAAAAAAAAAAAGATAGAAAGAAATACAACCCAGAGAATGTAAGATAAGTAGGGGTGGGGGGGGCTGTGAGGTACAGTTCAGAAAACACTTAATTTGCACAGGAAGTTTTAACTATTTATGGATTTACAACATGGAATAGGTTATGAAAGAAAGCACAACATTCACTTCAGCTTAAAACATGGTTCAGTAAGAATCAGAACTGTGTCATTAAGGGTAACGTATTTACTCATAATAGTAGGCACTTTACATTATGCACGTTAATAATAGCACTTTATGACAGATAATGTCTTGTAATGCATTTTAGAAATGTACCACTCTCTTCGTTTATTCTATTGCAGCTACTATCTGTATTGTATTGATCTTCGTTTTGCGATTGTACTCTTGTTAACATTTCCATGTTTTGCATATTCTGTGCTATAAAACTGTTTTCTTGTCTGTATAATACAACATCTATTGCACATCTGCCCGTCCTGGGTGAGGGATCCCTCCTCTGTTGCTCACCCTGAGGTTTCTCCAATTGTTCTCTGTTAAAAGGGTTTCTAGGAGTTTTTCCTCAGTCGATGTGAGTGTCTAGGGGCAGAGGATGTTGTTGTGATGCCATGTAAAGCCCTTTGAGACAAACTGTTTGTAAAAATGGGCTATACAAATAAAATTGCCTTGCCTTGCCTTAGTGTGAATCATGTTTGAGATAAATGGGACTATGGATGGAAATTAACTGCTGAGCTGAATCTGGCATATTTATGGCATCTTAATTGTATGTTCATGAATATGCAGAGTCCCATACAAATAAACAAATAAATGCAATGAAAATGAGTGTATGAAACAAAAATAAGGGTAAAAACAGAAGAGTATAGGGAGACTAAAGCAGGCTTTCACCCTGCAGCATCTATACTCTAAATCCGGTCAGTGAGTGGTGATTTGTCAGTGAGTCAGCGTTCTTCAAGTATCCATCTCTTTGTGTCTAAACAGGCTGTCAATCACCGCGCTGGCACTTCCTGTTTACCTGTCCCATTGACCTCCCCTTTGGAGAGCCCACCAGCCGCTGAGTGCTCCGGGCAGCCCCCAGGACAAGCACTCACACGGCCAGCTTCAAAGTTAAGGCAAAGTTTACCCAGAGTTGAGCTTCCACAGGCTGCCCCTGCTGTCCACCACGGTTTGTGTGTTCAGATAAGAAAGGCTGCTTCCTGGTCCAAACATACACACAAAGAGAAAAGAAAGACATACGGACAGAAGGAAAAAAGGGGGGTGGGGAGGCAGGCAAACTGTGAAGTGTTATCACAGGTATCATTTGTTTGAGAAGTGACTCAGTCATTCAGAGAGAGAGAGAGACGCTGTGTGTGAGTTTGTGTTGGGATTTGCTTAATGGACATTGTGCTGCCTGCGCTACTGTTTCACTGGGATTGAATTACAATTTTTTTTCTTTTTCTATTGTAGCCATTTTCATTTGATTTGAACACATTAGCTTCCACAATGTGGTGTTTAAATTTCCAGTCATACAATTCGCTGGCACTCTGGTGTTTTCGCTGCTTCAAGATGTTGACGTTCCCACATGGATTCAGCCTCCTACTCCGATTTTTTCCCATGTTTCCTGTGTCTTTCTATCCTGTCCATATCTCATCCAACAAAGGCAGAAATGTTATTTAAAATAAAGACTACATACATTTCATATTGTGCACAGACTATAGTAACTTCGAACAAGTTGATAATGTATAAAATATCTTTGACTTGGTGCTTTAATCTGCGTTTCTCTACAATAGTCAGTTAGTCTTTTTATATAATGATCGACTTTCATCAATAATGGCTGTCATGTCCACTTTGAATTCATATTGCCTACTAAAATACACAGGAAAAGATCCACACACAATCCAGGACAACTGTATTGATCTTAGCCTCAGTGTTTGTATTAAAGTGACTGTGGCCCCTGCAAACTAGGAGGGCGCTGATCTGAATGTGCTGCAGATAATATCACACACCAGCTGCACCTCACACAGCCCTGCATCAAATAACCTAAACTACTAATTTAAGTTTGTTTGAGAACAAAACCAAAGATTTTTTTGCTGCTGCTGCTGCTTCGTATTACAAAAAAAAAAAATTCTACTTGCGAAACAGAGAGTGGCTTTGTGTGGTGTAATGGTGCACGAGGTTTAGTCATAACTGCTAATTGCTCATCAAAAATGTCTATACCCAAAACAAGACAAGACAGTCAGTGGGTCACTTTGAGTTTTTTGGCAGAGGGCGTAGAAGCGACAGGCATCTCCACCATGTGCAGCAACTCTTATGTTTCAAAAACACAAGTTTATTTGGCTGCACTGGAGACTGATACACAGAAGCTCTTCTCTTGTATTTCTGGCAAAGTATACCACATTTATCAGCCAGATATGGCATTACCATGGTCACCACAGATGCTGTCAAATCAGCCACGACTGACATCTTGAGTTAGGAGAAACCGTTGATTAATAAAAGACAAATAAAGCAGGAACAGCTACATGAATAAATACACACTGTAATCAAAAATCTGCTGGAATATAAAGATAAAAACAACAAAAAAGTTTCAAACAAGACGCACTCAACATTTCTTTATATGGCCTATATATGAATATAGAATCCCTTTATTGTCACTATACACATGTACAATGAGATTGAGAGCAGCTCCTTCAGTGCAAACGTATGCATAGAATAAAAAACAAAATACGAAAGATAGATTCCAATAATGAATAAATCTATCATAAGATAAAATAAGTTATAGTATGGATTTAAAAAAAGAAAGAAAGTATATGACATCATGTGTCACCTCTTTCAACATAAAATTCAAGTGATGCCTGGATTGTCATGTAATGAAGTTATAGTTTACACTTAAGCATTTAAACTATTGCATTTAATACAGGAATCCCACAGATGGATGGTCCCAGTACGTGACCACCATCGGATCCTATGGAATCCGGTGCTGACCGCACATTGAACTGGGAACATAATGGCTGTTCTGTTACTGCCATCTCTCAATGTAATGGTACTGTAAACCAACAGCCCCTTGAGCCACATTGCCTCGCTGCCTTGGTATTTCTACAACAAATTAGAGAGGCAAACTTAAATATTGGGTCGTCTGTCAACATGATGGGTGAAAGGAAAAAAGAGGCAATTTAGGCCTAATGTATTTCAATTAGTGGCTGGCTTCTAAAGGAAAAGTGGACTTCCGCATAGAGAAACATGTCTGCACACGGGTCATCAGCGAGGGGGTTTCTGTGGGTGTTTGGGGCTGTAAGCATAAATAAGGCCTTGTGGCTATTAGCAAATGAGCAGTAATGTCCCCTGAATGATGGTGATAATGATGCAGTGGACAGGACATTGGATTTTGATTGGACCCTCTCTGTGAACGGGCCCCAGTCAACACAGGAAGTGCTTGTTTGTTCCAAGCAGCACTGTTTCCTGTTAACCGGCTGTGTGGGTGTATGTATGTTTTCCACTGTGATAATCAGGACAGCCGTGTGTGTGTGTGTGCGTGAATGTGTGTGTTTTTGTGCATGTGTGTGTGTGTCCGCATGCCTTATTCCGATGTTTGCCTCCTATGGCTGCCGGTTCAAAGCGCCGCTGCTTGCCAGGGCGGAAGCTCCTCACAACCAAGAGTGAGATCACCGTGCGTCCAACAAGGGACTTCCTCCCCACACAGGAAGTGGAGGCGCAGCTGAGAGGGAAAGGGCTCTTCCTCTGCCACCCCCGCGCTCCTCCTGCTCTTCCCGTGTCCTCCTCCATGATCCGTGTTTTGTCTCAGGAATGAGATAAAGCATTGCGCTCTCTCTCTCTCCCTCTCATTCTCTCTCTCTCTCTCTCTCTCTGACCGAGCAGGAAGTGCAGCCTGCTTTGTTTACGTAACACATGTCCTCGCTCTCTCCCTCCCGCCAAAACGACCCAAAGGCCTCTGGGAAACGGGAATCCCCCAGACTTCATATCCTCGAATTTGTCAAGTGGACATCCATCACGCATTGACAGAGCAGTGTGTCTGCATGTGTACATGGGAGAGAGACCTACTGGCGGAGAGAAGAGAGAGAGAACAGAAGAGCATCTGTGCCCGTGTTGATGACCCTTTCCTGAGATGGTTTTCCCTCTACTTAAGTTGACCCCTGTTGGAACTGAAGAGGGACTCGCTGTTGTTCACCAGCTCCCGTCATTTCCCACTCTACCGTCGGGCTTTGGCACTTATCACGTCTGCACATGATTTCAATAGTGAACATTTGCACTCGGTGCGAGACTTGGAAACTGAGAGATATGAATGCCACCAGTGATGGATATCACACTGTGTCTGTGTGTGCCTTGTTTTGTGGGGGGAGATGTGCGCACTCATGAGGCTCATGTGACTGGGTGAGGGTCCACAGAGAGTGGGTCTATCTATCTGAGGCCCCCGGAAGACTGCCCGATGGCCATTATGGGAACCAATGAAGATTTGTGAGTGTGTGCAAGTGAAGTGGGTATGAAGTCCACTGTGTCTGTGGGTTTCTGTGTGAAAGAGGTCCATGCATGTCCTCAAACCAAATATTATCAGATTTTGAGAATAATTTAATTGTAAATAACTGTGATACATGAATACTTTGGAGAAAACAATGAAAAATGCTTTGTATTGTGATGCAGTGTCAGACTGAAGAGAAATTATAACCATATTTAATAAAATGCAGCCATCACAAGCTCCACAGTGACGTCTTCAGATTCCTTGTTTTGTTTAAACAAGTGCCTAAAGCCCCTAAACATCACATTTAAAAAAAAATAAAAATAAAAAAGAGAAGAATCTTTGTCATTTTTAAGCCACTTAACAGTATCAAAGTTTTTAATAATAAAAATCAGTTCTTTTATCATTTTCAAGCAAAATCCAGCACTGACCGTCTGCATCTGATCCTGTCCAATCATGATTGTGCAAATATGTCCGTCTGCTTGTTTTTGGACCTGTAAGGTCAGTACTGCATGTTGCACGAGAGCCCCCCTGGCCCCTGGACCCTGGCCCCCGGCTCTACGGCTCTGCTCATACAGTGGAGGGTTTGAGTGTCTGCCATAAGGACTGATGGCCTCAGGACCTGTTGGTGGAGGTCAGTGAGTACAAGAGGCGACAGCTGTAGAAACGCTGGGAGCCCACTGCTGCATGAATACTGGCGATTATAGCCGGCGTCGCACGCACACATGCACGCCCAGGCGCAACACACACAGGCAGCGATCAGATCCTTATCTAAAGGATACATTGTTTAGAGGTTGTTGGAGCACCGCCTCACAGGATATAGCCCACTGTTAGAAAGTGTGTCTGTGTTCGTGTCCTAACTCTATATGATTGTATAAGACATGATCAAAAAGGTGAGGCCCTTTGTCCTGCTGCTGATTTTTATGTGTCCACGTCGGTGCGTGTGCTCTGTCCTCACCCCTGTGTCCACTCCGTGAGGTGATGATGTGCTCAAGAGCTTCCGTCATTTCTCAGCCAACCTTTTGGCTTGTGGACTTATCTGTATGCACATGTTTTCAATAGTGAACACTTTAAGAACAGCATGCTAATACTGGGGAGGATTTCCCTCCGCTCTCAAAACAGCCTCAGTCCTTTGTGGCATGGATTCAACAAAATGTTGCACCACATGCTTCTGATACTCAGAGACATAGACCCTGTCCCATTTCCCCCACTACCACTCGATTTTGACTCTAGCACTCGGTTTTGCGCGTTCTTGTGTAGGGGTAGTGTGTCCCAATTCTTTTAAGAGCGAGGGGAAGTGCTTTTCAACCCTTTAAACTCCCCCTTAAATCGGAGTGAGGTCGGAGGCAGACTTTGAACATAGTGCAAGATGAAATTACCCTCGATACTTAACAGTACCATCTTAATGAGTAAGTCGTCTTATTTTTTCGACAGGTCTACCAGGCTAACGTAAATTCAACACCAGCTGACTTCAACAAAATGTCATAATTCACAAGTCGACATACCTGAAATAAAATAAATGAATGCATCTGCTGTTTCCTGCATTTCTTCGTCGTTGATTTGTCAAATGAAGGAAGATCATTAAAGCCCACGCGATAGGTAACACAACAGCATTTTCAAACATGAATGGAAATATGAATATGAATCATATCTGTAGGACATATTTCCATATTGTAGGAAATGGTTGAACCATCCTGGACTTTTGACCCGAGGCAGTTTGGTCTCATGGCCTCATGTTGACCCTTCCATCTGTGTGGCTCAGCAGAAATCAAGATCTACTGTATCACCACACACAACTTTTTTTTTTTTCCAGTCTCCAGTCTGTCCTGTTCTGTTGATCCTGCGTCAACTTCAGCCTCGGCTCTCTGACAGGAGTGAAACCTGACGTCGTCTCTCGTCTCCTTTCAGTGACTCAGAGTGGTTATCTGAGTCACTGTAAATCTCTCTCAGCTCAGTCCAGAGATCAGCTGTTTCACACCTGGCACCAACAATCATGCCATCATTGGCTGACTGGATAAACGCTCAGATAAGCAGGTGTATAACTGCTCCTAATAGATTGCTCGATAAGTGCCTCATTTACAGGATGCTGAGGAGACAAATGAATAGATGAGCTATTTCATGAAAACGCATCTTAAATAAATGTTCCCTCAGGAAGTCACTGAATGCCAGTCAGGTTTATTGATCAATAAGGATCAATTTCCTTTCAATTAGCTGTTAAATTAAAGGACTATAGAAAAATACATTAATTTTGAAAGAGACCTTTCATTGACTGTCGTAATGTTTCACGTGAGCAACTTGCAAATCCTCTACTTCCTCTGAATCACGAGCAGCGCTTAATAAGTGATTCACAAGCGCTGGCACAGCTTCTCTATGAGCCACTGTGTTTTTGCATGGCTTGTAGCTTGCAGCAGTGAATTGTCAGTGTTATGTTAATTACAACAATGCAGCAGTGGAAAACAACGATAAATCATAGCAAGTCTTACTTTAATGATCATGTTCTGAATATCCAATTTAATTTACTGTCAGTGAAGTGGCATTATCAAGCACATCTGCCAACACCTCAGTACCAATCTTTAATCCACAAAGTGCTCGGATGTGTTGTGAGCAGAATGTGTGCTCTCCTCTGGCACCTAATGCAGTCAGCAATACCCCATGACCTGTTTCCATTTATTGAAGGGGGTATTTTTGGTCCCTTAAATGCAAGACCCCTGACACTTGGGGAGGGACTGGGGTCGCTGACCTGGATGCCCAGAGAGAGGTGTTGCAGCTGGGATAGTGCTGTGGAGAGGTGCTGCTGGTGCTGCCGGGAGCAGCTGTTGTGTGTTAGACTGTCAACACATCAATGAAGGAGGGGTTAAATCTGGCACAGGGAGCTTTGGTTGATTTTTTTTTCATCTCAGGTTATATCATTTTCTTTGTCTTTACTTCAGCTACACGGGAGATGTTTGTCTTCGATGCATCGGAGAAAGAAAAACATAGAAAAATCAGAATATACCTGGGGAATTAGTATTTTATTCCAACTTCTTGTGTGGTGTCACCCGGTCATATTTACAAAGCTAGTAAACATTGTCGACTTTTACATCCTGAGCATCTACACAGCAAACAAGCCAGCCAGCGTGTCAGAACACTGCAGTCCGCTTCAAACCCTTCATCGCCATCATCGCCGGGGTCTGGGATCTCTGAACCCTCCCCTTGTTCCTCGTTCTCATGGGAACTTCGCCGCCTTTCAATGAGCCGCCTGCTTCACCTCTCAGCACTGGCCGCTCTGGGGTTAACTCCAGGGGTCAGAGGTCACAGGATCACAGGCTCCACAATGCCTGAGATTGTTGATTGTTGATGCTAAGGTGGGCACAGAAAGGAGGGGGAGGACTGTGTGTGTATGTGTGTGCGTGTTTGCATTTCTTTGATTGTGAGCGCATTTATCTGTTTGTGCATACAAGCTTGTGTTCATGTGTGAGCGTCCTTTTTTTTTTTGCATGCATGCATCTCGACACGTTTCTATACGTTCTCATGCATGTGAATGCAGGGTGTGTAAAAAGGAGGAACCTGATTGGCCGGACCACCGTGGCAGATGAAACTTGATGGACTGCAGGCTCTCTAAGCTCCTGTTGATGGGGATTTGGAGGCCTGTCTTTGAGGGAGGAGGAGGAGTGAGGGAGGGAGGGAGGGAGGGAGGGAGGGAGGGGTGGAAATTCAATTTCCTCCCCCTGCTCGCCGGCGCTGTTTGGATAGCTTGGCCCGGGATTGAAGAGGGTGTGTGACACTCCAGATTACCCACTCGCTGAGAAGTCTGCTGAGAAAGTGGTGTCTGATCTGCAGCATGCCATGACTCAACACAGGAGGAATGTGGCACGGCAGAGAGCTGTCAGTCTGTCTGTCAGCCGACCGTCACGTCTGTCAGTCCGCTCGCTGCCGTTCCTTTTTACAATTCCGGGGAGGGGAGGCTACAACACGTTTGTTCAAAAGATTTCCATTTGGACACGAATGCTTTATTCAGGTATTGATCTCCCGAGGGCAGTGCGTATGCAAAGCAAACCTGTATTGACATCTGTTTATTTATTGATTGAGCATAATCAATACCCATGCTAAACAGTTCATGTGCTGTGCATCCTTATTTAAGATGCACCGTGGCGAGTGAGTCAGATTGTTCATTGTTTTCATTGAATTGTTTGCACTGAGGCTTGTTGCCATATATTAGATATCTATTTAGACCATTTTCTGTTTTCTTTTCACTTCATTGATCTTTTTTTTTTTTTATTAACCCATTTAAACTGCATCAGAAACTACTTTGGATCCTAAATGCACCTTCTTACCTTTCAGCAGGTTCTCCACTCACATTGAGCCTCAGAATTACTTTGTGCCAGCCGCTGTTTCTCATATTGAGAAAGTAAAGGTCAGATTGTGTTAAAAAAAGAAAAGTAAGAAAATCCTCGAAAACATCACAACACAACACAGGCGGCAAAAGTGTTTGTTCCAGATCCAAGCAGCCACACTCAAAGGCAGGGGTGAAAAAGCCAGGCTGCCTCAGAGGGGTGGAGGATGTGATAAACATTAAAATATGGGAATAACTGTGCACGTTTTCAGACAGTCTCCGCTGGAGGGCATTCACAGGGTTGCTGTTGTTTGTATAAACAAGAAGCGCCACAAAAAAAGGAGAACAGAACAGAGGAAAACGAAGGTCATACCTACCTTACTATGTCACCTTGGCGTGCTGGGCCTGGTATGATGTGAATGTCACGTTGTCATTTTTAAGATGAAAACTGCAGAAATTTCCCGACATACAGTAGTTCCACATACAGTAACTGCAATGCAGGGAATGTGTGTGGGGCGGGTTGCGAAGCAATTTTACTGTCTGACAGCGTCTGATGTCACAGCTCAACAATGTCAAACATCAAGACGAAGCTGCTACCTTGGGCGTCGTGTTGTTTCTCGGATTTCCACACTTGAAGTTTAGACAGTTTTAGCTTTGACCTTGTCGATAACCTTTATGTGCAATGGCAGAAGAAAGGTCTCAATGATCCTCAGATCATCAGGTTCCTACTTGTCTTCATCCCCACTGGAGGATTAAGTCAAATCAAATTTTATTTTTATGGCACTTTTCATGCATAAAAGCAACCCAAAGTGCCTCACAGAGGCTAAAAACAACAAAGAAGAAAACCCAACCCTCCCACCCCCATAAATACACATACAGAGACATAGAGACATAGGTGTAACTGAATTACACAATTCCCCCAATTTGTCTGACTTGTTCTTAAGCCAGTTAAAGCTCCCCTCGGTGTTACCTGGCAAACGCTGCACCCTGTATCCCACAGCTCACATCTGCTGATCATGCGCAGTGGGCCTCTTGTTCTTGTCCTCGATTCTCCCACATCTCCTCTCAGAATTATAGCACTTGTCATCTCCTCATTCTCCTCTTCATGATTCATAATGTCCACTTCAGCTTCAACCATCCATCTGCGGCTCAGGACTGCATTTGTGTTGCACAATCGCTGCATTTTGCATTACCGAATAGTTGGCTGGTGGCGAGCCTCAGAGAGCGGGCCGACCTAACCGATCACACATTTACATAATGCATCTCCATTTTCTGTAGCAAAGACAAATGTCCTCCAGCTGGATCCTGAGCAACTGGTGCATGTAGGTGTTAATTTGAGCGTGCAAAACACACACACATACACATATATACAATGCTGCAGGCGGTTGTGTTCCACCTCATCAGGAATGTCAATTACTTCTGCATTGTTTGTGCTGTTGTCTGTTTGTTTGTTTGTCTTGGTGGAAGGCCGCGATAGGGATCAGGGAGGCGGTGTGGCGACACTCAAGTCGCTCGCCTCCTCATTACTTTGAGCCGCCGCTTTCTCACCTAGCCGTAAAATGGAGGAATGTCTTTAAAGCTTCTTCCAGTTTTTACTGGAGAGCTGACCACTTCATCATACGCAGATGTTGCTTCTTTTTGTGCGTGCTTGTGTGTGTCATTTGTGTGTGCATGTGCGGCGTGCTAAGGGGAGGTCGGGAGGCTGTGTGTGTGTGTGTGTGTGTGTGTGTGTGTGCTTCCTGGGTCACATCATGTTATTGTTCTTGGAAAACCCACTTGATGGAGATGTGTGTTGCCTGAAGTCTAATATTTACTGCCAAAACAAGAGGAAAAGGTAGAAGCAAAGGAAGAGAACAGGAAGAATAAAAAATAAATTAAGGGTTATGTTTCAAAACATGCTTCGAGAAAAAAAAAAAAAAACTCCCTGAACATCCTGGAATATATTGCCCAATTCTCTACTGGTGCAACCTGAAAACACACACACACATGCAAGAAGCAGGAAAACATGGAAATGAATAAAGTAAACAGATGTTAGGAAGTTAATAGAAACACTTATGATGCTCTTTGTTAAACTCCGAATAAACAGACTACTCACCTGCAGTAGCACATAAGCAGCAGCATGAGCGAACCTAAGTGTTCATGTAAACTGTGGTCACGGCAGTTTATTTTTGCAGGTATTTATAACTGGTTTGAACATGACTCAGACGTGTGACACTCAGCCGCTCCGAGGACTCGGAGGCTGGAGTCATGGCATGAATGGGATTACTTCAGTCATTGTCAGAATGAAACTTAATAGTTAAAAAGGAAGTAGGGAATGCATTCTTGTAGCCCACTCCTATCAACTCATCTTGGTGAAAAAGAGGAAAAGGAATGAATTAGTCATAAAAATATCAGCACGCCTGATAAAATCACCATTGTTCTGGGAGGAAAGTGAAAGTGTATGGACACGTGGAGGATGAAAAGCCGTTAGAATATGATGCAATGATTGTTAGTTGCCTCTGGTTTAGCATCAGGACAGTTGTTCTATCTCTTCACACCCCTCCATCCATCCATCCATCCATCCATCCATTGCTTCTCTAAAGCCCTGTCACCCTGGACTCTGAAACGTGTCTGGACATGCCTCAGCCCCCTCAACTCTGCTGGGGTTTTGGGGGTGGGGGGGGGGGTCATTCTCTCAACAGGGACATGAACTAGATAAAAGCCCAGTTTGTTCACTTTCTTGGCACAAAGGAATAATGTGATGAAAAACGTTCAAATGCAGCAACAAATAAAAGTGTCCCGCATTGTGTCGTCGTACAGAAATACCACGCAGGGAACGGACATTAAACTGTCAGGAAACTGCTGACACGGATAATCAAATCAGATCAAATTTTAAAAAAAATCAAGAAACTCAAATTGCTTTAAGGTCACATGGGTTCGACTGAGTTGCCTCTATGCAGAGCATCACTTAGTCTTTTTCAGCATTGCATTCACAGATGTGGGAGGAAGTGGGGTCTTGTGAGTGGATAGAGTAATCCCTGAGTATTTAGATGATTGGAGATTAGCTCCAGATAGATAAGATATGAGGATAAGGGGCATTAGCTGAGATTAAGATCAGCCTCACCTCTCATCTCTCCTCTCCTCTCCTCTCCTCTCCTCTCCTATAGTCTCCTTTCCTCTCCTCTCCTATAGTCTCCTCTCCTCTCCTCTCCTCCTCCTCTAGTCTCCTCTCCTCTCCTCTCCTCTCCTCTCCTATAGTCTCCTTTCCTCTCCTCTCCTCTCCTCTCCTCTCGTCTCCTCTCCTCTCCTCTCGTCTCCTCTCCTCTCCTCCGTCTTGTCTCCCCCTTCCCCTTCCATTTGTCTTCCGTCTCATTTCATCTGTACTCATCTGTTCACCTCCTGTAACTAATCAGGTGTAAAGCACAAGTCCGGGCAGAAACCGGATGCCACTGGTGTTTCAAATATCCCCTCACACCTCCTGACTTCTGTTTCTGCTGAGCCGTGAGAGAGAAGAAGAGAGCGAAGCGGACGCAGATATGAAGGCTCTCAGCGCGTCTTCAAGGCTTATCTACGCCTTTGATCTATATTGGTTTATTTGGGAATATATCAATCAACCTCCACCAGGCCCTGTTCCCTCTCTTCCGGCCATGACTTCCTGTTCCAGATTAGGCCTCCATCCTGCCCACCTCAGTGGCTCACGATGCAACAGCACTTCAGGATCACAGGTCAGAGGGCAAGGGTCGAGCAAAGAGCGTCGTAACGATGTCCAGACTTAGAGCAACTGACCAGTTGCTGCAGAGGAGTGTGTGTGTGTGTGTGTGTGTGTGGGGAGGTAGTTAAATGGTTGAAAGGAAACTGTCCATCAGTGGGAAATCTGAAAACAATTTGACTGCATTAAGGCATTTAAAGCGTCTCCATTGATTTCCCTATTGGCCTTTCGTCAGTGCCGCACACACACTGCTGTGTGCGGTGGGGAGGAGCGCACAGAAGGCCTTTCACAATTATGCATTCACTTGTCTGTTTGCTCCTTCATTTACACATTTGTTTATTCATTTATTCATTTGCCATTGACTTTGTTTTGATTCAGCTGTCATCTGCTTTATAACAGATGAACTGTGAGTTTTTATGCATGTGCATGTGTGTGCACATAGAGTTATGTATTTAAGTAGCTGGAATGAAAAAAAAAAAAAAGGACAGTGAGTGTTAACAGGTCTCTTCATACCTGTAATATGTTTCCACTCTAATAATCTCAGCCATCAACTATCCAATAACACATAATAACATGATTGATAACCTGCTCATTTTCCAGAAATGAAAAACCTCAAGCAAAATACCCCACGGGTTAATAAGAGCTGTTAAGTTTTGTAGGTTATAACATTTCTCAAAGGAGCTTTTTGTATGTTTCTAGATTGCTACATAGCCAACGGTAGCATTAACAGCTGTTTGCTTAATAGTCCTGACAGGAGCTTCAGCAATCGTTGCATTTACAATTCCTCCTCAGTGTTACCTCTGCTGGACAGGAGCTAAACGAAGTGACTCGGCATCAGAAAGTGACACAGTCTGACCGCTAGGTGGTTAGCACGCTAACATCAGAACAATGAAAGAAGTGATGGAAATAGAGGCAAAATGATGGGGTTCAATACTTTTTTACATTTCCTTATGAATGAGGAATTAATTAAGCCTAGTGTTCCTTTCACATGAATGTAAATAAATAGCCAATAATGGAAACCAACTGTCACTTCAAATGCTTTTATTGAACAACCATAACAAGCACTTGAATTATGTCACACACAGTGGTAGCAGACTGTTGTGTCTAAATCATTAAATAAATATGATATATAAATATAGATCGATGATGTGATGCATGACTGTCTGTTATCTGCCTCTGCTGGCTAAGTGGTAATGCATTGAACTAGTAATTCTACTATATGATATGCAAGTTAAACACCACATGTCTTGCACTGCACATTATTGTCTCTTATATCATTATTTGTATCATATTAGAGTATTTCCAGCCAGATCCTTTCCTGATCATGACTGCCATGGTGCAGCAACTGAGTTGAACCATTATTATTATGTCAACAAGTACTCGAGTACTCACACTCATCCCTCTTGAGCTCTTGTTGAGTAAAGTAATGAAGGAGCGATGAATGTTTCTTCTAGAATAGTGAGAAAACAGCTGCTAGAGCTAATACAGTAATAGAAAGATTTATTCAAACAGCTCTTTTAAAGGTTAAAGGTAAATGACACAGCAACATACTCATGGCATGACTCAGTAGCATTCACTATCTGCCTATTGGCAGTGTATGAAATGTGCATGAACACTTTTTCCCTCAGCTGTACAGGAGTCTATATGAATATATTCCTCTGTGTACACTCCATGTTTATGCATCTCCACCCATGTTTAGCATAAGCTCATGACTCAACCATTCCCCCTCTACCACCAGGACAGTTTGTCAGCGTCTGTGCTCCACAAACAAGGCCTTTTCTCCAGAAACCCTCCAAACCCTTTGCACTTGGCTCACCATAGCAGTTCCCATAAAGGAGCCCGACGATGCCTCCTTTAATTGTAGCATGTAATCTGATTTAAACACAAGGCTGATAATAGTGCTGTCTATGTGGAGGTTAGGATTAGAAAGGCCCTTGATTCCTACCAGCTCTCTTATTATCTCCTCAGCCCCGGCCGCAAGGAACCGAAGGGCCGACATGCTTGTTTCAACCAGTGCCAGTTACCCTGTGACTCATCTAGGTTGAGAAACATTTGAGGAGAATGGAGCCCCTGTTTTGGTGTGTCAACGTGCAGCTTGTGGCTCCCTGACAGATTGCCGTGAGACGTGAAGGCGAATCTCCCTCGATGCTGTGCGAGTATGGAAAATACACACGCCTTCACCTCAAGTTATGCAGCCTGACCAAACTCCCAGGGAACTGCTGCGACTGGCCAATTTAGGCTGCATATTTGAGGTGAGGAAGAAGAAGAAGAAGAAGAAGAAAAAAAAAACATTACAGTGTGAGCCATTCTTAAAGGTGGAGATGACATTTTTACTGTCATTGCAGTGCTCAGCGTTTCCCAAACACATTAATATAGAGTTCTCTTTCTCCGACTTAGAAAAATACAAAATATGAGTAATCACATCTTGCATCCTCCTATCATTTGATATATTACAGGAAAAAAGCGAGACGGTTCCTATTGCATATTACTTTGGCACCGGTTTCTGCACTGGGAGGGTTGTCTGGAGCTAAATATAGTTGTGAATATGCTGCTTCTTTTCATTTGACTTTGATTATGAAAAAGAGTCTGACCAGAAGAGAAAATCAATGATATGAAAAGTCTGGCTGAAAGTCAGACACGCTGTCTATTTTAAGTGTTTTTACTGCCTTTTTTGTGTGTGTATTTATAATGACTGGGCTGCATAATCTGCTGCTTATTTGTCACATTTTTTTTTCTATTTTCTGAGCCATCAAAATCACATGGAGACCAGGGACAAAAGAGATGATTAATGATCCAGGAAGTCTGGTACTAATAACAGATGCATGCTTTTGAAGGCAGTCCCAGTTCACAGGTTTGATGGCAGTGAAGTGCCGAAGTGTCACTCAGTAAAAACATTGAATTCCTCGATGACTACGCACTCTTTATAAGTTGCTTTTTGGAAATACACAGAGCGGCTAAATGGCCACATTGTAAATACCACTGCGCTCATTAAACTGTGTTTACCATGAGCCTATAGATCAGCGTGCCATGGGGCTTAAACACCCAGCGATGTGCATCAGGGAATATTCAGCACAAACACCCCCTAATCAATAGACATGTTTAATGCTAATCATCTGCTACACCCCCCCCCACCCACATTATATTGATTCTCAGTCACCAGAATCAGAATTACACCAGCTGTAGGCAGAAGTAGGCGTGCACACACACACACACACAGACACACACACACACACTTATTCAATCAGATATGTGCCTTTAAACACACACACAGAGATTCAGGTTGTTTGATGACAGCAGGAGGAGTCCTTGTATTTATCGATCCTCCGGCCTCTGAAGGACAAGGTCATCAGGTCATCTGTCACAGAGCTGGAGGCGACAGTGACACACACACACACACACACACACTTCAAACAGAACTGACGGACCATGCAGTGGTCAGACATAGTCGGTTAATGGGGGTCATGAGGGAGTGCAGGTTGTGGTTAGGGCAGAGCTAACATTGTTAGTCCGCATTTGATCATGTTGGATGGGAGATCATGGAGGTTACAGGAGATAGCTCCAAACTACAAAGGCAGCCTGTCTTGTCAACAGGTTGCAGGGGATTTCTTCACCTTTTACCCACTTATCAGACCTGATCATCTCACACACAACGAAACTCACACAACTGATTTGACTGCGGACATCAGCGCTTGTCTGGACTTGTAAATCAATGCCTGATGAGTTGTGGGAGGTGGGCGTGGGGTGTAGGAATAGAAACAGTGAGGGCATACTTTCATCCACAGTACTGTATATCTCCATGTGTTTGTTATATCAGCACATCAGCTGGAGGTCTGGACACTGAAATAAGAGAGAGCCTCACTTGAGTTTGCTGCTGAATGTAAAGTATGCCGCTGACACAGGCTGAGAAGTATTCCTGCTATGCTTTATTCTGTTTCCGCACCGCTACATCCTCACTTTGACATTTGGCTGTGATAAGAGGGAAGCCTTGAATCCCACACATATCCACAGTGAATTCCGTCCGCTGGATCCCAGCTCCACTCCCACACTCGGGGCGTACAGTAAGGCTATACTGCGCAGTCCTCGGACAATGCTTGAATTCAGGCTGCATGCATGAGGCCTATTCACACTTCCTATCGCTAGCATCTGCAATGCTAATGACTGGGTGACTGAGTGTGTTTCTCTCTCTGTTGCAGGGAGAGGTTGTGTTTTCTCTATGCATCTCTGTCCCTCCTTTTTTTTTCTCCCCTTCTCCACAAATCTCTCTCTTTCTCTCTCTGTAGTTGCGTAGGCGGCACATCTGAAGCCGCATCAAAGCTGCAGACGTCAAAAGAAGCCGTGCAGCTCAGCTGTGCGCAGAATGTGGCACAATCTCGGTAGTAAATATCATGTGAAGGATTGTTTACGGCATTTCTTTGCGGTCGTTCCATCAGATGTCCGCCGTTGCAGGCACATGGCAGCACGGTTTGCGTTGATTGGACTGCAGCTGTGCGCCCGTTTCTTTCACTTTCTCAGTTGTGCAAACTTGATTTCTCCCCCCCAGGTCTCAGATTTCAGCTTAATATTAAACACCTTCTTGTAAAGTCATAAGTACTACTCCCACTGCAAGTTTGCAGGAACTGCACAGGATTTATTTCCACCTGAGAAATGTTTTTAATCAATTTTAAACACATCCTCCCCTTCATGCATCCAACCCTCCCTCTCTCCCTCTTTATTTCTATATGTCTCTCTCTCCGTCTGTCTCTGATTGCTCTCCATCCTCCATCTCTCTGCCTCTGTCAGATTTACACACTCCGAGCACACAGGGAGCTTTCTTGAGCTCGGAGACTTTGTTGTATCAGTGTCAGTTTTGACTTTCCTCCCTCAACCAACTGCCGGCCAGGCGGTGAGGAGTACTGCTGGCGGCGCAGGGCCATGCCGGAGGTGACTTCCTGTTCAACAGCTGGGCCCTTGTTCGGCCCCGGCCCGGGCTACGCTGCGATAATCTCCCATGAGTCTTTCCACATGGGCAGAGAAGCCGTCGTGTCGCACCACTGTTTTTCCTGCCTTCTAACAAAGAAGAAAAGGTGATTGTGTTAAGACCTCTCAGCCCGCCACTTGGGGTCCAAATGTGTTTGTGTAGCGTGTGTGTGTGCGTCCGTGTGTGTGTGTGTGTGTGTGTGCGAGCCGTGAATCATTTTCCTACCAGGATGAATGCATGAATCAGCCTTTTCAGTAAGTATGTGCAGCAGTGGCTGGCTGAGGTGTACAGATTGGGGAGCGTTCAGCTGTCACCAGCTGACCTCACCACAGACACACTTTGTGCTCACAAGCGAGGGACACAGGGCTTCTCTCTATCCCCCCCCACCCCCCTCCACCCGCCCCCACTCTGGAGAACACTTACACCTCAGTTGGTTATCCTTAGATAATCTGGACTGAGATGTGTGTGCATGTTGACGGGGGCAACTTCCAGATTTTTTTTGACATCTCCTTTTCCCATCGTCCCCTCTTTTTTTTTCTCCCCCTTGTCTTGACCTTTGGCTCGTCGTGAGCCCCAAGCCGCCCCTGGGCACAGGAACTGACCCGCACAGAGGTCGTGCGAGGTCACCTGAGTCTGCCTGGCTCCCTGTGTGCACTGATAGGACTTTGATGGCTTATTAGGAAACGTAATGGTGGGTAAAATAGTGGGAGTCCTAGTCTCCACCGCCTGCTGGGAAGGTGACTAGACCGATGTTGTTGAGGGAAAGGTAAATCCAGACTTTTCATTATAATTAAAAGAAGAGAGTCTGGTTTTGTTTTCAACTGAAAGATTTTTTGATTTCAATTTATTCTGTCTTTGAAAGCTGCTCTGAGATCAAATGTAGTTTTTGAAGTTCTGTGATTGGATTTTATTGTAAAAAATTTATTGGCCACATCCCTCTTAAAATCTATTTTCAATCCAAATGAGACTTTCGGGTTTAATTAACGCACTTCTTCCTATTCCCCCCCCTGATGAGAAGACACATGCGACCAAAGAGAGTCGTGCCGTTGGGTTCAACACAGCGCTATTCTGAACTTCATTTCCAACTGAAAAGGCAGATGACACACGTGCAGCAGTGATTGGACGAGACAGCTGCTCCCAGGATGTACAGAGGGCTTTGATTGGCCTTGGCAGCTGCCCATGCCGGGCTTAGTTTTAGTGCTTGCTAAGTGTGTGTGTGCATTATCAGTGAGGTCACCGCTTTACCATACCACACTAATGCCTCTGAGCTGATGTTTATCCCGCTAATCAAGTTAAGGCTTTGACCGCTGTGGCCATCATTGAAAGGAGAGTTGTTCAAAAAGCTGCAGTGTGCGCTCGTGTTCGCCGCCCGTTTCAGACATTATTGAGTTGTTTCGTACTCAGTGAGTTTTAACCTGCGGAAATGCATTGAGATTACGTATGTTGATGCAATTTTATATCCCAGTCCTGCAGGAATAATCTGATATATTCAACCCTCCTTCCATCCCCTGCAGGAGTGTTTGCTCTTTGTCAAAACCTGGATAAATGAGCTTAACAAAACAGGTTCCACCAACCACTGTGATTACTCTTAAACAGAGGAGGAAGTGTTAGGAAATAGTTGTCGAGAACAGCAGATCCCTAAAACACGCTCCCAGGGAATGTGAGATCTCTGAACAGAAGGGACCCCGAGAACATGCGCGCACACTGAGTTATTCATGAAGAGCTATTGGAAGACGGATCCAGGAGCAGCAACACCAGTAAGTCAACAGCACCCATCTTCCCTCCCTCTGGTTCGGTTTTGAGCTCCACCAACAGCTGAAGCGATTACATAATCGTGCTCTTGCTGCGGACCGTGCCACCTCTGCGGCGGGAGGACAGGGGGGAGGAGGGAGGGAGGGATGGGGGGTGGGTGCCACCGTAGGCCCAGCCGCAGATGGCGGTCCTGCCTGCCAGCACCTGTGAATCATTTGGACCCAAATTGTTTATTTGGCTTTTCTTAAGTGCTACCAGTGTTTCCTCTGTGCGTTTGTGTCCCCTCTGAGCAAAAAAAAAAAAAATCACCACCACCACCACCACCACCCCCCAAAAAAACAGCACGTCCCTCTGGGCAATACACAGCTTTGGCATGACCACCAACAAAAGAGGGGCCAAATTAACCCAAAGGACACCATCCACTTTCCACCCCCCCCACTCCACCTCCTCTTGTCCTCAGGCTGTCCACTTCCAGAAATGCACAGACACTTAACACAAATAAAGAAGTAATTCACACAAGCGCTTTAGAAGGAAACACAGAGCTGCTGTTTGTTGTTTTTCATCCTTTGAAGAGAAAAACCTCTTTTCCTGTGAGTCTAAATTTATTTGTGTGTTTGTTGTTGCCAGTGCAGAGGAGGAGACTGCTATCTATTAACTTAAACATTTCTCTGGACCATCTAAACAGCAGCGTGCGGCGGGTGACTCAGGCTTGTGGTCGCAATTTATGGCAGGCAGCAGAGCTTTGGCTTTAAGTTGGTAGGATGATGCACAACACCACTGGCCTCGGTGATAAAATGATTTTCCAGCCCGGCCCTTCTCACACACACATTTCCTTGACAGTAGAAATCCACCCCCAAAAAAAAGGAAAGAAAGAAAAAAAAAAGTGCTGCAGCATAAATCCATCTCATTTAACAAACACCACACTGTTAACCAGTCCCATCCTGCCGGTGCTTGCAGGTGCTAACGAGGTCCACTCAATTTGCTAATGAGATAACGTGTAGGCTAATGAGGCCCTGAAAGAAGGTCATGATGTAATGAAATACCCAGCCCACACCACTACAGCACTATGAGAGATGTACTCTTCTGGGGAATTAAAGATCTTAAAATGAATATGCAATAAAGCGGCCTATTATAACTCATCCCTGGTGGGAATGTTTTTTTAATAGGAGCTTTGATGGTAATAGGCAGGAAGAGTACATAACAATAGAATTGGATTAAAATGGGCTAAAATGAAGAGGCAAGACTGAGGGGAGACGTGTTTGTGTTTGCAATTTGTTTGTGATAATGGGAACGATTAGCTCATCCGGGAAGGAGAGCTGCTAATTAGGTGCGTGGCAGAATGAGAGAAACAAATTTTAGATGAATGTGCACTTTAATTAGCAAATTATGACAGTTTTGGTTTTTGCTTTTTCTTTTAGGTGATGCATGCACCAGTCCGTTATGTCAAGGTTTAAGAATGCGTCCTTAGCAGCAAGGAGTGAAGTTTGTTGTTGGTGTGTTTGTCACGCAAACATCCACCAGCAGACGCCATTACTCAGACAAATGTTTTAACTTGAGCTTAATTAAAGCTGCATTCAGACGGTGATGGTATTTTCTTGGTTTATGCGTACCTTGTGTATGAGGCATTTCCCTCGCACATAAAACTACACATATGCGCAACATACATTTTTCTGCGATAATGTGTGCAGGCCACGCTCCCCCACCATCTCTCTTTCTGCAGTTGTATGATTCAGTGGAAAGTTCCCAGATTGCTGTTGCGCTGGCTTAGAAAACAGGCTGTAACCATAGCTCCGGCTGTTTCAGTCATAATCCCTTGTGCCTCTCCCTGCACTGCTTCCCCATCAAAGGAGCACTGATTACTGGGAACTCAGCTGCGAAGGGGACTGGGAGATGGGAAGTGGGCATGGATGAGGAGGAGGAGGAGGAGCAGAAATGCCTTCAAGAAAGGATTGTAACCAGTGATGTAGTGCTTGAAAAGCTGTTTGAGCTCACATCATAATAATAAAAACATAGGCCACATACATCAAAATGTTTTTGTTTTTTTTCATTCATTTTATTGTTGGTTACGTCATATCTTGTTTCTACATGAAACCTCAGTGACTTCCCGAACAGCAGCCGCACATTTCCATCGAATTTCGCTACAGTTTCAGAGAACTTTCATCACTCACGCTAAGATGCTATTTGTAGGTTTTTCTATTGCTACATAGCTAGTGTTGCACTAAGAGATGTTTACTCATCAGTCTAGTTGAAATGTTGCATGTTCAGCATTAAATTCCACCCTTCGCTCGAACGGGCGCATGACATCTGTCCGACTACCCATTTCTCCGACCATAGTACATTTCTTTATTTTTGCGTCCATTAGTCGACCTCCCATTTAGCCCTAACCCTTAACCTTACCCTAAACCTAACCTTACTGTAGAATGGGTAGTCGGAGAAATGAGCCGTCAGACTTTTGGGCAGTTGGACTGATATGCTCCCCCGCTCGAACCAGGGGAAAGCAGCACCGTCGTTATAGTTTGTCTCTCACTCCACTGAAGTTAGCATGCTAACTGCCTAGCCCTGACCCGTGTGGTCACCTTCTGACAGCGACTCACTGCAGCCTCCAATCTGCCCTGAAGACCTAACACTGTGGAGAGGGCGTATTTCAACCTCTAAGTGTCTTGTGCAACAATAACCAAAACTCTTGTTAAGTAACAAAACCACAACCAGCTCACAACATCTTACAATGTTCGGCGGAAGAGGAAACTTACAAATAGCCCCTTCGGAAAACGTTGTAATTTGGCAAAATGACAGACCATGTGGGGTGCAAGAGTGTAATAAAAGGCTTGGATATGACAAAGCAAGTCAGGCCTCACCAAATGTGGAACTGAAACAAAAAAAAAAACAACACCCGCAAGGCCCGGAGAGCACTTTCCGAGGTCAACTAAGAGGCATTTCCTGACTTAACAGTGTATGTAATGATTTTATGGTTTTGATTTATCCTGTTGTTGTTTTATTTATTTTTTGTAAATACTTAATTGTGAAGCACTTTGTAGTTGTGTTTGTGAAAGTCTTCAAAAAATAATTTATTATTGTAGGACAGATGTTTGTAAAACCTTCAATAAGATATGTTGAACTGTACCGTCAGTTGCTTCTCTCTGTGTTAGGAATTTCCAGTCTTCAGAGGCTTCAATAATATTAAAGCAAGCTCACCACAGTTTATAGTCCTGATCCTAAGCCAGAGTGGAAATCAGACAGTGGTGCTGTTCAAACTGTAAGACAGCTGACCAAGATTTCTGACATACCAGAGATTCAAGTGATCGTGTGGAAGCCAGATCGTTGATCATTCAGCCAATATTTCAGGCATCTTAACTGGCCTCAAACTGCACGTTGAAGAACAACTAATCTAAAATTAGTCTCAATTTAGGGTTCAAATCAAACTTAATCCATACACTGTCGGTCCAGTTTAAGAGAGGAACCATGTTTGTCTTGTAAAGTCTAGTATCCACATCTTTTAATGCACGAATGATGTTACAGAATGAAACGCAGGAAAGTGTGCTGAGCCAACTGAGGGAATTTGCTCCAGTGCGAAAGCATACTTTTTTTAAATTCAGTCTCACATTAAGTCCTTAATTAATTGTGAGAGGTTTTGGGTGTAAATGTGGGTTAACAGTTTTATAAGTTTAATATAAAAAGTGTGGATAATGTCCTTCCTGGGCTCCACACTGACTCACTAACTCACGCTCTGCATTTACACTTGTGGTTGATTGTTCATGTGTCACGTAACCACAAGAGAGAGACTTTGACGCTGTTTGACTTCTAAAAGGAAGGGAATGGTATGCAAAACAAATATACAGCAAAAGTAAAATGTCTGACTCACTGGTGGCAAAGGGCAGGAAGCAATGCATCCTTAGTGTGTGTGTGTGTCCATGTCTATGTATGTTCGGGTGTGTGTTTTGCGAAGCCCCAAAATAGATTAGGGAGTGTATCCGCACATTCTCTCCTCGTGTTTTTAATCTTCCTCTCCATTTGTCCATCATGTCGTCGTGCGGCACTTCCTGTGTGTGTTGCCGCCGCGATGACTGCGTAGCCAATAAAAAGTCAAACAGGAAACTGAGCAGAGAGCCTCTGATTGTTACGGAGGTGTCTGGACCAGGAGTCCCCATTGTATATCTGCTATGCCTTTCCCCTTTTAATAACACACACACACACACACACACACACACATGAGCACAGAGGCCCATGCACACACAGGCAAACAATAGCTCAAACATAAATATGTGCTTGAACCTGGGATTTTGCAGAAATCAAGGAGATAAAACACAAATATTAAAACACTGTCGCCTCCTTCTTGTGTATACACAACATACAAACACACCCACGAGAGCCCAGCAGGCTTGTAAAGAGAGAGGGAAGTGAGCAGAGGTGATAACACAGAGGCAGGAAGACAGAGCTGCTGGATATGTAATGGAAACATCCCAAGTCCAGGCCAAGACTGATTGAAAATCCTTCGTGCTTTGTCACTTCCTGCAGGGTGCTGAAAGAGGGCGAGAGTGGTGCAAGGAGACAAAATCTTGTGTTTTCCATGTCTATGCGGAACTTGGCAGAAACAGATCAGTGACCCTCTCCACCCCCGACCCCCCCCAAAACAGATTCAGTTCCACATGCGGAGGTGACTGCAGACGCTGAGTTGAGGTGAGGTGTTGTGCGTCCCAGACAGGGTGGGATGTGTCGGGCTGGTGACCGGACAGGAGCCACCTGGTGAAAGGCCAAGGCCTGGGCTGTAACCCTGGAAGGAAGTGGAGGTCCTGAGGAGCATAAGAGAGGCTGTAGGGAGCAGGATGTGTAGGAGGGGGCTGGGAACAGATTCTCCCACTATCATTACTGTTTATATTTAGGTATACGAGACGCAGCATTTCTCAACTCGTCACAGAACTCGTGCAGCGCTCTATTTTTTTTTACTCTGGCTGGTAAATGGACATTTGGGACACATCAATCATCAGTATTCATCATTATTATGAGTAGGATTTTGCATCGTCACTGATGGATGAAATTTGCCACACAGCTTTAAGTATACCCTTCATATCCTATCAATGGTACTGTAGCCTACATTAGATTCAAACCCTCAATTTGTTTATTATACAACATAATGTCACAGATATATATGGTACTATGAGGCAAAAAGGAAGTGATTTAGCTATATTTCTTGTGCAAGCCAACAAATTAAGCAAGTAAAGATTTTATATATACTATATGTCCCTATACTATACTGTAATATACACAAGAAAATAAAACTCCTACCCTTACATATAGGTATGGGTAGGAGTTTTAGAAAAGGGCCTTAATGTTCAGTACTGAGAGAATTAATAATATTATGACTTGATAGATTAATTGATCGATTGATTTTAAAAAAGCATTAAAACTCTACAGTGTAAACTCAACAAGTCAAATAGTTCAGTCAAACTCAGCTGCAGTGGGGAAGAGGTCCCGGTGAGAACCTGATAGCAGTGATGCATCAAATGTATCCGTTGCATGTGTGTCTGTGTGGGAAGGCTGATCCCGCGTCCCCCTGTGAGATTCCTTCTTTCCCTCATTACATGTGTTTTTTGGAACGGACGACTTCCTGACCCAAACTGTAAAATGAAAAGAAATATTTCTTCATGAATTTGTGCTCTATTAATGGAATTAATTAGGCTTTACCAGACAGGTAAAGCCTGTGGACATACAGTGTAGCAGTATGGAAGTGAAACCAATGACCTTACTATGTCTTGAACAGTCAAATTGCTGTTCGACTGGACTGCGTCAGCTCCCGGCGTCCCATTAGCAACAAACTAACAGCCTGAGTGTGTGAAAGCATCTTTTGTGTCTTTCTCACTCCCTCTCACTGCTGCGCCCTCTTTCTCTCTTTCAGTGTGTTGTGGCTCCTGTAGTGTGTTGCTCTGTGTTTTTACGCAACATGCGGTGTCACAACCTGACACCGTGCCAGTTTCATCCACAGATTTTGCCAGGCTCTCGGGCAGCCATGCCAAATACTGTCTTTACGTACACACATCCTGTTCCCGAAGCACAAGCATGCATTCACATGTGTGTGGGTGTGACACACGCACACACACACAAACACACGCTCACCCTGGGATGAAGTGGGATCAACAAAAGCAATTATTTGTTTCTACACTTTCATTATATTACTCCGCGTTACGCCCCCCGAACACACTTCCACACCTTAATAACACACAACAACAACAGGCCCCTGTTTTATGACCTCTGCAAAAAAATGATTATGCAATAAGTGAGTTTATAGATTTGAGAGCATCATAAAAAAACGAGAGTATGGGAGCTGCATGCCAGACCTCAGGCGCAGTATAACCAGCTCAGTGTCTTAATTGAAAGTCTCACAGGCCCACGACTTGTTTTCTCTGGGAATCAGCTGGGGAGAGGCTCTGGGGCGTTGCTGGCTCAGGCTCTGCATGCAGAAGCTTGTGCAAAAAGGCACCAGTTACGGATAAAGGCTTGAGATTTCATTTGGTCTCGATTCAAGTATCTCACTTCATCCTCCCACAGTAGTGTCAAGCTGCAAAGACCTTCGGAGCGCATTTCCAGTGGATGCGAGCCGGAGGTTCACGCGCCGTCGCCGAGCGAGCGGCCTAATTTGCTGACTCACTCTCTTATAAAAAATCATCAAACTGATTCAAGTTTGAGTTTTTCTGCCTGTGATCCGACTAAACCGGCGCGCTAACAGCATAAACCACGAGTAAATAAATGAGGAATGGCAGTCACCGCCGTGTAAACAGGCAGGTCTCGACCGAGCTGTTGATTTTGGAGCGCATTCCCGTGTTATCCGTCGGAACGTCCATGACCTGCAATAATAAATGAGTGGAGTTTTCTAATTTGGCCGGGATTCTGTCAGAGGTCAGAGAGCATCACCTCTGCGCCTTTGAGCTCTTTTCTCGGGGGGGTCAGCGGAGGTTAGGGCATAGCCACAGGCACAGGCACACACAAATGCAAACACTCAACACACATACATGAGCACACACAATCGCACCCTATCTGCTGATTTGCAGCAAGGTCAACGCAAGGTTGTTTGATGCTTTCACAAGTTTGATTTCTGCTCCTCGGGGACGACGTCCAGGGTCGCTCGTGTTTCTCCGAGCTCACACTGTAACGCCACTGTACTGGGAGCTGGGAGCCAGAGTGTGAGCCGCCTCTTCTCAGATGTTTCATCTCCAGACAAGGACGAGCTGAGCAGATCAAAGCCGTTCATTAGAGACTCTGCTGCCGTGGGGTTTTTTCATAACTGCTCGCACACAGTTGGTCCCGCACCATCAGAACCCACTACCCCCCCACCCCCTGGCCCTCTGACCCTGTGAACTGTGCGTGTACAGAGCCGAGGCGGAACTAAACGGGTGGCTCCAGCGGCGTCATGAGAAGAGCTCGCCGTCATCCATGCAGAATGCGTGTCAGGGGATTGGGTAACTCTGCCAAGGGAAGAAAAGGCAGGCAGCGCACACTGCACACATTGTTGAAACAGAAGACATCTCACTTACACAAGACAAGTGCGCTGTGTGTGTTTTTGTGTGTATGTGTGTGTGGAAGGGCCTGTGTGTGCGTGTCCATGAAGGAGCATCTGCAAATTTGTATGCATGTGTGTGTGTCTCGATGTTAGTGTTTATGTATCTTGGTGGTAGCGCATGTGCGTAATGATTTTCTTTTTCTATGCATGTGAAGGAGCATCTGTGTGTGTGTGTATTTATGTATATTTATATCTATACTGTAGACCTCATTGTGCATTGTGAATGTGTGTGTGTCTACATGTGGTTATGCCTCTGGTCATAACCCCCCCCCCCCTGGAACCTAAACATATTTAGCTGAGGCAAATGACCCCTCATTACTCAATGTGCCACAATCAAAGGTGATGGGTCACTGAATGTTGTGTGTGTGTGCGCGTGTGTGCGTGCATCCCTGCATTAGATCATGGTTTTGTCTTTGCACTGAGACTCTGTGTGTGTATGTGTGTGTGTGTGTGTGTCATTTATCACTGCAGCTTTGTTATGCCTCCTCTCAGAGTGTTTGTGTTTACCTGTAGCTCTTATCTGATGGGGCCACACAGGAGGTCAAAGTCGCAACACGCTCGCTCAGGGAAGGATTCTGTTTAGTCCATCTGAAGGACAAAAACGCAGAGGATGGGCTCTCATTAGCTTCTCACCGTGACACTGACAAAGCTGGAAGACGAAAATTTGTCACACACATCACAATTAAGTATACAGACGCGAAACAAGCGCCGTTTTCTGAGATGAGTGATGATTCAGGAAAAGGTTCTGGTTTGGTAACCACGGGCCGGTCGTGATGGATGCGCTTTCATCCATCCTCGGACTGTCTCTCTCGTTTGTTCGTCCACAAATTCCAGTTTCACCCTGGAATTGCTATTGACTGTCCCTGCAGAGCAGAGGCTCCCCGTCCTCCATCACTGCCACTTTGCTGCCGTATTTGAGCTGCTGTATTTGTTCAATTGTGAAGATGGACTTTTTCGCTTGACTCTCCCAGCTACAATTTTGCCTCTATAACATTATGAATTTGTTTGTCCAATTACCTTTCAACAACATGTTTCTATTGAAGTGTGGGATGCTTGTGACCAGAGTTTACATTTTACCATGTGAATCCTGATAAAGTGCCTCGGTTTAAGTAAAAAAAAGAAACAAAAAAACAAAACCTCCTCTGTGGCCCACTCCTCTCTGTTTGAGGCTAACAACTCATGGCTACATAAACTGCTGCTAGCATATCACAATCAAAACTCTTGACTGAACTGCCCGTGGTAGAGTTGCATTGTGGGTCATGTGGGTGTCAGATTTTGACAAGGTGGAGGAATCCATGGAATCAGAAAGACACCAGCCCTGGTTCTGCTGCACTGATTTTAATCCCTTTGCCCCCCAAACTGTCCATCATGGTTTTAGAGCTCAGTGCTAAATGCTGTGAGCACCGTAACACAACCATATAAAATGTTTTACCATGCTTTCGTTACTGTGGGTGGATATTGTATCACTGAATAAGTTGTCAGATGGATGTTTTGCAGACATGTTCAGTGTCAATAATATTTGGACGTATTGATGATATAGATCAAACATGTGATCCAGGCTGATTCACATAGCCTTAGACTTTGCTGCTGTAACGCATGAACCTGTTATTGTTTGGAGACAACGTTATCCTCAGTCTTGGCAATGAGTTATTGAAAAATAACTTTTTTTGTCCTCTTCATCATCATCATCATCATCATTATCGTCATCATCATCACTACCACCACCCCTGGCCATATCCGTTTCCTCTGTACCTCACGGTGCTAAAAGACAACAGTCATCCAGACAGCACATACAGTAAGACCCATTATGGGTTTCCTGAGTCACATTCCAACCAAACGACCCAGCCGACTGATGCCCGGCGCGGGGCATGTTTTCCCATCCTCCCACTGACCAACCCCCCCCACCCTCACCCCCCCTCTATACATGCCTCTAACCATACCCATACGTCCAAAACATCCGGGGCCCTATCGGATGCCATGCTGAACGCCGCCTGGCGACTCCTCGCGTCTCTCAACCAGCTGGCTCACATAATCAGGAGCTTTGAGGATACGCCCGGGAACGTCGGCATTCCCTTGGATATCATTCCCTCTCTCGCCAGCGTTGCTGTCAGCATGAGTAAAAGGGGCTCGGGTTCAGCAGCAGCTACAGTAATGGGATGGACAGATGTTTAGATGTGAGGGACCGGGGTCCCCCATGGGGCCCCTACAGCAGTACAGCCTGACAGAAAGCAATCAGCTTGATGTGGAGGAAGAGAATACTGTACTGTACATTCACAGAGAGCGCTGCAACATGAGCCAGGGGAGAGGGATTTAGATATAGGGATGGATAAGGGGGGAAATTAGTAGAGGAGAAAGTGAAAACAGTTGAAGTACACAGTGGTGAAAGAGTTGATCTAAGGAGCAGTGAAAGTGGATGCGGAGGAGATAAATATTTTCAGAAACAATGCTCTTTTAAAAGCTGGAGCCTTCCGGTGTTAAGATCCGCACTAAGGATTCTTGGATAGGCAACTGAGCGAGACTGTGGGTATATGACAAAAAGTAGGGGAGGAAAGGAAGGGAGGGGGAATGGGGGGGATGGCGCGAATAAAAACGAGTCATGTTGGCAGGAGAGAAGGGGGAAACAGCTGAGAGGGTTTTGAGGTGCGTCTTTGGCTCTGATCGCACTTTTATTTTGGCTGAAGTAAGGTGATACTCAGGAGCAAAAGTGGTCTCTCACCCACACACACTAATTCTCTATTCCTCTCTCGCCCCTCACCCCGCCTCCCGCCTGCCCCTGCCAAGTTTTTTTTTTTTTTTGTCTGTCCTCGGAGGTGATGTGAGTGTTTCCACATGTGGTAGGCCGGTGCTACTAGTTTGGCTTGTAGCACAGACTTGACACAAAGCCCCCTTATAGAGACAGAAGAGCAAACAGGGAAAAAAAGCCATGATTACCTCATAGTGCTTGACTTAAAACTGAACGGTCTGAATGAAAAAAAGCAAAGGAAGAGAGGCAGACAGGAGGAGCACTGAGATTGATTTGTTTCTCTGCGTGTCTTAATCATGGGCCGCCCTGTAATTTACATCCATTTGATTCATTATTTTATACCTCATCTAGTCGTGTTTTTTCTTTTTTGGTCGTTCATTTACTTCTGCTCGGTCTCATCTTTCTCTGTGAAACTACCGGGCAGGTCAGTTTGACAGTAATTGGGATGGGTCAATACAAGCTCCCACCCGTGGTGCAGAGGATCATTAGTGCGAGTGAAATAAACATTAATCTACTCTGTGTGTCGACGGTGCCGCTGGGAGCTGCGGTCGCCCGTACGCTCCGTCAGAGAGACAGAGAAAGAGAGAGGGAAGATAGATGAGCTATTCACTTTTTCTTTTTTGTTGGATTTTCTTGACTACATAATGCAGCACTTAAAATTCAGTGTAAAAGAAACAAAAATGCAGTTTTCAGTTTAAATTTAGAGATGAGCCTGCAGCCATGTTGTTTCCCAGAGATCACTTGGGATTCAAACATCGCAGGGTGCAGCTATGGCAGAAAGGGAAGATGGGACTGTGTTCATGCATTAATCTGTCTCTTCAAACAGTCTAAATTAGCTGCTTTTATTGTATCACATACTGGTATTTGTTCATTCACAAGAAAACCAAGATGCAAACAAATGAGTCGAATTCTTTGTATTAATTATAATGTAGGATTTTATTTAGATAGTAATGTAATAGGTGCACAGAATTCAATTACAATTGAAGCCTATAACATGACCTATGACCTTAATGACTGGGGAAGCACAAGTAGATCAGATGTGTTACCTGGTAGAATAAACTTCCTGGTCTGACCTATGAATGGCAAATTAGATTTTTCTAATTTGAGAAACATCATCATGTCTTCTAATCTATACAACGCTTTTAGATGAACCAGTTATGTCTATCTCATGAAATAGCACCAGTGCCATGGTCACAGTATTAAACATGATGTCAAAACGTAACGAGAGACGAACTCAAATTGTCGGTCTGAGCACTAGGATGTGAACGCAGCAACAGGCCTTTCACACACAGGGCAAAAATAAAACTCTTAATGCTCCTCGGCCCTTTTAGAAACAGGCCTGCTCTGAAAGACGACTCTATGGAGTCATGGTTAGAAGTGTGAACCGATTCTGTTCAGAGGGATCCTAAAATGTTTTCCACAGATACAGTCAGGAGGGTTAGCTTTCAATTTTTTTTTTTTTTTTTTTTTGAAGACTGAAGTAGCCAGCCACCGAGGCCAAAGTGCCCCTTGGGTTATATTTAAAGAAAGGGTTAAAAATGTGCACTGTCATAACTTACTGGGACACTTAAATAGACCAGTGTCATCTTTCATGCCGTTTGCAACATCTGTAATTTTCCGGCTGTGAGAAAAAAAAAAGCTGCATAATAAATCTAGTGTGACTCATCATGCTTTTATGATTGAGCTCATAAGAAAAAGGAGAGAGCATTCAACTTCATTGAAGGTATTTGAAATAACAATACCTGCCATCGTTATTTTAATGTTGGATAATAAATTTGATAATTAGTTGCTTACGTCTGTGTGTGTCCCAGTGCATCTGCTGGGACATGCAGAGTAGCTCTCAGTGCCAGGACACCGGGGGGTGAGGACTGGAGGTTGCTGACTGTGATGGAAGCTGAGCGCGATGGATCTGGGGCAGCAGGCAGCGAGGAGGAGGAGGAGGAGGAGGAGAAGGGTGGTGATGAAAGAGAGTGAGAGGATAACACACACACACACACACACTTTTCTGTGTCGTCCGTTAGTGCCTGCCACCGTCACAGTGGGGGGGCCGTGGCCTCTGCATAGCCTGAGAATGCTAAAGGCTAATCCTACAGGAATGCTCCAGGAATGTGAAAGTTGAGTCAGGGATCGAACAAGAGAAGGGTGGAGAAGAAGTGGAGGGAGGGGGGAGAGGCAGAAAGAGAAAAAAAAGAGGGGTTGTAGTGGGGGGGCTGCTGAGAGAAAAGGGTGGCATTCAGGAATAAATGAAATGAAAGAGGGAGAAAGAGAAAAGGGGGAGGAGAGGGGGAGTTCAGAGGGAGTAAAAGAGAGGTGGAGAGGAGGAGAAGAGGTTGAAAGAGAAGAAAAGAAGAGTTTGGAGAAAGAAAGCAGAGAAAGGGAACAAAGGAGGAAAAAGAGGGGAAGAGAAGGACAGATTGGCAGGAGGGCTGATTGCAGAGTGGCCAGTTGTAAGATAAATGGTGGGATGCTTTCTTTCTTTCTTTCTTTCTTTCTTTCTGTTTCTTTTCTTTCTTTCTTTTTCTACCAGCAGTTGTCATGGAAACACGGCCCAAATCAGTTGGGTTGTTTTTAGAGACACCTCCTGTCCTGCAGGTACACGGAGATGGTCCAGATAGCTTCTCTGGAAGAGCCAGCGAGCTTGTCTCGTCATGAAACGAGGAAAAAACGAACTTTGTGCAGACTTTCGTAACAATGGCAGTTAGGCGTCCACGGTTGGAGCTTAGATGTCAGGATGAGTCTCTGCTTGTTCTCGTTTCCTGGTTCCTGTTACAAAGATGTTTTTTTTCTCTCTCTCTCTCTTTCTCTAACACTCAAGTGTACTGTGACGTCCACAAACCGGTACAGAATGCCATGTTCTCACATAGCAGCGTGTGTGCTCATAGGTGTGCTCCAGTCATGCCTGAAAACGTGCTGGAGAAGCTCACCTATAGCACATTTGGCACCGTTCCTATTGGAGAAATAAATAAGAAGATAAAGAGGAATTTAGAGATATTTGCCATGTGTCAAACACACCCACTCCTGACACAACGGCTCAACAACCAAAGTGTCAAAGCTGTGAAGTGGAAAAAAGAAAAATTCTTTCAGAACTTCCGCACATGAGTATTGGTTTTATTGATTCTCCAGTTACCTGAATGGCAGGTGTGCCTGTGTACCTGTGTGTGCATGTGCACGTTTGTGTATGTGTCTGTTTGCCCCGAACGAGTGTCTACGCTGCAGATACGTGTGTGTGTGTGTGTTTTCTTTCTGCGGTTGCTCTTGTGCAAGAGTAATTACGGTTACAGTAACGGTTGCAGTTCAACTTGCTGACAAAACACAACAGGTACTTGAGAAATGCAGCTGCTCCTTTATCTTTATGTACAGAGTGTGAGTGGGTTTGTGTACATGTATGCAAATGTGAGGGTGTGTGGGTGCGTGTGTGTTTGCTTTAACAAAAAAGAAAAGATAAGGAAAGATAAGAAGGAAGAGGTGTCAGTTGTTTTAATTAAACAGTTTCCATCAGCTAGAATAGCGGATGTGTTTTTCGCATGACAGCTTCGTTTTCCATCTGCACAAACATGCAAGAGGATGTGTCAGAATGAAATGATTAATTGAATTACATCATAGAATTTTATTACTGTTTGACACATAAGATATGATCATAAAAACATGAATTGTTTATTAATGAAGGGTCCCATCTGCACTTTTACTCTTTAAGATATGGTGCATCATATGGAGGCTTTTATCTTACATGAATGAAATGGACACAGGTATAGCAAAGTTTTATGTTATTACTTTTTTAATGTATCAGTTTAATAACTGATAACTGGTCAGCAACACTGTATAAGTGCCAGTATTAGTCAAAGGGCAAATTTCAAGGTTATCTCTTCCATTACATTAACCTTTTTTAATGTATTCAGACATTTGTTTTCAAATTTGACAGCGATCATAAAAACAAGAAAATGCAAACTTACCTCCTTTACTAACCCTTATTTTATTGAATGAATGAATGAATGAATGAATGAACTGATATTTTGGTGTTGCACCTTTACTAAATGACGCCAAGCCTATGGTGCCTTAAGACACTATGTCAAAACATAGGAAACTTTCTCCAACATGTTATCTGACATCATCTCATAACACAATAGAGCAATCAATGGTCAATTATGACAGTCATAATTGGCCATTCGTAAGTAAAAAAAAACCAACAACAACCTGTGTGTAGATGTGTATCTGTCTCGTGCTGTGTTTAGTTGTGTGTGTGTATACAGTGTGTATGATGTGTGTGTGTGTCTGCTGGCCGTCAGGAAATGCTCTCATCATTAGGCCGGCTGGCTTGGTGTGCCTCTGTGGTCACCGGATTCCCCCAGAGACAAACTCCCTCGCTCACTCAAGGACAGACATCAGACATTAAAAACAATACCACCGAGGGAGAGCGAGCACCGAGGGTGGGGAGTACGAGTGATAAGCAGTAAATGTTTGAAGCCGGCGGAGAGTAAGTGGGAGAGGAAGAGAGCAGATGGAAACTGAGCGGTGATGAGAGATTTTAAGAGGGAGGGATATGGGGAGAGACAATAGGACAGACAGGGACACACAGAGTCCTGCAGTTGGAGGAAGTCCCCGAATAAAAGGTTTCCTGTCTCGCTGAGCGTCCCTAGTCTCTGATGGCTTTTCAGCGAGGCCTGCTTGACACCAATTAAACCTGCTCTAGGACTGACTGGCCCCCCTTCCCCAGGACACAGCAGACAGACAGCACATGCACATGATGGCTGAGAGCTGGGTGAGAGGACTTCCTGTGTGGGAATACAATGTACACATGGACACGCTGACACACACAAACAGCCACATAGCTACACACACAATTTAAGACTTGCACAGGCACTATTATTATTCTATTTTATTTCCTTTATTTTATTGAAACAGCATCTTATCCCTCTCCACAGACCTTTTTAAATATTTTATATGTATGTGTGTGTGTGTGTGTGTGTATATACCAATGAATAAGTCTAATTTTATCTTGCACACAATGTTAAAAATTAAAAGGCTAGGCTAACCAATAGCAGCTCAGAATGCAGAAGCTAATTAGCCTGGCTCACTAAGTTCAATTCAACGTTTATTGTAATATACATTAAATGTACAGCTAATGCAGTGGTTCCCGCTCTGCATTACTTTTCATTCTTCTTATTTTGACGGCGAGGTGACGTGTGCAATATATGTGCGAGCAAATCTTCAAAATTAACTGACCAGTTTTCCGTTGATAAGAAGAACCACAGTAAATATGCAACTGGTGAGCTAAGAAAGCTGTGGCCAGTGCATTTGATTGGTGACATGTTCACTTACTGTTGGAAGTACTGAAGTGAGATGTGATTGCTTAGATAAGAAGTAAATGAGCCACATATCAGTGACCACAACTCTTTTAACACAACTAAAGCGACTCACACTGCTGAGTCATTGGCAGCTCAGTCTGTCAGTCCCACTGGATATACATGTAGGTGACTAGAGAGCTGGGAATGTTGCGATGCTTTCACTTGCCGTTGTGCTGCAGTGCATTTGAATGGTGACATGTTCACTTAGGTGTTGGAAGTGATTTGAACAGAGATGTGATTGCTTAAAGATAAAAAGTGAATGAACTGCATTTCATAAATCTTTGAACAGAACTGAAGCGATGCAAACTGTAGATCAAAGATCAATGTTGTGTCAGTCCCACATTACAGTAAGGAAGTTGTCCTGGTTTAGGTAGCGTTAGCTGTCCAGCTCTGGTTAATGGAAAATGACCAGATTGTCAAAACATTAGGTTAACAAGATTTCGTACCAACTGTATAATACAAAATTTTAAATTCTTGTTTCTGGTTTTTACACCTTTGAAAGCTCACCAAGATCTGATGTAACTTCAAATTATTATGGATTTTTCATTAACCTTTTGGTTATTAATGTAGGCTAATATATCACAGCATTATGTCATTCTTCCAGTATATGTGAATAGACTTAAACATGTGGCACTTGAAGAGCCTGTAAAAACATATGTTTGGGATTGACTTTTGAGAAAAGTCCTCAATTTGTGTGTGGCCCTTAAGATCCTGGAGGATCTGAGATGACGCGGCTCAGGATAAAGGATTGGGATGTTAGATTACAGAAACGGGGTAGGTCGTTTAGAGGCGTGGAGGGGAGGGGAGGGGGGCGGGGGGGGCTGTCGGGAGGAGGATGGGTTGCTGAATTGGAAATTGGGCCCAAAGCCCGGGACAACACGCCACGCTCCAGGCTTCATCCAGCCCCGCTTCAAAGAGCCCTGAAATCTCTCCAGAGTCACTCAAACAAATTATAGTAATAAACAACAAGCTACCCCCCCGCTTCCCTGATCTCACCAGCCTCACCTCCCAGGGGGAAAACAAACTAGCCAGGATCCCGTTGCCCCGGTGACTGAACCCTGACCAGCCCGCCCAGCCGCTGACCGTCTGTTTCCAACTTTGTTTGTTTGTTTGTTTGCTGAAAGACACCAGAGACCAGAGCAGCGTGGAGGTTTATCTTCACAGAGCTCGGGCTGAAAGGAGTTGGAAAAAATAAAGAACCTCCAATTACATGTGATTTAGTCCATCCTGGGGTATTATGGGGCTGGTGTGTTTGATTGGGGGAGATAAGCCGGACTGTGAGTGGGCTCTAATGACTGAGCAGCCTACGGGAAAGCTGGGTGTGCTTCATTCAATTGTCTCCTTACTGTAAATCACAAGTGTGTCATAATTGTGTCCTTATTTTACTAAAAACCTAGATGAAAGTGGAGGAAGAAAAGTTAGCCTACTCTCTGTGCTGTTTTCTTTTTTCCAACCCCCGGTGGCGGTCTACCTACATGCTGAGTGAGGCGCTGCGCCCAGTAACGACACAAGGTCTCACCCCGAGCTATTGGCAGGTATTTGCTAAGAGCTCTGTTTGGAAGTCATCATAGATACTTATCTCCATTTGCAAATGTGTCACCACCAGGATCCTGTTCTCACATGGTCTAATTGAGTAGGAGGATCCATCCCCTCCCCATGTCTCTTTTGCCATCACTTTTTACACCGTGTCCAAAGGGGCAGTAAAACTTTAGCATATATCAAAGGGAGGAGAAATGTACCACTCATACACTTGTACACAGGTAGACGCCTTTACCGCCCCTCCAAGGCCAAGAGCACTCAGAAGGTGTGGAATTTGACAAGGCAATAACTCACAACCCTCTACTGTAGCTCACATGGAGCTGCTAACAGAAAACCTATGAAGGCTCGGGCGAAGAGTGGGCGATCAATCACGACTCTCTTCTTTTATCTGGTTTAGCTATAAGGGGAAAGCCAGATAAACACTCTCTGGTACCGTTTCTTCAAGGTCAATCCCTGTGTGACACTAAAGCCCATGGCTCGGAGACCTACCAGACATTTTAAGGCGAAAAGTAGGAAGAAAAAGACTTGCAGGCTGCAGAAGAAGAAGAAGGAGAGGAGAAGGAGAGAGATAGGCAGATAAATTGAAAGACGCAGGATCAAGTATAAATGTTTAAGTTCAGGAGCTGAGTGGGGAGTGTACCTCCCAGAGCCTCGCTCCGACAGATCAATCACGCTGATATCAGACAGTCATGGGAGGAATGTCAACAGCACTCACCTCTAACCCCATGTGTGAAGGCATTACAGTGGAGCAGTGACCCCTTGATTCTCCTCACGGCGACCTCCAGGCAGCCCTGCTCTAATGGAGATTTTATGGATGGTGTTTCACTTTATAGAGACTGTGGGCCCTGCTTGTGCGGCTCTGGGAGCCAGATGTGTTATATGGACAAAGTAAGCCAATTACTTGAGATGGAAAGAGCTCAGGATGCTTTTTCTCAGGTATAGGCACTGATACGTCTATTAAATTTAACTCAAAGCAAAGCAGAGAACTAACCTGAAAAAATTGAAAGCCTGTCTCATACAAAATATATCTAAGGTTCTGCTTTGTGTGTGTTGGTAGGATTGCAATCCTTTACTGTGAATCATAGGGAGGAGGTCAGGTTAGATGGTTTGGGTGTATAAAGTGCAGGATGTGTTGTTATGGTTTAGACTTGGAGGTTTTTGTTAGATTGGAAAAGCTGAGCTTATTCATACCCTAACCAGTGTTTTGAGGGAAAGAAATTGAATAAATTGACAGTGAATGTTTTGCAGGTTCACATTCAGCTTACTTTAAGTTAATTTATAAAGCTCAAATAGCTAAAAAAAAGTGATTTTCCTTCATTTGTAGTCTCTTCTATTCCCAACTGTAGCCTCAGGTCATCAGACGCTAAAAACATCCAGTGTGCTTATCAGTTTAGAGAAATAAGTAGGTTTGGTTATTATGGACTGTGAGAAAACAAGACAATACTGTGAAATTACTTTTCTAAAAATATCACATTCATAAACTCTATAAAAATGTATAATTCGTATAAAAGATGCTTTAAATGTTCCTCTTAGTTGATGGTGATGATGATGATGATGATGATGATGAGTGACAACATGGTCACGATGATGAAGGTAATGGCAGCAGCTGTGAAGAGAAACTGAACGGACCAGCTCCATCCGGTCCTACGTCACCACTGTGCCTGCAATCAGATAACGCGAGAGAGTTTCTGTTTATCCCACACACCCGTTAGCAGGGAGGTATGTGTTTAAAGGGCTGCCTGGGTCAAGAGAAACAGAGATAGGGATAAAGGGAAAGGCAACGTGAGGGAAGTGGAGCTGAAAAGATGCAAGTGCATAAAAAAAGATAGAGAGAGAGAGATTTACAGATACAGTAGAGCTCAAGGGGTAGAGAGAAAATGTGATTATAAAATGTATGTGTCCTGTATTAGTTGATCCTGGTCTACAGTTAAAAGCTTAAACAACAGGAAAATTATATCCAGTCTGAATCATGTTGTCTGCAAAATTATTAATTTTCACATTTGTCTATCACAAAACACATTCGTGATTTAGTTATTGTTCTTTTCCTATCAATTATTTAATTGTAGCTCAAAATGTTGCAGAAAAAAATACCCAGCAAAATAAACATTAATACTGATGATTACATGTAATGTGGTGATCTTAATTGATTTTAAAATCAGGTAGGATGGAAAGCTGAACCTCTAAATGTGACTGCTACTGCAGCGCCTCATTTTATATTGCTCCATCCTCTCTGAAACAAAAGACTGACATTTTCAGATTCCTCTCGTTCCAGAGAGCGTAGAGAGGTTCCTTAAACCTCTGATTTTAGATTTTGGTTTTTGTCTTGTATAGGACAAAAAAAATGACTATGACTTTTTTGTTTGGGCTTAGTGAGGACACACTCTTGCAGATGGAGGAAGAGAGAGAGGGAGGCAGAACGTTGGAGACAGTGAAAGGAATGATGGAGCAAGACAGACAAAGACTTAGTGCAGAGAGAGAGAGAGAGAGAGAGATAAAAGGACAAGAAAGAGAGGCAGAGAAAGAGAAGAGAGATCAAGTGTCAGGTCCACTGTGGTCCATTTTGCCCGGAGACAGCTGCAGCCACAACTGACAAATCCAGAGGGGCCCCTTCCTCTATAGGCACCGGGAAAGCACCGGGAATTATCCAACGTCTCAGCTCTCTGCTCCTTGGGGAACCTCTCTCTCCCTCTTTCTCTCCCTTTAGTCAGCAGGGAAGAGGAGGAGGAGGAGGACAGGGTCACGGCCAGTTCCACTTCCACTGATACCCCTGTTCCACCCCCCCCCCAACCACCCACCCACCCACCCCACAGTCCTGCAGAGGGGGCAAATCCAGGAGATTCAGAGGGCATCAACCTCTCTCACCCTCCCCTGCTTTTCCCGTCTTCTTCCATACATCCTCTCATAATGATTTGTGTGTGTGTGTGTGTTTATGTGTGTTAAAAGGGATGTGGAAGGAGAAATGGAGTAGTGAAGGGAGGGGGGGTGGGGGCAAGTGTGAACAGCTGTGATGTATTGTCGTCTGGGGCATGATAATATACCCATGTCATTAGGAGTGGACATTGCTAACATGTGTATATGCGTATGTGTGTTCAGGTAGGTTTTAAAACAAACTAGTCACAGTTCAAAGGAGGCCACAGTTTGCTGGCAAAGCCTGATACCTGCTGCGCCCGTAAAGACGGGAGGATGAAGTGAGTAAAGTGAAATGAATGCAGCCGCAGAGGGTGAAAAAAACACACACACACACACACACACATATTAGTGCAAGGAAGGGGCTATCAGGTAAATATGTGTTGTAAGGAAGAGGAGGAGGAGGTGCGGTAGCTAGAAGGGTGAGAAAGGTAGAGGGAGGTTTTGATGTTTGGAAAGGGGGAGTGCAGCAGGGGAGCGCATCGTAATGTATCTATTGAAGTTCAGGCCTCTGTGTTTGATACAGTACATCTGTACCCCATTTCCCTCTTTTCCCCCAGCTGTGCACTCTCACGTGTACAGGAACAATAAGACCCGGGACCATAAATTCCCTCACTCCCTCTCTCCCTCTGCATCAATCTCCCTTAGTGTCCATGTTGGTCTCTTTTTATCTCCTTTTCCTCAGTCCTTTTTCCGTCTGTCCTCCACACCCAAACAATTCTCTCCCCCCCCCCATCCCCTGCCCCATCCACCAACCTTCTCTATCTGCTCTCTCTCCTTTTCCCTATTTGATATAATGCAATGATACAGGCCTTGGCTATTACCTCCTGTCTGACGTCTGCCTCAGATTGCTGACTTGGCTGGAGACACTGCGCCGTAAAAAAAAAAAAAAGAAAAAGAAAAAAGAAGAAGCTTGAATTAATTGATTTCCTCTCAGTAAGAGGGGTCACGTCTTCTGTTCTGGTTTCCGACATCCCTTACTCCCCCTTCTCCCACTCCAGCGTCCTTCCTCGCCCCCCCTCGCTCTCACTCCAACCCCTTACCCTACAATCCCACCACCACCACCACTGCTGTTGCTGCCGCCGCCGCCGCCGCCGCCACCACCACTACTCACTCTCCGCGATGCAAGAGAGTGGAAGTATCAGTTGGCCCCCGTCAGGTCCGCTGGGGTCTGGGTGCGCGGTAAATGAAATATGGTAGCTGTCGCATTAGGAAATCCATTGAAGTTAATGAGGGCCGGTGTTCTCTGCGGAGCCACATCTGCTGCTGGTTAGGCGCCAACACCCCCCGATCCAGACACTACTATGGGGACTGTGGTGGGGAACAGGAGAGTGGGGGTTGATACCGATGGGGAAACTGGACCTGGGGTATTGAGTGGTACTGGCCAGCGGTTGGCTGGAGGTGGGGGGGGGTGGCGGCGAGGAAGCTGAATGGCTCAGAGGTCGTGACCTCCAGGTAATTCGTAATGGTGGCTGGATGGAGCATCGAGTAATGGATACTGCGTTGTTATCGGGGCTATCAGCTGGCTAAGCTGTAGTAAAAAAGCCACAGAAACCAGCAGCTCCACACCCACATGCTATAACAACATATGGTATCGACCCACCGGCTGAGAATCTCCCAGGATGTATGATATTTCTGTACCCACGGTTAATGCCGTTTGGTTTCTTTGAAGGTCAAGCAATGCCGACGATAAAACAATTAAACTGTTTTATATTATTGGCTGGTAATGAGCTGTGAAGTAGATCTTAGCAATTTGGTAGAGTGGGCGATTGCAGAGTAATGGTGTGTAATTTGGAGATGGCAGGTCAGATAGCGGAGTCAAGGCAGTACATGGCTTAACCGTGTACGCTGGAAAGGATTTATTGTACACTCACTACGAACTGCGGCCGACTTAAATCATCAGGTGTGTGTGGGCCGGAGAGTGATAATGGCAGCCAAACAATGAAGACAAGACAAGTAAACTCAGAGTGACAGAGCTGACCACTACTACATCGACAGTAGGCGCAGAACTCAAAAGAGCAAGGGTTTTGTCAAATAGTGACAGACGAAGCGGGGTCAAAAGTTTAATGATGGTGTGTGTGTGAAACAAGGCGAATGGGCAGTGTAATTGACACGTAGACAAACGGTTCGGAGCTGCCTTGAAAGGCCAGTCACAGCTCTTTACTGGACCAAAGGGTCAGATTAGGTTCTGGACCATCCATCCAGACCTGGGCTCAAAAAGAGCGTTGAGCAGACCCACATGGAGTCTGCCGGGGGGCTGCTGTAGGATTTGTTTTTATATCAGACTTGGGTCAAATATTTGAACATTTTTTATTTCTACTTGTTTTGTTTTAACCTGCTTGAAGTTCCAGATGGGTGGGTGTATTTTCTTTTTTTACCACATCAGAATGTTTTTAAAGAGTGTTTGGTAAGATGTCAGTCACAGAGTTGTAAGTTGACGTTATACTTTTCCGTGTTCACCCACCCATCTGGTTCTCCAAATAGTTTAATCAAGGAATAACTTGCAAATACTGTTTCACGGTGCTATGTTTTGGGAAGAGAGGGCGAGCCCATATGTTTATTCACTTGGAGTTTAGTTGCGTGTATATTCATAGCAAATAGATGGTGGATAACTTTTCACAGTGGCTGTTTTTGCCATATGATGTTCATTAAAGTGCAGTCAGTCTTTTTTTTAATTTACCTTTACCAGTATATCTGTTTTTTTCCCTCCAAATCCAGGGTCTAAGGAGAAGAAACATCGGAGTCAAGCCCTCTGATGCAAATATGTGATTGATTTTGGGGGATGTTTAAATCAAGTTTTCACCCAGAAGAAGTGATAGCATATAATAAAGGAGTTCAGCGTTTTTGCTTTATCTGTGGATCTACCAATCAGCAGGAGAATGAAGGTGAAGAAATGGTCACTTAACCTTTGTCAAATCACAGAATAACCCACCCTTGGTCAGCCACAGCGGGGGGTCAGTACACCCACTGAGGTTTCTGATCATTTGTCACCTACAGTTCAGTTCAGGGAGCATCTTCACTGTGTCATCCATCTTCACTGTGCATTCTAAGTGTGTGTCCACAGTGTGTGTGTGCGTGTGTGTGTGTTTCAGGCCATTTGTCAATAGTTCAGAGTGCATCTTCACTCATTCGTCTTCAGCGAGCGTCTTAAGTGTGCATTCTTTGTGTTCATTTCAGGTCATTAGTGGTCAGCGTGTATAATGGATGAATGGGGTGGGTGGCTATCAGGATAAAGTGAAGGGGTCTCTCTTGTCTGAGGCAGATAAGACAACTTCATGCGATTGTGTTAAAACACCTTTTTCATATGTCACTTGAATAGAAAACATCAGCATGACAAAGACGGGAAAACACGATCACATACGATGTTCTAGTTTTATGTTTTATGTGTTTATCAATGAATGATCATATCAGTGATCAGATGTTATCAGTGACAAGACATGTGACGCTCGACAAGGACCCCGGGCTGAGTGTTCAGTACAAATTTGCAGAAATCTAAGAATTAACATACCTTGGATGTTTGACCTTCGCTGTGCAAATTTAGATATATGTGTGCAGTTTTCACACTCACCTTTTCTGAAGGTGAAAAGTGTGTGTGCTCACCTTTAAATCTGAGTTAGAGACATTTGTTTGGGAGCAGGATTTTTTTATGACGTCATATGCGCAGCTTCTTTTTTTTTTAGTAAACCCTGTGTCATCCTGTGTTTGATAGTTCGGCTCTGATACAAACAATATTTACATCTTCATAGATTTAGAGAGTTTAACTTAAACTAAAAGTTTAACTTTTGAACTTAAGATTTTTTTTTTTTTTTTTTTGGAGTTCACGATTTACTCTGTGATTTCATTTTATGTGAATTAGGCATACCTAATTCACATTTCCAACTGTTACATGAACAAAGAAACAAGACGAGAGGCAAAGTGATAACAACCTTGTTCTTTTTGGGTTATTTAATAAGAAAAAGAGAGAGAAATTCACATGTGTCCAAAAATAGAAACGTATCAAACACATTAGTACTTTTTTTTTTCTTATCCCTGAATGGGACCTTTAAGTCCACCATAACCGTGGCAAACAGACTTAACCGTGTTACCTCACAAGACCTTGTTTGATTCACTTAGTTGTTTGTTGACCTTTGTGACCCCCCAGGGCCTTGTGGTGTATAGAGTTTTTCTGGGTTTCCCCTTTAACTGCCCCCCCGCCACCATCCCACCATCCCACCGAGTCAAAAAGACATTGAGTTCTCTAAATTTCCCATAAATGCAAACGACTTTCAGTCTGTGTTGTATGTAATCTGTGCTGGCAAGCCACGAGAAATCATAAGGTCCAGACTGTCAGACAATGTAAAGCTGTGCGGTTTGGCTGCGAGTCAACTAACTGTGCGCGCTTTCCATTCTTCTTGGCCTGCTCCCTCTGTGGAGTGTATCAATAGAAATTTCACTAAAATGGCCTCTCAGCTGCTGCTTGAAATGAGAGGAGGCAGTAAGATGAGGCTAGCGGTACCTGGCCCTGTGAGTGTGTGTTCAGCCTGCATACTTGGCATCAGATCAAGGTGAATCTGGTATGACTGAGGGAATGAACTAAGGAAAGTGTGAGTGTGTGTATGTGTGTGTGTGTGCGTGCATTTGCAGCCCTCATTAGTAAACTCCAGCCCTGCGTTCACAGTATGAACACACCACTCCTCCCCTTCCCCTTCGTTCTCAGCCCCTCCACTAAATGAGGTTAATAAACTCTAGCGTTTACTACCATCACCAACACTATCCCTCCTCCTCCTCCTCCTGCTTTCTCCTTCATCTCCCTCTCTCTTTTTCTATACCTCCACCTCTGTCTTGCACTCCTGAGCCCAGCACTCCTCCACCTCCCTTCCACTCCTAAGCCTCCCTCCCCTCTTTCATCTCAGCTGAAACGCTTTCTTCTTCTTTTCTTCACCTCTTTTTTATTGTCATTGTTGCAGGGCGAAAGCTCTGGGATTTCCTCTCCCGATTTCCCAGGACAGAGCTGCAATTACAGCTCAAGAGAGAAGGAGACCAGCTGTGCAGAGGAATTGGGAGCTTTTTGCACCGCTAGCAGTGGGTAGACAAAAGATGACGGCGCCCCTCAGAGGCCAGGGAGCAAAACTGCTCATATTTCCACCATAATATTTCTCCCTCACATCAAAGCAGAGGCCAACTTTCAGACCACATGTTGTTGATGTGTTTTTTTTGTTTTTTTTTCAAAAGTACCGGGCAGGGTCATCATGACCAAACAGCAATAACAACCCGTCACAGCGAATAATGCAATGTTATGACCTGGCCTCCATGTCCTGAATATGAAATCAAACACACACACACACACACACACACACACACACACACACATATGATGGCTGTGGCACAAACAAGAAGTGATACGAAGGAAATTTGAAGAATGCATCAAACAGCCTTGGATGCTCTTATCTTGGACAGCATGTGGACAGGGACATCCTGAAAGAAGTAAATACTCCAAAGTAGGAATGAAGGGAACACATATGTTTAAAGGACAGATTCAGACAGCTGTGACGACTAGTCGTGCAGGAATGCTGTTTGGGCTTGGCAGAAATATTATGCAGCGCTGTGTTGATACATGACAACTTGAAAGAAATTGTCTTTGAAATACACTGTTACTGCTGCTTGTTTGATTTGCTTTCACTTTCATCCCCGCGCTTATAGCAGCCCAATGTATAGAGCGACTGACGTGCCATTTGTTCTGAAGGCGTTATGTAAGTTACTGATTTAATATTCCATCCTACCTGCTGTACAGTAGAGTACATGTCCGCGGGGAGAAATTAAAAATTTAAATAGTCCCTGTGATTATCTGACATCTGACTGGATTACCTTCAAACAAAAGGTTTAGGAATTATTTCCACCTCAGGTCTGGTCACAGTGTTCCTCTGATCATATGACTAAGGGGCCACTCTGGCTTGCTATTTAACAAGGCCCGGAGCTGTTAAACCCGTCTCTGTTTTTACTACTGCAGCCCACACAGCGGTAATGGTGCAAAGTAATGGCGTCCTTAAACAGACCATCATCCATCCTGTCAAAGACACCAGCAGTGATAAAGTATAACAGGCATATTACATATCTTTGTTTTTGTCAACAAATCCGCCTCTCATTCCTCAAACAGCTGGAGGCTGTAGCTTTCAGTAAACACTACTTAAACAGGAATAATAAATAGTGTCGGGGACTAGTTTCGGATGCAGATTGATGCACATTAGGTGCTCCAGTGACCAGCAGGGATCCAGCAGCAAGAGGCATGAATGAAAGATTTATTTCAAAATTAACTACAAGGGCCATGTTCATGGTAACAAAGGAAGATGTCGGGGTCCACTTATGTTCTCTTTTATAGGTTTTCAATTAAAGTCTATGCCAGAGGAATAAGAGAATAAGAGATCCTGGGAGTTGTTTCACCAGGAGGAGGAGGGGGAGGTCTTTTTTTTTTTTTTTTTTAGATTCCTTCAAATAAAACAAATACACTTGGAAAATCGTAAAGGTTTTAAGTCATACATTTGTTTCACTCTCTCTCTCTCTCTCAAAAGTGGCTCATCTTTGTGGACGGGCAGCAGTCAGAGTCACGTGATGCTCAGCAGGGTAGAAAGAGAGCTTGAGAGACAAATCTCTGGATCTGTTCTCACCTCTACGCATCTTGGGCAGTCACAACATGAAATGGGTGTGAATGTGAAAGGTTTGTCATTTTCAGACCCCCCTCACAGTTTAGGCGTGGGGTGGATGGAGGGGGCTCTACAACCCTCTTGACAGACAGTTTTCATGAAGCATCTTAAATTTCCCAAATAGTCTCCTAAGTGATGCCAGGCCTGTCTCGTAGGGTCGTTCTCGCTCAAGTTGACATTAATGGAAATGTACTGAAATCATTGTACTGAACATGTGCCATTTGATGGACACGTTTATCTGTACATTTTTAAGATGCCTGGCCCCAACTGGAAATGAACCCTTGACCCTGGCAGCGATGCCAGACCCAGCTCCACACAGGATCCCATTATTAAAAAATGACTGTGATATGCGCCTTTTCAACTGCAGGCATCAGCTGCTTTGCAATGTAATGTTTCCTAACAGCTGTCACACTGTCAGGTTGTCTGCATGAGTGTGTAACAAAGAGAGAGTGATGGCAGCAGGAGTCCCTGTCGGGCCCATGGGACAGTCGGAGAGGAGCAGACGGTCGTGTCTTTTCACTGGAAACATATGGTGAAACTCAAGTGTGTAATTTACCAAGGACTACGGGTGGCCCCCGAGTAGCGCGTACACGCATGCACAAGCACACATGTACGCACACATACACACACAGTGACAGGGTGTAATTTACCTGGGGCCTATGGGTGGCCCAGTATCCCGTTGCACTTGTCATACACACACTGACAGCTCAAACACAGTTCACACTCCCTGACAGAGACAGAGAGAGAGTGAAACTAATTTCCCCAGGCCCGCAGACAGGAGAGTAAGAAATCACACAATGACAGAGATGTTGGAGAACCGCACACCGAGAGGCGGAGGACCCGAGCTGCGTTTAGTCAACCGGCCCGGTGAGAGCGGACCTCACCCCCAAAATCTCAACCTGTGGGAGTTGCTGTACACCCTGTATCACATCCTCTCCAATTCATCAGCCTGGCCTCCTTTCAAAGTCGGCGTTACCCCCTTCCACCCACCTCCTCCTCCTCTTGGAGAGAGAGAGAGAGAGATGAAGGTCATGGGAGCACCAGTGAAGGAGAGGAGGACGGATGAGAGGAGTGTGTCCCTCCCTACATTCTTGCGCTGACCTTCGTAGTAGTGTGGCACTGTAGCTATCATCGGCCCACCATGCTTTACAGTTGGTTGTTATGGAGGGGTGGGGGGGGATTATGGGCTCAGGGAACCTGCATGTCCCTCCCCCCTGATTCCACGGCAACCGTGAATGGAGCGTATCTAGTTTCACATGAGGATTGACAGACAGGCTGGTCCCAGACGTTTACAGTTGGCACTGTTTGAGGTGTCTGTCTGTGAAATGCTGATATGATAGCCTGTCTGAGTGTGTGTGTGTGTGTGTGTGTCTGGGAGAAAGAGAGAGAGAGAGAGGGATGGAGAGAGACACCTGGTGTTTGATCTCCTCTCTCAGCCAAGGGGCTTTAACTCTATTCCAGGTGCAGAGAAGTCAACCTGAGGGCATGGGAGACACATACAGTGGAGATCACAACCATGAAGTACTTGACACACACACACATACAGAGGCAGGAAGTTTCCTTAAAGCAGTAACCCGGAGTAACTTTGCGGTTTAAACTCGTTTACCAGTTCAGTGGTGTCACCGTGGAATGCCTCTAAAAGACTCGACGAACGTGCTGCAGGATAAACATTTCTGTCGCCGCCTCCGCATGTGAAACATCAATCAGTCGCCGCACAGAAATACTGAGAGTGAAAAATGAAAAGGTGAAAGGGCCAGCTGGTTCAGTGGGCAGTGTAATGACGGGGCTCTCGGTCTACTGTACACAGGAGCAGCTGGAGTTGGTTTTTCGTTGCTGCAGGTCAGGTCTGATTGGGCAGGGAGTAAATTAGGTGGAAAGTCAACAACGGGACTAAAAGTACTGGATGCGACGCAGACACCGAGTCAGACTGGTTCAACAGGTGCAGATGATTTTGCCAAAAAATAAAAAAAAATAAAAAATTAGATATCCATTAGCTCCAACCAATAACCTGACAATTGCTGCATATTGGTGTTTAGAGCTTTCTTCCACTTCATGGCCTTAAAGTAACAGCGATAATGGTGCTTTTTTTATTCCAGCGTATCTCCACGCTGGGACTCTGTGTGGTCCGTAATGAGCTCAGTAAACATCTGCTACCCCTGTATTAGAGACCATTTTCTCCACGTCTCATCCTGTAATATGGAGAAATTAGAGTGCAGGGGCTCATTCGGCGTGTTTATACACACACACACACACACACATTCACAGAGAGCAGACATAACATAAGGAGTCCAAGTGTTTTTATACTACCCAACTGACGCTCTAACATACCATCTCAACACCACAATTTTCCATCCACAACAGTAAAACTTTACCGGGTGTCCTTGGTCCTTATTTTTTGTTTGTTTCTTTAAAGAACGGTGCAATCAAGTCTGTTCCAAAAAAACAGGTTTGCTGATTTATATGGAAATCTTTACTAACTTGAATCCAGAAGCATCTCAAATCTAGAACATGTGCTAATGGGTGAAAAAAACAAACAAAGTTTAAACCTTAAAAATCAGTTAACCTGCTTGTTGATAACAGGCCTCCTATCATTTGTCTTGCTGAAATAATACGTCTCTCTGTTTATTCAGCATGGCAGGAATTTCCCTCATAACACTGAAACACACAACACAACAAAGGATGTTATGCAACTGCTGATGGATGGTCCACATATAGAGGAATAGTGCCACCTAGTGGTAAGACTGCAGCCAAAAAGCAAGTCCAGAGAAGCACAAGAGAACAACATGATGTGATTCCACAGTTGGGAGATTTAATTTAATATATTTTATTATAGAAACTTAATATCTGCAAAATGGCGAACATCACATCTAAGGCTGATGACTAATGGAAGCACTCACTCTGTACAGCAGACTGATGGATAAGACAAGAAGTTCAAGGCGCGACTCCTCAGTATACACCAGTTTCCATACTGGCCCGTCCTTATATACACTCGTGTGGCTGTGGTTAACATCTGGATGAACTTCCAGCAGAGCGCTCCATGTCCGTGAAAATCTAATATTCCAGTCTTCTTGTGTTCTGGTCGTGATGGTTCCACTGAAGAAACGTTGCATGTGATTTTTCAGAGGCTGTTTCTCACTTTCTCATCTCCCGCTCGACCTCACCGAAGATCTGCTCCTCCAGCTTGGACGTGTCGTACTCCTTCAGCATGTCGTACTCCAACCAGGGCATCGCCCACTTCTGGGCGATCTCCATCCTCCTCGGGCTTAGGCTCAGCTCGAAACGGATGCCCTTGACGTTGTACTTGGGTCGTTCCCAGCGTTTTGACCACGGTTTGGGGCGCATCTTTACTTTGGTCTGAGAAATGAACAGAGATGCCCAGTTACTCTCAACATGCTTCATTTCCATCACATAAGAAAATTGTACAATATGATACTTTTTTATAACCAAATACAAACTCCTCATTGTCCCTTTAACCAAAGAAAACTGTGCATCAAGCCTTGCATTCAAAACTCAAACTTTTGTACATGCAGATGTGCTGAACGACACTGGGTTCAGGACCGGGGATGTTTGGAAACAGGTGCTGAGGTGCCTATTGTCATTTTTTTGATGTCTTGTTTTGAAATCAGTAGCATGCACTGTACATACCCCCTCTATGTGATATTGTTGTGAAGTATGTCACTGTTTTGTTGTTGTTATTGTCGCTGTGTGGTTTGTTCTGTTTGTCTTTTGTTTGTATCTACTGTCAACTATAAATATTAAAAATATATTTAAAAAAAAAACAAAAAAACGTTTGTACATCAGTAATATTAGTGATTTCAATAATTCAAATAGCATTAACAGTGACTCAGCTCTTTCCTTTTGAAAATACATAATCCGAGTTGGTGTTGAAGCTGTCGTACCTCGTTGACGGGCACCTCTCCAGTAACAGAGAAGGGAACAGGCTTCATTTCCGGGTCCACGGTGCTGTACTCAGGCAGAGCATCTCTCAGATACATCAGGTTGTCATCCAGCCTTTTTTCCAGCTTCAACACCTCAATGCTCTGGATACGAGGGCTGTACATCTCATAGCAAATTTCCACACCTGGGCCACACAAAGAGATATACAATTAAAACATGTATCACAACATGTATAGAAATAACTGTTGTATTAGTGCTGCAAAGATGTTTCTTGATTTTCTTTAGTGCATGGAGAAATTATATCTACAATCCCCATGTGCATCTAAATAACATCTGTTTTGCACTTGCATTAAATAGTAAGGGAGATGTCTTATATTATTATGTCTTAGAAAAAGTAGCTAAAATCAGACACAAGTATGTCAGCAGAGGAACAGACAGACCTGAGCAGTAATTAATTTTTTTAAATTTATAATAGAACAAGGAGATTTTGATTGTTTGAACCACATATTCCTTTTTGTCTGACTCAAGCCATGGAGACATGATGCAAGAGTCTGTGTTTCAGAAGGCATTTGTTCAACTAGTTCTTAGAGACATTAAATACAGCTCACCTTGGTACTCAATGATGTTCCTTAGTATAAATGTGGCTCCCAATCCTTTCCCACCTCTCTGGATACAGATCCCAACGAAGCGGTTTGTTTTCCCACTGGCGTTAGGATCAGCCATGGTCACCGCCAGGATGCTCCCTTGAGACAATAAATAAATTGCACATTTGAAATGATGATACAGATAATGATACAACATTTGTAACACCCTTTTTTTCTATGTTCTTTGTAAATATAAGTTAGTAGCATAACAATAGTGGCAACGGCTATCATAATGTGGCCTCTTCTCTAATAGTTTGTTGTTGGCCTTTTAAGTTTACAAAGTGGGTTAAAGTATAAATGATGTTCTCCAGATGAGAGTATTCAATCTGTTCGGGTTATCTTCAATCAATGTCCTTCACCTGTAGCATACTTCAGTTTCTTACCTACGTAGAACTCAGGGATGTTGAGCACTTTCCTCCTGCGGATCATGTCCTTCCGCTCAATGGAAAACTTGAAAGGGTCTGTTCTTTGTCGCGGAGGGATAAACTCTGGGCTCAGGAACCTGCGGGGCAGAGACGACCGGGACAACACATTAAAAGCCCCGCCACGATGCAAACAAGGTACTAGTGTCAGTCAAGAGACTATTCTATGACATACTTTCGCAGAGAGGCCTGAGTTTGTGTTTTATCCACGATGACAGGTTTAGGTGGAGGAGTGAATTTGGGTGGCTCCCCCCCGGATGCAGGACGACACAAGGAGGTGGACAAAAACCCTGTAAGGCAACAAGATACATTTTAATGGACGTGCATCGCTCACATTTGCACAGATAAGGTAAAACATTTCATTACTGAGCTCTGAAGTGATAGCCACCGTTAGCTTCTTAGCTCATATGTCCATGACAACTTCTACACGTTTTCACAACCTGCCAGCGGCCTGTGGCGTGTAATGGAGAGAGAGAGAGGAGTTTATCCTGTTTACTTACGTTCATTTTGGAGCTGGAGGTTTCGTAAAACCCTCAAGGAAAGGATAAACTTGTCGAGCCCCTTCACGCAGGCTGCCATGTCTGACCTTCTGTTGTAGCAGCATGTGAAGCTGTACGGAAGCCGTGCAGGGCAAACGTTGTCCGAAACGCGATTTGTCTGAATCTGTTGTTTCACGAGTTGTGCACACGATGGCGCAGCTGTTCCACCGGTGTAGTTTTGGTCCATGTCCAGTTGGTTGACACCTGTGGGCAGCAGCAACCAACATGAAACCAAATAGAAAAATGTAATTAAAGCAAATTGAATTAATGGAAAAGTAATTTAATCGTATTAAGATGCAAAAATGACAGCCATAGAAAAACCTGTCCACTATGGCCTGTAATTGCCTTCACCATGATGTTGATTTAATTAGGCCTAATATGCAAAAAGGGGAGCAGAGAGAGCCACTGCTGAGATGATGTTATTACTGTTGAAAATGGCAACTTAAGCAGTTGTTTTATTTTGTCAATAGCAAAGAGAGTCTGTGTTCCCATATTTGTTCATAAACACCTCCCTACCCCTACTGAGGCCTATATTATATATTTACACGTATTGCGTTCATAATGGAGCCTCTATGTTATCCGCAATGCAGAGTGGAATTTTTTCTAAAAATAAATAGAGATTAATTCAGTCATCAACATCAAACGTTTCCTATTTAAAGATAGTAATAAAACTCAATTATTCCATCAGGAAAAAGCCTGCATCTACCAGTTTATTTAGCCTATAAATACAAAAGTGCTGGCAGAAAATGTGTATTAAGTATCAAGATTGGCCCCTGACACTATACGTTTTCAGCAGTGTAATCAATGACAACGCATAATTTCATTAGATGATTTTAATCAAATTTTTGCCTCTGAAATAGTAAAGTCAAAATACTCAAGTATGATTAGCCTATATAACTTGGTTTGATTGATTATGGCCTATTGATTCCAACACTTAGATTCTTTGAGTTAAACAAGAAAAAAAAAGTTCCGTGTTGTAAATCATTTCCTAGAGGTCAAACACAGAAATACAGAAAGATTTTTTTTTTTTGCCTCAGCCTGTAGCTATGTGACAGGGAACTCTAGGGTTTTGAAGCCGTGCAAGGGAGCGTTGGTCCTCCAGGTGGGCTGCCTCCTCCACTGCACCACACAACACAGCACGCAGTTAGAAATGCACTGAGAGAGAGAGGGAGGGAGGGAGAGGCAGGGAGGGAGGGAGGGAGGGGGAGAGAGAGAGAGAGAGAGAGAGAGAGAGAGAGAGAGAGAGAGAGAGAGAGAGAGAGAGAGAGAGAGAGAGAGAGAGCTTTGCACTGCTCCAGCCCAGAGGAACCTCGAGCCCAGTGTCACAGCAGTGTGGTGGGAGGATGAGGGAAGACTACAGAGACATGATGGGACCGCTCATCTCCTGCCTGCGACACAGAACCTGAAACTCAACCAAACTCAATGCCGCTGCTGTTGCTCTTGTTTCTGGACTTTCTAATGCTACGGAGAGACCCAAAACTTCTGAGGCTTCAAGGATGTTCTTCTCAGATGGGACTCTCTCAGCCGTCAGTAATGCGCTCCTATTGGGAATAACGTGCCTGATCGTCCTCTGCGACTTCACCAAGGGCTCCTCAGATTTTTCAGGTTGGGAATAATCGTTTTTTTTTTTTTGTCCACAAACTTATTTTCCAGACTATAACAAGCGGCGATCAGCAGCATGTCCTGCACTTGTTTCATTCCGCGCATGTGCTTTATTCCATTGAGGAGTATTTGCGTCTATTTGCAGCCTATAGGAGGTGGAAACACAGGTTAAGTCATTACGCATGTTTCTAAACTGTTGATCAGCGACTCTCTCCCCCCCTCCCCTCTTCCCCCAAAACAACTCTGAGCAGTGATTTCTACTTGTCCTCTCAGGACGACCCGTGCCTCTGGCGTGCTGCAGCATGCTCACTCTAAATGTTTGCTTCATAAACCGACAGGAACACAACTTAAACATGCGGAAAACACCCGCATTGCGCTTTATCTTTCGGGGCCAATTCTGACACAGTTTGCGGAGAGTGACCCACATAGGCCACTTCAAACGATAGGTTCCCTCTTTTTTTTTTTTTTTTTTGTAAAGCCATCCCGCTATTGGGATTAAGTGCTGGTTTATCACTCCGGCATAGCTCGGCAACACATATCCCATTGATGCAATTGAGATAAATGGGATAATGTGGTTAATGTGTTACTCGATGGGAACTATTGTCTGGATCAAGTGCTGTCCTTTACTACAGATTTACAGCTCGGAGAAGAAAGCCCAAAGCCGACTTTTATGATTTTCTGCGTTTCATATACCTACACAATCAGTTGGAAACGTCAAAGTCAATACAAGGCTGGGTCCTGCCAATTACTCGAGGTTTATATGCAATCTGCTGTGACGGAATCTGTGTAGGCTTTCATGTCTTCCAAGAAAGGCCTTGCATATTAGTAAACTAATGAGTTATTCTGCGTCGCATTATAGGCTGCTGAGCCGCGCTGAGCCCAAGGCAAGCCTGCAGGTTTTGTTTACAGTGCCATAAAACAGGAAGGGAGCTTTGTGTCGGTGTTAATTGGCCCCTAATGGGTCTAATGGTTGGAAACGAGCAGCCTAAAACACTGTGGGGAGAAAGGTGCTAAAGAGCAGATGTATATGTTAACATTGCTCGCCTGTTGCAGGACTCCCTATGTGCATGAGTCCATGTTGCTTCCTAATGAGCTGCTTAAGATTACTTGTAGTGAAGGCTGTTAACAAGGTTTCATTTCTGTAATTGCCATTGCTCCTGTGAGTGGTTTGTTGCCATAAATGACACAACCAAGGAGCTCAAATGGTGGTTAATTAAGCAAGAAAGGGAAAACCATAAAACCATCTGAGTCCAGATTTCCGCTGCTTGGAGCACCGTCACCAATACCCCGGCTTAGACATGATTATGCAAATATTATGTCATAGGGAGAAGTTAATTTGTTGAAGTTTCAGCTCTGGTGCAGTATTTCTTTGTCCTGTTGGGTGTTTCCTTTAGGCCGGTTATCAGGCCTGTTACACTGACGTCAAATCCCCAGATGCAATTTTGTTGCTTCATCAGAGATGCCAGGCAGCGCAATGCTGACCAAGCATCCGTGTGAATGAAATGAGAAAGGGGACTTCCTCGGAATACCTCAGGGACAAAGAAATCCTTCAGTCTTCACATTCTTGACCAGCTGGAGTCTCCTCAGAGACCAAGGGGAGCTCCTTGATTGACAGGTGCTGCCGGGCTTCAGGGTGACAGAAGTGGTAGATTCAGATCTAACATCTGTCACTCAGGCCTCTGTCAGTTCAATTGATGATGACGGTGGACACGCTGGTCTCATCAATGGACCTAGATCACTGAGGCGGATTAAACCTGTGGAGCCAACTGTTTGACCTCCATTGGTCATAAAAGTTGATTGGACTTTATCATGGGCTTCTTTTTTTTTAGATCAGCTGTCTCAATCTGTGTTTCTTGCATTGGGATCATTTGTCGACGACCAGGAGTAATGGCAGTTTCATGTTTCGTCAGCAGCTTTCAACTCACTGCTGAAATGGAAACAAACTATGTTAGAGGGTAATTTAATTCTGTCTCTCTCCCTGTTATCATCCGCTATTATACAGCTTCCTGAACGGCTAATTAGAGGTGTGGAGTGAGCCAAGCAACACTTAAGAGCCCCTAGGCTAACAGAGGTAGCAGCAAAGCTAATTAATAGCCATTATTTTACAAGGTTTACCACTTTTCTTTATTGAAAATTCATAGAGCTGAATATTAATCCTTATGGTGTTCTCTCTCTCTCTAATGCTTTGTGATTCGGTTTACTCGTGTGACGAGCACTCAGTCTGTACCATAACTCCTCTTTATCGGACAGCTAGCCGAGCCAGCCTCAAACCATCCATTACCACAAATGTACGTCATACTGCTTCACTTTGTTGTTCAAATATGGACCCCTCTACATCACATATAGTGCACAACATTACGAAAATAGAGGTGATCTGATTAGTACAGTATATTAATTTATGTGTATTTTCAGTTGTTGCCTAGCATTAAATTTATATAAAACTGTACAGCTGATTTGCTGTGAGTGCCTTTAGGTATGTCTACCTTTAATGAGCACTGCCTATTACTTCTGCTGCTCATATCCACCACAAATATATGTGGGAGATATTTGTCACCACATATATTAGTTGCAAAGGTACAAAGAAGCGATGCATGCTTGACTGTTTAGAAAAAAGTTCAAAACAACATCAGAAATCATTTTTTCTCTGGATCTGAGTGAGAGTTACTCACTGAAACCAGTTGCCACCAGGCAAACTCTATGACCCTGCCACATAGGGCTACAGTGAAGAGACGTTCCTTCTCTTTCCATGTCATAAAATCCTGCAGGCAAAAACCCTATTTAACCCCAGTGAATGGGACGTGAGGCTGTTGAGGGGCTAAGGGGTCAACTGAGGTCAACCCATAGTAACTGCGAGTGTGTGGTTAGGGGGAGTTATCATCCATCTCACTCTTTGTTCCCTGCTGTCGAAGCTCATCACACATGTTGACCACAGTCGGGAAAGGTAGAAAGAAAGTCAACAGCTTTTCTTCAGGTCATGAATTTGAAGTTAGTTCAAAAGAGGATGAAGGAGAAGATGTTTGGTTAACATCACAGTACGGCTGCACAGTATAAGGGAAGGCCTGGAATAAGGGATCGTGTGTTTGAATATACTACCATTGATTTGTTTTGATTGGTAGTGTTGGTGTTTAGCGTTTAGAGCTATGTGAGTATGTTTTGCACATCTCATCTCAAACAAAATATCTGATGCTCCCGATGAAACTGTAATTTTGGAATTACAAATTATTTGGAAAAGCAAACCCCAGATTTAGGTTTGTGTTAAAACCTAATGGGAAGAAAAAATGATGAGTCAATTACTGTAGAGCTGAAACAAATTTTCTGGTACAGTATTGACAAACAGTAAATCATCCACAACTATTTCAATTAAGGCTGCAACTGCCATTTATTTCACTGTTAGTTAATCTGCTAATTATTTTTCTTTGTTAGTTTAAACGTTTGGTGTAAAGTGTCAGGAAATGGCAAAATTAATACAATTTAATCAGATTTTCTGAGACCCAAAGTGAAATTATATGATCTGTTGTATACATTATACAGCAACTTTTAGTTCATCAATTTAAAAGCAGCATTTCTTTACAGCTGATTATCTTTCAGCAGTATTTTGATAACTGATCAATCAATATGTGATCATTTATTAAATCGAAGTGAACAAAATAAACTTGGGTTATGATTCTTAACTATGCTCTGATCTCTACAGACTAAACAATCAATCACTTAATGGGAAAATATTTGTCAGATTGATTGACAATGAAAATAACTTTACATTTACATAACTTTACATTAGCTTTAGCCATAATAAAAAAAAAAAACAATATCAAAGTTCTGTAGCCATCTGATGCTGATGCTGATGATTGGGGAGCTCAGATCAGCTGATTGCCTCTATGAGTAAACTTCATGACACTGCAGCCAACACATACAAATCCTCTTCTGCTCTTACCCAGTGTGCAAGTCCTGGATTAGGCTACCTCTGACTGCCCACCCACCCCCACACACATACACACACACACAAACACACCCCTCCACCTATCGCTGAGCGCCACTCGAGGCCCCTCAAATCTTAATCCGCTCTGATTTTTTGAGTGGCCCTGGATAAGGGCAGCGCACTGAGCCCCATGCTCTCCCCTCTTGCTCCCGTCCCTTCCCCCACTCACACACACACACACACACATATATACACCTCAGCTCCCTTGCCTCATTGCTGCCTCCGCTCCTCCCCAGGGTTTGCCTGATCACTATTTCTGTGTCTGCGTGAGCGCCAGGTGAGCTCTGTCTAAACAAATCCTGCCTCCCGCTTGTTTTGTCTAGTGCAGTGGAGGCAGGCGGCTGGGCGGACAGCGAGGGCCCTGGCATAAGGCTGCTTTTCTCTTGAAGTGAATAGAGAGGGAGGGAGTGTGCTTCTCTTCAAAGAATAGTTTCTATGAATGAGGTTAGCAAAGGAATGAGCTGTCAAGGATTTTGATCCGTTGCTTGATGTTATCAAAACATAAAGAGCTGTTGTGTCAAAGAGGAGGCTTACAACATCGCAGTTTAGGTTTAAACTGAAATCCCTTCTTGATTTCATGGTTAAAACCACCCGAACGCTGAGAGGAGACAGATTGCAGAGGGATATGGTTCAGCTTTGATCAAATATCAAGTCTGAATGTGTTTCTGCTTATCAGCCCAAGTCCCTTTGAATCCTGTTCACCTTTACTTTCATGAAATTTTAGTTGTAGAAAACTTTATTTTTTTAAGGGCTACACCACAAAACCTTTGAACTTTGCTCTTTACCAATGAACAAGATACAGTAAATAAGAAGTTTGCGAATGTGAATCAATTGACTTGGGTAATTTTACCAGATGAGAGCTGGATTTGTAATGGACCCAGTCATCAACCAACAAATAAAAGGTCATTTGAAACCCAGAGGTAACTGAGACAGAGGTTTGTGCTCCACATTAGCTGCAGTGTGTGCACTTAGCATGCTGAGAATTTACTGCTGGCATTTGAAACACCCATACCATATCCAGTTTTGTAGTTGCGGGTGAGTGGTGCTGGTCGTATATAGCAGTGTCAGTCCCATCTTTACAAGCCTGTTTCTAACAAGACAAGGAGAGATGTGAACCTGAGGAGCCTTTGGATGCAGGCAGCAGTTGCTAACCTCTGGATGTGTATTTATGGCGCAGTATATGATGTGTTTGTGTGTGTGTATAATTTAAAGTGGAAGTCTGGCTTGGCACAACATGATAGCGATGAAAGACACGACCTGCTGTGTAAGTCTCTCCACCTGGATACAATGAGCACGTAAACAAACACAGACATAAAGCACAGTCTGACATCATGTTGGGGAACAACAAAGTGGTGTTGGCGATGACAGATGGGTGTTTATAACGGGAAACAACTCTTCCCCAACGCTCAATTTTAAGCACCGTGTGAGGAAATTGAATTATCCCACATCACACTGCAACAAGCAGGCGGGCTTTAAAATCATATCTGCGCTAGTGTGAGTGATTGAAAAGGGAATCGTCGGGGTGGCGTTCTAAAAATAAGTCACGGTTCTTACCTGTGTTTTTACTAGAACCACAATGCGCTGACGGAAATCCCCCGAATGAAAGGACGAGGCATCGAATGCAAAATGTGTTGACATGATTAATGTGAATGTGTTCAAAGCAGACGTGGTCTCAAAAGCGAGCTTTGTGTCAACGGATTCAAGTCCTGGCTTCTAGGCCACATTAACATGGACCAATCAAAATCAGCTTTTGTCCCGTTGCCAAAATATGTGTGGAAAGACGGCACATCCTGACTGAGGTGATGTTTATGAAGTAATTTGGCTGCTGCTGTGGCAATACTGCAGTAAAGTGCAGTGGCATTTTGTTAGAAAGCCCCTGATATCTAGACTTGTAGTTCTTGAGACTTTTTTGTGGTCTTGGTCTTGTCTCGGTCTCGACAGTGTTTGGTCTCGGTCTTGTCTCGCGGGTCTCTCAGTCTTGCAATGTCTTGAACTGGCAGAACGATCTCGAAGGGATTTGTAGCCTACAATATCCAGACAGACGTGCTTTATTTTTGGATATCATTATTTATGCACCCCCTTCAAGTGGTACCAATCACATGCATTTTGTGACACAGACGGCACTCGTCCTCTCGCGTTCTACAACTCTTGCGGAACAGTAAAATATGGTGTAACAGTTTGTTTGTTTTTTGTCTTGAGCTCAACTGGTCAGTCTTGACTTGGTCTTGGTCTTGGTCTTGGTCTTGGTCTTGGTCTTGGTCTTGATACTCCCTGGTCTTGGTAGTGTCTTGGTCTCGGTTCAGGCAGTCTTGACTGTCTAGCACAAAGAACAGGAGTATGTTTAAGTCACATTTCATTATTTCTGTGCAAAGGGAGTTTTACTGTTAAATCTGACACTAGTCACAGTATCACACTAAAGAGAACTGCTGTTGTTTCCCACTGTATGGTATACAGGTTCCATAGACTCAACTCTACCCACCTTAATGGGTTTCTATAGAGCTAAAATTACGGATAGTACCTGGTACTTAGGCTTTTTGCGGAGGTCCCAAGTGATTTGATACGATATCAAAGGGTGACATGAAAACCCTGCAGACTGCTAATTTGTCACAAAGTGTCTTTACTGCAGTATCATTGTCGTGCAAGGTGGGACGTTGTTAACGGCCAAGTATCAGTGTTGGTTTGTTATCCCTTCAATATCTTCCATTTGTCACAATAGCTCAGTGCTGCAATGAGGGGGGTGCTGTCTGCAGTGGAAAAAGATGTACCTGCTAGCTGAAGCAAGAGTCAAGTCACTTTCAGTCTGTACCATGCTGGAAAGACATGAATAGGGTGCTTTGACTCCTGTCTGGTTTGATGAACTGTGGTGCTGGTGTGAAAGCTGTCAACCAAACAACCTGTCTGAGGCTGGCTGGCTGAAAGAGGTGTGTTGCTTGTGTGTGTGTGTGTGACCTCACAGTAACTACTGCCTCCTATAATTTGAACCTTTTTTGTTTTTATTCTGAGCATGTTGCAGTCTAAGGGTGTTTGCACACCTAAGGTTTGTTTGGTCTAGTCCAGGTCTCTCAATGAGTTTGTAACCTCACTTTCCCCTTGGTTTGGTCTGTTTTTAAATGCAAGTGAATCAAAATGAATCCCTCCAAACCATGTGACAATTTTCTGCTTATTGGCCAGATTGTCTGGCTGGGACAGGAAAGTAAACACAGGAAGAAGGTCATGGGAACTGGCTAACTCACCTGCTAATGGGGGTCAGAAGTCTTTCACTTCTAAACTGAATCGCCCAAGAGTTTGTTTGGTACCGCACCCTCAACAGGCATGAAAACCGCTTAACAAATAATAGTGGTCATAGTTACAGTAGCCTATGTGCAGGTTCATATAGTGATAATGATGCAGTATGGCAGTTACTACCGGTGTACTTCAGTGCTAAATGGGATAGTTCAACATTTTGGCAAACTGGTCCATTGCCATCATCCCTATAGTCTTAGGAGTAGGTTCGTTACCTTTATTTGTCGGTGCAAGCTATTTTTAGAACGGCGGAGCAGAGCCACAAGCTGCTCAGAGCTACGCTACGGAGGCTAATGGGATTTCTTGGTTTCCCTCATCAAACTCATCAAATACACAATCCAACAACTCCAAAAGGCTCTGGTGGACAAGTTGTTACCTGCACATTCACCAAGCTATGAAATAATAACAGAACGTAACGAGGAATTGTTTTCGAGGTAAATTCATGCAAAACCACTGATGTGCGTTCCCGTCGGGGGCAGTTTTTGTCCACATTGGATTGTGTATTTGATGAGTTTAATGAGGAAAATCAAGAAATCCCATTAGCCTCCGTAGCGTAGCTCTGAGCAGCTCTTCTAAAAATAGCGGCCGTTCTAAAAATAGCTCTCACTGACAAATAAAGGTAACAAACCTACTGCCATGACTATAGGGATTCTGGCAATGGGCCAATTTGCCAAAATGTTGAACTATCCCTTTAAAGGCTTTTGTTCACAAAATGTGACAAGGATCTGAGGTGAATGAACCAAACTACAGGTGTGAATGCAGCCTGAGTGTCTCAGTAATATAGCATGTCAGTGTGTTGGTGTAATGCCATACAACTGTTATAACTGTAATTCCAGTGAGAGTAGGTGTCGCTCTTTCAAACAGTGTCTGTCTCAAACTTGATTTTGGGGCGAAACTCCTAAATTAAACCCAGACAGCATTTCAAATTACCAACAGGCCTAACTACCAGCTGTGAGAAGGGGCTGAATCAAATCTCATAATCAGCAGAAAAACTGCTCAACCAGCCAGACTTTAATACGATAATCATTATTTTGTACAGAATTTCTGTCAGTCTCTAAAACCCAAATAGCCCAATCAGATGTTGAGCTGGATGGTTCTATACTAGTAATAACTGTTATTGGGGAGGGTCTAATTCCCAGACCGTTTATCTGCAAAGACGTATATGTAGACATTGCAGGTGTGTGTTTGCACTTGCCCTCTCTAGTATGGGAGGGGGGTGTAAGAAACCCCAAAGAAAACACAGTGAAATGTGTGAAGAGGATTCTTCAGTGACACCCTGGTGTTGCCTCATGCAGCTGCACTTCACAAGCTGCTCTCTATCCCTGTTTAGGCAACAATTGTGCAATTAATTAGGAATGCACTCTCATTTGTCATCTTAAACGCCTCAGACACTACAGCAGTTTTCAGAAAGAGATGATGTGCTCTGAAAACTCGCCCACAATCAAATTTGAAGAGGTTGTATACCTGCTGCTGCAGGTACAGAGGTTTGGCACCATCCAGTTTGAGGATGAAACTGAGCTGTAGATAAACACAGACAAGTGTTGAGAAAGAGACTGGTGGGTGTGTGCACCGACAATTATCTCATCATGTCCACCCCACTTATGGGCCGGCTGTAGAATTATACTCTCGATCAACTCCCACATTGCAACACACATACACATGGAATAGCCGCAACACCTTCACACACACATACAGGAACACACACACCTTTCTCTGCTCTTGCATCTTGGAGAATGTCAGCCATGCTTTGATGCCCCTCCTCCCTCCTCCTTCTGTCTCTTTTTGTCTGTCTGTCTCTTCCTGGGAGCTGATTTATGTTCGGTTTAGGAGTCTACATGTCCGCCTTCCCTTTTTTTTTTTATTCTTCCTCCATCCTTCAGTCCTCTCTTCCGTCCTTACCTCATTTTCTATACCTTGTTTTCTCTTCATAAGAGAGAGGGAGAACATTTTTGAACACCATTAGTTTTTATGGCTTGATTAAACCCCTAGAGGGAAAGAGAAAGAAAAGGGAGAGAGAGAGAAAGAGAGAGAGGGGGAGATGGAGAGGTAGAGAGGTGGGGCGCAGAAGGGCCAGTCTGAACAAGGAGGCATTGTGTAGCCCCCCAACTGTGACGGACTGACAGTCTGCATTACAGCACGCTACAGCAGCCTGCTCCCCAAAGCACTGCTAATCTGTTGCTTACTGGCCCCTCTGGCTCGCTCAGGTAAGGGGGGAGGGAGCGAGAGAGAGTGGGGGAGAGATTGTCCCTTGTTTTTCCCCGTACATGCCAAAAATCATTATCACCAGGCAAACTTTGACTGCATTTTTTCCATTGGCAGCAGAGCATGGTCATAATAATAAATGATATTATAGCTGGGCAGTAAGTATGATAATTAAATGTGATAATTGGCTCAGTTTAAGAGCTTGGACCTTGAGCTTACTTAGTTTATAGATGTTTATTTTCATCTATAAGAGTCATTATGTCCTGGGTTTGCATGTTTAGCTATGTGTAATGTAAAGTATTTTCAATATAAAGCAATGTGTTGTTGTAGATTCAGAAAGAGGGGATAAGAGCTAAACAAATGATGTGCAAAAAAATGTTAAGTAGCTATCAAATAAGCATCACCAGTGTCAGAACAATATAGTTAAGTAAATGTACATGCCGGGTCCACAAGAGGAAAGTAGAAATCTGATTTCACCACAATCGAACGAGACCCCGGTTACTTGGTAGCAACAAAAACAAACCTCCCCGGGAAACTCTGGACGACCAGAGCAAAGGTAAGCTCTCGCTTTTAGTCGGGTCGTTCCTGCAGCTCTGTCTGGGTTTGTTGTAAAAGGAAAGGGATCTGGCTGCTAAGTCCCATTGGACATGCTGCAGATGGCTTTTCACTCCCTCAGCTCCTCAGGAGTTGTTCTATTGCTTGTTTTCACACAACAGTCCCCCAGATAAGCTTGTTAATTCCCCCAAAAGCCCAGCCCTCCAGTGCCCACCCACTCCCACCTTATTCTTTTTTAAGAAAATACCTCTCTGTCCTTCACAGCGGTACACTCTCTTGCTGTAGTTGCTTCGAAAACTTTTTTTTTTTCTTTGGCAAAATTAGAGTTGTGTGGAAAGTGGTGGAGCAGGTGGGAGGTTACTGGATCACAGTGATGCCTGACAGGAAGCAGACAGGGTGTAATGAAAGTAGCTGCTAAGTGATTAGAGTTATTTTCAGTGTCTGGGCGTTGTTGTTAATGTCAACTTTATTTTCTGCATCGTCAAGACTGGCCGCTCTCCAGGAGAATAGGATTCAGATTCTTCAGGAACTCCCTCCCTCTCTCCATGTGCACGGGCTTTTCCGTCTCACTCTGCAACAATTTATTAAAGACGGTCAGGTCCTCGACTTGTCACCAAATGAGCTGCACAACAGCAGAGAAAACGTGTGAAAGGAAATCCTTCCCTAGATGACCTCTCGTCTCCAAGCCTCAGGCTATGCTGAGGCCACACCCAACAATCACTTCCAAGTTCTATCCAAATCCGCTGCGGTGAGAGTGACCAAAGGAGGATACATCTGTCGTTCACTTAGTGACAATAAAGCTCACACACACACTGATACATCTGTCTGGTGTCTGCTGGACTGTGGTCAGTAATGGGGGAGTCTGGCTGGCTGCCACCCAACTCTCCCAGGGCCGTAAAAGTGACCATTAAAATGATAGATCTCTCTTCCTCTGGTCCTTTCTCCCCATCCGTTCATGTCTTTCTTTCTGTCACACACTTTCTCTCTCTCTCTGTGTGTGGGAGGAGGTTCACGGAGCCTCTCTGACCCGTCACCCCCGCCAGTCCATCCACCGTCCCGCCAATGATAAGAAACGCACAACACAAATGCTAAGAGACTCTGAGTAAAAGCGTCCTCTCGCCTAGTGCCCTTTGACCCCCAGGGGTCGTAAGGAGAGGCACGTGCTAACAGAGGTCATGGGAGGGCCCACGGGTGGGACCAGTGTTTGGTTTTCGGGGACACCCCCCACCCACCCACCACCCCCGGGGGGAGACTTAGCGGCCACTGTCCAACCGTGAGGTCATCTCCGAGCTGGCAGATGTTTAATAATACACCGTCACCCCCCGAGGATGAGCTTAGACAACTGACCCACAGGTGGACGTCCCCTCGCTCTCTAACGCCGGTAACCTGAAGAACAAACCCAACCTGACCGAGTTCACTTCTCTTGTGGTTTTCTTTAAGCCGGGCCGTTTAGTGTGGATTTGCAGTCTTGGTTTCGTGCGGCTGTGAACAAGCCAGAGGAGCTGTTGTTGTCCGTGTTCTCCTCCAGAGCATGAATTCCTCGTCCCGCCTGATGTTTGTCTGACTGAGCATGTGACATCCCTGCAGTTCCTTCTATTTAATCCCTTTGTCTTGTCTTATTTGGCTGATGGAAAGCAAGCTGTGTGTTATCAGTGATCAAATACAGCTTTAACATGCAAATTCCAGCATTTGATGTGCACACCTTTTATTCCTGGGCCAGAAATTTCCCATCATCAATCATATTAACCTTAAATTATAGTTGTGCAAATCTATATTCTGATGCACTGAAGGTGATTTAAAGGCTCACCCATTTATAGCAATGGTGTCCTAATATCCGTACAGATGTTACAGATTCCAGCAACCCGTGTCTTCTCTCCTGAAATGTGTTTTTAACTTTTCGCTCTATTGAAAACTCTTTGGCCATAAGCCTTTCAAACGCCTCCAAAAGTGGTGCTATTTGACACTGTGGTGTGAACAAATAAATAAAACATTCATTCAGGAAAGCTGGAGGCTGCGGTTGGGTGTAGAAGTTTGTTATTCATGTTGAATATGTTGACATTGCCTCAGCGTGCCATTGTAGGTGTGTGTGTGTGTGTGAGAGTATATGACTGCCTGCATATGTGTGTGTGTGTGTGTTGTTTGTGTGTGTAGGTGTTAGAAAGATAAGCCATCTCAGGGAGGAGGGAAGAGCGGGCAAGCAGAGTGTTTGTGTTTGTGTCTCCGGTTTTAATGACTTCAGCTGCTCGAGCTCAGGTCTCTGTCTGTTGCGGGAGGAGGAAGAAGAGGAGGAGGAGGGAGGGAGTGGAGGGTGAGTTAGAAACACACTATTGAAATGAAGGAGACCATCATCACCTGGTGATAAAAAAAAAGAAAGAAAGAAAAGGACCAAACATGTCAGCACACACTCGGCTCCTGTCTCTGGCTTCCAAACCACATAACTGTAGAACATCAATGAACCAAATCTAGACATGAATGAATGTCACGCTTCAGTCTCAGTGTCCCCATGTGCTAGTAACTCTATTTACTCTGCCTCTGATCATGTTGTTCCTCCCCACTCTCCTCAGATTTCTCCTTGATTTCTACACTTCCCATTCCCATTAGATGCTGTTTGATCAGTGCATTAACATTGAATTAACAGATCGCCAAGCGAAGCACACGCCGGGGTCTGAGGTGGATAGGCCTGTACTCCGAGATGGGATTTAAACTTCTGTTTCTAAGGTCATTCCGGTTTTTAAGTCAAAGAGCAAAACCAATGCTGGGGTTAAATCCAGGGGGCCAACCTCATGTGAGTAAGCCCCCTCAGCTGACACCCCCCACCCATTCAGTAGCCTAACTGTGTACAGTATGTGTCTGTTAACATGTTCAGTAAGTTTTCAAGGATGTCTGACTGCACCTCACTCAGTTCAACAACCGTCACGTGCTGCCCGTGACCACTGACCATACAAACCTGCCCCAGCTTCTACATAGTTTGACACTTTGAGCCCACCATGTTATCTCTGACTCAAAAGCAAAAAGGACCACAAGGACAATATTTGCCAGTTTGAGAAGTTTGTTATTTGTCATTAGCTGTGTCTTTCAATTCAGGGGCTGGATCCTTCTGATGTCCTCCTAGAACAGGCAAAGGAAGGCCTGATTTTTCAGCCACATTTAGAGGAGCCTTCGATTTGGGACATAATCAGCCTTCAAATGTTTCACTGAAGGATGCAGATGCTGAATTGGGACACAGCTACTTTAAACATTAGGCTACAGAAGCTATATTTGCTATTGCTACATAAACTAGTGTTAAAGGGACACTTCTTTCAGAGTCATCAAAACACCTTTGGAGTTCCAGGGGGGGTCCGGCTGGCAATGGATTTTCATATAATGGTGGCGGATAGTGCTCACTTTTGAATTTCAAACATCCAAATACCTCCATACTGCTCGTCCGTACTGACCCAAGTGTCCTGCAGCCACGACATGTTGCGAGATGTTCGTTTGTCGTTGTAAACCATTGGATGTATCTGATGTAAACACGGAAGAACATCTCGCAGCAAATCTCGAACATGCGCACAAACATCAACAGAGCCACTGGGAGCTACTACTACCACAAGGCTAAAAACAGAGATCAAATAAATTTTTTCCAAACAACTTTTTCATGACGCAGCATCAGGACTCTTGGGTCAGTGCGGACGAGCTGTATGGAGGTATTTGGATGTTTCATAGTGTGTGTTTTGGATGATTCAAAAGTGAACTCTATCCGCCGCCATTATATGAAAATTCGTTGCCAGCCGGACCCCGCCTGGAACTCCAAGCGTTTTGATGACTCTGAAAGTTCTCCAAACCCTTGGCATGACAGTGAGTAGAAAACTGGTGAACTATTGATTTTGGGTGAAGTATCTCTTTAATCCTGATAGGTTTCTGTAACATCATCTTTAGCCACTATAGAGCCCTGCCTCCATCAAAACAAGAAGAAAACACCCTGATTCAAAAAAACAAGTTGTCTTCTAACGTATTTTTAGTACACTTTCCATTGTCAAATCGTTAGTTCATGACATTTTTGCAAGTTTTGTACCAAAATACCAAGCTGCTCTATTGCTCTTTCGATTCATGAATAAAATCTTAAGTGGTTTTAGGTAGGCTAGCTACTCGACATGAACTACAGAACTTTCATTGAGCTGCACATTTACTTCCTAGTTAAAAAAGTTATTCTTCTGTGACTAATGTCAACTTCAACTGCTTAGGCTGTAGCAAAATATCTCTTTGCTCTTTTTCTGGCCCCTATAGCACGATTAGCAAGAAAGTAGGCTAATCCAAAACGTGACAATAGCAGCAGGACTAATGTATTGTAAGTGGAGGAATGCAGTGTATTTTAGGAATGTGTTCTTTTTTAGCCCCAAATCTTAATGGCTTTTGCAGGGAGGATTGTACTTGGCTTGTTTACAGCAGCAGTAGCTTGTAGCTTTCCTTTGATATATTGTCCATTGTGCAGCAGCGCGCCCTTTGTGGCATCCATGTGAACTTGTGCTCTTTTTTTCACTCACATGTTTGAGGTCTCATTTAATGTCAGCACACCTCATCAACCTGTCCCATTCAGCTCATGCATCATGTGTTAGGCTGAAGCTCTGGACTTAAGAGGTGAATGCAGAGTTTTGACCACATATAATTTAGGACCGGTGGTTGTTTTATCCGTATGCCATGCCGTGCTTCAGGCCCTTGTGCCGCCTCTGTGGTTTGTGGGTAAGAGTAATTACAACAGCGCCTAAAGCCACCACGCTCTGGCCTTTAGACCTCTGCCACCACATCCTGAAAGCATTGGCTTTACTTTTCAAAAGATCTCTCTCTTTTTCTCATGACCATGAAGACCTATCACCCTCTTTTCAGATTTGAAATCAACACTTGATTATTTAACAGGTGTCCTTTTATATTCCAGTATGTCTTTATCTACTACTTTCCTTCTCTGTCACTCATCCTCTTCTCTTGCTTTTCACCATCCTCTTCCTCCCCTCCTCATGGCCACCAGCCTTCTCTTGAGTGTTGCCAGAGCATGGCCTGCGTCTTTTGAGGGGAAACCTCTGCATTTCCCACTAATCACCACTTAAAGGGGAATTCCTTCTCCAGCAGCAGGCCCGCAGCTCTCATCTTTGAACATTTGATGGTTTGATGGCTATAATTTGCTTAAAATAACACCAATAAAGTCATGAAGCTGTAAATGCCTAAATACCTAATGTACCAAGATGAAACACGATACAGCCTTTTGATTTCGTACCTTTCAAGAACCTCCTGGTTACAACAGAATAGATCTTGAGGTATTGTTGCAGATTTATCATGATCATACATTTTTAAAGAGATTGCAGTTTATACAGCTGGTTGATTATCTCAAAACTACTATGTAAACAGGCACTTTGTTGGCATTAAGATAAGCTATAATCTTCTAATATGCTGCAATAATGTAAATTCTTGCCCAACGCTAGAGGCTCTACAAACATCCCCCCACACCCAACTACAAGTTAAAGCAGTAAGCAGCTGAATAGTAAGCAGCATTAAGGCTATAGTCTTATAATACATTAGTAATACATCATGCTGTAGTGCATTGTTCGCTCTCCCCCGGCCAATAGGAGGAGACGGCATCTTTCAAAAGCAAGGGGGGAAGCCCTGAGCGTGAGTAACAGACAGTCTCCACCTGTACTGCCTCTCAGGAGTCTCCACTGTCCCGTCTCCTCCTCCCCACCTGCCCCTCACTTCATGTCAGAAATACCTGCTGCACTCATTCTTAGCCGACACTGAACACCTGAGCTTAGTGGACTGTGAGGAGAATTAGTCATAGAGCTTCCTCCCAGTCTGACCTGAAAGGAGAGGTAGGTAGGGTTGCAGCTGGAGGAGGACACCTTATATAAGTGTCTTCTAATGAATTAATGAATATTATTATAAGTTTGCACTGGTATGTTGGTTGGGAACTTGGGACTACCGGTAATCGGTGATTCTCAGGGAGTAAATCCCGCTCCAACAGGCTTCTTTTGGTGTCATGTTGACACAACACATTGGCTGATCACTAATCTCCTGACCTTCTCCATCACTGGGTCCGACATCAGGGTCCCCACATGACCAAAAATGAGTTGACAACAATAACAAGGGCTTAACATTTCGATAAGAAGCTGAAAAGTGAACGTTCTTCTTGCCCACTGACAGGTGAAGTGGCATCACATGACTCACTGAATCCCTGAATCTGTGTCGAATGATAGATACAAAAGGCAGGTGCAGGTTCCCGTGTCTGACTGTGTTCATGACAAATCCCTGTGCTGCTTGTGCAGAGATTAAACTGGAGCTCAGAGGTCTTTCAATCCCGCGCACGACAAGAGCGACCTGTTTGTACACGAACGGCATCACGACCGCAACCTCCTGTCTTTTAATGGCCGAATAAACAAACCGGCAGACATAATAGTGCAGGGCTTTTGTCAAGGGAAAGGGCAGAGAGCTAGTTAAGGAAGGAGTCTGGCCCCACATGAAAAGAAACAGGGAGGCGGAGAGACGCCTGGGTGTTCCTCCAGCATTGTTCGGCCTTCTGCCTCTGAGGGACACCTGTCATTGGCTGGGGCGGTTTACACAGGTGTCTTAACCCAGCCTGATTTGTCGGCCTTGAAAGGAGACTTCAGTCAGCAGGTAGAGTGGAGGGAACAATAGTGACGATCCTGAGGAAGAGAGAGAGAGAGAGTGGGAGGAGGAGGGTGGGATGGCGAAAAAAGGAGAAACGGATTCTTGTGAAAGCACCTGAGGGTTTGTGTGAGATAATCTGTTTGCCTTTTTCTTCACTGTGGAGGGTGGAGGGAGGTGTATCGCTGTGTTTGTTGTGTTCAAATCGTTGCTCAAGGATCGCTCTCTTAAGAAACTCCTCCTCCTCTTCCTCCTCCTCCTCCTCCTCCTCTTCTTCCTCCTCCTCCTCCTCCTCCTCCTCTTCTTCCTCCTCCTCCTCTTCCTCCTCCTCTTTCTCCTCCTCCTCCTCCAAGTGGCCCGTGCAAACTTTAAATCACCTATCTTCAGTCCTCTCTGCCTCACCCCGGTTCATAACCTCGGCCGTTTCCATGGTGACGCCGCCGTACCCAAGGCTCCGGTTAACTGGAGGGCTGCTGCACTAAACTCGTGGTCTCTCATGGCATTGGCGCTCTGCCAAGAGCCAGCCCTAATAATGTGATACTGTTACACCAACACCACCACACACCCTGGCTCCGAGAGCCCAGCGACAAGGCTTGTTCCTACCACGTTGTTTGTGTTGACGTTTTGTATGCGTGTGTGTGTGTGTGGTCTTGCTGCCAGGGGAATGCCAAGTTCCCTCTCACCCTGTGTGGAATGTGTCACGCAAAGCAGACCTGTGTGTGTGTGTGTGTGTGTGTGTGAACTGGATATTACTGCGCAGGGGGAGAAACTTGATAAGCCGATACAATTAAAGTTGCTACAGCAATGTTGTAAGTGTAGTTTCTAAATCATACAAACTCAAATCAACATAATTTTATTTCCTGTTACAATAAATCTTACACCACTCAAAGCCAAAACACCTACTATCATTTTAAAGTTATTTGTTATGATTTGTAATGCAACTCCACAACCTGGTACCAAGGAAATGTCAAAGAAATAAATAGATATTTGTAGGTTGTATGTTTTGTTAAACGTAAGCTGTTACATAAGAGCAGCTGCATTGGATGGATTCACATTCCTGATCATTTGTTTAGAGGCATTCAAATAACCTCTCTAAATAAACTTAAAATAGGATTGCATGTACACCTGTCCTTTGTTTTCACAACCCAGCCACAGGTGTAAACCTGTTAATATGAGCAATGGTGGTTTAATAACCATCTCTATTTAAAGAGAGGCTGACCTTTCGAAAAACTGGGAATGTCTCTTGTTTCCCTTCCTCCTTTTAACTGTGGCCATGGTGATAAGGGGACAATGTGTGTGTGTTTTTGTGTATGTGTGTATGTGTGCTTGTGTGTGAGTTAGAGGACACTGTTTCTGTGTGATTTCCTCTTCCCTAACAAACACTAACCAAATAAAGGTAATTGAATCACAGTGTGTCCACTCTGTGGGTGCGTGCGTGCGAGCGCGAGTGTGTGTTGACTCTGTGTAAATGTGTTTGCAGAGCACTTAGCCGGGAAGCTGGAGCTTGTTTTGTAAGTTGTTTTTAAGTTGTTGAAAAGTAGATCTACGTGATTTAACAAAAACCCTCAGTATTAGTTTAATTGCAGACGATGCACCTTGTAGAACAGGCGACAAGGAGATAAGTTTGATTAATTTAGGTATTGAAATTTTGCAATTCCAGCAATGTATTGAAACAGGAGAAGCTCATTCTGAAGTGTTTGCTTCCTCTCTGCAGCAGCCAACTCATAAATGAGCCAGATAAGTCCAGAAAGACATTATATGACGGTGGCCAGGGGATCAGCTCTCTCCTTTATCTGCATTTTCCTTCTCACAGGCTGGAATGTTAATGGTGGCTTTGTGATGGGCTCGGCTCTCCTGAGTGACTGACAGGCCGACTGGCAGCTCTCAAAGACTCCTAATGGGAAAGCAGAGTTAGCTGAGAGACGTCAGTGTTTTAAAAGAATGAGAGCTTTTATTTGATTTCAAGCAGCGCTCTGAGGTTAAATGAAAGTTCACTTAGTGCTTGTTCTATTAAATGGTTTATATAATGTTTCTATTCATAGTCGCTGATACCAGCTGGTTGTCTGGTGCAAGTAAACATGGGTACTGGCAAGCATAATAGCATCGCAGAAATCGAGCCTGAAAGGCGGTACACAGCCTCCGCAATTCAGAACTTTAAACGTACCATATCCTACACTTTTCCAGTGTTTTATTTGAAGTTTTGATTTATTTTTGATTTATATTTTCTCTTTTATCAGGTTTCTCTGGAGCTCCGTGACAACAGAAACTCTGAGCCTCTCTTCTGATCTGACGGTTTTCTGATTGATCAAATAAATATAGGTCAGACTGTATGTAAACACTCAGAGAAACCAAATAAGATAAGATAAGAGATAAACCTTTATTGTCGGTTTGCACGGAAATATGTGTTGCACAAGTTCCGCAGTCATTTCCGTACATTTCCGCACATAGACATAACAGTCATATTAAAAAAGAATTTGCTTTACAATTAATAAATTTAATAACAGGCAAGGCGTATAAAAAAAGCACTATGCAACGTCTGAACAAAAGTCAGTAATGATTCCAACAGTCTGACAGTTTTAATGCATTGTTTTTGAATATGGGCCATGTGCATGCACTTAGCGGTTTGACACTTACTGACTCAGAATACATAACACCTCCACCTGCTTTATAATCAAACAAAACATGGAAATGTACATTTATATAATCTGGGACCTGCCAGACTCACATTACTCTGAAATTTCTCTTTGATATAGAAATAAGGAGACCATCATATTGCCTCCTAGCATTTTTACAGAGCTCAAAATGCCTCATTATGCTACCAGTTCAGTTGTAAATCTCTAGGGAACATCCAGCTGGCATGTATGTACTGTTTCTGTTATTTATACTGAAATTATCCTTGGCAGTTTTTTTGTATAAAACACTCCAGCCATGACTGCAGGGCTGACGCTACTACCAGCTAGATAAGCTAAAGCTGCACACTCTCTCTCTCTCTTTCTGTTGTTGTGGTATTCTTGGCCTGGAGGCGTCTTTTAGATGTAAGTAGTTATCTGTCGGGGCTCGCTGATCTGCAGCATCAACAAATGTCCATGGAAACATTATCTAATGGAATTGAGAAGATTGTTTAAGAGATTGTAACATGCTGTTATCAATTTTTTTGCATACGATAGTCACATGAAATGAGGCGATAAAGTGGTGATTTAGCCCAAATGGCAGTAGCATGTTGGTCCCACTGCAATAATAGGCTTTGTAATGACGCAGTATTAAGAGAATTTTGTTTTTTCTGGTTTTGTTCGCACAGGAATGCTTGTGCTACACAAAAATGATGGGGATAGTGTTAATCTCAGGGTCAGGAAATGTATGCATTCAGCTATGGTCGAAGTTTATGGTCAAAGGTAATAGCTGCTTTCTCGCCGTCTTATAGGTTACCTGTCCAAAGTGTTGAGGAACTACACCGAGCAGGCCTGTGACGGAGACTTCCTGGCTGTCCGCTGCCCACCGCGCACCACCATCACCGTCCAGTCCGCTTTCTACGGAAGGAGAGGGGCCTCCGACTTCCAGCAGTGCCCTCAGTCCTACCAGGGCCTCCTAGGTTCTTACAGCGCCCGGGAGGATGATCGATATTGTTCTGTATCCACTGCACTACAGGTAATTAACACAGTGCACATATTCAAGATACAAGAGTTTTGTATCAGAAAGTCCAAGCTAGTATTACCGTAATTGTTTCAGGAGTGAATATCCAAAGAGGTTCCCATGTGTCTGAGACTTGGCTCTCATTTTGTTCCTCCCTTTGTTAGTTCACCCTTCACACACATAGACACCTTTTTGGGCTGCAAATCCTCCTGAGAGAAAGTGTCCTGTAAAGTGGTCAAATTGGCCAAGGGTTACATTTCGGAGCACAGCTGATTATGTAACGCTTTGTGAGGAGGTTTTCCGGCAAATTACACTCTGTAAAGGGGAAGAGGGCTTGTATGTTCCCATGACACAAAGCGATTTCATGGGGTCTTTGCCTTAGCATCCTCTCCTAAATTGGGATGCGGCTGGACAAGAAGCCCCGCTTTGCAGCACCAACACAAACACACACAAACACATCCTGTTCAGCATTCATCCACTTGTTTTGTTTATTCTTAGTCCCTCTGCCTTCTAGTGTTAAACACCCTCCGTTTCCATAATAGACAGGACAGCCATGAATGCACAGACACAGAGAGCGCATTGTGCTGAAGTGAGAGAATTACTGACTGCTGCGCCACCCACATTACTACAACCCTGAAGAATCTCATTGTACCACCTGTTCTTGACCCTTGTTCTGTTACTATTGCCGCATAAATTCCCCATGTAAAGTTTATGGGTGGGTGTCCCAGCTACGACTGCAACTAATTATAGTTTTCATAGTGTAGAGTAGGCTAATACACAGATTTTTGTATACATTCTATTCTATTCTTAAAAAAAAAAAAAAAAGTTTGATTTATAATCCTATCTATTCAATTCATTTTGGTGGGCGCTATGTGGTGCTGCATATGGATGTAAAGAGAAGAAAAGCTGCTGTGTGACTTAATACTCAAATAGTGCAAAGAGAGAGTGTTATAATGTTTATCATGTGTGTTAGTCTGCTAACATTTGGTCATTAACACCAAACTAAAAATGTGCAGGTGAGGCTGAAGGGAAAGTGACTAGTTATATTCTCAAAGAAATTCAGATTTTGAGGTATAACTCATTCACTGGACATCAAGAAAATCTTACAAATACATAATGTAATGAACATTTATTGAGGTGCATTGGTAGCTTAGTTCATAAAAACCAAAGATAGCCATGGTATGCAAACGAACATAGCACATTATTGACTATTTGCAATAACTTAAATTAATCAGTCAATGTCAACGATTGAATAGACCTTTAGTACATGTGGGGTTTTTATTCTGTTACAGGGTAAATCCACAGATTGCGTCCTTTATTTCACCTCTTTGAATCGCACCAACCACAATTCCCAGGGCTGCATTCCATGATGTGTTGTAACTAATGCTCCTCTTTTAAAGTTAAATTCTGGGGAAAGTCAGAATCCCCTCTTGTCATTCCTCCAGCGAGTGGGATTTCAGTGCAGGGGAATGTGGTGTGTTGGAATGTGCTCACCTGGGCAACAGCAGGCTAAAAGATGATGAAACCAGAGAAGCAGGAGGACGCCAGGAAATGAGTGGAATGGAGCTTTCCAGAGTTTTCTCTCTCTCTCTTGTTCTCGTTTTTTTTCTTTACCTGCCTCCGTATTCCCATGGCTATAAGCAGCCTGTTTGAAGTGGTTTTAGGTTTGCCTGCTGCTGGTCTCACCATCGTTGGCTTATTGTTCTTCCTCTAAACCTGTCTTTGGTCTCTGTCACTCTTTTCCTTCTTTAGAAAATGCTGGACGAGTGCCAAGACAGAAGGAGCTGTCAAGTCCTTGTCAACAGCCGCGTGTTTGGGACAGACCAGTGTCCTGGCAGCAGTAAATACCTCATTGTCTGGTACAAATGCAGACCTAGTAAGTCCCTCGTCACCTTGGATCCTGACAGCGACACACACATTTGTCCCAGACTGTGTTTGGGCCATTCTTTCTCTGCTCTCACACACCTCCACATTTAGTCCAAAATAGAGCAAGGGGTGGGGTCATTTCATTTGCACCAGGGACAAACCCAATTACAACATTAACAATAGTGTATTCATCAACCTTAGCAACTAAGTATAAAGTATCTGATTATTATTCTTATTAGATGATCCTCATTTCAACCAATAATCATCACATGGATATCTTTTCTGCACTGTGCTTGTCCACTGACACGGAAAGTGAAGGTGCAGGCATATTTTAATTGATTTTTTTTTTCTTTTTAGCTTTGAAGTGCACAGAAAGCAGGTCATTTGTAGATTTTAAGAGAAAAAACATGCAAAAAAAGTGTCAGGTAGTGCAGCATTGAATGCTGACTTGAAATAGATTTTTTGTTCTGTATTTATGAGTTAATTACGCTATGCTATTCAAAGATAAATTTAGCAATATTCACTATATATCAAACTCTACAGTGCTTTTGACTTGAATCAGTTCACTAGCATCTAATATTTGCATGGGACTTATTTACAGCTTACAGACCTATTTACAGCTTATTGCCAGCTCAATCTTTTAAACTTGACATGGGTATTTTGGTTTACCTCTCACTTGAATTTAATTTATTGAATCATCTAATTTGATTTTAAAGTCTCCACTGAATGAAGTGTCACATTGTCTCCTGTGTCTTTCCTGCTTCCTGAAAGAAAATGCATTGCGTGTCTCCTCCTTTATCCTTCCCCTTCCCTCTCCCCTGTGAGCCAGGAAGCTAAGAGTATCACTCCAGAGGGGAGCCACAACAGTGCAGTAATCCCACCCAGATTCTAGTCTCCATTCATGGCTCAGTGCTGTGCTGAGCCGAGCCGCACTGAGCTGTGCAGCAGTTCACACTAGAGTGACCAGAAGTGGGCATTAATCCACTGATCCCTCTGCCCTCCCCACTTTTTCTTTCTCTACCGGACCCCGGGGCCAATCAACAGCTCTTTGTTCACTGTCACTTAACCAATGACTTCTCAGGGTGAGAGAGAAAGGCCGCATGGGGCGTTAGTGAGGTGCAACGGGCAGGTGTCACTGCCTCTGAAAGGAGAGGTGGATGGAGGACGGAGGAAGCGAAGGAGAAAGGGAGGCAGTAAGAGAGAAGAAGAGTGAATCCGTCACCAAAAGATATAACTAACCAGTCCGAGTCCGACCCCTTTTTTCTTTCTACCTTCTCCTCTTTCTGCATTCCTGTTCCACTCCCCACATGGATGGAGAGGCGGCCGCTGTTTTGTGTTTTTATTTGTTGGCCAGTGGAGCTGCTCTGGCTGTCACAGGTCACTGTGGCTGGATGTGTGTGAGGAATGCCTCTGCATGGCTCTACATGTCCACCGAGCAACTCTACCTCTGCTTCTGCCTCTTTACACTCTGTGTCTGTGTTCTGTGCACACTAAAAAAGGAGATCTTTAATAAAAATAAAAACATGGAAAATAGAAACAAATTGATTAAGACAACCAACCGTTTATTAGATGTTTAATTCTGTGAACAAGGCAATGCGTTATTTTCTGTTATAGCAATAAAATTTCACATTTAATTTGCTGTTTTTTTACAGTTTGTATCTTCTCTTTCTGTGTCTGCAGACGAGTATAAGAGCAAGGTGGTTTGTGAGGAGGAGAGGATGAGGCTGAGCTGCAAACGGGGCATGCAGATCGCCGTCTACTCCGCCATGTTTGGCCGAACTCAACAAGGCACCCTGGAGTGTCCCCTTCATCACCGGAGGGCCCCGTCAGTAGGTGAGACCCCTCCTCATACAGTAGCTACTCCCTTGTTTCAGGTTAAAAGACAGTTGAGTAGCTAAGGAAGCTGCATTACACAACTTTTTCCATTCATTTATTCATTTTCAATTTCAAATAAGATAAAATAGCACCACTGAATTCATTAATGGTAATAATCACCATGAAGCTACTGTAGTTCTGACATAGAGAGTAGTTGACTAAATACAAACTGCCAGGAACAACTGTTACCAAGATAACATGGCCAACTGACATAGCTAATATTAGCTTGCTGATAGTATGACCGGTATGACCTCCTGTTTCGTTTTAACAGTAATAGAAGTTGCTAAAATAAGTAAATGTTATTGACTTAACATGTGTTAAGTTGTAAACTGGATGATTTCAAAATGTTGTCTCACTAAACTCACACAATTAGGTCAAAAATACCAAATTATTATTCTGGTGTCAGGATAGCAGCATCGGTAGGCTACAGCTAATCAGATACTACTACTTATTAGAAACTGTATTAAATTAATTTTTCTCAATAATGTTACAGCTAGTGATGCTACAGTGACACTTTGATTTGCTAGCACAAGTATTTTCTTACACAAACATGCCAGCTACTAATATGTTGTTTGAAAATGCTGTGTTGTTAGATGTTAAATTGCTCTTTTATGGCAGTTTTACTCACTGATAAACCTCTTTCAAAGGTTGCCAAAGGTGATAATGGCATTAATATTTATACTGTTTGACTTTATTATTGTTCACTTTATTCATAGCGTCAGTTCTGGGGTCAGTCGGGTGAGGAATGAGATCTCTTGCATGACAACTCAAGCTGGGGATGTAAATCAGGTCCTGCCTGTGTTTGCATGATGTTGAAAGTGAGTCTCTCTCTCCTGCTGATGTTGTTATACATATTAATGAAGCTGAGAGAGTGGAACATCAGGTCATTTCGGGTTTTGATTTAATTCTTTCTCTCAAGACGTTTTTGCAATAAAAAAAGAAAAGAAAACAAGACGTCATTCACCGGATGGTGAAAATTAAAAGGTTTTATTGATGAGTCTCGCATGTCAGGGCTCGAACAAGACACTGGCAGGCTCATTACTCACAGCTGGATCTCTTATTTATTAATTTTTTTTTCCAACTTGGGTGATATTTGCCTGGAGAAGTTGTTGGGGTTTTGGTGGTCGACTGCTGCACCCACACCTGACGTCAGCTGTTCAAATAAAGCGATGATTTAACTTTCAGAAAAATGTAACCGTGCCGCATTTAATCCTTTATCTTTGCTCTGAAATGACGCGGTATTCTGTATAAAACCACAACTCAAGCTTGGATCGAGACACACACACAAACACACACACACACACACACACACACACACACAGACACACACACATTGTCTGGGGAATTGGGGTGGAATGTAGATCAGATGTCTCTGTCATCCAAAGCGCAGAGTTTGGCCTGTAGAAAAGGGACAGTATTGAGTTCCCTCCAAGTACTTATGTGTGTGTACGTGTATGTGTGAGTGCACGGGATATCCAGATGTACTCTAGCTCTTGTTTAGGAGAATGTTAATGACTCTAAGCTTGGATACATGACAGGTTGTCTTATAGCTACTGTGCAGGTGACCCTTGTCCTCTTTTGCCAGACAGCTCATTTAATTCACTTCAGTCTGCGCCGCCTTTGTTTCGTTAATGTACAGAAGGAAACGGACACTGAGGTTTGTAAATAAGCAGCCAGAGCCGGTGTATGTTAACTGCTGTGTTAGAAACAACTTGTGCGAAGCTGTAAATGGAGGATAAATGTTGTGATATGCCCTCAAGAGTGTGTGCGTCTGTGTTTGTTGCCCTCTTTATGACAGAGGGGGTCAAAATAATGACACAGGCGTCAGTCACCGGGTAATCAGAGACACATATAGATACAGATATAGGCTGCTGCCTGGTTCTACGTATGTTGTGCAGGTGGACCAGGAATGTGCGACAGGTAGGTGTAGCGGGTGAGACAGGACTGGCCCGATATCTGGTTTCAGAGTCGGGATTAAATACAGTAGCTGAGCTTCCCTCCGCATTGATGGAGGAGCGACTCTACTGTTACAGTTATATAAAGGCCAGACTGGAGCCAGGGAGAAGCTCTGTTTAGCGTCAAATCACATGTTGACTCTGTGTAGTGTACACTCAGACATACACAAACGCCTTGTTCTTCCTGTCCACCCGTTCTGCAGCATGTCTCTCTATCACACAGACATGATCACACAGACACACACACACACACACGTTGAACACACTCCAACCTCCCACCAACACCTCCTCAGGCTGTCCCAGACTGTCTCGCGGTGCCCTGGTGGGATTTCCCCTGTCAGCTCCGTCTTTGATGTGGCTCCCATGTCACCAGGAGCAGGAAGTGAGGGTGTCTTGAGTGACAGCTCCGACACACACCGTTAATTATTTTTAAATGTCCTCCCCACCACCACGACCACCACGGCCGCCCTTTAGCCCTTCTTTTTGCCCTCCTGTCCATGTTAGTGTGTCGCACACACACTGCAGTTGTGTCTGTGCATACTTGTGGTTTTTGGTCTGAATAACCTTGGGCTTGGCATTTTTATCATTCTCAAGTTTGTTTTGCTCCTGTTTTGATTTGATGTCTCTTTAAAGATGCGTTTGACTGTGCCAACATGTAGGTTATAGTAATCTCCTACACCACACTGCCCTGGCAAGCTCCTCACAGCCCGAGGTGTGAGATCAACTCCTGAACTCGTACAACTTGCTGCACCTGCCCAGGTGATGTACTATATTGAATTAGGTGGAGAGATATTACTCTCACAGCAGCTGATGTCTGCTTGTGCACTATATCACCCTGACAAAGAACAAAGGATGATCTCACATGTTGCAGCTTCTGTTTCACCCAATGACCAAGATATCCACCCTCTCTTTTGAGGTACTTCTCCAGACTATAAATCACATTCCAGCTCGCAGTCTATTTACTGTCATGTTTGCTTGTTGAATTCAGAGGCTGCCGGAAAAGTGGAGCAGACAAAAAAACAAGTACACACACACACACACAGGCATGTGCATACAAAAAGTCAGGACCTCTTTGATCTCGTCTGCTCCTTGGTTTTTTGGGGCTGGGGTGGGGATCGGTGTAGTTGGACAGGTCTCAGCGGTGATGGAGGATCCTCAAAGCGAAGGGGCCTGTTCGGCCCTCCTCTCTCATCTGCCCCATTACCATCACACACACCTCTTGACATCTAAATAGCCCCCCATGCTTGGCATGCTGGCTCTCTCTTTTTACCTCTTCTTCTTCTTCTCCTTCTTTTGAAGCCTTCTGTGCTTTCACTTTAGAGCATGTGCTTCAGACAAGGCCGACAGTAAGATGTTTCAAACTGTATGTTCGGGCTGTTTGGATGATCACAGCGACTTTAAAAAGCTGAACATGCACAGCTGCAGTTCAAATTTAACACTTGGCTTTTGGAGGCCTGTTCCAGTTGTTAGGGTCCAAGCTGCTTGGCTGTAACTCAATCTGCATGTGTCCTCGACTTTGATGCACACAGAGAGAGATGGACAGCAGGATGTCTGTCTTGTTTTGGACTTTAGATTATACCACGGCTTCATGTTTGTATTCCAGCCACCAGGAACTTCACACTGCTTGTTTTCCATCATAACAGGTTCATGCAAAGTTTAGGTCAAAGGGGTTACCTCTGATTTCGAATTAAGATGTGGCGTTAACGTGATAACACGTGTGTGCGTACTAGTGTTGACTGTTTTCGTACCGAGCGGCCCTGACTCTGGGAATAACCTGCTATCAACTTACAAACACAGCTGAGGAAAGGTCTCTGCACGCTCATGCACACTTGTGTGTACATTTATATTTATCTGTGCACGTGTGCTGTGAGTTCTGCTGCACTTTTCACCTCTGGAAATGACTTGAAATGCACTGAAATGACTCGAAATGCAATGAAATGCACTGAAATGACTCGAAATGCAATGAAATGCACTGAAATGCATCAGCCAATAGTGTTACAGTAATCACTAATCCCACTGTGGGGAATACACCATTTACAGTAAAAATGTGTGCGTAGGAGAGAGTGTCAAATTCATTAACGTCATTCACAGAAAGTGCTTGGCGTGTGCAGGCCCTTCACAGCGTCGGAGAGTAACTCACTTCTCTATTTTACACAGACTTCTAATCCCACAACAATGGCTTAAGCGTCCCTATCAAATTATATGTATACGTATCGCAGGTGAGTCAGAGCAGAGGAGGAGATGAGAGAGCTCTTGACAAGTTTTTGTCCGCCCATTGTCTCGGAAATTCCAGGGAAGGTGTGCGTGGGTGGAAAACCGGGAAGGCTGTTATGGAGAGCTCTCTGGGAAAGGTTGCTCTGGATATACTTGCTTGTGTGTGTGTGTGTGTGGGTTTGTTTATCTTGCTGTGCACACGCTCAGAGGTGTGTTTTTTTTTTTATGTTAACGGGCAAACACACAAGAGCTGTGTCTATATGTGTGCACAACACCAGCATGTTCTGCACCACCCCCCTCCTCCCTCCCCGTGTTGGTCTTAACATAAGGGCTCTGTGATGTGATGAGTGAAACGTAACAGCAGCCATCACAACATACAAGAGCTACTATTTCACATATTACTGTTGCGTTACGTTCTGTTGATTTATGACATTATGTTCAGTTAACTGGCGACTGGCTGGAGGCTGATGCCGGCTCAAGCAGGCAGAAAGTTAGATGCACGACGGATGACTGATGTGACAAACGTTGCTGAGCCATATAGAGGCGCTGCTGGTACAGGGCAGCGTATCAACACACACTTGAAAGACGTCCAACACTTAGACTGACAATGTGGGTGATTAGCTAAAGGCTCATTTTAATAAGACATAATGTCACCTGTATTTTTTTTAATTCAACTATATCTGACCTCTGTATCTATTTGTGTATGAAAGTGAGAATAAGTGTGTGTTTGCTCATCCAGGAAACTCCTCCCTTCCCTCAGTCGCTGCTTCTCTTGACTGTGGGTTTTCTCTTTCTGAGTCATAGGGTCTTCCCTTGTTGGGTGTGTGTGGTTGAGAGGGGGGGTAAAGGTTAGAGGTAACTGGGGTTATTCATGCCTATTCCCCTCTGTATTTGTATGTGTGTGTGAGAGAGAGAAAGGACTGTGCTATGCTTGCCTGTCTGCGTTAAAGCCGCTAATGAGAGCCAGAGGAGGTCAGATCCTCAGGAATGCTCCTTTAAACCACATAACAAATGCTGCGTGTGTGGTTTGCGTGAACGTTTAAGCACGGAAAGCCAGCGAACAAAGAATAAATGTGTGTCTCTCCATCCTCTTTTCTCTAGAAGTCTCTATCTGTCTCCACACCGCCCCAGCCCCACCCGTCCCTCTATGCCCCCCTCCCCTCACCCCCCTTGCTCCAACTAATCACCCGGCCAGGAATCAAAGCAGCAGCTAATGGGGGCCTGTCTGTCAGTAGATGGCCTTGTCGGGCAGGAAGGTTTTCTTGCGTGGCATGCCGACTCCAACGAGCCCTCTGGGAAGGAAAAGAGAGAGGGAGAACAAATTAAAGCACATCACGGGGGTCCAGGAGGCCACTGCGCTCCCCACAGATCCATACAGGCACATAGTCTGGGAAAGTGTCACTACACTTTAACAAGTAGCTGCATGTTTTTGTAAAATAGCTGAAGTATTTTTAGCAGTCAAGTTCATTTCTATGTATTTTTAATGGGCAGTTGCACCTACATGTCTGTGTGTTAAAGTATGAAAGGCCGACAGTGGACGCTGATATTTTATTATTTTGCACAGAGTGTCTGTGAGTGGATGATCAGCTGATAGAAATCATAATAATCCCTCATATTCACGCCCTCATCGGCTCAGGTTGTACAAAGCTGCTTCTTTAGTCCTGTCTTCAGGATGCAGCCAAGCATGTGATGCAAGGGCTGCTCTGTTAAGTTATTTGTGAGTGTGTGTGTGTGTGTGTGTGTGTCAGCCTGTTAATCTACGTGTTGGCACTTAAGCAGCTATTCCTCATCCACACAAGAACGCACAAACATTCATTGATTCTCACTAACAGAACTTTGTTACATCATATCAGACTTTTTTTTTACTGCACTAAACAAGCAACAAGAAGAGATGTGAGATGCTGAATCTGTTTTTGGCATTCAAAAAAAAAAGCTGCCAAAATTAGTTTGGTCAGTCAGGCAGTTGACTTGGTGTTTTTTTTTCCATTTCTGACATATTACAGATATTGAATGGGCAGAATCATCACAAAAAAAGAAATATATTGTTAGAATAATTAGACAGAACTCATAAATTTGCAAATAATTTCCAGAACTGTTAAAATCCAGATTTAGCAGATGGTATGTGTTTAATATGACAGTGGGAAGTGTTGAACCTTTGAGGTGTCTGACTAGTTATCAGTTACACTCACTGGTTCCCACAGGCCTCCTCCTCATCACCAGTGAATTCCAGTCTCTTGTCTCCAGCTGGGGGGTTAGGGGTTTGATTGCCCCTTCGTATCCGAACCGAGACTTTAGTTTGGGTTCACATTTTCTCGCCGTGATGCGTCTGCTTTGATTCAAGCTTTGTTTTCTAGATTTCCTTGTTTGGGATAAGGAGAGTCTTCCTTCTTATGCAGCATCACACCATCATGAACCGCTCAAAGAATTCCCACTGTTGACACTGTCCATGATCACTAGATTGCTGTCTTTCACTTCCTGACTGGGACATTTACCCTTTGACCTGTGCCATAATTTGTTGTGGCCCGTTGACATGTGAGCCAGGCCTTAACCCTCCTGTTCTCTTTACCTTTTTTTCTGATCTCCCCGGGTCTCTCAGGGGGCCCACTGAGGCAGACAGTGCGAGACCCCAGTGTCCACTTTCAAAGGGCTCATCTCCTTGTGTTGTTTTTTAGGAGTTAGATGAACCGTAGGGGCCTGGGAGTCATCCGTGTGGAACCAAGGTCCGTTCACATTCCTGCAGAACTCAGCGGGAGGTTCTTCTAACTTCATTAGCACTCCTCACACCTCCGTTTATGCAGCGTCACTGAAGTTCATGAGGTGGAACACAGAATAGTGATTCTACATTTTGATATGTGCAACTTTCCCTTCCATAATCCATAATAATCTGAACATCCACTAATGTATTTTATATTTTTACTTCATTCTCGCATAATTAATGAGTAGTTTATTTTTCTGTTGGATGTTTTAGTGTTAGACCACCTCTACAATTATCTGCTGTTCAAACAAGGCATTTTATCAATACATATTAAAACACTGTCAGCTATAAGTAATAAATATAATAAAGCAGCTGACATGATGGCTCAGTTAATCTAATAATTTAAGAAATGTTGATACTAGATCAACTGTTTGAATCATTTATAAGCGGAAATGCAAGGAAATTACTTCTAGATTTGCTGCTTTTCTTTGTTGTACGCGTTGTACTCATTAAAGTGAGTTTGTGGCTGTAGTTTGGACAACACAACAATCTGAAGATGGGAGCTTGTGACTTTATCTCCAATGTTTTCTAATAATTTCTAGACCAACTAATTTATCCAGGCACCAATCGGCAGACTGCTTAAAATATATAGACATGTAAAATGTGCTCTATGGGCTCAGTAAAGTTCGTCTGAAGTGTGCCGGCACAGCAGGTTGAGTATCATCTTCTTTACAAATGTGAGAGGGAAAGGAAGTCGGAGTGGAAACGGAAAAGGAGAAGAAGGGCTCCGTGTGTCCGTCCACGCTCCACAGAGGCTGCAGAGGAGAGGCTCTGGTGAACTCCTGGGTGCTTAGTGATGATGTATGAGGGCCCCATCCATTACTCTGTCTGGTCTCCGTACACAAACACTCACACACCCACACACCCACACACACACACACATGATGGATCAGGTATCTCTTTAGACAATGTGAGGCCCCAGTAAGGTTTTCTCTGTGAGGGTCTGATGTGGACGGAGTCTCCACCATGGGAGCTGAGAAAGGCTTCATGGGAAGGTGTGTGTGTGTGTGCGTGTGCGTGTGCGTGTGCGTGTGTGCGTGTGAGAGAGATGTCTGAGTGAATATGGGTGTTCTGGTATATGTGTGTGTGTCGTAGCTGACAGGGACTCATGTCGTCCCTTTGTGCCTGAAGTGCTGCTTGTCCATCAAACATCCAACAAGAAGCAAGAGACTCATTTGTAACTCAAACATTGAACATGTCTGAAACAAATATTCACATTTTAAAGAAGTGAAACAAGTGGATTTCTGCACAAAGCGCAGAAAGATTTTTTGCCACCTGGTTAATTTATCAACCAATTACAACATCACCTCCATTTTCCTTTAAATTCATACCAAAATTAGAGTTTTTTTGGGATCTTCCAAGGAAATGAGTCACAGCTAAATTTCACTTTTGCCAGACAGGGACCTCCTCTCTCCTTATGAATTATTTACTCATATACTGTAGTTAGGTAAACTGTATAACTGTTAATGTCTCCCCTCTCTGTCTCTCTGTCAGACTGCCAGTCGTCCGTGGCTCTGCAGGTTCTCACCGCTCGCTGTCAGGGCAAGAAGAGCTGCCTCATCCGAGCCTCCAGCAGAGACTTTGGAGATCCCTGTTACGCCGGCACCAGGAAGTACCTCAGTGTCATCTACACCTGTGGTGAGTCCCAACACAACACACCTTCACTGAGGGCTTCATGTTCCAGCCACCTGGGGGCGCTGTTCGCCTTCTTATCAGCTTGACTTTGGCTTTAAAAGGGACAGAGTGCAATTAAATGTCTTTTCAAGGGATGATGATGATAATGATGGTGATGATGATGCTTTCAGGTTCACAAGTGGACATTAGAGTTTCATTTAGGGCTCTTTCTACTACACTAGCCCCAGGGGAAACAGTGTGTCCCGGCTATCATCATTGATTAGTTTATGGGTTTTTCATTTTTCTTTGAAATGAATTCAAGCTTTCCCCCCTAAGGACACACTTTTTACAATCACGTTTGAGGCTTTAAATGGTTTCTAAAGGAATTCTGTGTTTATTTTTGGCTTTTTTAGAGGCAGCAAGGAATGTCATGCAAGAAGTTCAAAGCATAAAACTTGTTTTCCATCCCCAGAATGTAGTTGGAAGGAAAAATCCTTGCATTGTATCTTTTGTTTTGACTTTATGTCTGAGCGGATGAGGGAGAATGATGGTCTTCCTTTTTATCTTCTCCACACCCTCGGGCTAATCCTGAACTGTCAAGGCTGTAATTCATTAACCTCATGCTTGAGGGCATACACACTCTCACACACACTCACACACACATGCTATCTAGTAGCACCATGGCCTGGAGCCTTTCAAACCCACCAGAAGTCCAGATCCAGACTGAAATGACTGTTACACTTGGCATTTAGTGTGATTTCTGAGTTCTGATTAAAGGGATTGGATTTTATCAGATATTTCCTTTCTGCTGAGAAATCAGTGTGTTTTTTCAGAGGATTGAAAATCATGCATCTACAGTTTCTCTCCGAGCTTTACGTGTGTGCTCCCTGCTGGGTCTTTTGTCTCTTTAAACACTGTGTTATTGTCAGATAGTTCTCCAACAATCCGTCCATTACATCCTTTATCTCAGCAGCAACCGGACAGTGCAGACAAGAACACACACAGGCTGTTAAGCTGTGTTTATGGAGTCGTTTGGCTTGAATCTCTGTCTGACCTCCCTTATCTGTCGCTGATAACACGAGGTAGTCTCCCAACAGCTCTGGTGCGGAGTTGAGCCGGCGAATGTGTGAGTTTTTGTTTTGTTTTGTTTTGTTATTGAGGAAGGGGGCAGAGGAGAAAGGTGGAAGGATGTGGCAGTGGTGTAAATGTTGAACAGATAGATAGGAGGCAGGAGGAGGGGAGTGGGGAGCGTGCTGTGTTGGGTGTAGAGGAGGGGAGGGGGGGTCAGGAGGACGTAGGTTTTCTGGGCTGTGGTCGGAGCGGAGAGGGATGAACGTGAGTAAATCAGTCTAGTTGCTGTAGACATGAAGTCACTGGTAGCTCCAGGCTCCAGCAAAGTGGTAATTTGGGGGGATCCTCTTTCATTGGTGGTCGAGTGTGTGGAGGATTGACCCCATTTGTGTCGGCGTGGGGGACGGAGGATGTCTGTCTGAACATGATTGGTAGCATTTGCGTGCATGTGTGTGTGTGTGTGTGTGTGTGTGTGTCCGGTGGTGGTCTGTACAATTTTTGGTTCCAGCTGGAAAAAAAAGTGGCATCTACTTACACAAAGTGATTGATGGCAGAAAACCTCTAAACCTGACAGCACATTATGATCAATATTGAATAATAACTATAGGTAATTGATGGGTGATATCTTTTTTATGATATTCCGAGATGTTAAACTCCCTATCTCTGTGTGTGTGTGAGTGTGTGTATGTGACCTTGCCTTATAGAGAGGTGTTAACCCACTTAACATTTTTACTGTCCCATGATGACCTGAGTGCTATTTTAGAGGATATTGTGTCCTGCCAAGAATAAAATAATCAAGGAAACTATATGTCTATATATCTGAATGAGTATGTGTTTTAATGTTTATATATGTTGAGATTTTGGATGTACACACATTTGCGCATATGCACATATTCTCGCAGGCATGAGTGCGTTTGATTCACAGTATTGACCTGCTATCGGCCCCTCTGGCTGCGCCGGTGATTTATAAAGCCGTCAGCCCTCCAAGCTCCAGCTTCTTCCTCACACAGCCCCAGGGGTGGACTCACTTCTTAGCAATAACACAGCAGCAAATGGCCCAGAACCTGCCATCAGTCTCCCAGAAGATCACACACACACACACACACACACACACACACACACACACACACACACACACACACTCTGCACAACCGCCACTGTCAGGCTTCATTTATATCCACTCCCCCCAGGAGGAAATCCCAATGGTTTGTTTACTTGTCCAAAAAAACAGAAAAAAGAAAGAAACTTCAGGAGTCTCATTGCAAATAATAACAGCCCTAAATATCTGACATCTCAGTATTTAAAGAAAACGGAGCTATAAGATACACTTGCAGATTATTCATAAACATGGAAAGATTTACCACCCCCAGTGTAACTGCTGGAGATTGATGAATGAGCCTGCTCAGGGCGCTTTCTTCAAAAAGCAAAGCTCCAGCGTGAGCCCTTTGAAGTTTCTTTCTTATAATGTTGGTTTCTTTGTCAGGGACTTTGACATCTGTCTTCTGAAGCTTGGATGAAAAACTCTGCCTCTGTGCAAAATGTATAAACCTGTGTCTTTGTTACAAATGATGTGTGCATGTGCATGCATTTGTGCACATATGCTGGTACAACAGCTGTAGAAAGGCTTCCATTCATACATCTGGGGCCTGTCCTGCAGCCCCACAGCATCATTCTTCCTATATGCTAACATCCTTCCTCTGCCATGTGAGTAAAGAGATACAGCCTGAGGGCATCCTGCTTCTCCATGTGTGTGCTTTGGAACCACAAAGGAACTAGAGTTAACAAAATGTGATACAGTGATCAAATCATGTCCGGAAAAATCCTTCTTTCCCTCCTCAGTCCCACGTCGAGACCTCCTCCTCCTCCTCACACTGCTCTCTTCCACCCCTGAGAAGTATTAAAGCCTCAGACTGGAGATGAGGAGGCCTCTCTGCTAAACTTCCCCTCCAGAGTGTTCACTGCTGGCTAATGTATCACCCTGAGTGAGCCACACAGCCTCCTTTGAACCATGCAGAGCAGACTCTTTTGAGGTGGAGTGTGTGGGGTGGGGGGGGGATAAAAGGTCATGAAAAGCCTAACGAACAGGTCTAATTGCTGAGGAGGAAATGGATTAATTGTGGCACTTAGCTGGTTAACATGGGATGTGGGGTTGGAGGAGGTGGGGGCTCGATGGAATAGGCAACTCAGGCATTTCTAACCCTGGGGTTGAAACCTCAAAATGGGAATATGATCCTTAAAAAAACCCTAATGAAAGTATAATGAGTCCATTAATATACTATATGTGTTCTCATATAGGAATACAGCCGCTACGCTGTTGGACTGATTTTCCACTTACAAGCTTTTGCCGGTCTTTATATAAAACGGAAAGCCCCTTTTGACTGAACAGTCTCACCTTGTGGTCCATTTAGTAGCTGATTCCTGAGCTTTCAACCATGTCACACAGTCTTAATTAGCAGATGGAATTTGCCCAGCCATCAAGAAAATGTAAATTCACTTTTTTCTGAGCCCTTTAAGTATAATTAACCGTTAAATGTGGAGTTTAAAAAGTTCATGCTTTACCCTGGAATGAGAAATGAATAAACTGCATGAAACTTATGTATAGTTTTATGCAGATTTTCCCCCAAAATTCAGTCTATGAAACCTACAACTACAGTTTAAAAGACATTTTTAACAATTCTTGGCCGTGTGATTTTCCTCTGTTTTAATTTTAGGAAAACAGCTGCGGGCAATGTGCTGTAGTATGTGTTTCTGGGTCATTTTGTTTGTTTAAAGTATTTTTTTTATTTTATTTCTGCAAGTAATCTGCCAAATGTAGACAACAGAACGTTTCCCAGGAGTTTCATATGAAAAACATACTCAGGCTATATAATTTTAAAGAGGATATTATGGTATATTAAGAAACCCATTAACATAAAGTTCTAGCTCTTACGGACATATGGTGGCTGCTTGGAGAAGAAAATTAACTCAGACATGCTAAGTATTAATATCAAGCAGCGTAAAAGAATCTTACTGTAACTGTCTTAAGGTTATTTAATTTCCTCTTACCTCAAGTGTCATATAGGGACAGAGGCGATTTGGTTAATTTTGGTGAAGGCTCCACTGTACAGACTAAACTGTAGGCTTTGACAGAGGTGTGGTCACTGGTCTGTGCTGCTGCTGTTTATAATGGACACGGTCCGAGTAGTGGAGACTGTGGCTGCCTACGCATGGCTCAGAGGGGGGGGGCTGATTTAGATGTAACAGGGGAAAATGGAGGAAGATAAAGATGTAATTCAGAAGCCTGCAGGGTTTGAATCGTCCCAATTGGTTATGCAGACATGGTACACACATGGACACAATACACAAGAATACATACATGCACAAAGATATTTGAGGTGCACATGTGACCGCTGCGCACATTCATGTCATGTCAGCAGAGGAGACTGTGGGGAAGATGTTTATCTTGGCACAGTCACAGTGTGGAGCTACAGTCCAGCCAAGCAGGCAGGCAGGCAGGCAGTAGCTGCTGCTGCGGGGCCCCTCCGTTCACCATAGTAGCTCATCCTATAGCTGCAGGACCACAGGACGTGCACCCAAAAACACACACATGTACACTATATTGTTTGAACACACATTCGCAGGCTTAGTCACACAGTTTTCAGTTCTCCAGCAGTGTCACGCTGCTTGGTTTTCTCAGCAAGTATGAGAGTTTGAATCTCTAATCTTTAACTAAACCACAGCCAGTCTGTTAGCTCTTTAATCAAGTCTCCTTATTTGTTCAACCCATCCAGACTGTATTTGGCCAGCAGCATGGTACGTACCTCATATTGATTCATGCTTTTCCACTGTTTCTTGTTGGTTGGTTCTACTTCGATCCAGCCCATGAACACTGAGGAATTTACTGGCAACAAATAGGTGGATAAATAATATGCTAGGAACCTGTGATCATCTTTCTGCCTTCAAAACAACATTTTACTTTATGTTGCCAAAGCTGTTTACTTCTGCCAAACTCAGGTAACTCATGGGTTCACTTCTTATAGACTTATTTTCCGAGCTTTTGTGACCTCCATTTCTTAAAAGTGAAGCTCGTTCAACCAGTGGAGGCTAGTATTATCTGAGCTGTGTTGTGATGATGAAGCCTACTCACTTCTTCTGGAGGCTATCTTTGGTTATTTGTGGCATCGTACAGCAAGAAGCAAACAACAAAAATCCTCAACACAACTTGAGCCCCTTCACAAATTAAACGACACAAAGATATTTTTCCATATTTTACAGACGTTGCAGCTGGCAAGTGAACATGTAAACATGATTTAGCAGCGCTGAAACATGGAAACTGCTAAAAGCCAATTGCGGAGAACAATGATAAAGAGGCACCCTTTATAGGAGGGACTATGGAGGTCTCAGTTTGTCAGGAAATAACTAATCACACAGATTTTGTGTTATTATAATAACAGATATTACACATGTTTGTTTTAACTGCTGCTTAATTGACCTTTTTGAACTCACACATTTGACAAGATCAGTTACAGCAAACTTAAGGCTTTGCAGTATTTTGATATGTTTTATAGACAGATTGGGTTTAGTTGATTTCACCAGGTCGAGTTCTGGGTCAATCACAAGAAAACGGCCTAATTTAACCTTCAAGTACTTTGGTGGTTGCGTCATAGTGTTCTGGCTCTTACTACTCATTATACAGCTAAGGGCAGTGAACCCACCAATTAGGTATTTTATTAGGGTAAAAACAAACCGAGAACCTGGCAGAACCTGGTGTTTTGAGAAAGAGTCTTTGACCCATACGTGATCCGTGCTGTGTCTGACTTCAGCGAGCGGAGAGGGAAGCAGAAAGGAATGAAATGGCCCCTGCGAACGCTCCCCGAGCCTCGTAACACATGCAAGCCTGACTCTGCAGAAACCCTGGAATAACAGCCCCAGCTGGCACTCACTCCCAGGAACACCGCTGCGAGAAAACACACGGCACGTGACCTCGGCTGACCTGCGCACGTCGGTGTGTGCTGCGTTAACTTTGGTTGTTGACGGTTCAGGCCAATGCCCATAAATGGCATCGATTGTGGTTGGTACCACGACGATCTTGTCTGCTGCTTTGAAACGTTTTTTTTTTTTTTTGGAGTGGGGGGGTAGGAGATCGACTGATGTTTGGCAAAGTAACGGGGCCGATGTGGAAGAGCAACTGGCTGAAAGTTCATGAACCCGGTCAGGGTGTGGTCTCTGGAAGTGGATGAGACACATGGAGGGAGCTTCTTGGCGGGAACACACAGTCACCATGGTGATTTGCTGATGCTAGGGGTTATTGGATTTGTGCTTTGCCAGCATGTTCAGTCAGCTGATGTCTGCACCCTGCACCGTGTCTCATCCACTTACATCACTGGGTATCTGCTGGCTGTTTGGTATCTACACACATACACACACACACACAGACACACGTACATAAATAGAAACAGGTTAAATCACACTCCCTCCTTCAAACACATACGTCTTCAGCTATACGTGTTGAGTTCATACATTACAAATCTCGTTAAACGCCCCGCTGATGTGATCACTGGCCCTCGGGGAGGGTTTGTAAGAACTTTAATCAGATTAAAATGAATTCTGAACAAAGTGGATTTGAAAAAAACAAGGTGTTATATTCCCTTTTAAGTTCACAGCTTCTCAGACTTTCCCTCTTTTTCCTCCCTCTCTCCTCTCATATGTTTTGCTCACCTTCTCCTATCATGTAACCCAGTTTCTAGTTCTTTTTTTATAGTCGTCCTCAATATTCCTCTTTTTCTTGTATATGTTACAGTAGATGCACAATCTGTAACCCTCTTGCTTTCATCTCATCTCTCTTCCTTGTTTTCTTTCTGTCTCCACTCAGTCCACTGTTTCCTACTGCGCAGACCGATAGCCCAGAGGTCAGAGCTGAAAGTCGACTGGCTCACGTCCCTGTACTGTATCTAAGGAAATGTGAATTTCGCCTATGAGACTAATTTGTTCCTGTCAACAATATTTCCAAAATGCCTTGTGGAAACATCCCATTTTTGTGCAAAAAGCTGCATTTGATTAGAGTAGAATCTTATTTTGGGTAGATGCCTCAAAATGTCCTCAAAGAAAAGTTAATGACTTAAACTCAGAGCAGTTTCTGATGCATTTGTGTAAGACTTATAAATGTCCTTCAGGTAAAACGCTCTCAAACAAAGCTAAACGGCTGATTATCACCACAGAGATGCTTAACTCCAGTAAAAAAAAAAAAAAAAAAGGCAAAGTTTTGTATCTCACCACAATATCTGTGACTAATGTGAGTCAGCGTCTCCTCTTCCTCTGAGCTAGTGGTTCATTGTTTTATACCCATCGGTATTCAGCGGTGTCATGGTATCAAACCCTTGAAAAAGTCCCCTTAAATGAAAATAGAGTTTTTGGCAGAGACCAGACTGCACGGCAGCCAGACGCTCTGATTTTCTACAGTTAGTAAACACCCGACGGGGAAGGAACATCACAGAGGCCGGCGCTGATAACCCAGGTGTCTGGATAAGCAATGATAGGACGAGGGCCAACTTAACACAGCGAGGGTGATTAACTCGGTTCTGACCTTTGAGGCCAACGTGTAAATGTGCATCATCCTCTGCAAACCAAAACACAAGATTAACCACACAGTCCTAATCTGATGTGTCTGTGTAGTGTTTGTTAGCATTGTATAGGATCCAGAGGTACGCTGATGGATGCATCCGCTGCCTAAGTGTGTTATCAGCGTCGTTAGCTAACTATTGATTATTTGATTTTCTGTCTAAATCACTCAGCATTTTCTAAAATTTGCAGTAATTCTTGCTTGATAGGTGTCTTTCCTGCTTCCCCCCCTCCTTTATCTTCTCCATGCAGACAGTCTCATGACATGCTGGATAATCACTGTCTATCTGTCTATCTTCCCTCGTGTTTGTCTTGCTGATTCAGTACTGACTGCTCAGTCCTACAGTACACCTGGGCTCTGCCACATGTTACCATACGTACCATAGGGCCGTGGGTCAGGGTGGATGATCATTTTGGGGTCTTGTTGTCGCTCTGCCACTTGCGTCTCTGTATCCACTCCAGCCCCCAACATACATGGGAAGCACTTTCCAGAGCAAAGGAATGTTCTGCATTTGGCTCTGGGCTGTTTGTCTGCTTTAGAAATGCTGGATAATAGAAACAAGCACTGAAGTCAACAGTCGCACTCAGCCTGTCGTACGTTTGCACACATGCAACATAACTCACTGACATGCAGAAGTCTATGGACAAGCTGGGTGCACAAACACACAAACATTTCCCCCTATCCTGTGTTGTTGTTGTTGTTGTTGTTGTTGTTGTTGTTGTTGTTGTTGTTGTTGTTGTTGTTGTTGTTGTGGTTGTTTGTGTGTGTGCTTGGTCTGTTTTCCCCCCAAATGAAAATGACTGCGTCTTTGTCGGGCTGGAAACTGCAAAATAAGCAAAGCTCCGGACTGGAACTCGCTGCCAACTTTGTCGGCTTCGCAAACTCGTAAACTGTGCGCACACACTACTGTTTTTGGTGTCACTGTGCTCATGGCTGAGCTCTGGGCTTTTTGTGTGTGACCGAGCGTTCCTGTTTTCGTTTGTATGTAGAGTGTGTTGAATCAAGAAGAAGAGGAGGAGGGGGGGTGGGGGGGTTTGGTACTAATGCTTTCCAGTCTGTGGCTGGTTTCAGTTTCCCTCCTGCGGTGGACGCGGATGGAGAGAGACGGAGAGGGGAGAATTAGTGTGTGTGTGTGTGTGTGTGTGGAGGGACAGTCAGGGGCTGGGAGTCACAGGGAGAAATTCCCAGGACGTCTTAAGATGGAATTATAGCTCTGTGTGTTATGGGAAGACACATTTAAATGTCTCCGCAGATCTATGTAAAGACAGATGTTGTAGGTAACTGTAGGGATTTTTGTTTTGGATTCACTTTGGACTATTTATAAATGTAGAAAGCTTAAAAGCATGTTCTGAAAAACATGTCTTAAAACCACAGTTATGAATGTCTCTCTGTAAAATTCCTGAATGAAAACAAAAGCAGAATGAATGAAAGCTCCAAATCTCAACCAGGCCTTAAACTATAGGAAAAACTCACGTTGTGGCCAAAATTGATAAAAGAACTGAAAAGAAGCTGCAGCTGCTCAAACATGTCTGAGAGAGCGGGATATGTCAGATTACTGAATATAGAAATATTAAAATACCTGAGAAATGAAGGGATTCTTATATTAAAAATCCAATGTGGCCATAAAGCAGTCTAAGAAGTATTTTGATTTGCATTAGCCACAGTGGCCGAACTCCAACATTAAAGGAATAAAAGATATTATGTCATAAATCATATGAAAGAAAGAAAAACCTTTATTGGTGTTATTTGGTGGTTTGTATTGTTGTATTGTTCTCACACACCACATGCCCACATATCCAATCTGAGTTGAATGAAACTCTCAGGTCATTTCCTGGAGCTGCACATTGACTTTTTTTCATCTCTCTCTCTCTCTCCCTCTCTCTCTCTCTTTCACTCACACACACACACACACACACACACACTCACAGCCCCCTCCTCCCCCTCCTGCCTGCTCCTTCCCTCCACTCACCCACCCCTCTCTTTGACTGCTCACTCACACACAGCAGTGGGCTGTGTAGGTGGACACTACATGTCCCGCTCTCTCTCTCTCTCTCTCTCTCTGTATCGTTCCCTCCCTCCCTCACCCTCTCTCTCTCTCTCTCTCTCCCGCTGTCACATTCCAGTTGTCTAAAGCCGGGTTTAACTTTCTCTCTCCCCGAGAGAGGAGGAAAGAAGGGGGGAAAACCAAAAAGAAGAGAAGCAGCAGAAAAGCCTCCGCTGGTTACTCTCTCCGGATGAGAAGAAGAAAAGAAGAGGAAACTCTCTTCATACTCCATTTGGCTTAAAAAGGGGGAGTCACCATAAAGGAGCATACCTTCTTAAAGGGGCTATCCATTTTTTTTCCTTTACTCTCTCCCTCCCTCCTTCTTTCTTTTCCTTTTTTGGGCCGTGCTCTCTCATTCTGGTCAGACCCCAGACCCCGGTGGACTATTCACGTGAGCGCTTGTTTTTACGGCAGAAAGCTGGTCCTAGCTCTCCTGGTGGGACCGACAGGAGGAGGAGGAGGAGGAGGAGGAGGAAGAGGAGGAGGAGGGGGGAGTGTTTGACAAGACAGACAGCCGCACACGCACACACACACACACATAAACACACACACGCTGTGAGAGAAAGTTACTGCCTGGATCCCGGAGGATTTTCCATTCCACGATATGTGTGTAAGTGTCACCTTGTCTTCTGTCTGAGCACGCTTTTAAATCTCTGCTGCTGTCGTCGGGAAACTTGTTCTTGTTGGTTTCTGAGCTCAAGTTGTAAGACTTTGTTTTGTTTTTTGAGGAGTCTGACCATCCTGCTTTAAACTTTAGATGTTTAGGAGTCATTATTTTCAGATTTACTCTACTTGTTGTAAAGTTTAAATCCCTCACCTTGTCTTGCACTTCAGGAATGTTCTCCCTTGTTTTGCCTCTCGCTGTTGAGGATGTGCGAACATATGAGTGCTGATGAGTATGTGAGCTAATTATTTGGGCACCGGTGTGTGTGTGTCTGTGTTGTTGTGTATGTGTATATGTGTGTATGTGTGCCTTTGAATTCCTGTGGAACATGAGGAAACAAGTGTTCAGGAGCTGAGAAGGAGATTGGCCAGGTTGACTGACTGGATCTGACTCTGTCAGGGAACTCACATGTGAACAGATGAGATTACTTAGATACACATAATCATACGCACAACAATACAGGAATACGCGCGCGACTGCACCGATACCTGACAACGCCCTGTCACAACAGTCTGTCTTTGTTTTTTTTATTTAATGTGTCCCTCTGTGTGTGTGTATGTGTGTGTGTTTCTAATGAGCTGCTGGTAGTAGCTACTGATCAGAACAAGTCATGTTGGCAGCGTTTGACTCCACTATAATTAACTGCATGGTGCATAATACAGTCAAATCCAATGGGGGCAACAAGCTGTTCACGCTGCTGCTGAGTCAGAGCGAGCAGCTCCACGCTCACTGTAAATATGTCACTTTGACTCTCTTGAAACTCAATGACAGCCTCTGCTTTAAAAGGGTGATATTTTTTTTAAAGACTTAGACCTATAGACTTGGAGAGACTTTATTGATCCCAAAGGAAATTCAAGTATCCAGTAGTGCAGATATACATAAGGGCATAGAAGAGCAATACAACACAGAAAAGTACTGTAAGAAAAAATATACACTGCATCCTTATGAAACTATATGTCTATGATGTCTATGATGACTGTGACTATGTGACTCTAACCAGCTGAATGATTATTTCTATCATATGATTATTTTATTGATTAATATGGTAATAAGGTAAAAATAGACTTTTTGTTGTCATGTTATTGATATTGAGTCAACAGTAGGAAATGATTATTTTTGGCTCATAAAAAAACTCTTACTTACATTATACATTTTAAATGTATTGCTATACAGTATGTGCTCTTATACTGTATGTCTAGACTTGACCCATAGGCTCATGATTGGTGGTCCAGTTAGACGTCAGAAACACTACTAAACACAGCTGTATAATTATATGGGATTCAGGTTAAAATACTGTAATATTGAAAATGAATGAGAAAAACTATTTGGTCTCATTGCCTCGTAGGAATATTATTATGGCTCAACGGGGTCAGGCTTCACCATTCCCCTGTTTCTACTTGTATCCGACTCCGAGCCCTGAGATGTTTAGTGTTTAATCCACACGCTCAATTGGAGGCGACCCCTTCCTGCAATTTAACATGTGTTTTATCAAAGAAGAAACTTGCCTGGAGCTCAGCACAGCTATACAGCCACAGCCACAGGCGTAACTCCCAGAGCTGCACACACACACACACACACACACACTCAACATCCCAAACATACGTCACCCCTCATAAACAGCACCGAGAAACCCAACAAGCTGCTCACACCAGACAATGGCGCAGTCAGTTCCTGGGCTCCGAAATGACAAAATTGTTTAGATGGTTTCCAAATGGTGTGTGTGTGTGTGTGTGTGTGTGTGTGTGTTTTCCTGTGTGTTGTGGACATGTGTATACAGTAGGCCTGATGTGCTCCTGCAGACCCTGTTTGCGAGACTGTAAATGCAGCAGCCTGTTTGTGAGTGCACGCTGCCTTCCACACCTACCTCTCCCCCCCCGTCAGCCAGGTTTCCCTCTAATTGACGCCTCGCTGTTCCCCTCTAGCGCCGGTCTTGCAGTGCCGGCAAGGTCCCTCCCAAACCACAAGGGACTCTTTGTTTGTAATTTATGAATTAGTGTGTGGTTTGGGTTACGAGAAAGGAGCGCAGGCCAGGGACTGACGACGGCACAGGAACAGGAACAGGAATAAGTCCAGTCTGCCTTTTTTTTTTGGCCGCTTTTGTTTATTATTCCATATTAGCAGTCTGGATGTCCTCTGGAGATGGAGGCCCAGATTGAGGTGACAGTAAGATATGATTAACGAGAGGGATGAATGAGCTTTTCTATCTTGTGCAGCCTTTTTCCCGCCCACCACACACTCACACACACACACTCACACACATACACACACACTTGCGCACAAAGAGATGTGACTTCATGTTTGACAATGCCGTGATAATCTGTGTAAATCTGTGTCCGGCCATCAGATAGGGCTGACTGCTCTGTTGTAAAAACACACAGCCAGAGCTTCTTGTTCTCTCTCCCTTCATCTTCATCGCGACGCATAGCTCCACGTACACACACACACACACACACACACCTCCCTCCTGTTTGGCGCGCTCGGCCCTGCCATCCATTCGCTTCCTTTTGCTCTTTCTCTTTTTCATCAACTGGTTTTATTTACTTTGTCTAGTCTGAATGGAACCTGGCGCTGTACTAAGCTTTGGCCTGGTTCTCTCACAGAAAAAGCAAAGCCCTCTTTCCTGTCCAAGCCCCCCACCACCCCCTGCCCACCCCTCACCCCTCTCCTTTTTTTCCCTCTCTACCCTCTTGATTTGATTTTTATCCTTTTTTCTTCCCTGTTCTCTGTTTTTGAAACCCAGCATGCATTCTTAATGGCTTCAACTCCTCTAGAGGGGTGTTTTCTCTTTTTTTCCTTCCTTCCTACAACTGCCCTTACTTCCTTCCTTGCTTGCTTTCCTCCCTGTCTCTTTCCTTCTCTTAAAGTCATTTTTTGAAGCGGGAGGGTGAGCTGGTCTCCTGATAGCCAAAGCAGATGTGATCCCCCCCCTGACCACAAAAAAAAAAAAAAAAAACTTCCTGGCATTCTTCAGCACCAACATGCAGCTGTTTGCAGGGGGTGTTCTCCTACTCCACCCTATACCCCTCCTATCTATGCATCCTCATACCTCTATACAGCTTTACCCCAATGCCTGCAGTATCCCTGGCATCAGCAATGACTGGAGCCCTTTTATCATTAGTCTATTCCCCGTAAGTCACGATACACCACCGTCTTTTCTGCTTCCAAACAGTAGAGCCCCCTCTCTTTATAGTTCATCCGCAGGGCCGTAGCTTTTCCTTTCCTCCTGGGCCAGTTCTTTGAAACAAATGGAAGATTTAACAGACAGTCCTCTCCTGGAGGAGCAGTGTTTTATCGCTCCTCTGATGTCTGTGTTATTGCTCGGACCGCTCCTGGATGGAGGGATTTGAGGAGCCTTATAGCTGTGGGAAGGAGTTATTTATCTCCCAATGAGACCGTGGGGGTAAGTCCCCTGGATCCTGGTAGATTTTAAAGGTCATCGAGGTGGGAGAGCAGAGGAAAAAAAAAAAACATGGCATGTGAGGGTGAACAGAGCTTAACACCTGAGGATCCAAAACACACACAGACACATGTGAATAATCATTTTTGTGCAGCTGTGAGGACTTTACTGTTTGCTAATGCACAAATCAAGATGCATTAGAAAGGCATTCATGCCAGAGTTGTTTATTCACAACTAACACTCGTGTTTATTGGATTTCCCCCCTTCCTCCAACAAAAAATCTATTTATTGTGACTTGACTTGGATGTTTGAGCTTCACTGTGCAGAATGAGTCTGAAACTGAAAGACTGTTTTAACTGAGGAGGGGAAAGTTTCCCTGAGCACTTTACAAAGCAGTTCAAGAAGTGTGCATGTATGAGCAGGATTTTGTGACATCACAACGAGTCAAGAGATCAGTTATGGTTGAATGTGCAACCTAGAAAAGTGTGAAACAGGCATTAGAAATCAACTTTTCTGTGAAGTTGGAGACACTATGTAGAATCCTTAAGAGACAGACATTTTTTTTAGATCAGAATATCTTCGTATCAACATATCTTGAGGAGATCTTTAACATGAAGCTTATATACTATAGTAGATCTTTGTCAGTCTTGTCTGATGTTGCAATGGAAAGAATGTGAAGGCTGTGCAGATTGGTCACTGCAGTGTTGCTATCCAGAAAGATGTGTGTGTGTCCGACTCATGCTCCGCTCTGGAAGATGTTGACATGTGGACAGCATGCCAGAGAAGCTCTTTGAATGGCTTTATTCAGCAGCGTTTCTGCCTTTTGACTTGCCCTTTAGCGAGCCAGGCTCCCCGAGCAAAATTAAATTTCTTTCCAAGGCGCCTCGGTCAAGGTGAAGGACGCTGCACCTCTTGTCAGATAGAGAGCACAAGTGGACATGTGTGTTTTCCTGGATGAACTGGCCTCAGACGAACCCAGTCAGGTTAGTCGGACGAGAGCGTTTCACCATGGACGCGAGCAGAACAAGACCAGTGTTGAGGTGCATACCAGCTGTGTGACTTCACCTCAGCGTTTTAGCCAAAGGTGTGTATGTTTGCTTACTTCCCTGTCAACCGGGTCAACTGGTATCTGCCAGTAACTCGCCAGTTTGACATCTTCATTCATACTAGGAAGCAAAAGTCAGTCCAGAATCATAGTGGAATATTCTTTCCTCCTTTTTTTCTACACATAAATCCAAACATGGTTGCGTAGAATAAGCAGTGACACCACAAAATAACATTTAGATCCGTCATTAAAGGAGACGCTCAGATGTATTTCTGCCTGTCTCAGTGTGTGTTTCTGTCCAAGCCATGCCAGCCCCATGTTACTGTTGGTTTTGGGGTAAGAAGTATAGTGTCGTGGGGTAAAAGTAGTAATGCTGCTGTCCTCTTCAAGGGGACTATAGCGTGGAGTAGCATGTGCTGTGTTTTTACAGCCCTCTCTTTGGCTTCCCCTCTCCTCCTCCTCCTCCCCCACCAGCTCACCCTGCCTCACCCCCATTAAACTCAATTTGTTCTGAGGAGCGAGGATCGCTGTGAGCCCAGAAACATGTGCTGCACGGGCAGAAAAGGCTGCCAAACTGTTGACTTAAAGAGAAAGGGACGTTTATAACGTACATTTTTAAGAAGTTAAGCATCAAAATATTGTTTGATTGTATGACCTGTGGTTGGAATGCTTTGGAAAGCACGCCAACGACGTGCTTTTTACGACCAAAGTGAATTGAGAAAGAGACGCGAAAAAAAAAAACGGACAAAGACAGACGGACTCGTTTTTTAGCTCAGCAAGGTTTTTATGTTTTGGCTCGGTTGGATCCTTATTAGAAGCCTGGAGATTTTCAAAAAGCCCAAACACTCCTCAACAATCCCCCGAGACTTCCAATAAAGGTTGAGATGTTTTGCAATGGGATTACAGGGTGCAAATTTAATGACGACTCAGAGACACAGGGAGGAGGTTTCTATCTGAAGTCGCCACGCTCCTCAATATACAGTAAAACATGTGTTTCGCATCGTGTTGCCTCTGTAATTTTTTTTTTATCGCTGCTTTATTTCAGGTTTTAGGAATTAGCAGACATGCTTAATGATGTCTGTAGATTTTACAGCCCGGGGTTTTTGAATGAAGCATTAAATGAGAAGCTGCAGATGCTAAGCAGGTTTTCAGACGTCTGCCGGTTGGAGGGAGAACATCTGCTCCGATGTAAAGCTGTGAGCTCTGAATCTCATTCTGTTGCCAATAACTAGTATTTATATGCAACTAATAGCTGCTGATGCTGAAGTAGAGACAGAGTTTCAAGGTGTTCTACTGAAACAAGACATTGGCTGGAAGTAAACTTTGAAGTACACGTGGTGTAGATGAAAGCCTTGGTCACATACAAGTGAGTAATAATATTTGACATATGTCTGCAAGGGTTTTTCAACATTCCATGTGTTCAGTCTGAACTTCAACTCATTTCTCTTTTAACATTTGATCTAATAAAATGCACAGCCTTTATGGGAAAGTTCAGATGTTTATATTGCATTAGTGCATGTTGTTATTGGGCTGATATGATAAGACTGTCTTATATTGAAATCCTTAACTTTGCTTTTAGTTGCATCATATGGTCAAACTACGGTGGCCCTGAGAGCTCAATGCACTGCAGCTCAAGAAAACACATGCGACAAATTCAGAGAATGTCTTCATCAGTTTGACAACACATGGACACATGGACTGCAAAAACTCACAACGGCTGTAAATGCATGCTGCAAAAACTCACAACAGAAGCATTTCAGGGGACACATAAAAGGGACGGACTAGGCCTAAGGTTAGGCTAACGGTACGTATTTGCGACAATATGTGATATTGACGTTGAAATAAACCAAACAAACTCAGCACTAACAGGTGGCCATCTTCAGAACGTCTCAAGTCAAGAAGCATTGAATGAAACTTTTTTGTGTGTCCTCAGAAACACTTCCATTGTGTTGTGAGTGTTTGCAGCTCATGCGTTGCCAAATTGATGACTGATGATTGATTATCTAAAGTTGTAGCAAATCTTTGTCTTGCACGTGTTTCCTTAAGTTGCATTGCACTGAACACCCAGCGGAGGATTTTAACATCAGTCTGGTGACCTGCTTCCACATTATGGTATGTTTGAGAGTCCCTTACAGGAAAGTCTGATCACCTGACATTGTCCCAGGCTTGAGCGCTCGGCTGCGATAAAGATCTGAGTTTGGAGATTTGGAAAACCCAGGACACAGAGCTCATGTAGGCACGTGATGGATCACGACCTCAAACAGTCAGGGGCAGTCTACTTATCAATGCGTCCTCTGTGGAGGGCGGCCTTGCTCAAGACAATATTGATCTCTGATTGCTGTCTTCAGGGTCAAAGGTTATCTAGGCATCAGCAGCTGATGGGTCAGTCCTTGTGTACCAGGCAAAGGTCAGGAGGTCGTTCTCTGGAGGAAGTAAATTTCACAGGTCATCTGTTCAATGTGTCTCAGGGATCACTATCTGTTTTTTTTTATAGGGGGGAGTATAAAAAGAAGTTTTATAAAGGATTATTAAAGGTTATTTCTAGTTTATTGGCTTGTCTTATGGGGAGTAGGCATTGACATGTGGGCTGCCATCTTATCCAATTATTTGTTAATAATGACCCCAGTCAAATATACTGTCTCACATATAGTCTAAATTTGCCACTTACATTTGTTGTGTTAATGTTAAACATAGCAGTTGATAGAAATATGATTCCCCGAAGGCTTAAAATATATTCTCCCCTATTGGGATGTGTCCTCCGGTCTGTGTTAAACAGCCTGCAGGCTCCGTGTCCCAGCATAGCCCAGTACAGTAGAGCCTTGCTGGGCTGTTATTTAAAAAGAGAACTCCATCACTCTGATCTCGAGCCAGAGCCCACTGATCTACCCTCCAAACACGGCCACAGCCGCGCTCTTCCCCTCTCTTCCAACTGTGGATGAAGGGATGGTGGAAGGAGGGAGGGATGGAGGGAAGGAAGGAAGGAGCAAAAAATGAAGGAGGGAAGCGTTCTCTCTGGCCTTCTTTGGCATGCCTTTTTTCTCCTTCTTTTCCCAGCAGGCCATCTGTTTCCTGTCTGCAACATGACACCAGTGCCCGATTGAGTCTGCTACTCCTGAGGTGTGTGTGTGGGTGCGTGCATGTGTATTTGTGTATGTGTGTGGAGTCTTTTAGGGTCTATGACTAGCTGCTATACTAATACACCAAGTCATTTATGTTGGTACAAATTGGCCCATGTGATCTCATGTGATACAAGTGTGCTTTGGAAGACATGCTTCAGCCACAGTGTGTGGGAACCACTGACTTGTGTATCATCGATTCATACTGAATGTGCTTAGTGGCCGATGTGATGTGGTCATGCATTATTTTTTCTGTCAGCCTCACTTAAGTCATGCAGATATGCAGCTCTATTGTTTTTTACACTTGGTATAAAAATGAGATAATGCTGCTTACGTATAGAATAAAATACTGAATAGCTGTGTATGCAATGCACATAGGAGGAAAAACATATATGAAGTTGTTGAGCTGATAAAAAGCAGGGTAATAGTGGCCATTTTGTCAGTTTGGCCACCATTAATTCGTATGTAGGCTCAAGGGGGGTAGTCTCTGTTTTGATGTTGGCCTCTCTCCACTAATAACAGTATAGAGCTGGCTGAATGTGCCTGGGTAAGCCCCTCTCTCCTCTTTCACTTTCTTTTTTTTATGATAATTAAAAAAAGAAAAGCAAAACTCTGTTGAACATTTGGCTTTCCTGTCTATCCAGGAGCAGTTTTAAGTGGTGACTCAACGTCTTTTGACAGCATACAACAAATAAAAAGGCCAAAAAGAAATGAGAAAAATCTTGACCGGCCTGTCAATCACCCAAAAGTAGCCACTGAACTCCGCCTCCCACACTTCTTCGCTCTCCTTTCCCCTGCCTAACCCGCTCACTGCTGGGGATTTTCCACCCGTAGGCCCACACTGAAAAGCTGGACATGTCTCTCTGCCAGTGTGTTTGTTTTTAATCGACGTGCATAATGACGTCCGTCAGCTAAAGCGAAGCCAGACCTCCAAGTTGTGTTTGCTTAGCGAGGCCACAGTGGATCCAGGCCTCCGTAGGTCTGGTTATAGCCTTGGCCAAACCGAGACGAAATTTTGGGATGCTACTTTTATGCAATCCATGATTTTGGTAGCCTGCTGATGGAAGCAAACACTCGCTGCCACCAGTGCCAGATTGACTGTAGTTCAGAGAAGGCCACTTGGAAACACAGGGTGAAGTAAGTCCGACATGCAGGGAGGGAAAATAGCTGATTTCCAGTTGATTGTCCAGCTTTTTCAGAGTAAGTTAGCATTTTGTTCTGTAAATAACATGCATTTAGGGAGAGTTTGCTTAGCCCTTCTTGTCAAAGCCAATGACCAACACAGCTCTGCTGGCATAGAAAAGCTGCTGGTTATGGAAGAAACAGTCAACAATTCTGCAAAAAAAAAGAAAAAAAGCCACATATAGAGCAACAGTAGGCATGTCAGAACAAAGGTTGCAATAACAGCTTGTGATTTCTTGCATGATAAAAGTACAAAGACTTTTTCAAGAATTTTTAAGGGCCCACAGAGCCCCTTTAGAAGTGATACAGACGACCACATGTTATATGTTTTTCAATCACGAGGTTTCATTTGCTTAATAAACTCTCTGCCAGTGCTAATATGACAGTTGCCCTATCAAGGTCAGTGATGATGAACTCATGGGTGGTCCCCTACCCCCTACCTCGCAGCACCACTTATCTTTTGCACATCCTTCACCCTGCTGCAGCCATATCACAGTGTGTAGAACTGTAAAAATGCAGGAAACACTGCAGTGAAGTCATTGTGCAAGTAAAGCAACGTGTTGAGTCAAATAAACTCAAAGGAACAAATTGACATGAGTAAAGTTTGCAGCAGTTCGGTGATTCTAGTTTAGCTTAGCGTAGCATAAAGACTGGAAACAAGGCAAAACTGCTAGCATAGGTCTGACCAGAGGAAACAAAATCCATCTGCAAGCACCTGCCTGTAACCTGTGAATACCAGTTTTACTGGTACCATATGGACAATTTGTGGACATACAAATATCTTGGATTGTTTGGTGAATGTTTATCTGTCTTCATCGCCCTCGAGGGAGCACCATCATTTTCTCCCTTCCCCTTTCTCTTTACATCCCTCCCATCCATTCCCATTCCTGTCCTCTTCTGTCTCAGGCTCGAATATATGTGCTAGAAAGGTGTTCTGTGTAATGTGTGTGTGTGTGTGATTTTAAGTGTCAAGTGCTGACCCATGTGTCAGTGTGTGCTTGTGTGAGTCTGTCTTGTGTCAAATCTGCACCAAAACCCCCCTGCAGCAATGCAATGTGAAAAAAGACTCAACCATTGCAGATCAAATTGCATTTTCTAACTCTATAAGCCACAGTTGGCCTTCTGTCGGAGGTTTTCTACGGCTGTTTGATATACCGGAAAGATTTATAGCACAGCTGGAAAGAAAATACTGCAGCCCGGGCTCAGGACTGAGAGCTCAGCTGTGACAAAGGTTTGGTTCCTGTAGAGAAACTGTGAAGTGAAATAACCCTTAATGCTTGTTATACACTTCTTTACACAATCTCCTCGTACTTATTTAATGGATGCAGTGCTCTATTCAATAAGGTCTCCTACAGCACTGTCAGCTTTAGTGTTGTCCCTCACTTGTAAGTCACTTTGGATTAAAGCGTCTGTCAAATGACTAAGTATAAATGTAAATGCAATGTGAACTCTTTATGACTTCTTTCCCCATTATGGGCGACAATGGGACACAACCAAACCTTATACCTATGTGTCCGGAGGTGTTTCAACTAAGCATAATAACTAGAGCTACTGGGATGATAACTGTATCAGATTGAAACATATCTATCTATAATAGAAACATACCAGTCCAATGACGGACTGTGGTAGTTGTTAATAACTTATTATTTGATCTGTCACATTATGGAGCAGCAAATGTTTGTGCTTCTGTTGCTCATTGTCCTGTTGAATTGGACTCTTCCTATTCATGCTCGGATGTGGTCAGGCCAGCAGCTTGATAGAGGACAAATGAAGCTCTGAGTTTGCTTCCTGAAGTCTGGACAGATACTGTAGGACCTTCTTCCTGTGAGACCAAAGAGAGTGGTGAAAGTTCTTGTGGGAGTTTTCAGCGATGCTTTTCGGTTCATGTGAATTTTTGGATAGCCAAGGAGAAAACGCGTCGAGTGAACTATAAATTTGAAAACGCACTTCTCCCTGAGTCAAGACTATGGATTTATTGGTCCAGTGGAGCAGAGAGAAAACCTGAGCTATCCTTGAATTTTCAAAAGACACTGCAAGAGTTTTGAAGGCACCAACAGGCGTAAACTGTGCGTAAATGCTCAGGGGTGCTGCTACTTCAGCATCTGAGAAGTGGGCAAACTGTGTTTTACGGCCGTCCTCCCTCTGCTGCATCGCTGGTGCACGTTCGGAGTTGTGTGTCTCCTCGCGCTTGTGCAGGATATCTAATTGTGACTTGGGGACGTAAGAGATAGTTTGCACCGTTGTAACTGTGTTAGCTCAGTTTCATTATCAATTCGCAGCCGTAACGTTACAGACTGCAGGATCTCTGATGTCCCCCAGGCACTTGGGCCGCTGCAGCAGGTGTTTATTTTAAAGACTGTTGTAAAAGTGTCTCTGGCAGCCCCTGCGTCTATCACTCCTCTCTCTGTTGAGTCTCTCGTGCTCTTTCTCTCTCCACTCTTAACCCCGAGGACTTGCATCTGCGTCTGCTGCGGCTCAAGCTGTTTTAAGACTCTGGCTGAGTTGACAGGGGTCAAGGAAGAAAAAGAAAGAAGAAGGAAAAAGACAAGACACAGATTGGATGTAACAGGAAACACAGACAGAAAGACAAACAGATAAGCAGTTGTTCTCAGGAGGCCTCTGCAGCGAGGATGGAAATGCTGAAGCCGTGAGTCCACATAGGACAGCTGTGGACTTTGTGAGCCTGCTGCTATTTGTGTGGAGATAATTGTAAGTTTGTAACGTGTGCGTACATGAAACCAAGTAAAGAACAATATATGTATTCAGTGAAACCAGAACTGCAAGGAGAGAAATGAAAGGAAATGTTTAAAGAGGTTCTTTTCGTCTCTCATCTGTCCTCCTTCCTCTTCTCTCTTGATCACAAACAGCTGCTCGGTGCAGTCTGTGATAGCACCCGCCTACTAAAATCTATTTTCAGAGTTGGATCTAATAATAGCCCGTAGTAGAGTATTGTCAAAAGTCTGTTCAGATATGACAGGTCCAGTCCACTGTCGGGCTGGGTGTCAAACTGCAGCACTTTATTTTTGGTAGGCTATATCCCAAAATGCGTCCAGAACTGCTCCATCAAAATCAAGCAGCAACCTCCAAAGCTGAAAGAAATGAAGCCAATATGGAAGCATGAATAAACTGCACAAATTTGAATGGCTGCAAGAGTCTGGCTCTAATAGTGAGTGAATCCTTGAATTCCCATGGTGAACTTTACAAATACCAGCCTGATACAAAAAAGGTTTCCGTCTCCACAGCTACTTTCCATCTCCTTGACGACTGTATGGGGAAACTATTATATAACTCCGGCTTAAAGTTCTGTATAATTAAGTGACAAGTGGGTGAGCGTATGCTCGCCACAAGCCGCCGTGCACTGAGGTCCTGGCTTAAACTTGGCTTTTTTGAACTAGCCAGGAGTTTGGTGGAGTCATAAGCACTGGCACAATGGTGAAATCCGAACATCCTGCTCTCGGCTTCAAAACCGCTCTCCAAAAACCCAACGGGTGACGTCTTGGAGGCTCCGTCCATCTTTGATCTGAGAAACATGCTTATATTTATCAACAGAAAGGCTCATAGTGCTAGACTAAACAAGAAGTGGATGATAATGTTCATGTGTATGTGTGTGTGTGCGCTATGTGTATACTTGTGGCGATAAGACCGATGACAGACTCGTGCTGACCTCGCAGTCATTATCTCTGTCCAGGTCTGACCGCTAATACAGCCCAGCACTCTGTCAACACATGGAGCAAAACATGCCTCCCTCTCTTATACACTCTGACTCCCCTTCAGCGTGGAGATGGAGATGCTCGAATCATCACCGGTTCTGTTGTCTGTGGCACAGATACAGAGCTATCACTTAAAGTCTGAACACTACTGTGTGTGATTCACTCTCACTTACTGTAGGGCTTGTCTAATTACCTGACAATGACAGGGCGCAGAGCCACCTATGACAGACGAGCGCTATATGAGGCAGGTGGGAGTGTTTTTTTACCAAAATGATAAAGAAGGAGCGACCAAGTGCGATCAAATCATAGAGCACGTAATGACACACAGATGCTGAAACACACTCTGCTCTGGTGTCTTCTGTCTTTTGTTATAGTTATATCCCTAGTTATTTGGGATGACGGCTTGTAATCTAATCCAGTCGTTTCTGGTGTTTACTGAAAAGCCAGCGTGTTATAGAAGGAGCTTTACACGCTGCATGTGCCTTGGACTTCATATTCTATAGCAGCATCTTGTTTTTGTTTTATGTATTTACCAATTTGTTGGATTTTCTGGATTTTCCAATTTAGCTAGAACTCAGTGGGCCCACTCTACAGTATGAGCTGTGTGTGAGGTCACACAGATCCTTTTATTGACTTAGATAAATATTTCATTAGTTAGCATGAGGTTCAATTCTGACATTCACCTGGGTAAAGCGCAGAGCTACAGGGACATATTAAATGCACCAGTGAAGTATGCTGTAATGCCACAACCATTCTATCTTTGTCCCCGCTCCTCAATTACCGTCTTTAATATAGTTTGTGGCATGAAAGAGACCCATTCAGCAGGTTAGGTGCTGACCCCGATGAACCTCGGAGAGCTCTCTGTCGTAGGATGGAGAGAAAGAATATTAGGCTCCATGTAAGCCCACCTATTATATATTATATCTCCTCCTGTGTCATGTTCATGTGACCCAGCTGCTTTGGACACCATAATTTTATATTTTTTCATTTTTATCTTACTATCTATCATCAGAGCCACAATCTCACATTCTTTTTAGGAATGAAAGTGGCTACCATCCAGGTTAGTAATGTACTATCATCTCATAGTTTCCTCTGTTTTCACATACATATATTCCCAAACAATAAGGATTTTAAATAATGATTTTAAGCATAGGAGTGCTTTTATTCTGAAACAAGCTCCAGAACATTATATACTGTAATGTCTCCAAATCCATGTGACAGATTACAGAAAGTTTGGCCCTCAAAATAAATTTCAGCGTCTGTGGATGCTTCAGGATGCTGCCTCTGTTGGATACTACACATCTATCATGAGTCTTAATGACAGGAAACTATGATTTGATCACAGTACCAGAGGTTGGAATGAATTATTATAACATCAGGGCTTCATCACTGATCTGTCACTGCTGCCTGAAAGTCGGATCAAAAGCCTTTTTGATGAAACCATCTAAGAGACAAGAGAGAGGATGAAAGAACATGAGCGACCAACGTTCATCTCAACCCCTGTGACTGTAACTGTCGGGCCATAACAAACAAAGTTAAATACAGACCCATTTTGTGCATCGAGAGGCACTGTTAAGAAAACAACGAGGTTAAATTCAGCTGATCACAGTTCATCTTTCACCAAACCACCCGTCATTCCTCGGGCCCCAGCAGACTTCAATGTTGCCATGTGTTGATTTTTATTAACTGCCGTGTCCGACCAGTTGCTGCCTTCAGCTAAAGATAGCGCCATTGTTTAGATCGGCCTTGACATGCGCTGGAATCTCCTTGTTGAATGTTGTCGCTGCCTTTTATTTTCTGTCGTGATTGTCTAGACAAGTCCTGCCGCTATCCCCCTTTCTCTCTCTCTCTCACTGTTCCATGTCAGCGACGAATGACAATCTCGGTTCTTGGACTGTTTTCACAAGATAGTGTCACTTGACGACCTCAGCAGCTCTCCGACCCAATCAAAACCCCCTGCGTCCCATTACCTCATGACTCTGATATGAAGGAGTGAGTTTAGGCGGGCGGCGCGGCTTGATGATTCAGCGTTGGTCACATCCTTGTTGACCCAGCGCACCCAGCATCAGATAATGATGAGGCCGCGCTGACGTCCACAGAGAAACCCGCTTCTCCCACATGCGGCCCACGAAGACGTGGAAACACAAACAACGAGAGCTTTTAGTGGGCAGCGCTTCGTTAGGCGGCAGGGTCAGAGGTCAAACTAGACCGTAAGCAATTACTCTACAGTAAGGAATGTTTTAGTGTTATCGCTTTACTGATCTTCACAAAATAACACACAGGTTCCTCCTGTCAGGAAATGACTGCCTAAAGTATTGCATATTTTATCATACAAGCAAGCACCTGTGTTTTTCACTGTTCATGCTTATTTCCAAGCGGTGGATATCTGATTTGGAGTTAAACTCTCCATATTTTTTCACGCCGCTGCAAATGAACTCCTTCTCCTGTCAAAATTTTCCATTGTGCACATAATTTTACAATTTATCTCACACTCTCCCCTGTCTTGTCTTTTGCAGTTTATGAATATGTTGCACATCCCGAAACCAGACCTGGTTCAAATTGCAGCCTGAGTAGTGTATAATTTAGACGAGGGGTCACCACATAAAGAGTGTGCATCACAGAGTAGTCATACTGTGGATTAAGCTGTCTATTTAATGGCCAGAACCTCAGAGAGACAAAGCAGAGCAGCGGTAGTTTACAATACACAAGGTCCTTTTAGTGCTAACACAGCTCAGAAGGGTTCACAGTTAATTTAAAGCTGTAAACCAGATTGCTTTTTCTTTTTTATGTGTTTATATTCATTAAATAAAATGTGACAGTTCTCTCTGATCTGTTGGGCCCAGATTACATGAGTTTACATTTGAGAATAGTGCCGAACAAAACCACACCCAATCAAATTAAATGCAAACTTACAGTCACAATGAAAATGCCAATAGATTTTGGACATAATGTGGTTCTCACTCTCAGAGCCTCCTCTTTCAAGGTTGTGGATTATCATATGTATGTATTGAAGACATTAATCCTTGCGTATGTGTGTGTGGGGGGTCCGAGTGGGGGCTGCACAACGGAGCGATTTTCCCATTGATTGTTATGACCCCACACTGTCAACAGAGCGTCTATTTCTGTCTCTGCGCCTGCATTAATGACACCAACACACATGTGCGGCGTACGAGTGAGGGGTTTAAATAGCCAAAACAGCTGGGATTTTTTGGGGGGGGTTGGGGTGTGTGGAATGGGATGGGGTTTGGGGGGTAACTGATGGCTGCGGCGAAGTGAGAGTGATCACGTTCAGAGCCCACGCTGTGGCATCTGTGTATGTGTATGTGTATGTGTATGTGTATGTGTATGTGTGTGTCTCACAGCGCAGGGATGTGTGTTATCCATTAAAGTAAATGGAAGAAGAAGAAAAAAAGAAAAAGAAATTGTATGCTCTGCTGTTTTGAGTCAGGGGGTTTGAGGGGGTTGAGCCGTTCCACTCTCTCCATCCTGGAATTTCTCTCCCAGCCCCTTCACCGACCTCACCAGGGTCCGTGTCCCCCGTCAAACTACGTCTTCATTTGCGCGGACGTCGTGCAGCGTAGTACCTGTATTGAGTTTAAAAATACAGCCCCTCGTCAGCACAGAGAGCCTCCTGCCAACTTCTACAGGCTTGTCTGCCCTGCACAATCTGGATAAACCGAGACCGCTGATTTGATTAACCGTTCGAGCATCTGAGCCAAAAAGACACAAAGCTGAATTTTTCCTGGATCTCCTGGATTTGGAGGCTGGGTTGTCATGGCTTTTCTGTAGAGGTTCTCACTCGAGCTGTGCCTGCTTCTTATTTACACACTTACAAGCAGTGGAAGTCCCGGCATGGCCAGTTTTCCACCAGATTAGCTCCAGAAGAGTTTTTTTTGGGGGGGAGTGGATTAAAAAGCCTTTGCGGAAAAGACACTTTGATGGCAGTTGTTCAGGAGGGGAGCGCGTCGCCAACTGGTAACGTTCCCAGCTCAAATTCATTGTTTGTGTGTTAGGAGAGGCAACTCGCTGACTGCGCAGTTTTCTTATGTCTGATCTCCTCAGTTTGTCTGTGACGGCGTCGCCCAGTGACGTTCTGTATCTGCTGCTCGTACCAAACGCTTGAAGACGCTGCAGCCGAGAGTCGAGACGCCGCATTTTTTATGGTTCCACAATTACACCAAACCAAAACTCCCGAGTCTGTCTTCTGCTCTGTTTAGAGGACTGAATGTAAATCAGCGGTTGCCTTGAAGGTGGGAATTAAACTTGAAACACGTAGCATGCTGTGGGAAATCGTCAACAGTCGTGTAAATTAGAGACAGGTCAAAGTTAATTGGCGAAAACTCACGAAACCACCAATGTGCTGCTTTAAGGCTCCTTTACCACAGCCCCAGAGTGTATTGTAACTCTTAAACGCACACACACATTGTCTCACACGGCTAAACCTAATAAAGAACTGGAGTAGGTTGGATTGCCCCAAACTGACGATAAAAAAATGGAGCAGAACCAGGAAAAGCCCTCAGCTCAGACCACCGGTCCCCTGACAGAGTTCACATTACCAGACCTAAACCTGCTCTGCTTTGTGTACACAAGACAAGAATGAGCGTGTTAATCACGTCCTCTGACACACACAGAGTCACAAACACACGTATGTATAGCTTTCATATGTAGACGTGTGCAACCATTAATTTTCTCAGTGTGAGGTAGAGGGAGAGCATTAATCAGCAGGAAGATAAACATGACACTAATGCTGCAGCAACTACTCACACATACACACACATGTCCCCACACTGTGCCCATCTAAAAAATCTAAACAAAACTCTGTCTAGTCTGTATATTGCACACACATAGACACTCAAGCCCAATCAGCTGCTGTCAGCTGCATATGATATAGTGTTATGGTGGGGGCTGAAGAGAAGAAGAAGGTTGAGAAGGAGGATAGGAGAGGAGAGGAGAGGAGAGGAGAGGAGAGGAGAGGAGAGGAGAGGAGGAATGCAATTTCAACACCTTCGGCTCCTGCCCTATTCACCTTGCATGTTGTTCTGCAGGAATGCCATTAGCTAAGTGAAAAATGGTTGTGTGTGCGTGTGTGTGTGTGTGTGGGAGGGTGGACGGGCTTGTGAATGTGAGCGCGCAGATGTCTGCAAGCCTGTCTGTGTGTGGGAAGCAGGAGAAAGAGCTTAAAGGGAATAAAAAAAGCATTTTTGAGTGGAAGTGTGTCCATAAACATTGAGGCAGTACCTTTGTATTTGTGTGTGTGCGCGTTCGTGCGTGTGTGTGTGTTTGCGGAGTGAATGCTGGGCTTTAGACAGCACTTTAATGTTGTAGATAAAGTAGGCACTGTGTGCTGATTGGAACCAGACGTGTGGACTTTTTTTTTTTTTTGCAGCACATTGTTTCAATGCACCTTTTTTTCAGATGCTATATATCCCTGTCAGGAAATGACTGCCCAAAGTGTTACACATTTTATCATATAAGCACCTGTGTTATCCGCTGTGTAACTATTTCAAGATTCATGCTATTTTTCCAAGCGGTGGATATCTGATTTAGAGTAAAACTCTCCATATTTTTTTCCACACAGCTGCAAATGAACTGCATCTCCTGTGTCCTTTGTGCACATTTTTTTGCACCTAATCTCACACATTCTCCCTGTCTTGTCTTTCGCAGTTCAATGAATACGTTGCACATCTCAAATGGTTCAAATTGCACCCTGAGTAGTGTATAATTTAGACGAGGGGTCACCACATCTCAGAGTAGTCATACTGTGGATTAAGCTGTCTGTTTAATGGCCAAAACCTCAGAGAGACAAAGCAGACCAGGCTTTAAAAAGTGCCCTAAAACAATACCCTAAATATTTAGTCTTTTGCAGCCCCCTGTGTGCACTCATAAAGGCTGAAGTATGTTCAAATTATTGGCCTCGGTCTGATCTCATTTTAGATTTAGCGTGGTTTAATATTTCATTATATCCCCTCTGGCTTACGGGGATTTGTCACAACTGCGTTCTGCATGGGTCAGCACATGGCCCACAAATACAGACACACACACACAGGCATGCACACACACTCTGGTCCTGCAGAGCCCAGTGAAAACAAAGCCGGGCTCTGCCAGTGTAAACACAGGCCATTGTTATGGGCACTCTTTTTCCCGCCTCATATCTTCGCGCCCCATGGCGATGCGGGGGCTACACCGAGAGGTACAGCGCTTGGCACAGGTCCCACGTTAGTGGAGTTATATTAAGAATTTTGCGAGGACTCATTTGCCTTGTGTTTATGTGACCGTGTCATTATAATGCAGACTGCAGAGTGTGATTTATGTGCTCGGTTTCTCTCCCTCGCACTCCTCTCTCTCTGGTTCAGTTTTTACTGCTTGGCTCGCTAAGTGTGGTTTGTGGCAGTTTTTTTTTTTTGCTTTCGAGAGGCTTTCGCTTTTTTGACAATTATTTTTAGACAAGTAGCAGTCGTTTTTACGACACTGTACCGACGGATGCGGACAAAATAAGCACATAGAAAAATATAAGATATGTGAAATATTTGAATGGAGGTCCTATGTGCTATAGTGACACCAGGTAATGTGCTGTAAAGCATCTCAGTTGTATTAAATGTCCTGTAGCTGTGCAAAAATGCGCGAGATTGTGTGTCACATCATGGCGTCTCTCAGCTGTGACCCCTGGGCCACATGTGCAGTCAATTAGAGCCAATCAGAAGGCTGTAATCAGGGCGTGGCGTGGGGATGGTGGCAGCATGGCAGCGGGGGAGTTTTTTAAGACCCACGATTATTGTGTCAGACTGATGAGGAAGGACAGTGGTGGGGGCTGCCAGGCCGAAGCCACATGGGGGGCTGTGTTTATTTAGTTTGTGCCAGCCACACCTGGATTAAAAAAAACCAGGCTCTTGGTTTAGTTAGGTGACAGATTGGTGCGGTTTGCCACATGAGATGATGTATCACAGAAAGGTATTTCCATAGATTCCCTCAGTGCAGGAAGGTGAACCAGCAGATCGAAATAAAGACCGGGAAATCATTTACTACATCTCCTAGTCAGGCATCCACCTCCTGCTCTGGTCGCTCGTGGCAACCAGAGCTCTTTGAACTTAGCTTTGTTGATTGTCTCCGCAGTAAGATAGCATCAGAAATTCTCCTCTTACATGTGTGTCGCTGGCTCTTTCTCACAAGTGAGTCGGTCTCAGTTGCACACTCCACACTGGAACTGCAGCTCCAGTCGTTCTCTAAACCTGACTTGCGTTAGTGAAGCTTTCAAATCTCTTTCATGCAATCCAAAGTTGGCAAGGTCACAATGAAATACAACACGTTGTACTTTGGGACCAGTCCCTCTGTAATCTGTAATCTTTCATAATACTCAAACCCGAACAGGAAGTTTCCATAGTGAAACTTCTTGCTGAGATCTTCAGATTTTGTGAAGTTTTTATTGGCTTAAAAAATAGGTATTGAGTTTGATGTAAGTTTTGTGAGAGTGTGTGAGTGCAGATGTAAAACTTCAACTGCATTTACATTAGTCTAATCTGAAAATCTATCCAGACTGTTGAAGCTCAGGTCTCTTCACATCTCTACCACAATTTATGCATTTCTTTTCTCTTTGTGTGTGTGTGTGTGTGTGTCACAGCAAAACTTGCAACCACTACAGGTTGAGATATGCTGTATGACTTCCATGTTTGCATTTGTATAACAATGCAAAGTGCAGGTGCAGGTGTGTCCTAAGTGGCAGCCATCAATTCTTCATCTTCAGGTACATGCTTTTAAAAGACAGCTTGTTATGTCTCCACCACGACAGCACAGTGTTGTGTGTTGGTTTCTGGTGTTGTGTACACACACATCATGAAACTGCAACATTGCCATTTTTATAGAGGAACCGACACTCTGTTGTTTATCACTCGTCAATCTGAACCATCTCCTCCTGTCTAATAAAGGCACAAATGACAGAGAAGTAAGAGCTTGGTTGAGGTTGTAAACCTGTAAATGTCAGATATCAAATGCTCCTGATAAATCTTTTCATCATTGCTCACAACTGGAAAAATCTTGTAATGCATCCAAGGTATAAGTAGTATCCAGTGGAGGCTGGGGAGCTTTGTGAGGTCTGCTCTGCTGCTTCCTGCACTTTGATTGGCTCTTGGACCACTGCCAGGGTCCGTCTCTGGAAATTTGATCAGCGTGTGTTTTCATCGGCCTTTAAACAAATGGTCCACTTCTACCTCAAATCACATGTCACAATTTCGCTATTAGTGCTACTGATGTCAGCGAAAACCAGGCAGCAGATTTTTTTTTTTTTTCCACGGCTTATTTGTTTGTGCACAGCAGTGAAAATGCTGGAACGGCAGACAGACGGACAGCTGGACAGACTGTCATCTGCTGGGTCATAAATCACCACCCCATCTAACGGGTGGGGGGGGGGCAGACAAACATAGTGACCGGAGCGTGGCCCGGCCTCCAAAACCACATGTGAGCGGGCAGGAATGTATAGCCCACTGCATTGTGGGTTTGCGACTGGGGGAAAGATTGCAGACTCCCTGACTCACAGGACACTGTGAGGCTGGGGGTGGGGTGGGGGGTGGGGGCTGCTTAACTTTCGGGAATTAGAGTGCAAGGTCAGGGGGAGTGTGTGAATCACCGGCGTGATGCTGACCACATCTGTCTAATTCATCGCTCCTTCCTCTTGTGTCATAATATACTCCCACGTTGAAGCATGTTTTGCTTTCGTTTTAGCCTTTAACATGACTCTTAATCAGCCACAACACAGACTCTGGTCCCAGCTGTGAGCCTGAGCTATGTAAAAAATGTTGAAATGTTGAATGCCACTGTCATGTGTATCGTGTCCCCAACTAATTGACATTTGTGCCACCTTCTCAAAGTGAATGATTGCTGTTTGTTTTCGGACCAACATATTTGATTCTGTCGACTTTGGCTCTGAAGAAAAATGAAAAGGCATTTGTCAGTATTTTTGTCACTATCAATATCCATCAAAACAGCCTGGCTCACATATACAAGTATAATTTTGCCAAGAATCTTTTGGATATTTACGTTTTTATAGTAATTGCGACCAATATCTCTACACCGATCAGCCATAATATTGGAGTCAAGCCATGAAGCTGTGGAAAATAATTCAAACTACAAATTAAGAGTCAAAACAAACCAAATGATTTTGAGTTATTCTCAATGAGAAAGGCAACAGCCAGTCACTTGGTTAAAACGTTATTTGTTTTAAGGTTGTGTATGTTAACAATGGATCACATGACTACGTATGTGAAAGTTTAGTTTAGTTTTTCCTGTATTTGTTCGAGAGGGACAGTGTACATTAATGAACATTTAAAAAAAGATAAAATGTAAATGCACCCAATTATAGCCAAAAGGCTAATTTCAGTCTCTTTCTGCTCCTTCTGGCAGTCCCCCTGCCAGAAGGAGCATGGCAATAAGACCTATAATAAAAAGGGGCTCCTGTACTAGTGATAAAGCCTCAGAGGATCATTACACTTTATGTGTTTTCTCTCAGCCCATTTTTGTTTTCAATACCTGCATATCTTGTGCAGAACTGTAACTGAAAGGACTGTTATATACCTCTGTCTAATTGTTCTTTATCTTTTCTTTCATTCCCTCTTTTCATAACTCCCCTCCCCTATTTTTTTTCTCTTTGAAGTCCCAAAGAAGTTGCTCCAGGAGCAGGGCCCCAGACCTCCGGTGTTCTCCCCGCCGCCCAGCGCCCATGACCCCAACATCGTAGGAGACGGCCCTCCAGAGGGGAGCTCAGTCAAAAGCCCTGACACTGTTCCAGGTGAGCAAAACGACAAACGCATTAGCTTATTCACTCGCACATAGACACACACACTCCCGCGACTTCCCGCGGAGAGCAGTTAACAATAAACAGTAACGAGGCCTCCCAGGCTTCAAGAGGAACAGGAGGGTCAGGTTCCAAGTCAGGGCATAAATGTATGTATATTTAATGTCACACAAGTTCAACTGCTTCCATATGTACCCAAGCAGAGCCATTGGTTTGGACCATTTATGATCATAGGTCTTAAAAATATACTGCTTTCCAAGAACCAATGATTGCACTTACATGTGACCACAGTCTAAATCAGTCTGTTATAATGTCAAACTCCCACAGAGAGAAAGAGGGAGAAGACAGAGCGAGAACAATGAAATGAAAGAGTGAAAAAAAAGGAAGAGATTCCAGCAAGGAAGGAAAGTTAAACAAAGATTTATTCATGAGGGATGGTGGCCTGCGTCCAGCACACTAATTACTCCGCTGAGCCACCGGCACTGTACTGATTAGGAGGATAAACGAATGAATGAGGAGTTAAGAGAGGGAGTGGACAGGAGATGTGTGCTGCAGTGCTGACAGCTCCCAAAAAAAAAAACAATGCATGAATGACTTCGCTTCCTTGCACCGGTTTCAAAAAAACTCCAGATCATCCGGAAAAACCTGTTTGGATCTCCTGATGTAGCGATATGGGATGAAACATGCGGAGAAGGGAGATGAAGGCGGAACGGGATGTCCCAGCGAACATGTCCGTTTAGGGCCCGTGTGGGGCCACTGTGGGCCCCATTACCACCGTGACATGCGGGGTACAGCTGGGGCCCCAAGTTGAGTGTAGGAAATGAATGTGTAACAATTTCATACCAAACTTTTTTTCTTTTTTTATATTTGCCAAGTTGTTTTAGTTGCCCACAGGAAGCCTTCAAGGGCCCCATATGGGCTGATCCATGTGGCGTCCCCAAAAGGTGTGTGTGTGCCAACTGGGGTGTGTGCAGTGTAGTTCGTGTGTCAGTGTTACTTTGCTGAAAACATGAAATACTGTGTTTTATTTCAAATGAGGAAAGTAGTCTTTTTTTCCTGATAAAGCATTTCAACACAAATTCACTATTGCTTAAATGTCCCAAAAATGACTATCATTTCAAGTAAGGAATAAGTGATATAGGTCTAATGACCCTAGAACACTAACGTCGGGTGATTTTCATTTCATTTCATTTCATTTTTTGAAATTATTGTTTCATAATTTTCATTATGTTGCTGTTGTCTGAGTTTCATGGGTCCCTGGGTAGCATCATACTGCTCACTGAGGTCATTGAAGGTAGGCATGTTACCCTGCTCCCATCCCTAGTTTTTTCAGCAGGCACATGTTAGGGTGGATTTCACCCGACGTTAGTGTTAATGTATTCTAAATCTGGCGACCATTTCTGGTGATGCTGAAAAAATTTTTTTTTCTTTTTACTCCACAAAATAAGGCTCAAATGTCCCACAAATGGGTGGTCTGAAGGACAAGTCCAATAGTTTTTTTTTAAAGGAAGTTTTTGTTAAAAAAAAAAAAAAAAAAAAAATCACAAATTTTGGACATTTTTTTATAGGGCCTCCATGATATCTTTTTTTCATTTTGCGAAACATTGTATAGTGGAAAATAAAGGAAGTGTACTTCAATTTGCCATGTATTGTTGTATTTTAATATACTTTGATGAGAATTGTTTTTTTTATTTGTATATTATATTGGGTAAAAAATACCCGGCGTTAGTGATGATGTTACTATTTTTAACGTTAGTGTTCTAGGGTTAAAAAGGATCTTACCCAGGTGTAAAAGAAGTATTTTCTACTGTATTTTCTAGCACTGTGAGTGTTTTCTGTTGATAACCTGTGGCTATTGTGAAGTGTGTTAAGGAGAGGGATTGTGGTTGAGTGTTGGTGGATGTCTGCACCGCAGCAGTGGGTCCAGGTGGAAACATTTACCTCCTCAGTGAGCAATTCCACCTTAAACTGCATTTATCAGATAAAAAGAGGCTGACACACCTTGACACACTCTGCAATTAGAGGTTTCTGGCGTGTGCGACAGTTCACCAGAGCTCGGTTACCTGCGCTGACAAAAATAATCAAATGTGGAAGTAGGACGATGTTGTTCACACAGCTCATACTCTCTTTTTTTTGTCTCTTAGATTAAGGTTGTTTTTCTCAGCGGTTTCACAATCCCAACCAAACAACTTTGTCACTCAAAAAAATGGGCATTCTTTACAAATCGAAGTAATTGAATCACTCTGTGCCTCTTTAATCTCTCGGCCCGACTTCTCAAGTCCTTCATACACAACACAAGTCGGCACGTAAACACTGAAAGGAGCCGTGCTGTGATAGAAATCCACAGGAGGAAGTTGTTGTTCCCATCTATAAATAGATCTGTTTCTGAGATTTTTTGGGGGAGAGAAGCTTTTTGAGATGTTGCCAATGTACAAACTTTTCCCATGTGGCTCTGTGTTTCTTAATGACCTGAGTCAGAATGAATTGAACAGAAGCGGGTGCTTGCTTGTGTTGTCCTCTGAATCACACAACTCCTCTGCGAACATGTGTGTTTCATTATGTGTGATACATCTTTTTTTTAAAGGAAGCGTATCTCCTAAAATCGAAAACCACTGTTGAGTTGAGTCAGCGGTCTGATCGCTGTAGTCACAATACTTAGGAGACAATAAATTCTCCCCTTTTTACTGTAAATGACCAAAGCAGCGCCGTCATAGTATGACTGTACGTGCACACACTCATTGTGGGGCCGCAGATTCTGATCTCGATGTCTATTCATCTACACATAAAACTAAAGAAAGAATCCTACCCACTGTCCTGCTTTGTGCTCTTACACTCGACTTTCCTGTGCTGATGTCTTTTGCAGATAAGAAGAAGATTAGGGAGACAAACCCCAACGAGGAGAAGTCTTCAGAAGCTGAAAGAGAAGGAGGAGGAGGAGGAGGAGGAGGAGGAGGAGGAGGAGGAGGTGGAGCAAGTCCAACTCGGCCCATAGGCATGAATCCCATCATCAACACCTCGAGCACCAACATGGCCCTCATCAGTAATGCACTGGCGGCCTACACCTATGTGTCAGGTAGGAACACCGATTTAATCTTGTGTCAGGCAACCAAGAAACTAACAACCTAGAAAATAATGAAAGCTCCTGTGGAGAACAGCTCCACTATCCTGGATCTAAATGCTCAGACTCAGGAGCAGTTTCTGCTTCTTGGCTGGTGAATTCAGTGGTGTTGGTGTTTCAGTGTATGGTTTCATGTGTGGTACGCTCGTGTGTGTGTGTGTGTGGTGCGCTACCAAAATCCCCCCGTTTCCTTTTTCCTTGCGACTGAGAGGTAGGTAAATGTGGGCCAGAGGAATGCAGATGTTGAGCAAGATAGAGACTACACACACACACTACACACTGCCAGTCACCTGCTTCCAGATGCTTGAGTAGTTTGGATTATTTCCTGTTTTATTACCTCCCACTCGGTCACTCAGATAAACAGTTTACACAATGTAATATATATTACATACAGTCAAATAAACATATATGCCGAACACTGTATACTGAAGAGAATATGCCTCTTTTTGAACCTCTTCAAAAGATTTCACACACATAGAAGCTGCCAGAACATTTTATGATCTGCATTCATTTGCACACGTTATATTGAGGATAGATAGATAGATAGATAGATAGATAGATAGATAGATAGATAGATAGATAGATAGATAGATAGATAGATAGATAGATAGATAGATAGATAGATAGATACTTGTTGAGATATATGGGTGTAATTTGTGTTTATGCATGGAACCAGCCAAGGAAAACTTGCAACAGGAGCAGCTGAGATTCATTCAAGAGGTCTGACCTCTGACCTGAGTTTTGTTGTAGAGTGAAATCAATCAATCAATATGAACTTTATTGTCCCCGGAGGGAAATTTGTCTTGGACAATCCAATGCCACCAACAGCTGCATTCCATAAAGACACAAGACAGACATAACAGTGCGTTTAAATGACATAACACATTTTTCCATTCGCTCCTGAGTAGGTACAATTCATAGACCAGGTTACACAGATATTGCACAGCCCTTGTTGCCTTGTGGTTGCAACCAAGAAAGAAAAGAAGTGGGCCTACAATCCTGCAGGACAGAGCAGTGGCTTCAAAGCAAAGGCCTCGTTAGAGATGCTTGTGAATTGATCAGGGAAGCAGAAGCAGCTCAGTCTCGTCCACCTTCAGCTTGAACTGTGTAACAACATGCAGAGATGCTGTTCTGAAGACCCGGAGAAGGAGAAGTACAGAACAGAACAGAACACAGAGCTGCGTTGGCATAATTTGTCAGACATCATAACCGAACCAGACAAAGCCAGGCGAGTGAGTCATATGAGCTGTGAGTCTGCAGCCAGTCCTCATTAAAGTGAGTGAGCCATCAAGTGAGATATTCTCTGACGCAGCAGGATGAACAGGACACAGGAAAGTGGAAAAAAAAATTCCCCTCATCTCAATATCTCACATTCTCTCATTTTCTCCCCTTAATCACAGACCACCCAGAGAGGGCAGCGCTCTTCTTCGTCTGCGGCGTGTGTTTGGGCCTCTTCCTCACACTCTTCGCCCTGGTGGTCCAGATCTCCTGTCGCACCGACTGCCAGCCCCGCCAGCGACCCGCCGCCAAGAAACGAGCGCGTCCCGCCGACTCGTCCTCCGACTCCAGCGACTCGGACTCGGACTGGGACACCACCTCGGACCTGTCGGCGCGGAGGCACCGGCGATTCGAACGCACGCTTAACATGAACGTGTTCACGTCGGCGGAGGAGCTAGAGCGAGCGCAGAGGCTGGAGGAGAGGGAGAGGATCATCCGAGAGATCTGGATGAACGGGCAACCGGACATCCCCGGGACACGGAGCCTCAACCGGTATTACTGAGCACTGCTAAGAGGCTTTTTTTTTTGTAGAAAGCTTACTTGACTTAAACACATTTGAGGATGCACTTGGGTTGGAAAGGGGCAAGACATGAGGCCCCGATGAAGCTTTATAAGCAAGCACACAACTGCAACTGTGGACTCCCACTGATTCAAAAAAGTAGGAGGTATTACAGGCTTGGGAAGAAGAGCTTCCCTCTCTGGTGGTTGGCATATTCCTCTGGGTATCATAAGCTATACCCCATTTAGTGAGAGAATAAGCTGACTGCATGGTAAGCACGCCACTTAGCTGCTTCTTTCTGCTGGAAGAGAGAGGGGTGAAAGGCTACACCGCCTTGACCGTGACCTCAGCAGGCCTTTTTTTTTTTTTTGAAGTGGAGAATTTATGGGTTAGCTTCTTTAGACACACACTGGCCTGCAGAGACTATATAGTGACTAAAGGACCAAGGCCTCACATGGGTCTGTTTCATACAGAGCGCGGGCGGGGCAGCTGCAAGAGACTGTGACACTTGGAGCTTCATGCTCAGTACCCTCCAGTATTCAAGTGTGGACTTCCCGGAGGGGCAGCATAAAAGCAGAGCCCAGTGTACTGGACAATGTAAGACAATCTTTCCACAGTGAATAACCATGCTGCCTTTTGAACTTTATAAAAAAAACCAAAAGATATTTTTGGGGGAATTCATCTCAACCCATATGAAATATATTTTATAATATTTAATAGTTTATTGATGTTGTGTAATTGTGTTCTCAAGTATGGTTTATTATGAGCTATTTTTATACTTGGCGAAGGTTGTCTGGCACCTCAGGGATGCAATCCTAGTGTTTCTGTGTTTGGTTGATGTATTTGCTTCCTAAGAAGGGGATCAGCCCATTTAAACAGCTATGTCAGCATCTAAAGAAAAAGAATTAGAAATATCATATAAAGAGCCTCAAAGAGGTTTCTGTGATTTAACCTTATTTTTGATACAATATGTTTAATTCACAGTGCAGTGCCTTTTCTAGCTATTAAGACACTGTTTTCAGGAGTGCAGCTGGCGTATCACTGAATAACTGGTCAAATGATTTATGAATTGGAAATATCAAATTTATCTCATTATATTTGTGTTTCATTTTACCTTTTACTGTTGCTTTGCTGAAGTGGGGCATGTGTAAAACCTGAATGTCTCTGTTTAAAGTTGCACTTGCTATCTCACCAGATTTAAATGTACGTAATAAGATTGTGCCAATTTTGTACAAGTGAATTTGTCAGGAACCTTTTTTTTTTCTGGTCCTCGCTCATAGAAAATTGTGAATTTCAGGTCTGCCCTATTTTCAAAGACACCAGTGCTAAACAGATGCTTGTGGTAATCACTGCTCATGGCCATCTGAAGAAGGAACAAGCACTGCAAAATGTATTCACCTGAACAAAATTGGCTCTTTTTAATCACATTGCAATATAAGCTATTGTCAATCTAGCTCTGTTTGTGCTGCCCTGGATTCAAGCATAGAAACAATTTTAGTTTTCATAAAAAGCTTGTTATTTTCCAGACTGAGAGTTTTAATTGAGAGCACACAGGACATATTAGGGTCATCCACATAAAGACTGACACGCTATATAGTTTTTATAATGACAGTTCTTTTGTTTAAATTTGATTGGTGGGATTCAAATGTGCCAATAGCTGGTAAATTGAGACCAAAATATGACTCCTGTGCTTGGAATAAACTGTTTTCAGAAATAACCTGTCCACTCTTCTTTACAGTCCTTTCTGTAGGCTTTGTATTTTAAATGTCACTGTATAATGGGCAGACTGTGTGATCACCCAACTATGCTTGATGCTTGCAGCGTATTGTGACATTCAGGGAAAACAACTGCAATTATATTACATTATCACATCATTATTATATTAACATTATTTTATGAATGTATGTGAAAATATGGAAAGTATACACATGTGTGTTTAGACCAGTAGAGATGTATTGGTGTTGCTTGCCCCCTGGTGGTAAAAATCAGGACATACAATATGTGTGAATAGTACTGATAAAAGTCACATATACCATTTATAAAACAAATCATTTAAAAACATATCTTCTTTGATTGATTTTGGCAAATAATGGCTCAGTAAATTATTTTTTACAACCAAAAAAGGAAATATATTTTTACTTAAAAAAAAATAATAATAATAATAATAAATGCATTTATTTGACAGTATTAATTTCGTAAAAAATTATATAGGCTATGATTTTTTCCATTGGGCTTTTATTCTGAAGTTTCGCTAGTTTCCAGAAATGTTTGTTTACTTTTTTTCTCATTAAACTTTGTTTGGGGGGGTTCCGTTGTGGCGTCGCCATGGATACCATCAACTTACCACGGTCTGCCTGTCCCTTGACACAACAGAAACACGGTTAAATCCAACAAGTGCACGAATATAACAGCGTAAAATTCAACTATTTGAGCAGCCGAGGAATTAGGAGTAATGGCTTCGCATTTTAATAGCCATGGATTACCATTTCTACCGGGAAACACATTTCGGGATGTGACGGTAAGGTCGTTAACGTTATAAAGTTACGTTAAATTCCTCCAATTCTGTTAAGATGACATAGCGCAAGGATTTTACGTTTGACCAGTAATGAATGTTTTGTTAAATTTATTATATAAAAAGCTGCTGTTGTATGTCGTAGACATGTCATTCCTGCATGCTGTAATTAATTTTCATTAAAAAATTATTCAGAAAGAGAGATTGATTATGTATTGGATTATCAGGTAGTGATATCTCATGCAGTAATAGTGTAGTCTAGCAGTGTGTTATGTTGTGTTGTATGTACTCTGACAGCTTGTATACTGTATTTCATTTAAATGCTCTTCACTGATCTCCCTCTGCAGAAGTCTGCCTTCCATCGGCCACAGACACTGAGCTACAAGAACGGCTATGCTCTGCCCCGGCGCCCCACTGTTGGCATTGGACAGGATCCTCTTTTGTCACAGCAGTTGATCCAGCAGGACATTAACGAGTTGTCCTTTGAGACACCAGACATGACTTATGGGTCTGATGAGAGCCTTTCCAAAGAGTTCATCCCCGCCCATGTGGCCCTTGACAAGAAGGTACAGTATATAGTAGGACTGCCTGGAAGTGTTTGACTGTTATTTTGTGATTTTGTTTGGTCAACTTGGTCAACTTGTCTTATAGGTGCTGCGCTTTTATGCATACTTTGAGGAGGGCATCCTGTTTTCTCCTGATGAGGTATACCGTGTGCGCCCTGTGGTCATTTACTACTACCTAGAGGATGACAGCATGTTGATTTACGAGCCCACGGTGGAAAATTCTGGGATACCGCAGGGAAAACGGATCAAACGGCAGCTTCTGCCCAAAAACGAACATGGAGAATATTACCAGTGGAAAGACCTTAACCTTGGCGTGGACCTGGAGGTGTATGGAGTCAAGTACCACGTCACACAGTGTGATGCTTTTACACAGGTATAGCACTCACCTATGTGAAGGCTTTCTCCTTTTTTTGCTGATATGTAGCTGTCAGTTGTTGAAAATATACTTTTTCTGTCTTCACTGCTCATTCGCTACATACAGGCATTTATGGAAAGTGAGGGCATTGCTTTAAACGACCCTGAGCCAACACCAGTGGATCCTTACAGCAAACGCTGCAACCTCCCCCAGCCTTGTTTCACAACACCCTCTGAATTCGACAACATGCACCAGTTTCTCACTATGGACCGCAAGGTAAAGGAAATTTTCTCCATTCCTAACTCAGTGGGTAACCATTACAAACCAGAATCTGGACAGCCATCAACAGAGAAGCAGGAGAACCATATCCTGTAGTATGACTGTACCGACAATTATAAATAACGCTACATTCCAGTTTTACTATCAGGCTTTTTTCCCCCTCTTGGGCAGGTGCTCCGTTTCTTTGCCTTATGGGATGATTCTGACTCTCCGTGCGGGGGAACCAAGCCAGTTGCCATTCACTATTACCTGGTGGATGACACGGTGGAGATCAGAGAGATCCACGAACCCAATAGCGGTTGGGATCCTTTCCCTGTCCTGATGCGAAGACACAGACTGCCCAAGAAAATCAAAGCAGGTAAAATGCAATGCCAGGTCACTTTTGTATACATTTTTTGTATACCTTTTGAGAAATGCAGATCTTTAGAGGCGCAATGATCAAGTGTGGCCATTATTTTCTTAAATTCTATCCAGAGAACTTCCCCAGCTGTGTGCTGGAGGTCTCAAACGATGAAGTGGATGAATACTATTCACCCAGAGACTTCCAAGTGGGTCAAACGATGATTCTGTTAGGCCGCCGTTTTTTGCTGCATGACTGTGACAGCTACACTAAGGAGTATTTCCAGAAGAACCATCCTGACATTGTGTTGAAACCCACTGAGGTACCAAAGAAGACTGACACCGTTCAGAACAGAAAGAAGGTGATTAAATAAACTCCATATCTGTGTAAAAACTGTGTAATCTGCATTTGATGTGTGTACTTTTGGAGGAATTATCAATAATTATTTGATCTAATCCATTACCCATGTTGTCTATATTTACAGGAGATTCCTCCCTACAATGGCTTTGGTTCCCTTGAAGATTCGCTCCAGAATTGTTTGTCCCTGATCCCTGAAGCTCCTAAAAAGAACTTGGTGAAGATGTTGGAGAACGACCACAAAGTGTTGCGCTACAGTGCCAGACTGGTGAGGCAGCATTAAAGGGTGTTTGTGCTGCTTCTTTGCCTATGTAGTTAAAAGTCATTCTACAGCGTAAAACCACGGTCTAGCCTAGAAGAACACAACGATGCAACCCACGATTTATTGATTGACCTGACACATTTTAAAGCCGCTAACTTTGTTATTGACATTCCAGGTCTCACAAAATCCCAAAGACGAAGACCGACGTTTTATTCTGTCCTTCTTCCTGGCCAACGACATGATTAGTATTTTTGAAAAGCCCACTCGCAACTCTGGTCTCCTCGCTGGCAAATTCCTGGAGAAGACGCGTGTTCCCAAGCCAGGCTCAACTGTGCAAAATCCTGAGTTCTACTCACCTGCAGACTTTGCTATTGGAGCCACTATCAAGGGTGAGGTTCTCCATGGCTTCATGGATCTGGATACCATATATTTTGTCAAAGAAACAAAAAGCAGTAACCTGTAGATCATGGTACCACATTTGTCATAAATTAAGCGTAATCCAGAATTATAATTAAATTTTCATTTTCCAGGGATCAAAACCAAAACACAAAACCTCAACTTGTAGTGTTTTAATTTTGATTTGATATTAACCACGTCTCTCCTCTCTCTCATGTTTGTTGCTGCAGTTTTTAGCCACCGCTTTGTATTGACCGATGCTGACCACTACGTGCTTACATACCTGGAGGAAAACTCAAGCGACATCCCTTCTGAGACACTGGATTCTTTGCGTCAGAAGCTGGGCGCAAGAACTGCAAATAACCAACCAGGTGACCAAAACGATAAACAATCAGCTCAACAGATCAGTTGAATTACCTGTCAATAATACTTTTAGTCCAGTAGGTGTCACTTTAATAAAAAGAAAACTTGTGGACTAATAATATACAGCAATTTAAGCCCAAACTTCTTTCTTTTTTTTTCTTTATCAGGTGATGAAGTAGAAGAGCCGTCTCCGTGATGCCAGGGAAGGCTAGATTACTCCAAGTGTTGCGCTCTGCTCAATAAATCTGTATACAAGAGAATGAATCTGTTTATTAACACAATTAATATACAGTATACTGGATGCACTGACTAATGAAATATGACAACCTATGCAAATGACCAAAATACAATTACTTTTTGCTTGCTGGTATTTATATATATATTTATATATATATATATATACAAAAAATAGAAAAAAACGCTACATACAAAATGGGCACCTGACATTGTTACATTAAGTAATCAAAGTAATAAAAAGAAAGACAGAGGCTATATGAGGATATATATAATAACCGAAGTAGCCCAGTGCTTTCTGTCTCATGATTCTGTCAGGGGTATGAATAAAAAACAAAACACACACACAAAAAAAGAAAAAGAAAGAATGCTTGCTGAATGTTTTAGATTGGTAAGTTAGTATATTGAAGTGTAGTGTAATTTATGTAGGCCTAGATGAGTATGTCCCCGGCCCTCAGCCATATAAACAGGCAGTGAGGGCCAAACAGGGATGCTTCTAGCACCCTATTATTACAGTAGCATTAAGCTAGCTTTGTTAAGCCCCATTCCATTGAGATTTGCCCATTTGAAAAGCAAAGCTGTGCATGGTCTGTGGAAAGAATATTTTTGAGTAGTTATAGATGCCAGCATTTTTCTATGAAGACATTGTGACAACAGGAAATTGATGTTTCAGGTGTATATGATAAATACAGAGAAACATGTACCTCAGTCGCAACAGACAAAAAGTCCACATCTTATTTCAGAAAATTGCATTGTTTATTTATAAAGTAATTAACAAAAAAAAAAAAAATTTAAAAAGGAAAAAAAAAAAAAAAAACATGGAATGGCATGCGGTAATATCCAACATACATACTTGATGCATATCTGTGAAGTGACCAGTGATGAATGGAGGATTTTAGACAAAACATAAATCATTGGGAGGAGCCCAGGTCTACTTTTTTTTGGCCAAAGTCCCTTCCCTGACATGGAAGGGATCACGGTTGGGCCAGCATACAGTAAGCTCATATTATGGCATATCATCAGTAACATTTTCACTGCTCCAAATGGATCAGACCAGAAAACAAGCAAAGCCGGCTCAATGGCAAGAGCTGCAAACAGCTGCAACATCAGACAAAACTACAACCAGTACAGTACTTATGTATGAGGATATGCATTGAACACATTCAACACTGACACACAGTACCGTGTGCCACACACTTGTTCACTTTACATTTTAATCGTCACTCTGCATACAATGGTGTTCCTCAGGGTGGGATAGCAGGCCGCGTGGGTGTATAAAAATACTGATATGATGAGAAGAGTAAATGTCTGTTGGGCTCGAGAGATTTCCTTGGATTTCATTTTCCAGCATTCAAGCCTAAGTCTGGGGCGACTGAGTCTCTGTAACATCTCAGGACATAGCCAACCAGAAGCCCGCTGGCCATTGGCCGCCAGCTTCCCTGTTTCGCTGTAGAGAAAACCTTAGCCTGGGCTAAGGCCACTGTTCAGGCCAGTCTGTATGTTATCTTAGGTGGATTTGAGTTTTTTGGTCCGAGGAGACGCTCCATTCTCAGCCTTAAGAACTCCGTTTTCATGGTGACCAACTGGCAGAGAGAGAGAGCGAGAGATGAGAAGTCGGAACATCTGCTAATGCAAAACATGTCATGACATAAGTGTGATCTGCTGTTTTAAGTAAGGAACCATAACAAGTCACATTCCTGAAAACTGCGATATTCTGAAAGTGTTGTTGTCCTCTCTACTCTTCTATAGCTGTTACTTAAGCGATGAGTCAACACTGTTATGAAACACGCTGGACTGGGGTGTTTATACTCACGCGAGTCTCTCTTCAGTGTCCGTAGGGGTTGTTTTGGGGCTGCCTTCTTGCGAACAGCCTGTTCGTGTCTGAACTCCCTCCAGCGCCTCAGCTGGAAGCGGATAAACTTCCAGAGCAGCCAGGATTGGGTCAAACATACCAGCAGTAGAACAGTCATCCTGGGGGGGCCCCAAGGCAAGACGATTAGTGGAAGTGTATGTTTTGGAAAATGAGCCTGACACTGTGTGCGCGCTGAAGTTATGAAATTACTTTCTGGCCTTGCATATGCTGTCTTTTTCTTACATTTCTCCTGGAAACGCATCTCAGATTTGAATTGCTCTAGTAACTCCTGTTTGAGAGGTATCCTTAATGAATATTCTCATTCTGAAATATAACATTATACTACTTACTACAATTTGTGGAGATGTGTTTTACTTTGTAATGCTTCTCTGTCAATAAACTTCAAAATTCCTCAGTAAATCCACTGAATTTATGTTGTAAAACAATAAGTGTAATGTACCGGTAGCTGTAAAAGTCATAGTACAAAATTAATCATGATCCATAAATGTACGAAATAAACACAATGTTTTTTTCAGCCCAGATTTGACTTTACCTAATCAGTACAGTGTTGAAATTGCCCATCTCCAAGTCCAGCCCCTGGTTCTCGGAGCGAGCCAAACCAAACCCCACAGCCAGGAACATCAGGGTCAGAGTGACCATCCGTGTAAACACAAAGCTGACCGCCCACAGGTCAAACCTGAAGCACAACAGACGGGGAGGTTATGGTCAATAAAAAACAAAGTGCTGAGCCAATGGCCTTCAATAAAATGAACTGTAAAAGGGGAAAAACACTGAAAACACACGTGATACGGCAGCTTAGGGAGGGGAAGAGAATATCCAGGTGGAATGGAGCCAAAACACTACGGTATATCAATACACTATTGGTGGAGTCAAATATTCTGATAAGCCAAAAGCATTAAACCCTGTGTGGTTACTTACATTTTCTGATGGTTCTCATCAGTGAAATAGAAGAGTCTGGCAATGTGGAAGCCCAGCTCTGACACATACTGAAGGAAGAGGAGCACCAAACCCACACGACTCAAACTACACAGGGAAGCAAAGACAGGCAGAGACAGTCAGACAGAGGTGGCACGAGAAATAATAACAACAGTGATGAACAACTGGAAGTGACAAGGTCCAGGTCACACGCTGAGTCAGGATTAACACATTACTTTGAAATTTGCTAAGTTTCTTTGTTGTTTGTTATTTTCTTTTGTCAATTTTCATGCGTATTATTCTTGATGGGACTTTGAATTTGCATCATAAAACTAAAAAGAGTCCTGGTGTCAGATGCTTACTTTAACAAATAGGCTGCAGAGATGTGCAGCAGATACAGGCAGATGTACTGCAGCTGGCGAGAAATCTCCTCCTGAAACACAAACAGCCTTTATTAGCAAAGACATTGTACTGGATTTTAAAACCCCGGAGCCTTTTGTTCTTCTTTATTTTCCATCCAGTGCACATACATGCAGAGTACACATACACACACAGCTCTTCTAGTTCCCAGGGCCTCCTTACTGACCTTGCGTACTTTCTGGAAGTAGAGCTCCGGTAGGGCATGGAGCCAGTAAGCCAGCTGAGTGAGGTAGAAAAACTTCACCTGAAACCTGGAACAGAGACACAGACAGGAAAGCAGGAGAAAGGGTGAATACTATGAATCCTGATGAAGCACTCTGTAATCAACATTGAATTAGTCATTTTTAATCCCCCGCCCCCAGCTGGAATGTGTGGATGCGGGAGACATGACATTGTCATATCTTGCAAGTTGGCCTTGACACAGCTCCTGCATTTTAATACAATACTTTTAATATTTCAGTAGATAAAACTCATGCTGTGCATGGTCTTTATGCCATTTGTAGTTTATCTAAATTGGAGCCCACAGTTACTTTTTTCTGTTTTGTTTTTTTAAACTTGTGTGATGTGAAACTGAATACAAAACAAAAATCTAGATTTGGGCTTTTGTTTTTTTTTTTAATACCAAAAACTACTAATGACCTGCAGTTTAAGTGATAAAGAAAAAGGAGCATTGGTTGAAGCACTGGTGGTTTTATAGATAAAATGAACCTACACATGGATTATTGTTATGTATTTCTAATGAGATAAACAACTTTATAATCTACAAACCATGTCATATTCTTTCTTCTTGTTTTTGCCAACATTACTTGTGTTGATATGTGTGCAACATAAAACACAGTGCAACATCTGTAATACCTGAGGTGTACATGGGGATAGTTCTCCCAAAGGCTGCTGGGATGTAGGAGATATCCTTCCTGTGTGGAGAGAGGGACATGTGCTTGCTTCATTACTGTTGCTCATGTGTATTATGTGCTTAAGTTAAATACACTTCAAGAAAATGAAATATGAGTCATCGTAGTAAAATCTCACTTACTGTTATGAGAACGTAAAGACTCCACACGCTAGAAACCAAGTGAAATACACACAGTTGGCCCGACTCATTAAACTTGGTGTTCTTGCTCTTGGAGAGGTGGAGGCGCCGGTTCACTTTCTGCAACATGAACAACACAGTAGATGGTGTGAACGCAGCTGGTTCCAGTCAGAGTGGACGGCATGTCATTGTCATGCACAAGGAAGAGTCACAGTTAACAGAAATAACTGGGACAAGAAAAGACAGCCGATACTATTTATGGCTGACGCTGAAGCGGTATTCCTTTCAAGACGCTTTGGAAACCGTGGTGATGGAGCTAAAATAAAACCTCATCCCTCGTTGCTGCCCTATTTCTAAACAATGACACAAGGCCTGGTACTTTCAGATGGATCAAGTGCTACCCTCTCTCTTCCTGTACCCACAACTCTAACCAGACCACTGTAGCCGTGTCAGCCTGTTGTTTTCAGTGTGATTTAGTCCTGGTGACAGTCAGCACGCTGGCTCATGCTGCTCCTGTGCTTTTGATGTGGTGGGTTTTGACCCTTTCTTCTTGATGTGCGACAAAGTGTAACCGTATGCAAACACCTGAGGGGGAAACGGCTCATATCCTGGTTTCAGTATACAGTGTCTTCATATCCTTGAATATATTAATAGCACACCCCTGGGCTGCTGTGGGAACATTAAACAGACCATACAGCAGGTATTTCTCAGGTTTATCACAACACAGCTAATTATTCTATCATGCAATAACAAGTGGAGTTAAGAAATCAAGATCCAGATTTGTTGATAACGTATTTTGTAATATTTTTGTTTTATTGGTCTGTAATTTTCTGAATAATTTCCTAATCATTACGAAACTGCTTCATAGACACAGCGACACCGTTTTGCACTAATTATCCTGGAACTTCAGGTTAAATTGGTACACTTGCATTTATGTATTTTAAACTGAATCATGCATAATGTAGGAGAGTTTCCACTCTCCTGGTTCCAATAATAAATCAGTGATGAATGACGGTTATTTGGGATTAAATGGTGGCAAGTCTTTCATGGAAATTTGTACCAAATTTAATTTGCCTTGCAGGAAATTAGAGAAAAATTATCAGTGTATATTGCTGACAAAATGCCAAGGGATCACTGAGTGCTTTCTATGACTTCTCCCATGTCTCTGTGATTAATTGACACTAAATTAGTCTACTTACATCCAGAAGATACTCCTGCACTACGGCGTGGAGGATGATGGCGATGAAGAAATAGAAGAGGATGGTGGCGCTGTCCTTCCATCCATAATGGTACAACGTCACCTCTCCCTCTGAGCACACATAGGAGCGGTCAGACACACACAGACACACACAGACACACAAGTGACATGATTGCAATCGGAGGTGTGTTAAACATCCTGGAGCAATGTAATCACACTTCACTGGCAGTAAAAGCAATAATGCAATATGCAGGAACAACAACAGCAGAAATGAAACTGAGCATGTGTACGAGTCAAAACAGGTGAACAGGTCTTACACTGTGAAAGGAAACAAGTCTTTAACAATAATTTTATTTAGAATAATTCCTAAACTGCGCTACATACCTGGTGATAGTGTGGTGACATTGTACTGAGGCTGAATGAACAGTATGGCTGTCTTGGCTGTTGCCTGGAAATGAGATGAGATGATGATGATGATCAGCAGCCTATTTCAGTGAACAAGTTCAAATGCAACCTCAAGCATCTGGTCATCCAGGTGCCATCAAAGGATCTGTGTGTGTGTGTGTGTGACAGGTGTGTGTAGGGGGAAAGAGAGTAAGAATCAAAGCTTTTCAGAATACATAATGCTGTTTACAGTATTGTCAGTCAACCCTCTCCCTGGTATTGTAATTAGCCGCTGGGAGGTGAATTTTCCTCCGGTGTACTGCTGAAACATCCGTCAGCATGATAAGGCTTGTTGCGTTGCCCTGGGATGTTGAGGCTGAACAAGGCCTTTCAAATCATTTTGTCAATGTCAAGCATTCCCTTAAGGATATAGTCCCTCATCGGTTTTGTTTGTGGTCTACCTTGTCGTCTACCTGTGGCCCCTCGTCATGGGTTGCATGTGTCACTGAAGTGTGAGTAGCTCGAGTGAAGTGGGATTTTTCACTTCTCATTTTGTTTCAGGGACGTCCGAGATTTCAGGGAGAAGCCGACAAAGACATCATTTTCAATAATGATTAAATCCTCAATGTCTTTGTGTTAAATCATGTGGTGGTTGTAATTATAAAATAAATAGATAAAGGAAGTGCCCACCACAATTTCCCAGAGCCCCAAGTGATGTCTTAATGAATTGAGCTTGAATTTAAAAACAGGTAAAAGCAGCAAATTCTCAAACTTTAGAGTGGACCCATACATCCTATTTTGTTTTCCTTTGTGTTGATATCTGTCTGTGCTTCTGATCTTTCATCAACTTGTGACTTCCTTCTCACACTCATCTTCAACCCCCTGGAGAGAGACGGGCCATCAGGTTGGGAACAACTGCATCAAAGTCATAAAACTAATAACAATAATAAAAAAAAAAACAGTAATACAACTATGTGAACATTTTCTCCCAGGTCCCAAAATATTCTAATAGCCTATCTCAAGGAACCTGTTGGTTGCTTTAAAACCACCGTGCAACAAGTCACCAGTCATTCCTTGAGCGCCGGGGCCACACAGGTGACCTGTCAACACCGAAAATCTTAAAATGCAAAATCAGCTCCAGCACTGCTGTTCTAGTTTTTCGAACCGAGAAAAATGAAGGAAATCCCCTGCTTATTTTTTTTTTTTTTACTCAGCCAGCTGTGTGATCACGACCATGGTTCCGGACTGAAACCATGCTAAACGTCCGAGCGGCGGCTGCCCTGCTTCTGAATGTGTTACACGTATGAGAGACTGCTAGTGAATGAAACACCTGGTTAATTCAGTCGGTGTGTGTGTGTCAGCGGCGAAGCCCCTGCAGGTCGGGGCAGCCTCCGGGAGCAGCTGAGTCCACGGCAGCCTGCGAGCTGCAGCAGCGGCTCAAAGATTGAGACGTGGCAGTTAACTACTAACGTGGAGCTGGCGACGAAAAGCCAAGCCGCTTCCCTTTTCGATTTTCAAAATAAAACGCCCTACGTCGAACTCGTTCTAGAACTCTCTCTGAGCGACGGCGAGGCTTTTACTTTGAAAGCTAAAAACTATTTACTTCCTACCAAAATGTGGACGTATGTGGTTTCTGACATGCATGTTGGAATCAAAATGTTGCACCGGATTGTCTTTCCTGGAAACTTGGAACAAGACAGTGCCAAGAGGTTTAAACAGGTGAATTTTAGAGTAAAAACGGATAAGTTTGTGTCGTTTTCGAGTGGTAACCATGCCAACAAGAGTTTTTCCCAACTATCCCCCGGTAAACTCCTTTAGGAATTTAAGTACTATTGGCAGCAAGACACCGAAAACTTTGTGCCGTATAAACTTGCAATACATGTTGTAAGTCGCAGTGTACATCCTGGTGTTTCCAGCTGCGTGTGTGAAGTTTAGTCTTACAGTTTACGTTGCTACTTTTGGCTGCGAACAGAGCAACATTCATTGTTCAGTAAACTTGTAAAAAAAAAAAAAAAAAAAATGCAGCAAGCAGCCACCATATCCGCGCGACTGAAAACACAAGGCTGAGGTGCAGCCAAGCAAGAAGTATAATTTCCAAAAGCAAAAAAAAATACAGGCCAATTTGAACGCAACAACGTTTAACTTACAAGCCCCCCGAGTTACATCTTTGAGTGTGAAGCAGCAGCAGCAGCAGCAGCAGCAGCAGCGGGCTTGCCATCTTAAAACAGCTGAGTGAGTGAGACGAGGGAAGAAAAGAGTTCATCTCACCTCAAACATCAATCCAATCAAAATGAAAATCACAAAACTGAAGACGATGTCGGCATGGTTCTGAATGAGGAACTCCTGGCTGAAGAAAGGGTAACTCTTGTTTCTTCGGCGAAATGCCATGTCAACTCACCGCTGTTTTCCCCTGCTATTTTATAAATCTGAAATTTTTCTGACTACGAAGTTCAGGAGTTAACTTTCTGGCCGCTGTGCGCAGGCGCGTCGTCTTAAAGGGCGAGTGCCATAAATACCTTCTTTGAGGCCATTTACACAAAACGACTGCTCAGTCCACCGTGACCACTTCCACCTGAGTGATCACAGAGCTGTGAGTGTTTTTTTTTTTCTTTCTTTCTTTCTTTTTTTTTTTTACTTTTATTTATTTATTTACTTACAGGAAATTTACAAACAAAAAACATGAGGTTATCATGAATGTTACAGTTTAAAATCAGAATATATTTTTCCACATACATCATGGTATGTCAGCTATTCAAAGTGCATACACAATCCATTTTTCCCAGCGTTCAGTACATTTCTCCAACTCAAGTCTCTCCCATACAATAGATTTCTTACATGATCCCGCGCCACGTGTCTGGTGTTGCCATTTTCGGGTGCTTTCCCTTCTTCAATAAGTATTTATCCCTGTGTTGGATTGTTTCAGGTATTTAATCTAACCCTACACCCATTATTTTATTTATCTCGGTATAGCCACCAGTCCCTCCAGTATGACTGGATTTAGGGACAGGCCCAAAAGACATGGAAATGATTAGCCATAGCGGTTCCACACTATCTCCAACAGTAGCCTCGGCTTTATGGGCCTGTTTAGAGTGCTGTTATTTTAGGAGTTATAAAAAAATTCTCACTACATTCTTCCAGCGAACTCTCCCAATGATCTTGAGTTTGCAGTAGTCGCGTATTCCCATCCAGGTCTCCTCTGATATTTGTGTTTCTGACTCCCTCTCCCATTGTTGTTTGATGGGTGTCAGAGTGACAGAGCTGTGCACATTTAAAATGTTTACTTACAAATATATAAAAATCAGATCAAATAATTAAACACACACACTTATATTCCACTCACCCCAATACATGGGCTATTTATTGCTTATTTAAAGCCACCAGTGGCCTTGCACTTCACAGTTCAAAATGTCAGTTACGGCAGTCACATGGCTGCAAGAGAAAACCCAGCATCACTTCACTGCTATGTGAATTTCATCCCTTTTACAGAACAGTAATGAGCAAAAAAATGCATCTGTCCCTAGAAATAGCGATCGAAAGCACATTAAAAAAAAGTCACTACAAGTACTTTATAAGCATTTTTTTTTTTACATTTTGTTACACAACAGACATTTGAATTTAAAGTCACTCTGCCTGAGACATTTTTTCCCAACATAATGTAAACTCCAAAAAACATTTCAGCAAATACATGGTCAACATGTAAATAAAACATCAAACACAATTCTGCCAGGTTGACACACAAGCCCTGCTCAGAGCGATGTCAGTCGACGTGGAAATACAAAAAATACAGTGTAGTATTCTCTGAAGGGACTGGGATTTTGTTTTCTTTACTTTTCTTCTGGGAATAACAAAAAAAAATCACAGCAATATGATACAGGTGATACTTGTGCTTTTAAGAAGCCAACACAGCTCCGGCTCACACTGAGATGGTTAATATTAAAAGGTCAGATAGTCCTGCCACCTTTTGATGTATGATTGATTTCTCTATTCTCTTAGCAGCTGGCAACTGAATAACAGCAGTTTCTGTGTGGAATATAGAAATCATCAGCTGAGATGGTAAAGCAGCTGCATAGTTCTAATGATGCTTATATTTATATAACTCATGGCTACTTCCTTAGCATGTAAGTACAATGTGTACATTTGGTTACACAATGTGATGTCCACTGCTGCCAAAAGAATGAAAAAAATATATAGGCTATATATATTTAACGTCAGGTAGAAGGTGTGTCTGAGCTCCATACACCACTAATTAGCTCTTCTTGTTTTCAGATGAAAGCACTGCTGAAGGCTTCACCACTGTGTCTGGTATTTGGGCAAAGCAATGCTTTTAAAAAATAGCTTATGATTTGAGGAGAGTGCAGGCTATTTAGCATTCTCTCAAATGTTTGCATATACTATGCCCACAGTGTACTACATATATAGGCATACAAGGTTGAAATTTATGCTTTAAGCTGTTTCATCCTACAACACTAGGAAGATGAAAAAGCAGCCTTCCAAAAAAAGCTGGTGTACTCCTTCAACGTTTAGATAAGTTGCTGTTAACTCTTTCCCTGATGATTCTGTCATTAGAAAGCTAAAAGTTGTCGTCCTCGTCTCTTCGGGACATTATGAGCTGCCTCCTCGGACCTGTGAGATGAGGGACACTGGACGGAGAGTCCGGCACTCCAGAGTCCAGTTTAGGTGTGGAAGTGCAGCGCGGCCCGACCCGGCCCATGAGCCCGCGGACGTCTCTGTGAAGGGCTGGATCGCTAGGGATGGAGTTGAGGCGAACCCCCTGATCCAAACTCCCCGTGTCCCTATCCAAACGGGGGTTACTGGCACTGCTGGGAGACTGAGGGTCGGCGCTGAAATACAGGGTTGAGCTAGACTCTGTGGGGCAGAAATATGGCTCTGGACTGTCTCCAAACATAGACTTGCCCTCCGGTGAGCTGCGTTTAAAATCTGATGCGGGGGACTCCAGCGGGCTCTCCATCTCCAGACTATCATCCTCCTCTTCAGGTCGATCGGTGGACGAGGGCTCGCTCACGCTCTGGAACTCGTCTTTGCAGTCCGACAGCGGTGCCAGGCCTTTCCCCTGAGACTCGGAGGTGGAGACCGCTTCACAGCTGCCTTCTGCCGTGATGGTCATGCCCTCGTTGCTCTTACACGCTTGGTTGTACTCGTCCATGTCCAGTATGGCCGCCGCTCCGCCGGCCCCGTACGCTCTGTTGATCTTCCCCAGGTCTCCTGTTTTAAGAGCCATTCGGATCAAGAGCCAGTGGTGGTGGTAGCAAGGGCAGGAGCTGTTGGGGCGGCCTCCGCAGATTCCTGGGTGCTCCAGCAGAGTGCCAGCCACACCGGAGAGGGAGAAGCTGCCGTGGTTTTGCATGGAAGGGGCTGGTAGGCTCTTGTCCCCGAGAGAGAAGGAGGACTCCCCCTGTTCTATACAGGTGCTGCCCATGTGGTTGTGGTGCGTACCCTGGGAGATCTCTGTTGACTTGGGATGGAGGAACCGGTAGTACAGGATGAGAGAGGTAGCACCTGCGAAGCACAAACACAGGAAATGATTGATGTTAGTACAGTTGTTATGTTTTGTTAAAGCTGTCACAAGCAGATAAATATTTGTCTTTTGTCTGTGTTGTTCCACTTAAAAGTACCTTTAACCTATTTGAATCACCATTAGGGTTATATTACTCACATAGCACACAAACTATTTTGATAAGAGTCTAATTATGAGCAATGACTGTCAAAACATCTGACACAAATCTGTTATAAAACGAACGGAGCGCGGACACAGAAACAGTGACTCACCGAGGAGAAAGCTACACAGCACAGTGGTGGGAAGGGTCATGTTGTCCCATGATGCTTCGCTGAGGAAGTCGGAGGCGGCCAGCAGCAGAGTGGCGTTCTCTACGAGCATGAACTGGGGGAGGAGAGAAGGTCACACCATCAGTCATCTGCAGACAGCTTTACGTCACAATAAGCCAAGGACACCAAGGGGCAGGATGACAATGCAAACTACCTGCCTATGTGTGTGTGTGTACAAAACAGACACTGTGATCAGACATGTAGCAAGTTAAAAGTAAGAGTAATCTGAAGTCATGCCTTACTGCATAAAAACTGCCCATGCGAAAGCGCGAGGGTCCATCTTTGACGTTGAGGAAGAGGAAGACGTGGACGAGACCCATGATGCCATTAAAGGCGCGCCAACACCATGGGCCGGTGCAGATGTCTGGTTGCTGTGATACCAGCCAGAAGGAGGCTGTGAGCCAGTGGAAACCTGGAGGTCAACATAAAAATAGACTAGAAGGCACAAGCGCAATAGAGGATCCATATACAGTGTTATCAAGTGGATGCAGAGGAACAAGTGAGAAACTGGATCAAGAGAACATGCTGCATCACTCTTAAGATAATTATATCATCCATTAGCCCAAATGTAAATTAAAAAATCTGTTTGGTTTTTTTAATTTATAAATTCTGTGACATATGGAACAAAAGCAGCTAAGCTATTACTAAAAATAAGCTCTTGCACTTTTATTTGCATTTGTTACTACACTATTATTACATTGCACTTCTCCTCCTTCCTTCACAGGTGTCAGGCTTAAGTGTCCCTGGGGGTTGCTGGCTGCTCACCTGCTACTCCACAGACCCACCAGTTAAACACCCTGGCAAAGAACATGAGGCAAGTCACCCTGGCACCCAGCATGCCTGCCCTCCACACCAGCTGGCACAGCAGGGCTGCCGGAGGCATGGCCAGGTGGCCTGGTCGGATCAGACAGCACGCTCTGCTGTACAGCACCAGGGCCCAGGAAATAGACAGCACACACAGGCCACAGCAATAAGCCACTGAAGGTAAAAAAAAAAAAGAAAACAGAGGGAGAGAGTATGAAAAAAGACATAATCTCCTATTTCAGACACTGTGTAGAACAATTGGCATTGCTAATATCATTTATGTAATGTAAGTGTACCTGGTGACATGATGCCCACATCAGTGGACACCACCACATATGCTTGGAGCAGGCTCTGAGGCAGTGTGAGGACCAGGGCCTCCAGCAGCCAAAGGGCAGCAACATCTGCCTGCTGCATGACGGCGGCTCCCAGCTCAGCCACCGAGCCCTGCATGCGCAGCACAGACCTCATACAGTCCCATAACCTGCCAGAAGAGGGGGCCAGAGACAGACACCTTAGTAACCTCCTGGTGAAGGTTTCAATGACAGAACAATGCAAATGTCATTTCCCCTACATGGCATAAAACGATATCTGCATTAAATCCTACAGGCAAATTCTAAATATGCAAACCACATTATATCGAGTGCATAATATGTAGTGGGAGAGAGCTCACCTTTTGAAGATGCCCAAGTGTAGTATGTGTATGACAGAGAGGTAGCATCGCCTGTCATCACCATCATCGTAGTACCATTTCACACTCAGCAGCTGAACTGCTGTCCCCGGTAGAAAGAGGCCGAGAGTGAGGCCCGCCCACACAGTCTCTTCATTCCAAAGGTAAAACCCTATACAGTAGATCACTAACACACATATATGAACACACACACACACACAGCAGAAGGACATAAATATAGTCTTATCGTGTAATCATGCAGGAAACACAGTACATTAAACCCAGCACACGTGTGAGGATTTGTGGAGGTTCTGCAGACACCAGCAGCAGAGTCCTTGAGAAATTAGAGAGCATGTACGCTTTGCTAGTAGTGGATTGCCCTTTCATTTAAAAAGAAGCCGTTCTAAGGAGACGACACAAGCACCACCAAGAGTATGAGATTTCATAATAAACCAAAAGGTGCATCACTGCACTGATCATTTTAACTATCGCTCAATATTTTTCAGTGAGAGGCTAATTTGAGGGTAGCAGTGGATATTTTTATCGAATAGTACAGTGTCTCTGCCGAGGACAAAGTCAGACACTGTACATATCCAGTCACCTCGTATCTCTCCTGTCCTGTCCTTGCCCCATTGATCTGCTTAGTCAGGGATTCGTCATCCTGTGCTGCCATGTGCGTTCACACTCCAGATGTGCATTTATTGTCATGCTTATAATATCATCAATAATAACTAATATTTTTAATAATGTTTATTGGCTTCAGGTGCAACAGAAATTTAAATGTTGATCATTATTTCTATAAGGAAGGGCCTAATGGTTACATTTAATCTTTTTTATTATTTGTGTGACCCTGCTGTATGACCCCTGGAGGTTCTGGGGCCCCAGTTTGGCAAACCCTGCTGCTGGCCTAAACCAATGCAATGCAATGCAATGCAATGCATTTTTTTTTTTTTTTTTTTTTTTCAGAAAAAGTGCTAGGTTTGCTGATTCAATAATAAAGGCTGTGCTAGAGCCATCACCATTTGAATTGTGTTAACCTGAGCCACGGCTGCTGTTGGAAGAGCTCCAGCACGAAGCATCATGGCTGAGCAACAGCGTTTCCTTTTCTTTTCTTTTTTTTATTTTATTTCAATTCATTACAGGCCAAACACAATATTATAAAACGATCTAATGTTTTCATACTGCTTTCTGAAATTGAGATATTCGGTCGCGGCTCGCAGCTACAGCAGCGAACCTATCGCTGCGTGCGAAGCGATGCGCTGGGAATTCTGTGCCCACTTACGTGCGCTCCGTTCGGCCACGATCACCAGCGCCGACGCGCCGAGCAGCGCCGCCTGGCACCACGCGATCCAGCACCCGCTCCGCCGAACCGCCGACGGCATCCTGCGGGCAACCGCCCCGGCAGCGTTTATCATGATGCGAACAGGCGGGAGAGAGAAACACCCGGTGACATTATTCTGGGCATCTTCCCTCCTCCTCCTCCTCCTCACCCCGGGTACATCCGCTCCTTTCTTCTCCCGCTGCCTGCCCTCCGTCAAAAATATCTGACGTCACCGCGCGGCGTTAAAGGGGCATCATCACCATCACTCCGCTGACCTACCGACCGACCGTCCCCAGCCACGGTTGCTTCCTGTTGCCACACAGCTCATAGCTCACCCCCCCCTCACGTTACCTCTTCTTCTCCACCTCTGACCGCTTCTTTAAATCCTTAAAAGCCCGTATGTTTCATTCCTTCTTTCCTATTGATAGATGCTCGACACTGATCTGAGTTCTTCTTTCCACACTCAGAGGTCACACAGGTCAGGGTCAACGCTGGGTTTGTAGGCCTTCTGTTTCTTTTTCAAACGGTCAGCTCCAGAGCAGCTGGTAGGCACCCTGTGATCTGATCAGGAGGAGTGTATCTTGCGTGTGCTGTGTATTGTAAGTTGCCTCATCTGTGGATAACCCCTGAGCCACCTGACACCCTTTAGGTGTAATGTGAGGATTGCTGAAATGCTAGGGGCGCAGGAAGCGAGTGTCAGTTTTTATCCCTTTACAGTTACCTCGTCCTTTCTGGCACAGAGCATAACATCATTGTTTTCAGAATAAGCTGTAGAGTCATCCTCTGTGGGTGTACTGTCTGTCAAGTGATTAATACCGAAACTAAAACATGGAAGTGTGTGTACAGAATTAGCAACCGGAGATTATTGATAGTGAAGATAATTTTGTCCTTTGTGCTGCTGTGTGAGTTTTCCAGGGTGAAGGGTTGACACTTCAGTATCCCAAGACTCATAACAGGATGTTTATCTACGTCACCAACTCCCCACATCAGTGCCATCACACTAAGGCAAGGCACATACACACACACACCACACAAACGCACAATCTTTCCTGTTTGCGATTACTTTAGCACTTTGCTCATTTACACCACATAGTCATGCCTATGCAGTAATCGTCACTTTAATTGGTAAACATAAATACGTACAGATACAGAAACAGAAACACTCAGTCTTCACACAGTGAGACCACATATAAAAACAAATTTTGTTTATGTGTAAATCACAAGTTTAGTTGTTCCATGAGAATGTCCTAGAGATATAAAAACAAATTACGGTAAAGAAAATGTCTCAAATCTGCATTTTTTTAATACATTTCAGATTCATATTAGCGACAGAATAAATTAAGAAAGGTGTGTACATTAAATCAATGAGTCACAGGCCATGCTGGTAAAGTTTTGATTCTTCACAGGCTATAGTCTCAGTAGAGTATAGGCTAGGCAATCCATGATTGAGATAAGGCTTTACTTCAAATAGGGCAGTAACAGACAGCTGCTGAGTTGACCTGTAAGGATTATATGGCTGGATTAGCAAGGCTGTCTTAGGGCTCTGATATGCAGCTTGACTCCAGCTTGATGCTGGTTGCATGCAGAGGTAGAGGGCTGCCATGACGCAGCTGAACACCAGAGCACTCCTTTGCTGACTTGCAGACACTCAGCTCAGTCTCCCCTCCGATGCCGGCCTGGTGGCCCAAGGTGCGAGTCTCCATCTTCTGTATTAGCTCGGTAACATTCCCCTTGTCCATGTCGGCCTCTGCAGCCATGGCCTCCAGCTGCTCCGCTGCCTCGCTCAGGTCAAACCTCTCGATTTCAGAGTTGACTCGGTGTAGCTCCTCCGGCGAGTGTCTCTGGGAGGCCGAGGGGGAGAGAGGACAGAAGCCTTGGAGGTGCACCTGGAGGCTGCAGTAGTGAAGATAGGCACAAGGGCAGCTGGGACACCGGTGAGGCCGTTCCCCAGTATGGAGGCGTTTGTGCAGCTTGAGGTGGACAAACTGAGTAAAGCGGGCTGGGCAGAGTTTGCACTGGTAAGGCCTCTCACCCGAGTGTAGCCTCTGGTGGGTCTTCAAGTTACTAGTGCTACTGAATCGTTTATGGCACACCTGTATCAAAACAGAAACGCAAGGAAATTATTTTCATTTTTTTTACTTTTAGGCCTTCATATTTCTTCTGGTCTTGATACTGTAATATAATAAAGATCTGTATCAAATTCCTCAACACTTAAGTTAACAAGGTGCCTTAAAGGTCCAGTGTGTAAAATGAGGGAAAAACAGTTAAATCTAGCAATCCAATTCTATTATTTATCTATTAAATAATTCTATTGTTTATTTGTGAATGTGAAACTCTTGAAACGTGCTCTCTGGTTGGCTGGATTTTCTATTCCGTAAAAACATGGCGGCACAAGATGGCGACACTCTCTAAGCAAGACCCTCACCCTTGCTATATATATATATAAAAGAAGAATTATAACGCTATGAAAACCAAACAGATTTTATTTTATAGCGATTATACACTTACACAAATATATTCATTGGTAGTATATTCATATTTTTGCCAATAAACAACAAAATATTGTACACTGGACCTTTAACTTTGAGGGTTAGAGTTGTAGCTCTACCTTGCATTCATGTGGTTTCTCTCCTGTGTGAACCAGGTAGTGTTTCTGCAGGTGGGCCAGCTGAGTGAAGTTCTTGTTGCAGGTCTGACACCTGAAAGGACGCTCTCCACTGTGTACTCGCAGATGGACCTGAGGAAAGCATGTCAGAGATGAGTATTGACATTTATTGACATCAGGTAAAGAAACCATGGAGAGGGGTTTATTTTGGCTTTTTTTTTTTTGCTTTTAATTTGATGAAGAAAAACTAACCTTGAGGTTGGACAGCTGCCCAAAGACCTTTCCGCAGACGTTACAGTCATACCGGATCTTTCCGTTCTGCCTGGTGAGCGGGTACGACAGAGTCTTGTAGCCAATGACCTGCGCACCTCGTTTGGTCTTCCTGAGATCAACTGCGTCCTCGGTATTGCTGTGATTGGCAGACGTGGGTCTAGAAGGGACGCAGTCTGAGGAGGCGGCCATGCCAACTGGTGGTGAACATCCTCCAGGTGCTAGGGAGGGCAATCCTCCACGGGCTAAGGTGACCATGGATGAGGCACCGGATGTGACGGGTACAGTGAGGTCTGCGTGGACATTGCTGGGAGGAGAGTGTCTGAAATCTCTGAGGTCATCTGAAGGGGTCCTGAGGTAGTTAGTCCTTTTGGACGAGAGGTCCTTGTCATCGTCGTGTTCGCTGGCTGGTGAAAGACTGAGGTCTTGTTTGGTACTGGATAGTGCAAGTGTCAAGTCTTTGCGTCCGTTGACTAGAGGATGGAATAGGTGTGCATAGCTGTCAAAAGGCAGTAAATGAGATGAGAGTGTTACGTGGGGTTTCAGTCGATCACCGTAGAAAGGGTACGGATGAGGTAGAATGGTGTTAAGGCCAAGTGAGTAGTGAGGCAGATAATAGGGACTGTGCCTCAGGGCGGGATGAAGTCGGTCAGGCACAGACGGCTCCTGGTAGGGTTTGGCTGTAACTGTGCTGTGACTGTGCTGAAAGTTGAAGTGCAAAACAGAAGGGACGGGACGACTAAGAGCTGGCCTTTTGGCAGCTGGGGGGTCACAGGATGAGAGAGACGGCAGAGGTGCATATCTATGGCCATGGATAGAGTCTGAGTTGGGCTGGATTGGGTAGACAGCCGGGGGACATAAAGGAAAAACCGGGCTGTCCAGTCGTCTGGGGTCGGTCATCGGGGGTCTGGAGGGTTCGTCTCGAAGGATTTCCGAGACGCTGTGTCCTCGTTTCGTTGTTGTCTTCTCCTGAGCTTGACTCTGTTCTGTGAGACAAATCAAAAATGGAGAAATTACGTCAGCGACGGGTGATACGATATCGCCTTTGAACTGAATGACACGTACACCCATGACACTGACGTGATCATGCGTGCATGTCGCTCACTGAAATCACCATGCATCTTTACTTTCAAAGATACCTACTCTGGTCCAACCTGTTGCTTTATGCTTTAAAGATTAGCAGATAAACATGTGCTTTTTTATCAGGTGTGTGTGCCTGTCTGCCAGACTTCTTCCTGGCTGGCACCCAATGAAACGGGACACCACAAGTGAAACAATAGGCGTCTGATCAGGATATAGATAGCATGGAGGACAGGAGTCGGTGCATTAGAGGGCTGGTCAGTTGTAAGTGTGCTTTCTATGTCAGGCAGGACCGGATATACACAGGATGGGAAACAACTTCACATTTGAAAGTGACTGATGAACCGCAGGTTTCCCCCCAGACATAAATAATCCTAAGAGGTGCTTAATGGAATGGAAAATAGAGCAGTCGCAACGCATCGACTAACCTATACATAATATTTATTTCCCACCCAATTCTATATGCAGGACATGTTTATGAAATCTAGATCTAAAATCTCTCTTTGAAATGAGCAAATTCTTCCACTTAATGAGCAGGAGCAGAGACAGAGAGAGAGGAAGACAAAATACAGAGGTAAGTACCCACATAGGTCTTACCTCCCCTTGGACACAATCAACATCAACCCACCAAAAACAGAGCAACCCTTATCTACTGTGTGTGCTCCCTTGTGTTACCCTTCCCCCCTTCCCTCTCTCTCCTAAGAGGCCAGCTCTCAGCAAACAAATAGCCGCCACTCAGTGAGATATCAATCTGTCAACGGCTTGCCTTGTCAGGAAGTTCAAGTAGTCACTGGAGCGCTTCCTACCTCTCTTCCTCCTTAAGAGCCAAATAAATAAGGGGGACTTGTGCCAGAATGCTGTCAGCACCTCAGGCAGCCTCTCGTGTGTGTAAATGAGTGTTTTGGTGTATGTGTTTGTGTATGTGTATGTGTATGTGTATGTGTGCATATGGACCTCTGCCACCGTGTGCACTCTTTGTGTTTGTGAATGAACGCCACATGTTTTGCTTGTGAATGAGCTGCCAGCTGTGGGGTTAAAAACAAAAAAGGGGGAGAAACTGAAACATTAGCTAAAGTCCTGAAATCGGTCTCATCTTACTGTGGTACTGTGGCTACACACCTGGAGACAGGTCCTCTCTGCTTTCAGGACTCCGCCCCCCCCCCCCTCTTTGTGTTCAACTTTGACAAAAGGGGATGTGGGTGTGACTGAGTAACTTCTTAAACACCCGCACAAAGGCTCTGTCAGTCGGCCGGCGCTTTGCCTTACTCCACAATGACAATGCACGCCAGATATGTCTCAAAGCGTGGGCTCAGTCATACTTTCTGTTAACTGGAGACAGACGCACTCAGTTTTTACACCTTCCTACACAGATATAAATACTACGTATACGCAGGGCCGTTGTATAGGGGAGAAAGGTGATGATAATTCCAGGGGCCCAGTGCCCAGTAGGGCCCACAAAAACCCCCAGTAGTCTAATGGCTGGATTATTCTGCATAAGACCCTGACTAATACTCATAGTAATGCTGCATTAGCATCAAAACAAAGTTAATAAAACATGATAATACATAATGTAGTCTATACTGCAAAAATTCAAATAATTACCAAGAATATTTGTCCTATTTCTAGTCAAAATGTCATTTCTAGTCAAAACAAATCTCATTATACTTAAAATAATATTTAAAAAGTAGCTTGTTTCTAGACAGTTTTTACTTCTTTCAAGAAGAAGAATCTGATAGTGGAGCAAGTTTTTCTTTCTTATTACAAGCACAAAAACGTGCTTTCACTGGCAGATTATTCTACTTATTTCAAGTGAATATTGGTTTGAAACAAGTGAAAATTATCTAAAAACAAGTACATTTTTAGGTGATGAGTCTTATTTTAAGTGGAAAGAAATTAGTTTTGACTAGAAATGAGACATTTTAACAAGAAAATATTCTTGGAAAACTTTTGAGTTTTTGCAGTGTAAGGAAAAAAAAGTGGACAAGTCAGGGGGCAGGGGCCCACTTTAGTATTCTTTCAGGGGGCCCAGAATTCCTAGCAACGGCCCTGCGTATACGCACATAACACTTACCAGGACTGTCAATGGCCAGTTGGCCCAGAGGAGGGTAGTTGCAGCGCTGGGCAAGTTCAGGACAGTACCACACCAGCAGCTCCTGGCCCGGCTGAAGCGGTTTGATGGTGTAGAAGTAGATGTTCAAACCGCTCTGGCACGCAACCAGGTTCTGCTCCTCCACAGAACAGGCCGGGTTGACGTAGCGCATCCAGTTGCTGTGGTCCTCGTTCAAACCGTCCAATATGTGGTGCAGGCGCCCCTCCGAGAAGACCTACGGTCGTGGAGAGAACCGCAGAGAGAAGACGAGATGAGACATAATTTCAGTTGATGGTGAAAATTTGACTGCAGTGACATGGCGCCAAATGTGAAACCATATGATGTCACAGGTTTCCCGATACCTTTATGGTAAGCGCCGTGTGTGCTTTCAGCTGAGATTGGTGCACAAGTCATAGAGTTTATGAAAGCAACACCGAGCGTGAATGTCTCTGTATTACTGGATTGTAGTATCGGGTGTGCTCAATTCGCCCACGATTACTCTCACCGCTCATCCCTGCATCTGAGCGACTGACTGCTGACCTTTTCAAAAGCAATGCGGCTCATTTAAAGAGTTATCCCTCCTTCTCGTATCCAAAAAAACTGCCCTTTGAAGCTGCGCTGTCACTTGAGTCATGGCTGTAATGTTAACAAATTGTCTGTGTTATGACTGTTGCGACTTTTGGTTGGGGTTGCATGATTTCAAGGTTGCTGACTCTAAACTGTAGACTTACCCAGGCGCCTGTGTGTGTGTATGTGTGTAATGGAAGATGTCCCGATGCTGCTGATTCGTAACATAACAGTTCTCAGGCTCAAAGCCACTTCCTTGCTTAGTCAGTGTGAGAGTTTGTGAGTCTGGAGAAGTGCGGACATATGTATGGTGTGTTTACTGGCAGCGATACCACCGCCGAGAGAAAGCGGAGATAGAGGAGAACCGCTGCGTCACTGAAACCAAACAGCTGTGTGTGTGTGTGTGTGTGACCTCAGACAGCCGTGCACACAACTGGCAAACACTGCATGCACTTGTAAAAAAAAAAAAAAAAAAAAAAAAAAAAATTAAACATTTTAATCGACTGACATGTAGCCTAAAGATAGGAAGCAGTGGCAGAAAAGAGTCATACTTTCACAAGATGTCATGCACTGACCACAACTCTTAGCTAATGCCACGCCGCAGCCACAGCAGCCCATCTCCAGACAGAGATGACAGGATGTGAACCGTTTTGAAACACAAAACATGCATGAACGCAAATCCAGACACTCACATGCAGCCCATGCAACTCACCCTCCAGAAGTATTTCCTGTCAGCGCCCGTTAGCAGTATTTCCTTGGTGTAGCTTTCTCCCACCAGTGGGCCAAAACGTGTCCCCTTAGGAATCATCTCTTTACTGGTCACACCGAGCACCTGTTCAACAAAGGAGGACATGCATGCAGTCATCAAACGACAGAGTAGGCCTACGGGTCACAAATTGGAGGCCTGAGCGAGCAGCGCCGGATGCACGCCGAGGTGAAAAACATAATTAGAGGGATGAGATTCTTGGGAATATCGCTCTGCTTATCTGACCCTCCCTCCGTCCGCCTGTTTTTTGGTGATTAACTGAAAGGGGTGAGGTCAATTCAGCAGAAAATTGTCTTTTCTGAATAACTGGAAACAAAGAAAAAAAAAAAAAACTTCCATGGAAAAAAAAGGGGAATTTTGCAGGGCTGTGACAGAATGTGTTCCCTCCTTCACATGCTGAATATTTCATAAGCCAATCACCCGGGTTATCTTTAGTTTCTCTACCATATTAAAATTTCACCACTACTCTTGTTCCGCTACCTGCAGGTGTGAAACTCACCCCTGTGTCTCTCGAGCCTCCAGGGTGGGGAAGAGAGGATAAGGTGTCGCAGGCACACCCTGACCAGTCAACTGCACCTTGAGCTCTGTGTTCAAACCTCCCTAAAGCAATGGTAATGTATTCTCTCTTTCATCTTTGAGCAACCCTGGCATAGTGTATGTGTCTGCTGGATCAGTCTTACTCATACAGTTTATTCTACTAGGTTTACCCTCGCTTTTATTGGCTTTGTCTGACGGCTCTTGTGTCAGAGGTTACAGTAACCTATCCTGTTCTTTCAGACCTTATAGCAGAGGGTCAAGTGTTAGTGCAGGTATTCGGCCGCAGACGCCCGGACTTCTTCTTCTTCTGAACTCACCTGATTACCATCTTTCATGCAGAGACTCGGTCTTAATCTCGCATAAGGAAACAGTTTCCTTTTCAATAGCCTGCACTTTATTCAATCTTTTATCATTCATTTATCACGCTCATCCTCACCTGTGACCTATCCCTTGACAATCCAGTTAAACTTCCTCTGACAGCCACACACTTAATCCAGAGGATCATTTCCAGTGTTGTCCATGAGGTGGTGGACTCCCAGCACCTTTAGCTTTAACTTTACAGTGTGATTGTGTGCCGGGGGGACAAAGGGAGTTGGGAATCAGAAGTAGCTACTAATCACAAAAGACCTCAGGCGGTGTGCTCAGGGGCTCGGCTATTGTCCCTGTCTTTGCCCCCAACACATAGCCCACACAGCAGAGAGGGAAGGCTGAAATTAGACAACAACATGTCAAGTACTTCCCGCCTGAGGATGAATTAGGGCATGGAAGGAAGTTGGAGTGACGCAAGGAGTCGGCAGTAACAAAACATAAAACACCTATGGTCCATGCTTACATCCCGCTTTGATATATATTTCCTTCAGATATATAAGGAATCTTTTTCTGCATCATTTTCTCTTATAAATCTACTCTCCTCCACCCCCTACACCTACTGCTCTGCTGCATACCTCTGCTGAGTTGTGGCAGCGCTTCAGGGCCAGATTTCTGGGTAAGGATCTCTCAGCCCGGGTCCTCTGCAGGTTTTCAGACTCTTGTTCCAGAGGTTGGTCGTTCACAATATAAGTGCACTTCTCCTCAAAGTCTGCCTCGCTCCACGACGTCATGTCGACGTCCTGCGTCTCTGTCACCGTCGCAGTGACAACCAGTGTGCTTTGTGGTGATCTTTCTGAGGTTAACATGGCTGTGGTGCACTGAGAGGAGGCGGCCTGTTGAAAAGATAGAGACAGAAAGAAAAGAGAAAATGTGTCAAATATCTATCATCCCTTATCTCTAAAATAAATAGATGATTCTGGCCTTGGGAGCGACTTCAAATTTAACCGCACAACTTTTGCTTTTATGTCACATTTTAAAAGGAAAAAACACAGACAATACAACAACAACAACTCAAGGATCAAAGGAAGTCCAGTTTTGAATAGAGCTAAAATTAGATCCCTGAGAGTAAAGTTTGACACGGAGGAGGCAGCGGCAAAGTTGAGGATGTTAAGGGGGGGACGAGAAGCGGCGGAGAATGTAATTTTCTCATCAATTGCCACTACCGGACAAACAAACTTCAAAGTGGAACCTTCATGCTCGCTGCCCCATTGCCCCCACTGTCCCATACATCCTGTGACTCTCCAAATCACAACCCCTGGGCTATAAGGGAGGTTCCTGTGCATGTCTGCCCCGGAGCAGGACCACTTTCACAAGGAAACCAGCGCTCCCAGTGAATCGAGCAGACTTCCTCTGACTGACTAGGTCTTGGCTCTCAGCCAGGTCTAAAGTGTCTTTCTCTTTCTCTCTGTCTGTCTCTTACTGTCTCTCCCTCCCTCCCCCCCCTCCTCAGAAAGATTATTGTCAGGGCACTCTTTTTCCTTTTTCCTTTTTTAATTTGACAAAATCAGTGGTTTGACTGATAGCAAGATAGGGTGACATAGTGAAAGAGTGAAAGATAGAAGACATGTGATTAAAAGACAATGCTCAGATATGCCGACTGAGAAACTTCTTCCTTTTAAGGCTCATCAGCATAAGTCTCTGAGATAGTGGTAGATAACTTCTCTAATATTTGGTAAGCAAGTGGTGTGACTTATGTTCCCTCATGAGGACAGACTAAACTCAATTCAAAAACATGAACCTTGCACATCTATGCAAAAACAAAAAGGGAACAGACTTGATGTTTGTGCTGTTGTGTTAAATCCTTTAAAAGTCACAAAGCAATGATTTCTCAAGTGCTTACAACAACAGCATAGCAGGTCAGTTTATTCCATGACCTTGGGAGGAAAATGCAAATAAAAGAAGCGAGAGATTAAAATTTATGGACGATGTTTCACCCTATTTTTCACCACAGCTGACTCGGTATGACTGTCACAAGCGCTATAAGTCAGTCTGAAACCATGAAACCCAGTGACACAGCAGAAAATATATTCTGAAAATCAAGACATGAGTCAAAGGCACACAGCTGTGGCTTCGCAGGACATCATCATCTAACAGGCTGACTCTCGAAAGCGCTCCTAGTTTGACGCCACCTTTCACGCGACGGTGTCATGATGCAACGAAGAGATGGGTTTGATCAATGAAAGAGTCAAATCTCTCTCTCTCTCTCTCACACACACACACAGTCACACACACACACTCTCTGGTAAATCTTCTGGAATAACCAGCACAAAAGAAAGATGAAGTTTCAGAAAGATGTTGCACACTTACTTTGAAGCCTTGAGAGGAGCCACACATAGGGCAGGCTGTCCGTGCCCTCCTTGAAATAAAGCTGCGCGAGTGTCAATGAGCAACCAGTTGTTCTTCTCTTCCCCCTCACTATCTCTCAGCCAACCTCAGTATCCTGTGTACCTGACTGCGCAACTGAGCCCTCGAGTGTGTGACTCTTTCTTTTGCGTCTCACACGGGAGGAGGGAAGGTGTTTGTGAGTGCGTGTGCATGTGTGTGTGTGTGTGTTTGAGAGAGAGAGAGAGAGAGAGAGAGAGAGATACACTCCCTTTTCCTCTCATGCTCCCTCCCCCCTCCTCCCCTTTGCCCCATGACTCCTCCTTGGAGATTGTTTGTATGTGTGTGTGTGTGTGTGTGTGAGTCACTCTCTTGCCCCGGGGTGTGGGGCTTTCTCCAGAGGGGGTGCACTGGCTGTCACACAGCTATGTCCGGATCAGACAAATACATCTTCATTTTCTGACAGTCACCCACTCTAGGTGAGAAGAAGCCAAACCTGGTGTTGTGTTTGGACACCAAAGACACAACACAGAGGAGATGAGGTCATATTTGTTCATGTGAAATGTGTGAAGTGAGATTTTTTTTTTTTTTTTTGAAAGATGTCAGTTTAAGCTTTCAGTATATCATGTGTTGCTTACAGGATTAAAAGCAACACAATCATCATTCTCACAAATTGATTTGAATGCAGCTGGCAAAGTGACACTACTTGAATGTTAAGAAATCTAATATCCAACTCTTCATCACTGCAACAGCTGCAGACTGAAATATTACCACTATGTGCATTAGTGTCGACGCAGCGATACAGATACTTGTTGATTCTGAGCTCTAGGAAGCCAAAGGATGAGATACAATTGCATGAAACTCACAAGAATTGCAACTGCGGAACTTGATCAATTTAATCTACCACAGAAATTAAGTAATCAAGAATTAGTCTCTCGACAGATGAGAACAACTTGAAGTCCAAGAAGCAGAGCCTCACTTTTTTTTCTTATACTTTTTTCTTATACTGTTGTGTGTGTTGACATTTTTTTTTATCAATGACATTGAGACTTTATACAGTGAAATCTGAACAAACTGAAACTAATCCAGCAAAACCAAACCACCACCAAATGAGGGGAATAGCTCAGGGGTTGTGCTTTCCGGTGCATGTAGGGAGTTTTTTTTTTTTTTTTATCACCCTGTGTTTTCTCTTTCAGGAGATTTCTGTACTGCACAGCGGGGCTGAGATCCAGAGTGTGTGGATACTTGTGTCATGCTGTAAGTTTATCTGCTCTGCTCTCGCCCCTTGTTCTTCCCTCTAAAGGCAACATTTGACTTGACAGGCTGCCAAGAACCGTCTGAATTTCCAGATCCATCATCCGCACGCTTGACACACGACATATTGTGAACAACAGCCTTTTGTGTGTGTGTGTGTCTCGCGCGTTGCTTATCCGCTTAGCGCACGCTCTTTCTCCTTCACTTTCTCTGCTTTGGGGAAATTCATATTGCTCTGTCAAGCTGATTCGCTTCCTCACAGACTCTGCTGCTGCAGCTCCTGTGGTGTTATGTCCGTTCTTTTTCATGCTTCCTGTCCCGCTCACCACACCTGACCAAGCTACTAATTACAGCTGCTGACATGAGTCACCATATAATTTAAAATCCACTTCTCTCTCTCACTGTTTCTCTCTCTCTCTTGGCCGTCAGTCATATCATTCATCACCTTCCATTCAGCCTTCGCTCTCCTCTCCTCCTCCACCTCCTCCTCTTCCCCTCTAATGCCTCTCTATCTGAGCTGTCTCTCCACTACATCTATTACCTGTACGCACTGTTGTGACTAATCCACAACTTTAACAACACAGCACGCACTTTTCGTATGAGTGGCATTGAGGCCTCTGGGCCTGAGATTGAACTCTGAACTTTGGTTATGTGTGGCTGGATGTTTTTTTTGTTTGTTTTTTTTTAAAGTGTGAGCATGCTTGATTGGAATTTGTGTTGTGCTGCATGGTGTTTGACATGCCATTCTTTAAATGACAGGATGATGAACATGCTCATGTAATCACTTCAGCAAAACAGCCATAAAAGACATGTTTATGATTGACACTGGAATTGGCTTTTTTGCATATTATCTTTAACGAAAACCGAGGCCACGCAAGCAACGAGACCTGTGAAGAAATCGCAATATCACAGTAAATTCTGAGAGTTTTCCCAACCGTGTGAATTCACCTCCTGTTTGTGCTCAGCTCGGCCTCTGACTGAACTCACTACTCACCCGAGAATCTGTTTCTTTCTGTTATTTTGCCACCGTCTCTCTCTCTCTTTCACTCTCATTTCTGTACGCTTATGACTTGTGCAGTGCAGAAATGTTTTTACGCATCGATTCGCACCCTTCCTCTGCAAATTCATGTGTCCCTGCCTGAGTCGTCTTCCTATAATGCACCGCCTCTAAAATTATCTTTACGTGAACTTTCACTGAGCAGCAAGATGAGTTATTGTTGGTCAGTTATGTAAATTACACCACAGCATCTACTGTAGCTAAAGTTAGTTCACATTAACTACCTTTTAAGCTAACAGTCCCACTGTAACAGACCAAGGAGGTGAGGCCAGGCTGTAGCAACAGAACACTGGAGTCTACTGAATTGAGCAAGGGTTCGTTTTATTGCCTAAGAATAGCAACGTTTAATTTGTAAGAGAACACATCAGCTGTTTCTCCTTTCAAAAGATGTGCACACCATATACTTTCATTCTTATTTGTTCAGATTTTGTGAGATTTCCTTCTCCAGAAAAGGAAGGTGAACTGAGTGTCCTTGCACTGAACGGTCTTTGTTGAAACTACTTTCTCACAAAAAATAGTCCCTACAGAGTGCCTCTTGGGATTATTCAGATCAATTTTTTTTTTCCCCCGCCTGAAAAAGTTGTAATCTTTAAAGGGGACATATTATGCTAATTTCTGCTTCTTGACATGGTACCTTGATGTCTAAAAGTAATGTAAATAACATGCTTTGGTCAGAAAAAACAAAAGATTGAGCATAGATGGGTTTTCTACACGCCAGTTTCACAGCCCTGCTCTAAACGGTCGGTTTAGAACCTTCGCTTTGGTAGCTGAGGTAACCATGGGAGCGAGGGCGTGAATGTTCACATCACCCGGCTTGTGATGTAATAAGCCGGGTGAAATTAAAACAGCTTGTTAAGAGACACATTTTCTGACTATGGCAGTTTACAAAATGTTGCGTAGTTGTCAAAACTTACGTTTAAGGGGTGAGGAGGCACTCTGGATACGCAAATACACATACTAAAGCAATGAAAAAGTGAGTTTTGCATAATATGTCCCCTTTAAATTTTTCTAAATGCAACTTTTGAATCCTGCATTAGAAACAACAGAGAAAGAAATAAGAGAATTTTATCGCTGGGACCAACTTCACAGTGGGTAAATAAAATTTGCATTTTACAGTAACCTGAAAGGTAGTTATCAGTGAGTGAGTGTCCGCAGCTAGCTATAGACACAGCTTGTACACAGAGCTTAGACCGCCTCTGGGGCCTCTGTTAAATGGCATAGGTGGGCTTTAGCTCTGTAATTTCCACGCTGGAGTCTGTACCTGCCTAGGGTCATTTCTCGCAGCAGGACTAAAGGCAACCACTCCTTCTCTGTCACCTCCCCGAGGATGCGGGCAATGATCTAAGGCAGAGATGGCCGAGACTGAGCCCATTTTATAACCCATTACAACTGACATGTTTGACGCTGCCTCCACCTCCACCTTTGTTAAAAGTTTTATGGCCGACTCAAGGAGAAATATTTCGCATTCTATCACAACCATCTTGTTGTCACATCCCCCACCCCTTATACTCTCACCCATGTCACACTCACTTTTTCCCCCCGCCGACCCGCGGTGTTATCAGCCTGTCAGCCCTGTCACCCTCCCCGTCCATTTCATGTTTCTTTAAGTGATTTCCTTTACCATGCACAACCCTGCACACTATTCGGGTTGTGGTTGAGAAATTGCTCATAAGGCACATGCATTTCTTCCGTTTTTTTTTGACAGCTCGGCTGAGGTCTGTTATGCTTTACTGACATGACGGGGGCATTATGGACTTAATGAATATGTTTTTGAGCAGAAAAACAGTGACGTAGCCTGTCTTTCTCCATCTTTCCCTCTCTCTCTTTTCCATTTCAGGTGTGGAACGGGAATAAATGTCAGCGCCGCAGCCACCAGCCACCACCCACTTAGTCCACCAACCACCTCGACTCAGCTGGTGGATGATCTCCTGTTGACAGGCCATGGGTTATTATCATGGTTTCGGGGCTAAGAGGAATGCTACTGCGCTTCACAACAGATGTCTTTTCAAATCCTGACAAAACCACCCACAGAGATGAGGCGCAAATTCTGTCACTGTTCTCATCTGACCCCCACGGCATAAATGTCCGTGAGTCGTGATGATGGATTATGTTGAACACACACGATTACATGAAGATATAATGTACTATATTCTGTATAATCTGACGTAAATATTATTTCTTGCAGGCAATAGCTTCCTTTTTACAATAACCACATGCATGATCAGTTTACGGCTGTTCACCTACACGTCCACAACGACGTTACGATCCAAAATAATGACAAGCAGTGGAGGTGGATTTCATTTGTGGCCTTGGAAACCGCAGTTTGTTTCTGGAGTCTTCATCTCGCAAGAGTTTTTTTTGTTTCACTTGTTACAAAGAGAGCAAAGTTGTCGTGTCATGTGCCAAAGTTAGCAAATCTAGTCACAACAGATATTGTTTTTGGCCTCCTTCTCTGGCCATACACTGACTCATGACTTTGAACCTTCCCGGTCGGTGGTGTGACTGGTTTTGATATGATGCTTAGAGGCGGCTGATGTGGTGAAGTTGTGCCAACAACTGAAGCAAAAACAAGTGAGTCCTGAAACTTGACTGTCAGTTCATCACTTTATTGCGGAAATTAAAAGTGCCAGTGCCAACTACCGACTTTATCAAATACAAGTTTGACCTGTTCATCACTTACAGAGCTAATAATGTAATAATGATAGAATCGACTGATTGATCCATTCCCTCAAATTCCCGCTTTGTTTTCTAAAATGAAAAATGACAAGGAGGCTGCCATGTCTCCTGTCTGTTATGATGTCTGTGAGGTGTCAGACAGCCTTCTCCTTTTCTTTTGTCAGGCGCAAAACAATGCAAACTATGATGAAGACCGGTCTGTGATTCAGACATTCCCCCTTCTTGTGTGGAGCACTTGAGTCATTTTAGTGATACTGAGGAAGAATGTTCCCGGGCTTAAATGACTAGGAACAGCGCAGCAAAGGTTTCTATGAGGGATAAAGTAAAAGCTTGGCTAATATTTATTTATTTATTTATTTTTAAATGTATGCTCATTTATAAACTGGACCTTTGATGTGGTTATAGAATACAGATCTGACTCAAAGTTGAGAACACAACAAAGTAAAATTGAGTTTGAATGTGAAAAATAATTGGCCTTTGTTACATAATATGTTAGATAAACTCAAAGTGCTGAGGTGAACAGCCAAACTCAGAAATTAACAGGTTTTGAGTTTTCAACCTTTTATTTATATTATTTTCAGTATATTTGGACGTCAGCACTGACAACCTGTGCTGTGACATTGTACCACTTTGGGATCATTTTCACTGGCTTTTCTCAATAGAAATGTTCTATCCAATCCCCTTGGATAAAATGCCAGCGACCACCACTGTCAGCAGCAATGTTGACTTGATTTTACTGTTCTGTTTTGGATGTATCCTCAGAGGCTGTATCTCAAGGCGGTTTTCAATTGATTGAATTCATTGATAATTAAATCAACAATAATACACATGCTGCCAATCCGCCCATTCTCATTCATGGTTCAGCTCAATGTAAACCTATGGTTGTTAATTCAAACACCCGTCCGACCCTGGGAACTGGACCCACTGTGGTTAAACCCTTGATTTCATTATACTGTTTAAAAAAAACATCCTTTTCAGGCATTTGTGTTTCCTTTTTTCCCACAGTCCTATCAAACCTATCAGTGATAGTCAATGGATTACCGATGCTGGTGTAATCTCTGTATTTTCTGACTGTCGCTTCTAAATAATAAGGCGGAGCAGCATTAAAAATTGACGCCTTGAGGTTTAAAAAGTAGTGTTTTCCCACTGAGCACAGGGTTGAGTGACTTCTAAAGGTGGGCAGCTGCACAGCAGAGGAAGTGTCCGACCCCCAGGAGCCACACCTGACTGTATTAAAGAGCTGCTCACATTGTTTTGTCTTCCTCCTGATTACTGAGGCAGACCGGAGTAATGATCAACAGTGAGACGCGTCATCCGGGAAGGATGCACACAAACTTACAAACACACACAGTCACTCACACAAACAAACACACAACTCTCCCTCACATGTCCGTCGGAGAGCGTATATGCAAAAAGAAAATGGAGCTTTTTGAGCTTATGATTTTTGCAAATAGGAGCAACATGATACACTTTTTTAACACGTTTCTTTCTTTCTCTGTGTGTGTGTGTGTGTGTGTGTGTGTGTGTGTGTGTGTGTGCGTCACTCTCCACTTGTGTGTGTCTCTCAGGAGCAGCTCAATCCACCCGGCCGTTCTCAGATTCCTGCCATATTTCTGGATGGCTACTGAACAAACAGAGGTGAACCCGATCCATGCTGTCACACTTTGGCACAGGGTAAAGTTTCCCCTAACTCTCTCTTTCTTTCTATCTCTCCCTCTCTCTCTCTCTCACACACACACACACACACACACACACATGCACACACAACTTCCTCCCTTATATCCCAAATAAAGACGCACAGGAAGACCAACTGTCACTCCTGCTGGAGCTGATGCAATATGCACACGCATATGTATAAATACATTCCTTACAGTGTGCTTTTCTCCACCGTCTCTCACACCGCAGTAACCGATACTGACATAAACCTCACCTTGATAATTGTTCAATCATTAACCGACAAGTACAACAAATATGATTTTTCCGCTTTTGATAAACCTTAATCGGACAAAGGAATCAAGTGAAGCATGTTCAACAGAGCAGGGTGACTGCAACTATCATGATGACGAAGGAAGATACGACAGTTTTGAAAATACTTGGAAAGGAAGATTTTGATATTTTCAGTGAAGTGCCTGGACCGCGTGTTGTAATTTCCTCATTGAGCAAGCACACAAAAGGAGACAATGCAGTGTGTTTTAGATGGTTTGGGGTTGACTGTTCAGGAATGGCGTCCACTATAGAAGAGCAACTTTACTGCCACTCAGTGACAACATCAATGACATCACCAGGTGCCACCGTGTCTGTCTGCACATTTCAGTCTGCACTGACGCTTCACATGCAGACACAACGAGACACACACACACACACACTCTCTTGTCTTCCAGGGACCAGTCAGACAGCACTATCCTCCACCTGTCTCCAGTCTTACCTGCCCCAGTCATTACCAGGGTCCCAGATCCCCACTGTAAGTGCACATGTCAACAGCAAAATTACAGGGCACGCACGTACACATATTTGTTTTGCTTTTAAAAGGGTAATATCCGTCTGCACGCAAGCGATACGTTTATTTTCTCCCCCGGCTTCCTCCTCCTCCTTTTTTTTTTTTTTTTTTGGACAAACCTAGAAAACAAAGCAGGTGAGGTTCAAAGGCGAGACAGAGAAAAGGACGAGATGACAGACGCACATTGGTGGTGTGTGTTTGTGTAATGACAAGGGTGAAACGTGTGTTATTTCGGCCCGGTTTCTCCAGTCAGTGTGGAACAAATTTAGTTGTTTCCACTTGGCCGAAATAATTAAGACAAAAAAAAACACGCACATCCTTATGTGTCCAAGAGTGTCTCTGTGTCCCAAAAGTGATGTCAATCTGTGGTTAGACTTGAGACTAATGGGAAGAGTCAGTGCACTGACAAGTTGAACAAGGAGGAACGCACAGTACCAGGACAGAGAGATACAAATCGCTTTGACAGGAAGATAAAAATCTATTTTCAGTCAATATGACATCAGCTTTTCTTTTCACTGAAGCGACTTTGAATTACCTGTGGTTTGCAGTGTCGGTGCAAATGCAACAACAACAGTGCGTGCCGTGCACAAGCAATCAAAGCCTCCACACCTGAAAGTTGTGTTTTGGTAAAACTGTGCTTTTATTCCTGGATCTTTCACCAGGTCGGCTTTGGGTAACCTGAGTGCTCTCTTTTCCTTTTCAACATCATCAGCACAAACAATGACAAACTTTGCGTCTCCTCAGGGCTGATTGACTCGGCCTTATCATGGCTCTTATTATGTGTCTGTTTCTGCTGAAAGGAATCGTGACTGGGTGTCTGAATAGATAGCGACAGGAGCTCATTAGATGCTGCATGGCTTGTCGTGCAGAAACAGAGAGCGGTGAGGTCACCGGTGGACAACACTGGCCTTGTTTCCTCAGCTCAAATAAAAATAAATGCTTTCTTTTTTGTCAATAATCAACACGTGATGTTAGTCACTGTATTTTGCCTCGGTCTCGGCGTCTGTGAAGCTTCGCGCGGCCTCTTAACATGAACCGACTTCACCTCTTCACAGCAAACACGCTGTTGTACGTGATGCATGATGACAAATGCATTTAGCATTTCCTATAATTTGTGCACCAATCACATCCTTCCTCTGTGCGCGCTGTAATTTCCTCGCCTGGATCCTTCAATAACATCCTGTTGTCTGAGGACATGTGAGGGGGACAGGTTGGACTGACCCTCCGCCACATCACACGTGGGACAGGACAGAGCAGAGACTGTTATCCCACCCAGACCCTGGCTAATGACAGCCGAATGAGAGAAACAGGCAGGAAGCTGTCCCCTGTGATCTCTGTATTTAAAAGCATCCCTGTGTATTGTTTTGTCACACTGGGATCCCCCTCCCCCCTGGTGTACTATTATGAAGTTAAAGGACTGTGACTGGACTGTGACAGTTCAGACAATTTGGTGAGATGTTAAAACAGGAGAACAGACAGGCAGCACGTAACGCTGGTGAAAACAGTCACGTCCAGTAAATGCAATTTAATATGCATCATTGTTATCTGTAAGAAGTGAAACTGCTGAGTAAGGAGGCTCGTGTCCACTGCTGCTGCTGAGCGCTGCAGTGGTTAGCGCCGCTGCCTCTGGGTTCGAACCCCGGGTCTGGGTCTGTTCTGTGTGGAGTTTCCATGTTCTCCTTGTGCCAACGTTGGTTTCAACCCATAGTCTAAAGACATGCAACTGGCAACTCCAAATTGACTACAAGTGTGATTGTAAGCATTTCTAGATGTGTGTATGTATATATATAGCTTGTATGTGTGAGTAATGACTTGTCCAGGAAGTACCAACTCTTTGCCTAAAGTCAGGGACTGAGAAGTGAGGGATCCTATCATCATAGGGAATCAAAAATGTCATGACAATCCATGTGGAGATATTTCAGGTTTGGACTGACAGACTGTCTATAGGAATGAGAAGCAACAAAAGGAGCGAAGGTGTAAATACAGGGCAGAGGCATTATACAACAGGAAATTAAATAAAGTCAACTAATGTTTCACATTTTAAATGAATTAATAATCAAAAGTAAGTTAAGCTGCTGCCTGCTGGTCGTTGCTGACCTCAGACTCACATGTGAGTGACTTCAAGTATTTAGAAACTTCCATGTTACAAAACTCTGATTCATATCTAAATAAGCACAAGAGGGCAACAGGTTGTTGAACCTCGGCCAAATATGATCACACAGTTTGATGCGAACGTGTGTCAGCTTACAAGAAAGGACTTCTCGGTGCCGTGTTTCATCTTGATGTACCAAGCTGTCAAACAAGAATTTTAATGTTTTGTCTACTCATCTCTGATTGGCGCGATCAGCAACTTTCTTTCTGCTCAATTACTTTTAAGAGGTGGAAAAATGAAAACAACACAACAACAACAACAAAAAAAAGTGCGTAGCTTCACAGGAGCGAAGCCGTGGTGGAGATTTATCAATGAGTTAACCTCGTAGTAACCTTGTGTAGTGAGACACAGCAGGTGGTCATCCTTCTTTGTTCGCAGCAGCAGAGACAGGTGCTTCCGACCATGAGGGGTGGGGGTGTGTGTGTGTGTGGGGGGGGGCAGATCACTGTTGGCTCTGGACAAATGGAGGAAAACAGGAGGGGGAGGGGAGGGGGGGTCTAATTCACGCATGGACACTTCCGGCCCAGCCCTGGGTTATGTCAAACTCTCAACTGCATGAACCCACCCACTCTGTGAGCATAAGAAACTCCATATTTCAATACAAGCACAAACACGTTCAAAAACTGTCAGTGCCCCCCCACCTCCTCCTCCTCGCCCTCCCACCCCCCTTTTTTTAGGGAAACAGAGGCGTCGGAGGACAATGGTTCTGTGACCCATATCTGAGCCTGACATAGCAGGCAAACAGGAAGAGATCTCCCTTGCATGGAGGGGTATTCCTGCGCCCGACGTAAGGAAGAGCAGAAGAATGGAGTTGGGGGGAGGGGGGAGCATCCTTTGACCCTAAAACTTCCACCTTCTACAAACATGTCCAACACTTTTTTTTTTCTTTTCTTTTCCTTTTTTCACAACACGGACGAAGCATTTCTTGTTTTTCCTTCCACCTGCACTCAGATCCTCTCTTTCTCCACTTTCACTCACTCTGCATTCACACATGAGAGGATGCCAGTGGTTCAAATCCGGCTCAGTGGCGTGGCAGCTCTTGTCACGCTTGGGGCCAAATCAGAAAGTAACAACACTGTGGAATCTCCTGGAAGACATCTGACTGTCTGATCAGCTGCGGTATCCAAACAATGTGTTTCCTTTTCAGCAGACGCGCTTGCTGTGTAATTAAACCTGTTTCAAAGCTCTTATCTGCATAGCTGTAGTAGAGCAACACAGCAACTGCACATGCGACAAGATAGCGTCAGTAAATAACCATTTGATAACATAAACGACTGATGGAAACACGTATTTCTACATTTAGAGAAACTCAGAGCTAAAGTCCAAAATCACAGATATCCTTTTTTTTTTTTTTTTTGGGAGAAGCTCAAATGAATCACTCACTTCAGTTGAGCGACTCACCGACGTATGTGCTACCTCAGTGTGTGTTATCTCCTGCTATCAGTCATTGTGTAAGCATATAGGTGCCATGATAATGATGGTCAACTCAGGACTGATTGATTAAAGTGAAAGAGGCAGGAAGCAGAGGAGGATGACAAGGAGAGAGAAATAAGACTGAGGGGTTGACCTCTCTCCTTTTCTGTCACATATAGATAAGGGGCTGGTGATAGAGATTCCCGGTGGACTCTGATAACCTTTGACTATACCTGCAACATCACTATTTACAACCTTACTATTGATGGCAAAACTGTCTTTTTTTCCCCTTTGAAATGGTAAAACCACAGTGCCGTAGATACTTTAAGTTTTATTCATATTTCTGTAAAACTATCAGCACTTTCTAAGTCAGTTACATCAGCCTGGTTTGTTGGATATGATTCATCTTTGGACTGCATCTTGAACTTTTCTAACAGGAACCATCCCCCAAAAATAAAAGTCATTTAATTGTTCATAGACACACTGTTTATGCTGGATCATGTTGAGTCATGTGTTACTGCATGCATTCGTGAGTTTATCAACTCATCTTTCACAGTTAACCAAACTTTCAAATCTGCTGCAGCAGTTTTCAATACAAAGCCTTTATTCAAAGCAGCTTAACCTGAATTAGGCACAGGAACATGTTAAACAGAAAGTTAATTAATCATAGACGCTTTATTTGTAAACAACTAAAATCTTTGGTAAATTATAATTTAAAGCAGAAGTAAGCGATCTGGTCGTTTTGGCTAACTCCTTGTCAGCCGATGGAGTTAGCAGTCCCCGCCCTCGTCCCTACGTCACCACATTCACGCGCATCCCTTGGCTGCACACACAGAGAGGACCGCCCCTTTATGCCGTTCTCTCTCCTCATTGGATAAAGGTTGTAGGATACAAGGAAAGTTTTCTCCTCGGCTTACAGCAGAGCAGAGTGACTGACAGACCCGTGTTTCAGACCAAACACTCTATGTAAGTGATTGCCGTCGGAAGATGTAACTATTTAAGACTTATATTAACACAAACATTCCGCTTACTTCTGCTTTAACTGCTTTACTCCATGCATGGAAAATACTGAATAAGGTTAAAAGTGAAGCAATGTTTAATTAATTTCCTTGTTGCATTGTATACAAATTGTAATTATGTGCATTGAAATCTTGAGTATTATTATTATTTATACAGCACTTTTCTAAGTGCTTCACAACAAGGTCAACATAAAAGGCAAACAACAATAAAAATAGAAGCAGGCTAAAATAAATAATTACATTCTAATCAAATAGAAATTTTCATTTAAAAAAAACAAACAAACATTTTATTTTTCATTTCCATTACTCACTTGATACTTGTGTTATGTTATTATTACTGATTCGATGACTAGTAACATCATTTACTATTGTATTAATCAGTATATGTATGCATGAGAGGGTATGTTTTGTTTTTCTTTTGTGTGTGTATGTGTATATATGATATGCATGAAAGAAAAAGAAAAAGAAATTTAAAAAACAAATAAAAAAACAAACAAAAAGGAAGTTGCCCAGATTTGACTTGCCTAAATAGTTAAGTAAGTTTTTCCTAGGTCATATTTACACATTACATTGTCCTTGTCCAGTATGTTTACCATGCTGTGCTCTCCTCCGCCGTCGGCGGGGGGCGCTGTGGCAGCAGCAGCGGTCAGCGCTGCTCCCTCTTCGCTGTGCTCGTTGACTGTGTGTAAGCAGGTCAGCTCCTCGGCCAAAAAGCTGCAGCGCCTTAAACTTGATGCTTTTCTGGCTCCACAGAGTCATTTCAAAGCCGACGTTTCACCCTCTGAGGCAGCTCCTTTCCTTACGCAACGCCCGAAAACTGACCTCCAGAATGGCCTTTCAGTATCCTCAGGCTTACCGCGACGAGGCAGTTGTAAGTAAATCAAGGCTAGCTGACTTAGCCTAGCGTGCTAATAAGCCGGGATGCTTAATCATCACGCTTTTTCATTCATTGAAACGAGCGCCTGCTTTGTTAGCGTGCTAGTTAGCTTAGCCAGCACCCAAGACTTGATTTGTGTTGACAAATGCTGAGGCGGCCTTTGCCGGTTTGACTGAGAAACTCACTGTGAATCCCAAATTGAGCTAACTGGCTAACATTTTCTGGCTATTTTTGGTTACTGGCTTGGATGTCTGTGCATATGTGTGTGCATGTTTTTTTTTGGCTGCCACACCCAACATGGTTCACATTTCAACACCTGTCTCACCTGTCTTAGATGGATAAGTACCATGGCTGCAAAGTGCCAGACCCATACAGCTGGCTGGAGGACCCGGACAGTGAGAAGACACAGGTAACTACATCTTAACCAGCCTTGAAATCACTCCCATTACGTAACTAAGCATAGCACTTGATAATACTTGTAATAGACGTGTACAGTTATTTTATAATTGTAATAGAGCTCAAGTAGCTTGCCATTGCAGGCCTCCAGGCTGTTCCTACATAAATTTGAGACCATGCAAGTAAATTTATCATCTACTTCTACATAAGCAACCAGTAAATTTGCTGTTTTGTTTTATTTTAATACTGGTGAAATGTGTAAGGGGGACTCAAAGAATCCGATAGCTGTCATCACAGGTGGAAGGCCAGTGTGTGCGAGGATCATGAATGAAAAGGAAATGTGAATATTTGCTTTGCAAGTGGATTTACAGTGTATGCCCCTACATTTTCTGCTTGCACTACTAAAATTTTAAGTCAGGGCCCAATGTGCTCCAAGTAAAAAAAAAAGTACTATTACTAAAAGTTAGTCTGGAGTCCTGCATTGTGTTTTCAAAATGTTGTTTTTGGTTGCGTTGTGCCCTTCTAATAAAGATTAGGCAGACGACATGACGATCCACCACCAAGCCTAATGTTTTGATGCTATCACCGGGTGCATGTTCCAAGAAGCCGGCTCACTGACTGATCTGGATAACTCTGCTGAGTAAAACACAAAACCTCCCTTTGGTCTGAAATGTGAACAACTAAAACACTTATTCCGGATTTACTCAGCGGAGGTACTCAGATAAATCGGCTACATCAGGTTTCTGGGAACTGACCGCATCCAGTCTGGTGTGAAAATGAGTAAAGGCCGCCGCTCTCGGTGTGTGTGTTGTAACTTACTGTGTCTTCAACCTGCCAGGCCTTCGTCAGCGCCCAGAACCAGCTGACGTTGCCGTTTCTGGAGCGCTGTGATGTGCGAGACCTGTTCAAGGAGCGCATGACAGAGCTGTACGACTACCCCAAGTACAGCTGTCCATTCAAAAGGGGGAGCAGGTGAGACGACGCAGTCAGGTTTAGTTGACATCTGAGGGCAACAGAAACACTGTCTGTGGGATTTCACGGCAAAGTAATACTGAGAATCCTGGTTTTCGTTCTTCTTGAGCTCACATGACTGAATGTAGTTTCTCAGATCTTTGAAGATCTTTTTCACCTGAATAATTTCCCCTCTCTATTTTTAGGTACTTTCACTTCTACAACACAGGTCTCCAGAACCAGAGTGTGATGTACGTGCAGGAGAGCCTGGATGCTGAGCCGACAGTCTTCTTAGACCCAAACACATTTTCTGATGATGGGACAGTTGCCCTGCGAGGTAAAAGACTAAAAATGAATTGTATTTGATTTTTTTTAATCACCTGATAGTCAATGTTATATTGCACGATGAGGAACAAACATTATGCATGCGCTTTTATTTTTACAGCTTTGGTGAATTGTCATGGATGCAAGAAATGTGGTTAAAAGCTGAATTTTAAGTCTGTGGTGTATAAAAGTACTCTGCTATTTATAGCTTCCTCCAGCTACATTAAGACTGTTAACTTCCTTGTTGTCTCTTCTAATATCCTGTCTCTCTGCTCCTCTTCTGTCAGGTTATGCTTTCTCTGAGGACGGGGAGTACCTGGCGTACGGCACCAGCGCCAGCGGCTCAGACTGGGTGGAGATCAGGTTCCTGCGGGTTGAGGGGGCCGAGCCGCTAGAGGATCGTCTGGAGCGAGTCAAGTTTAGCTGCATGTCCTGGACCCACGATGGGAAGGGGCTTTTCTACAATTCCTACCCCGACCAAGAGGGCAAGAGCGACGGTGAGGTCATGATGGTGTCTCAAATCTAAACCATCCCTCAGAGTATAATTTTAAAAAAAATGTTGCTTTTAGGTGTCATAGCTTTGTTGTCACCCTCTGCCCTCGCAGCTTAGATTTATCACTGTTGTTTCTGAAATCTACGCCCACTTCACGTCTCCTGAACTCTCACATCTGGCCACCACTAGGGGGCAGTGTTGAAAATTAAACCTTGTCGTCTCTGTCAGGCACTGAAACATCCACCAACCTGTATCAGAAGCTGTATTTCCACGTGCTGGGGACTCCGCAGTCGGAGGACGTGCTTTGCGCCGAGTTCCCCGACCACTCCAAATGGATGAGTGGAGCTGAGGTTCGTCTGGAAGGTTTTTTCTTGGTTTAAAAAAAAAAGATAAATCATCAAAGACCTCACGTGTTGTTTGATTTGTTTTAGCTCTTTTGGCTACATTTAAGAGACTGACTTTGCCCTGCAGGTGTCAGACGATGGGCGATACGTGCTGCTGTCCATCAGGGAAGGTTGTGACCCAGTCAACAGACTGTGGTACTGTGACCTTGAGACCACTCCTCAGGGTATCACAGGTATGTTTGCATCTTTATTATTATTTATCTATGACGTTTTTAAGCTGCACATATAGTGTTGGTTTATGTGTTATTATTAGGGCTGCAACTAACGATTATTTTCATTATCGATTAATCTGTTGATTATTTAAACGATTCATTGATTAGTTGTTTGGTCAATAAAATGTTGAAAAATGTCAATCAGTGTTTCCCAAACCACAAGATGACGTCCTCAAATGTCTTGTTTTGTCCACAAACCAAAGAGATATTCAGTTTATTGTCATAAAGGAACAAAGAAACCAGAAATATTCATATTTAAGAAGCTGAAATCAGAGAACTACCCAAACTGATTATTCGATTATCAAAATAGTTGACGATTAATTTAATAATCGATAAGTTGTTTGGGCTCTAGTTATTATCCACGTTCAGCTCCTTCCTAAGATTAAAATACGTGCCTCCTTGTGTGAAGGACTTTTGCCGTGGGTGAAGCTGATCGACAACTTTGACGCCGAGTACGAGTACGTGACCAACGAGGGCACGCTGTTCACGTTCAAGACCAACCTTGACGCCCCGCGCTATCGCCTCATCAACATCGACTTTGCCTCTCCCGCTCAGAGCAACTGGGAGGAGCTCATCCCTCAACACGACAAGGACGTCATCGGTCAGCTGCTGCTACGTCACACAAACACTCAATGATGCGGAGTAAACATCAGTTCAGATTGAAATGTAACCCGCTACCTTGCCTTGTTATCCACAGTGTTCGCCACCTGCACATACTCCAGCTTCCTGTTTGTGTGTTTCCTCCACGACGTGAAGAATGTGTTGAAGATGTACCGTCTGAGCTCGGGGGAGGAGCTGAGGACCTTCCCTCTGGACGTCGGCTCCGTGGTGGGCTTCACCGGGCGGAAGCGGGACTCTGAGATCTTCTACTATTTCACCTCTTTCCTCTCTCCAGGTATCAGCTCAATAAACACATGGTGACTTTTATAAGACTGTTAAAAAGCTTTGACATAAGGTTTTTGCAAAATGTGCAGATTGCAGATGTAAAATATTCAAGGACACTGTGATAAAAAGCTGCTACTGTGATAGCATCTTCTAAGAAATATGATTTTAAGAGTCACCACGTGAAGCAATAAAGCTCATATGATTTGCTTTGACATTGATATTATTGCTGCAGTGCTCGGAACATTCAGTTTAATTTCTTTGCTGCATATTATATTATTATGAATTCAGAGCTGAATTGTTCCCTGACTGAGGATGAAAGAAATGTATTGCAGAAATGATCGCATTTCAGAAATACAAGGACTAAATGAAGTCATGGTTTTCTTCTCTTCCACCCAGCCATCATTTACCACTGTGACCTGACCAAGGAGCCGCTGCAGCCCCACATCTTCAGAGAGGTCACGGTCAAAGGCTTCAACCCCTCCGACTATCAGACCACCCAGGTAACTTAGATCATTGGATACTTACTTTAAAGGAATAGTTCACCAAAAATTGAAATTCAGTGCATCTGGAGACCCGGGGGGCCGGTTCATAGTCCAACGAAATCTTTATATGAGTCAATAGCGCCCGACACAAAAGAGTCCTTAAAAAACTACACAAAAACCTTGTAATTTTCCTCCATACTGCTTGTCCACTGCAATCCAAGTGTCTTGAAGGGATATAGTCCAGAGTTTACTCGAAACGATGTCATTTAGGACATTTTTACAGCCTAAACAGTCAATAATGACTGAATTTCATTTTTTGGTGAACTATTCCTTTAACACTTGGTTGTATTCCCTCCATTTTCAGCAAGACATCCTTGCCGTCTTTTCTGTTTCTGATGTATGTAAAGCACTCTTCATCTCTCCTGGGAAAAACATTTTCATCAACTTGTCCATGAAAGCCGTATTGACTGAGTTTCTTAAAGCACTAACCCAGTGTATGATGGGTATTAATCAAATTGTCAGGAAGAAGAGGGGAAAAAACCTCCAGCTGAGATGTTTGCTGCGACTTGGACAAACCTTTCTCGGTCTGTTGAAGCGTGACTGGAGCCATTTTCATTGCGACATTTTATAATTTTATTTATAAAAGACCAGTAAACGCTGCAGTTCTGGAAACACACTTTCTCAGAATCTATTTTATTTTACTTCTAGCGGGGACAGTCACCGCAGAAAAAAGGACAAGATTTTCTTTCTACTCTCCTCTGATTCAGACACAAGGACGGATGAAAATCCCAAAACAGCCTCATTCGTCCTTGAACGATTCTTGGCTCAGTTTTCAGTCCTAATGTCTCCGTCTCTGGGTCTTTTTTTGTTTTTTTCTTTTTCTTTTCTCCCCCAGATCTTCTATCCCTCAAAGGACGGCACTCAAATCCCCATGTTCATCGTTCACAAGAAGGGCATCAAACTGGACGGCTCCCATCCGGGTTTCCTCTACGGCTACGGAGGCTTCAACATCTCCATCACCCCGAGCTACAGCGTCTCCCGACTCATCTTCGTCAGACACTTGGGCGGAGTCCTGGCCGTCGCCAACATCAGAGGGGGAGGAGAGTACGGGGAGACCTGGCACAAAGGTGAGACAAGTCACGTTGTTGTACGTCTGAACATGTACGTACATAAACCAAACTTACTGTGGTTTTATCATTCAACCGCGTGAGAGGATAAACAGGATGAACTGAGAGATGCTGTTGCAGGTTTCTTATGACTGTTCGCTGTAGCTGCTGTGTAGGCTTCTGGAAGAATGTCAGAAACAAAAGAGTTCATCATAATCATCATTATCATCATCATCATCATCCTCTTGTCTCATGCTCAATCAAATCATCTTGTTTGTTGTAAAAGCAGCACAAACCTCTCGCTGACCGCCTCTGTGTCTCCTCTCTCCCAGCTGGCATGTTGGCCAACAAGCAGAACTGCTTCACAGACTTCCAGTGTGCGGCTGAATATCTCATCAAGGAGGGTTACACCTCTTCCTCCAAACTGACTATCAACGGAGGCTCCAACGGCGGCCTGCTCGTAGGTACGTGCGCCGCTGGGTGAAGCTCAGCGGTAACAAGTAAACAAAGTAAACACAACCTCCAGCAGTCGGAGCATGTGCTGCTCCGTCGTCGGTCTGTGATGTGACAGTGTGTGTGTGTGTGTGTTTCCTCTCTCAGCGGCCTGTGTGAACCAGCGGCCCGAGCTGTTTGGCTGCGCCGTCGCTCAGGTCGGCGTCATGGACATGCTGAAATTCCACAAGTTCACCATCGGCCACGCCTGGACCACAGACTTCGGCTGCTCAGAGGACAAAGAGCAGTTTGACTGGCTCATGAAGTAGGTGGCTGAGCGGCTGAATTCATACGACATGAAGCATTCATCTTTAAATGCCTGGTGATGTGCTGTTTATTGATTGAATGATATGATTTTTTAAAATTTTGAACATGAGAAAAATTAAATAACATAAAACGCAACACATGAGCAATAATAACAAAATAATAAAGAAAGATCAACACAAGGTAAGTGCAGAGACTGCTTGCTGAAAAACTGCCCCCGACAGGAACGCGCATCTGTGGTTTTGCATGAATTTACCTCTAAAACAACTCTGTCTCGTAACGTTCTGTTATTATCTCATAGCGTGGTGAATGTGCAGGTCACAACTTGTCCACCAGAGCGTTTTGGAGTTGTTGAATTGTGTATTTGATGAGTTTGATGAGGGAAACCAAGAAATCCCATTAGCCTCCGCAGCGTAGCTCTGAGCAGCTCGCAGCTCTGCTCCGCCGTTCTAAAAACACATTGCACAGACAAATAAAGGTAACGAACCTACTGCTATAACTATAGGGATTATGGCAATGGACCAATTTGCCAAAATGTTGAACTATCCCTTTAAATATAATCAGGATCTTGTTAACCAAACAGCCTCCGACGTGGCCTGAGTGACCCCTGACTACCCAATAGAAAATTTATCACATTTCTAATTCTAGCATCTGTCCATATAACCTCATTTTGATGATCAAATTAAGAGCCATTAATTAACTGTGACATTAGAGCTGAGGCAGAGACATGTCCAGGAAAACTTCAGACCAGATGCATCAATGAAGCTGAGACAGTAGCTGCGTTTACATGCAGTGTTTTCCTCAATCTGATTGTCAGATTAAATGAATCTTATTCGATCTGTATACAAGAACGCTAAATAAAGCGATCCACATTCAATCTGTGTATACATGGCCCCAGCTGAGATCCAGGTGAATTGGATCCACTAAGGTGTTTACATGAGGCATTTTAAATCTGATTGACCTATTAATCTGATTATAAATTGTATTTTTGGACCCGTGTAAACGCAGCTAGTTATTGAGTTTTGTGAGAGGAAAAATCAACATTTTAGCCTAAAAAGTTATTAATTGAATTTATCAACAGAAAATCGACTGGCAGCAATTTTGATAATCAATTAAACTTTTTTCTGTTGGTTTTTCAACATGGTTTTTAAAAAATGCAGTTTTATTATATGAGATGTGTGATGATCAATGATGGAAGTTTGGGGAAATGATAACAAACCTTTTCATGGCAATGAAAGAAAACGATAAACTAATTAAAAGGCAGGTTGAATGATAATAACAGCGTTTTTTATCAGCAGCATCATTCAGGTTGTTTGTTCTTTAAGCTGATGTGGAGCCAGCTCTCACTTCCCACTTCTCCCGTGTCCCAGATACTCCCCGCTCCACAACATCCGCATCCCAGAGGGCAACGGGGTCCAGTACCCCGCGGTGCTGCTGCTGACGGGCGACCACGACGACCGGGTGGTGCCGCTCCACTCCCTCAAATACATCGCCACGCTGCAGCACATCGTCGGCCGCAGCCCCAAGCAGACGAACCCCCTCTTCATCCTCGTGGACACAAAGTCGGGCCACGGCGCCGGCAAGCCCACCAGCAAGGTCATCCAGGAGGTGGCCGACACCTACGCCTTCATCGCTCGCTGTCTCAACATCTCCTGGGTCAAATAACCAGTCTGCATGTGTTTTTTTTGTTTTGTTTCTTTGTATTTGTTATGTTTTCTTCAGTTACACAAAACATCTTTGGATTATACTGTTCATACCAACTGTTCCCATGGTCTTTAAACGTTACATCAACAACCCAGCCGCCACCACCACACCCATCAGGAGCTCTCTGGCTGCACTTTACACTACACTTAGAAGCCAACGTACAGCACTTAACAGCTAACGAACCCCTCTCCTGTCGGCCATGATTGTAGTCCTGAGCGACTGCGTCGTCACTGATGGGTGTGGAGAGGGAGGCGGGGTTACCGCCACGATTATCGGGAATCAGCCAATCAGCCGTTAACAGTCATGAGGTCAAAGCGACAAAGGGGTTAATTTGGAGATCGTTTCTGCGTCCTCCGGGTGCTCCAACACGATGCACATTATTTATTTGTATTTTGTCTGTGCGGAGGATGGAAAGGCTGGCGGATGTTGAATGATCTCATCTCGTACATTTCTGAACCAGACCAGTGTTGTGCAAGCGACGATTCTGCTATAGCTGACGGGTGTTGCTGCGGACGCGAGAGCGGAAACTTACGAAAAACTAAGCATTTTATGCGTGTGTGTGTGTGTGTGTGTGTGCAAGCGTGTGTGTGAGAGTGCGTGTGTTCAAATATCAGTCCCCACATTTACTTTCAGACTGAGAATGATTTCTACCTCTTGACATGTGCTGATTGTTTACCTTTGAAAGGGAACAAAACACAATGCCACAGCTACAATAAACAACTTTTTAATCAGCGATTTATCCTAGTCCGTTCATTTTTTTTAAGAGAAGTAACTTGTGTTTTTGTGTCACATACAGTCAGGAAATTAAACTGTATATTAATGAATTTACTGTAAAACAAGATGGGTTTTTTTCTGACAGATCCATATTTATTTCAACATATTCTTCAAAGACAAACCAGTTCCTTTGGTGCTTCTTGGATTAGTAAAAAAAAAGACAATGAATTTAATTTTCATTTTTCAAGTTATTACTCTTCAACAGGTGCTTGTGTTCAGAGGAGACTGGGAAAGTTTAAGAATGGGAACATCCAGTGCTACAGATGTTGTTGTTGTAGCTGTGTAGGTGTGTGGTCGTCCAGCAGGGGGCAGTCACCCTGAAAATGAGCAACACGTGCAGCAGCAGCAGAAAATGAGGGTGGTCTGACAGTGGGCCCCATGTGGGCTACTCAACATACATGTTTCGTATTCTCTGATGTCTCACTTCTGTGTTTATGGGGGAAATTATAGAGTGAGTTTAAAGAGAGTCTACTCAGAAATGACATCCTACACTCAACTAGTCGAAGTTTAAAAAAAAAATCTTTTCCGGATGGGAATTAAATAAAGAAAAGGATATTTCTTTTTCACAGATGTTTTATCCAGTTGTTTTCTTTTATTATTATTTTTCATATTGAATACACAACTCTCACTTTGATTTTAAAGCATACATGAGCAAAGACAATTAAAAAAAACACCTCCCTGTAAAAGATAAAGCTGAAATTTAAAACATTTGCAAATAGAAAAAGTTACAAAACAGTAAGCTTTGATTTCTCTTCATTTGTCATGTTTGCATTCTCATTTCTGTGTTTTAATCCAGATGTTATTTTTTTCTTCAAATCCAGTATTTCCACCACTAGAAGCCATTTGAGAACAAGCTGTTGGGCCGAGACGTCAGTGAACAACTTTGTAGGTTTGGCAGGATAAAACCATCTCTTTTTTTGGATCATAATATTTCTTTGTCACATTTCTTATGTTTAAAAGCATCAAAAGCTCATATAGAAATACACATAGACTGCTCTGCTTTCATTTGAATACAAGTTTGACATTACAGGATAGAAACTTCAAATTTCTGTCAGTAAAACAACAAATTCATATAAATAATAACACAATACTTTTAACAATTGGATGAGGTAGCGAAGTCTTATTCATTTCAGTCCTAGAAAATATTTATGCATATAAATCTTTTTGTATTTCTACGGAAACTGGTAAATAAATATAACAAATAAAGTTACACATGTTCCATTTCCCCATTGAAAAGCCTGATACTGCACGTTACACATACACACTGTTACACATATTCATATTGGCATTTTAATTTTTTTAATATAAAACTTTTTAGTCTTTCAAGCTCCACAAAATGAAACTCAATCTATTTGTAAAATGTTGAGGCAAAACACATTTGTAAACTAAAACTTGTTTCTTACCAGTGATCAAGTTTGTTTTGTAGGAGAAGCTAAAAAGTCCTAAAGTCAGAAACAGGCACATAAGTAAACTCTTAAATTGTACAAATGAAATCCCCTTTCATTTTTAATCAACTTGTCCTGGTTTTACAGATTAAAACATTTCACTGATTATAAAATGCCGGACAAAAGACATCTAGCTGTGTAAAATCTAAATTATGCTCTTCAACTTTTAGGCTCCATCTGGACATTTATCCACTTCTATACCCACTTAAATCACTGGATCACATGTAAACAACTTTCAGGGTAAATAAATACAACAATCTACAATTAAAACAAATAAACAGGCTAATAAAAACAGACTTTAGGTTGTAAAAGAAAAAAAAAAAAGGAAAATTTGATTAGACTCAAATTTAGTTAAAAGAAATTAATTTCCCAGCCAACAAACAGGCACTATGAAGCCTGGAGATGCCAAATGAATCAGAGTTGATAGGATTTCAAAACAAATGGTTGAAGGCTTAATCAATACAGAACACAAACACTGCACTTTAATCACTTCCTCCAACAACACAGATTAGGAGAAACTCAGATTAGTTTGATCCGTCTAATAATCTGACATAAACATGTTACCCATGTAATGCACATGTAGGCCTATACTATATGTAGCAGGGTATAGCATGCACGTGCACGCGCACATAGGAAAGAGGGCAGTGGTCCAGCAGGTGGCGCTTGGCAGCTCAGTGAGTCCCTGCAGCGGCCCTCACACACCACTGGTCCAGAAACAAACTTTAGAACATCTCTGCGGCTCAATCGTGACTCACGTGACTCTCTAGATTATTGATAAATTGATTGATTACAGAGATTTAGACGGAGATTACTTTAAATATTACCTTACATAGGCCTAAGTCTATATTCTTATTAACTTGTGTCCTCATCTGTAGCCTATCGCCAAAACTCAGAGGCCCTTGGTCCTAATTTCTGATTGGCTGACACATTTGAAGATGGTCTAAAATATCCAATGAGCACACACCTGTGACCAAACTACAATATCCATGCGCCAACCGGAAATCGCTGCTCAACCACTGTGCGGAGGGACTATATTTCTCGGCGGACGAGTATTAGCCTACTTAATCATTTCCCACTACATCATATAATTGCTTCAATAGCGATTTGTTCAGTAAGTAGCCTAATGTTTGTTTTCTACATCCTGACAGAGGCAGATCTTCAACAGTATCAAACTTTTTTTAAATTAATTAATTATTTAGGATAATCAAATTTTGTGTAGACCAAGCTCTGTTAAACAAGCAGAAAATCCCTCATATGCTCTGATAGCTGAGCCAATAATAACATTGGCTTAAGTCATTCAACATCCCCCTGGTTGTTAGGTGTTTGAATAATGTGTCAGTGTTTTTTGAGGAAATTTTGATTCCTGTTTAGTTGAAAGATCACTCATATATCAGAGTATCTCTCTCTCCCTCTCTCTCTCTCTCTCTCTCTCTCTCTCTCTCTCTCTCTCTCTCTCTCTCTCTCTTCTTTGTGTTGTTTTCCTGTCTCTGCTGAATCAAGATGTCTTCCCAAAACATCTCACACAGCCTGTTGAGAGAAGAAACCATCAAGGTCTCATGGGAACTTTCTCTTTTTTTTTCTCTCCCCTCTCCTCAGGATGGTCTGCAGAATGACTGGATTCAGTGGTGAACCAATAGGGATAGCCTCTCTGTTGTTGTTTGCTCCTATCAGCTCCCAATCACTGATCTGGGGCCAGTTCAGCTCTACTCAATAAGGTCAGTGTAGAGAGAAAGTCTGGGTGGAGGGCTGCTGAAGAAGATCATTTGTAGGATTTATAACACTGAGACACAGAGCGAAGGCCTTATTTGTGACTTATTTTCTCCTGTGTGAGCAGAGAGCAGTGTGCTGTGTCCTTCCTGGGGAAAAGTCTAGTTTCTACTGGTTTTGAATAGAGGTTTGAGAGAGAGAGAGGGGGGGATAGAGAGAGAGGGAGAGAGGGGTGGGGGATGTGAGGTATGGATCTTTATCAACAAGAGAGAGAGAGGGAAAGAAAGAGAGAGGGAGGTGGGGGAAGGCTGGAAGCATGACGGGGGAGGCTGTGGATGCCACATGGTTTGAAGAGCAGTGATAAGACCTGCAGAGGACTGGCTTTGAATCCACCATTGTTTTGGATACTGGAAGAAAAAAAAAACTGCAGATAAAACATCCTCAGTAACTGAAGAGACTCTCAGATCCTCTGAAGATGGATCACTGATGGATGTATGAGAGGATTTTTGAGCTCAGAGTCACTGAGGAACTCAAGTGACAACTGACTCTGGCTTTTTTTCTTTTTTTTTTTTTTTTTCCAAATCTGATGCTTCATTTAAAAACAAATCTGCCCCTCTCCCTCCTCCTCCTCCTCCTCCTCTCAGCAGCAGCTTGTGTTACAGTGTCACTATAAAATATTCATCCATGGAAAATCTCTTTGATTGCAGTCGCTCACTTGGCTTCCACGCAGGTTAAAGTCAGCTCAAACATGTACGGTCATTCAAACTTAAGAGCGTCGGCAGGCTTCAGCTTCTACCTACCTCCACGTTTCTGCTCCATCTGAGGTTGGAAACCGTGAGAAAAAAAAAAAAAAAGAAGCTGCGTCCGACTCCTGCTCTGTCCGTGCCACCTCGAGTCATTCCCGGTTAGAGAAAGGAGGATGTCCGCTCCCTCTCCCACAGGTGAGTCGCTTCTTTTTCCATTTTTTTTCTTCCTTTGAAACTTTGCTTTTCTACAAACTCTCTGAGACCCTCCTCTTCCTCCTCTTAACAAACACTGCACGCGCTGTTTAGTTGCAAAAATCCCACCTATGTGGAGCTGCAGAACCTGCTCTGCACTGACCTCAGATGACCGGCGTTGAACAACACCAGCACCCTCACCAAAGTGATTGATCGGCTCCTGTTCAAACCGGTTATATGAAGTTACACATGCGCCCAAACTGAAGCTCATAATTTTGGAAGGAAGTTACATCAGTGTAAATACATTCAAGTCCTTATTTGGAAATAATAATAATGATAAGAAGAAGTAGAATAAAAAATGAAAATGAACTTTTGGGCAAATGGAAGCTGGATGGATATAAAATGGATAATGTGATGTGATGTTTCCTGAGCAACAAATGGTGGGAAACTTTGAAAAGTTGAGGAGAAGCAGATTGTAGTAGGAAGACGCACTGACCTTTCGAGTCCCATAAAATAAGATTAAATAAAAAATAAATAGAAAATGAGCAACGAGCTCATATTTGGTCCCATTTGTGCGTAAAATTCACATTTTTGCTCTATTTTTTTACGCACAGGCTAAAGAGGCGCTTCTTCTCCCTCCTTCACCCCTCTCCCTGCCTCCCTGTCTTTTTCTCTCTCCCCCCTCTCTCTCTGACGTCACCGATATTTCATTCAGATTTTTCCACCCTGTTTACTCCTGATGCACGGGACTGTCGGGCTGGAAAAACAGCGACAAACACGTGGTCTAGCAGATAAAAAAATATTTTATTCTTGTGATTTTTGTTCCCTTTACACCAAAAAAAAGTGCAGAGGGGAGTCTTGTGATCATGAAGTGGTTTTAAAAGAAAAAAAGAGTCCACAGCCTCTTGAAAAAGTGTCGGGTTCAAAGTGCTTGGTAAAAACATTTATAGCGCTCACTCGGATATTTAATATGATTTTGAATGAATGATTTTATGGTGTTTTTTTTGGAGAAATGAAGCGACACATGGGAGAAAATAGTCCCTGTTTCTTTAGGGAGGTTGGATGTATGGAGCAAATGCCACGTGTGAGGTTTGGTGGCACTTGTGCAAACATTTTTTCGTTGATTCAAAATATTTCTTAACGAAATCTGCGCTTATATCAAAGGAAGCAGTTGGATAAAATGTCAAAAAAGATTGTTTTTGTCTTCTTTCACCATGAGGCAGAAGCAGGGATCTGAAAGAATGTGGATTCACAGTGAGTACAGTAAATGTGAGCTGAGGTGGGAATTTAAAATAAGGATGAAATGATTAAGGAAATAATCATGGAAACATTTCATATGTTCATATAGTCTTAAAAAAAATATGTGTGAGTGCAGAGGCTCTGCTGTGCCAACAGTGTTTACTCTCCCTGGTGGAGGATATAAAAAGTGAAGGATTGGTGACTGGAATGCATGAAGTAAACGACAAATAACAACCCCCCTCATCCAAAAAAAAAAAAAAAGAATGAAAGAAAGAAAGGAGAAAAGAGAGAGAGACGAACTCAATGAACCCTTTGAACTGCATTGACAGCAAACGCAGGGTAAAGGCAAATTTCCTCTGGGAGCCTACAGGGTGAGGAGTGGGGGTTGGGTGGGGTTAGCTGGGGTGAGGGAGTCCAGAGTCTGCAGCAGAAAAGTTGGTATTCCAACAGCTCAGGAATCTGCATGAGCTTCTGAGACTAAATGATCAGAAAGGTCTGTTTTTGTGCCTTTAAATGGGACTAAATTCAGTTTGCAGCATTGCAGAGATTTTTTTTTTTTTTTTACCTCCTGAAGAATTCATGAAGTGAAGTCAATACAAGTGTGAGCTGCAGGTTTATAAGTCTTCAGTTAAGATAAATCTAGATGTTTGTTACCTAGAATGATTTCTAGTTGATGTTCACTTTCTGCTCATGAAATAGTTTCATGGGATGCTATTTTGAATTATTGTTATTATTTTTTAAAGTTATAAGGTAACATTTCCTCATCAGGCAAACACACGTTAAATCATAGCAGAGGAAAAAATAAGTGTAGTGTATATATAGGCTATATTTTTGCCTTTATCAAGTAGCCATCATATATGTTGAATTATATAAATCTATTCAGATGTCTCCACTGAACCAAACCAAAGAAAACAGACAGACTGTCAATCTAAATTTCATACAGGTTTGACAAAGATCCCTGTACCCTGTGAGTCTGCTCTCAGGGCAAATTTCTGATCATAGTTACAATGAATCCACCTTTATTTACATTATTACAGAGTGGACGTTTCATACAGGCAGAGTCCTGACATCAACTGTAATGGATGAGACAAAACAAATTCTACACGGTAATATAATCTAAATGTACTATTATCATTATTGTCTACTATCTCTTATTATCCATGTGAGGCAGGATTGGAGTTATCAGAATAGTTTAATCACACCTGTGTGGAGATGGGCCAGTTCATAGCTGAGTCACAAATCTGACATGCAAAACTTCTGGTGAAAATGTTTTTTCAATATAGTTGTTAAAAACAAATTAAAGAAAGAGAAAGAGACTGATGTAGGCAAGATGAAAACAATGTAGCAACAAACAAAACAAACAAAAGCACTTCTTGGTTATGCAACAAATATGAGCCAATTCAACTTTTTGTAGAACTCTGTATTGAAAAAAAAAAATAGGGAAAGTCCTAAAAAGAAAATACGGTTAAAAGATTAAAAGATTTGAAGTTTTTAAAAAAAGTTTGAAAACAACCTCACTGAGTAAAAAGGGAGGCTCATGTGGTTGTTTATTATAAGGGGACAAACATTTAGATAAATGAAAAACAGTAAAAATAGGACAAATCATAATCAACTGAGTTTCTGTTGTTGTTTTTCTTTTACCCCCCAAGTTCTCACAACAAATACAAAAGTGTAAATAAGTTTCAAAACAGGTTTGTAAATAATCTCATCCTGTAGCTTGAACGGGTACAGAAGTTCTGGTTGGTGCTGATTTCAAGAGAAACCAACTGTAAAATATGTAAAATAGACCAATTCATGTTTATGTTACAAATATGAATTCTTTAGGTTTTTGCAAAATCCTATTTTTTTTTCCCCCTCATTGCTTCTGCTGGGTGAAACCAAGTCTGACAACAATCCTGTCATGTAGCATCACGGTAAAAAAATTAACGGGTATTAGTGTTGGTTAGAAAACAACAACACAAATAAAGAAAGTTACATTTTCACTACTGCTTTAAAACACAGTTATAGACTTTAGACATTTATTGTCCCTCTAGGGAAATTCTTTTTCACATGACCATTTACATTTTGTTTCACCAGACACATACAAACACACACAAATTACAACACATTGCCACACATTTTTACACTCTGGCCAGGTTATCTTGGCCTCTATGTGAGTTATGTGTTTTTATTTTATTTTTACCCCCCAAAACTTTACATAAAACTAACATTTTTCCTGTGAGTGATGTAAGGTTGGAACAGTTTTAATAAAACAATCTCGTCCTTTAGCATTAAAGCAAATAAAACAGTGGCTGATGTGTGCAACATCTGGTTGAAGTTGATTCTAAGAAAAACAACGTGAAGAAAGTTGTTCCCCTTTAACTTTTTTATTTTCTTCAAATTCTTTATGCAAACTTCTTCCAAAAAAGCTGTTCTTTTTTTAGTCTTTGTGGTTGAAAACTCACACATGTCGGTAAAATAAGTTTTAAAACAATTTAAAGGCAAACACAGAAGTATCAGTGGTAGAGCTAATGTAAAGAAAACATGTTTTCATTCATAAATAAAGGTATTTTTTTTTAGCAGCCTCTCTTTGTTAGTGACATAACTTTGAGAAATTTTCCTTGCAAAGTTTTTACAGGCTTAAAAAAAAACCCATCCATATTGCGTGTAGGTGTCTGAAAGCCTCTAATCTCTTAAGGGTTTTGGTGTTTCAGTTGTTTCCTGTGACAAACAGGCACATCCAAAGCCACCCATATCTCCACTCTCCCTTGTCATTAGCTTGCACACATGTCAGTGAGCTGCACTACGGTGATTTCCCCTGACTTGTCCTAATCAGAAAGGTCCTGTCAGGATATGAGTGAGTGGATAACATCTGACACTGGTATCCAACCCTGTGACCCAAACAGTAATTCTATGGCCACTGCGGAGGCCTCCTCCTCTACAAGCATCTTCAAAAACAGGCCTTTTTTTTTTTTTTTTGCGCGCGGGGGCTGGGGATGGATGGATTGGGGGTAGGGGTAAAGCTCGTGAATTCCGGAGGGTGGGCTCTTCAGCCCTGGTGGGTGGAGATGGGCTTGTTGTTGTTTCATTCCTTCCAACGTGTTTTTCCTCTCTCCTCATACCCGGGAATAACCCCTTGAGAAATGTCCCCACCAGGGTAGATGTGTGAGATAAAGATGGGAAGTTTCTCAATGAACGTACTATTTTTCAGGCGTGTGTTTGTTATCGATCTGCTGTGTGGTCTTGAGTGACTGCAGCTCAGACATACTACATATCCTCCTCTGGAGTGTGTGTGTGTGCATGATGGTGGACGTCATGTAAAACCTGAAGAATCTGTGAGAGTTTTGTTGCACATCTTCAGAGAAACTGTCGAAGAAATAAGCTTCAGTAAAGTCATATATACTGATAACTGTGTAGCTATACAAAGACAGTGGTAACTTTAGTTTTTGTGTGTTATTAACCTCTGGTTTACACATTTTCCTCACAAGCTGCTGTGTCTTTATTCTTCTTTCATGCAGAAGAAAAACAAGCACAAACGCTCAGGGTTTCTTAGCTGATGCCCTCCTCTCTGTTTACCGCTGTGAGCATCATAAAAAACCTCCTGCGATTGATTTCCCAGTGACAAGCGGAGATCACAGGAGCGAACACTTCAGTTTTTCAGGTTTGTTTTTCTGGGTTTTCCAGTCACATTCCAAAGCTGTGAGTTCAGCCTCTCCTCCGGTGCCCACTATATGATGCTGGGAGGTAACTGGTCATATGTTAGAAGCAACATGAGCTCAGAAAACAACATGTCCATGCAGGGAGTTGAGCACATTGGAAATCTTATTCTGTGCTGTTTCCGGGTTGTTCTGTCTCTCTCTGTGTGCAGAGTCGGTTGTTATTTCTATAACATGTTTATGCAACAGGATTTTAAACCACTACTCTAGCAGCTCAGGTGTTAGAAGAAGATCAACACAAAGCAAATTAACCTATCTTCCTAATCTCTATAGTGTTTTATTTCAATTGAACACATCTGGTTCTGAGACATATAGATAGATACCTTTATTGTCCCAAAGGGGATTTTTTTTTCTCACAGTCTGTCATATATGAGTCACAATACACAACAATATACACACCATGTACACCACCAAGGCAAGGCAATTTTATTTGTATAGCCAGTTTTTACAAACAGTTTGTCTCAAAGGGCTTTACATGGCATCACAACAACATCCTCTGCCCTTAGACCCTCACATCCACTGAGGAAAAACTCCATGGAAAACCCTTTAAACAGGGAAAAAATTGGAGAAACCTCAGGGTGAGCGACAGAGGAAGGATCCCTCACCCAGGACGGACAGAACACACAACAACAAAAACATAAAACACATTATCACACACATAGGAAGAGGGGTTTATGGCTAATGATTTCAATAAAAAAAAAAACAGCATCAGATTCCTATTTATCATAACAAAGTTTTCTTTTTGCAATCTACTCTCTTTATGTGCATCTGTAACTTATGTCCATATTTTCTTTTTGCTGTAAACTGACCCACAAACTAGTTTAATATGCACATTTATATCACTTTTCACATGTTAACTGTACTTCTATGAAGAGCACAGAACTTCATAACCATGTTCATCCATAAAATGAATCCAGACCAGAAAGTCAGTCACTATAGAGATGCTACACGTTCATATGTTTAAATTGTTTGCTTTATTTGTCCTCGTGGCTCCACTCAGTATTTAGTGTTTTTTTTTTTCTACAAACTTCATTAAAAATGTATTTCAATCTCAGTGCAGGACAGCCTCGTGCAGCTGCGTGCACTGTACAGAATGATACAGTAGTAGCTATTTACTCCCAGCACAACACAGTGCACGTTGTAGCCTATACTACTCATATGCGTTATGTTATAGTAGCTACATCATTGTTGTTGTTTGTTGCGTTTTTTTCCCCAAGATCGCACAACCGTGGTGTCGGTTGCTGGTCCGATTCCCTGCTCTCTCTCCCTCTCTCTCCCTCTTTTTTTTTTTTAGCAGGCTCCAGAAATTTAGTCGAAAGAAGCATGTAATTGACAAAGTCACGTGTTCTCACTACGGGAACGGGCACAGCCAGCTCGCGAGCGAATGAGAGCGAAGGAGAGATAGAGAGAGAGAGAGAGCAAGAGAGAGAGAGAAGCAGAGAGAGAGAGGGAGGGAGAGCAGTACAGAGGTGGCGAGAGTGAGGAGAGAGGGATTGAAGGGAAGAGAGAGAAGAGACATGACAAAAATATCAAAAGGCAGAAAGCACGCCGTACCATGCGAGCTAAACTGGTGACCGATGGGATCGAGGATGTCGGATTAATGGTGACTACCGCAGCCCGTTTTCGCAGAGGAAGCTTCTCTATCGCAACTTGGGCGCAGAGGGTCCGCGGGGAAACATGGCCGAAGGTTATTCTTGCAATTATTATTTTTTCTTTATATTTTCTAGCTTTTCTTACTTTCAGTTTTTTTTCCTCCTCTTTTCCTCTCTCTCTCCCTCTCTGTCTCTCCCCCCTCGTTTCCCAGTGTGGCTCGCGCGAGGAGAGGGAGAGCGAGGGGGAGGGAGGGAGGGAGTGAGGAGAGGGGAGGAGGAGGAGGGTGTGTGTGTGTGTGTGTGTGTGTGTGGTGTGGAGGTAAGGGGAGGAGGAGGGGAGGGGGGGCAAGGTGCAACGTGATTATTGTAGCAAAGCTTTTAGGAAAAAAATAAAGATTAAAAAAAAAAAATGAAGATAAAAGAGAGAAAGCGACCGCGCGCCGAGCTCCATATAGGCAGGCAGCCACGGGCTCGCGCTGCATGAATGTATGTATAGGCTGTGTGCATTGTGCTCGTGCTCTGCCCACTAGTAAGAGCTCGAGCTCGAGGAACCATGTGTACACCTGCCTTTCTTTCTCTTTTTTTCTTCTTTCTTCCTCCCCTCCTTCCTTCCGTCCTTCCTCCCTTCCTTTCTCTTCCTTTCCTCTTTCTCTTTCTCTGGATACTCTGTAGTCTGTTACAACTCTACAACTGTAGCAGCACGAGAGAAAAACCCTCCACAAGTTCACGTCGAGCGAGCATGCCTGTGCAAGAAGCAGGGGCGATCATCTGTCATGGAGTAACAAACAACTTTTTTTTTGTGGAGTGTGTGTGATATATATATAGCCTATAACCTTTGCATATATATGATTATATATATATATGTGTGTGTGTGTATGTGTGTGTTTCGGGGTTGCACACCAGATCATAACACCACGCGCCCACTCTTCACCACTTGCACAAAAAAAACAGAATAGTTTAGGAAATTTCTACCGGCCGTGAACTTCTCATAGCTTGCATGTGCAAGTGGAGGGGATTCCCCCCACGCCGCCGCCGCTGCTGCTGCTATAGAGGCAGCAGAGCCCCCATTCAACTGATAGACACCGGCACGAGCCTCCATGGCCGAAGCTTATAGCCACCCCATCAATGGTGGCGCATCTCTGCTGCTAGAAGCATGTGAAATGTCCTAACTTGCTCCTTGTGTCCACCCACCACCCCCTCACTCCCCTCAACCCCTCCACCTCCTCTTGTTTCCAGGAGGGCCGGGTAAAGGTGGCGGAGAAGACCCCGCCAAGTCCACGGAGGAGCAGCAGCAGGAGGACCGGACTCGACCTCAGATCCTGTCGGGACTGGGCTTCTGCAAGTGGTTCAACGTCCGGATGGGCTTTGGATTTATCTCAATGACCAGCAGCGAAGGGAGCCCCGTCGACCCCCCTCTGGATGTTTTCGTCCACCAAGTAAGTTAAAAAAGAAAGAAAAGATACACACTGTAGCGATATTGTGATGGAACATTTGTGTCATTCTGGTTTTCAGAAACAAACATTGTTTTTCTTTTGCATTAATTTCACTCTCACTGCAAAATCAATCTAAATACCACAATCCCACCCGCTTTATATAAATGTATATTTATTATTTACATAAATGATCCCCTCACTGGTTACACTGTAGCTCCTACCATTGCCCAACATGGAACTGAGTAATCACATGTTGTCTGCTGGCTTGAAAAAAAAAACACACACACACACACATGTTAAGTTTCCTCTTTAAGCCACAGCAGCCCACCACACACATTCACTAACACACACACACACATATACACACACCCTCCCCTTCGCCCCCTTGCTTCCCTCTGCATTGTGGAGGGGAAGGGAAGAAATGTCGTGTGGCTGTGACACGGTTAGTTTCACACTTGGCCCCTAATGGACAGCAGCCTGATCTCCAGCCAGCAGCCCAACATGTCGGATAGCATGTTGGGAAAAAAACCCCAAAACAAAACAAAAAAAAGTCAGAGTGCACACACACACACACACACACACACACACACACACACACACTGGGGTGACGTTCAGGGACGCTCCTCGCTGTTGGTTGATTTGAAATGTGAACATCCAGTTGTAAACCCAAACACAACATCCACCTTGTTTGCATTTTTTGCTTGGCTTTTTCACTGCGTGTGCTGCTGCTGATTTATTGTGCGTGGAGTTCATGTCAGAGGCCTTGTTTCTTGTTTTCTACTTATTCTGACTGCAGCAAACAAAGAGCAAAAAGGAGACCCCCCTCCACCCACCCCTACCTCCCCTTTCCCTTCGCTCTCTCTATCTTTCTCCCTCTCTGTTAAATCGTCCTTTTTACGGTCCCATAAAGTGGCTTTAAAATAGTCGGGGAGGAACGGCAGAGGATGAGGAGAGGCATTTTTAAACCATTTCATATGACACCCCTCTTCCTGGAGGTGTCTTTATTGGGGGCTCCCGGAGATCTTGTGCTGGAGCTGGTGGGAACTCGGAGGAGGGTGTAGGGGGGGGGTAGGGGTCACATCAGGGGTCAGATGTCAGCGGTGATGTAGTGGTGAATAAAAGAAAGATGGCTCCTCTGATCATTATCAGGCGCAATAGGAGAAGTGTAAATGACTGCCTCTTCATAGGCATTCATTTATTTTCCTTATCAGCCCTCTCTGTGGGGCTTCAATAACTGTGATCATGTGTGCGTGTGTGAATGTTTTTATTTATTTATTTATTTATATGAATTTATTTTTTGCATGCTGGTTTCAGATAGAAATCGCACTATTGTGCTTTTTCAGCCTATTTTGTTGTATTTTTCAGTTTTACACCAGTGGGACAATTTGCTGTGATGAAACTGCATCTGTAATAATGTTGCTCTCAAGTTAAAAAAAAAAAAAAATATATATATATATATATTTATTTATTTATTTAATATATTGTGATTTAATAGGCCCCATCAGAGCTCCAGCATGAATGTGCTATTAATCTTGACGATGATACATTTATTTATCATCACTCAGATATTCTGCAGATTAAAATGATGAACCTAGATTTAGCTATCCTGCAGCGGTGTGGATGATTGTGGGTGAGTTATGCTGAACAGTATGGACGTGTATCATCATGCTTATTTCAAGTAATGCGTGTTTCATTTTCTGTCAGACTTCATGTGTATGTGTGTGTGTGTGTACAGTTTCTGATATGCAAAGCAATGCTGGGAGTCTGTGAGAGAGAGAGAGACTCCGGGAAGAAGAGCACCAGTGTGTTGCAGCGTCGTCGGCGTGATCGGTTTTCGATTTATACCTTCTTATTGCGGCTGTGTGTGTGTGTGGACTGTATGAGCTGCGTCTGTATCTATACATGCTCCGGGCTGCTTCTTGGTTTCCCTGCTGGCTGGAGGATGTTTTCAGGGGCAGCGAGAGAGGGAATGAGGGTCTAGTCTGGGAAACAGCCTAAAGAGCTGAGCACAAGTCAAATAAACACTTGTCTGTCTCAGCCTTGTGTTGCCTTATGGGGCAGGACAGCCTGGTGCCATGGAGGAGGGTTTTGTAAGATTTTTTATTTTTTTTTACAAATGCATGATGGGAGGTTTGACAGGCTGAGTCGAGGTGTTTTCCTCATGAAGGTGTAGAGATGAAAACGGTAGCAGTCAGTCTCTGCTCTGTACAGTGACTTTCTGACTAACTGTCTGCAGCTTGTTGGGTTTTTAAATGTTTAAATCATGCAAATAGTCCAGAAAAACCCTAATATTGTCTACTAGCACACAATGAAGCACGTGTTTATACTGGTGCATTTCCCCCTCAGCGTTTCCAGCTATGTGTTTTCAATAATACAAGTGTCGTTCAGCACAAAGAGCAGACAATATGCATTCTTGAACACGCTGCCATATTGAATACAAAACACCCCGTTCCTTTTGCGAACATTGGCATTCATCTATACGCTCTCATTAAACCAGTCACTGCTTTTGTCCGACTGTTCCTCCCTCTCTGTCTCCACTGACAGCTCGAACTCTCTCGGACATATTGATGATATTTATGTTTATGAAATGTTGAGATTTCAGACACACAGGGCTTCGCCGCATGAAAAGTAGCAGAAAAAAGTAGCAGAAAACCTTGGTCAGGGTGTAAATATAGCTAATCTGTAAATGATATTCATTTTTCTGTCGTGCTTAACAAAATAAAAGTGTCTAATACTTAATGTTTGAGAAGCAGCAAATGAAAAATGGCTGAAAGGAGTGGCCGCCGTGTAATTATCCGCCGATCAGCTAATCAATTAATTGACTAATTGTTGCAGCTGCACATGCAGGTATAATTGCAGTGAAGGCAGCGTTGTGACTCGGTGCCATGCGAACAGGCAGAGCTGCATAAACCATGAAGGCTTTTATTAGAGGAGCTGTTGAAAGAGAGTTTGGCTTGCCACAAAGGTCACACAATGTTTTCAGCATTTATGATACAAGGTTAGGAGTCAGTTAGTGCTAAAGGAACAAAAAAAAAAAAAACTGAAGAAGGAGAAGAAGTGGAAAGTCTGCATATTTATTCCTGTACAACATTGACCCCTATATGTACGAGAGAGAGAGAGGGAGAGAGAAAGAGGGGGGAGAGGAGGAGTGGAAGAGGGAGCATGAGGACAGGAGAGAGAGGAGTAGTAGTAGGAGGAGGAGGAGGAGGAGGAGGGGGGATGTGGGAAAAATAAATGTGGGTGAGGGGGTGGGGATGGGGATGGGGGGTGTGCTAGTGGTAGCCGAGGAGGAAAACATGAGAGAGAGAGAGAGAGAGAGAGAGAGAGAGAGAGAGAGAGAGAGAGAGAGAGGTTGGAAAAAGAGGAGTGAGTGGAAGAGCAGGAGGTAAAAGAGGGGGTGGGGGTGGGGGGAGTCAGTGAGAGGGTCCCCGCCCGACCACGAGTTCTCTTCCTGGGAGGCCTCTTCATCAGGCTCCTATCTGATCACTTCCTTTTTGGAAGGTGTGTGAGAGTGTGTGAGAGCGTGTGTGTGTGAGTGTGTGTGTGTGTGTGTGTGTGTGTGTAGTAATGAAGCCTCTCTGCTCACTGATTCTCCACACAAACCATTTCATTATCTTTGTTTGTCAACCACCCCCCCCTCACCCCCCCACCCTCCTCTATACCTGCGCCCAGTGTTTTTCTGTGTGTAAAGTGTGCATGTGTGTGAGTTCCTGCTGGGACATGGGGGTGGGGGGGGGTTGGAGGTGGTGTGTGTGTGTGTGTGTGTGTGTGTGTGTGGGGGGGGTGCTCTCTCTCTCTCCTCGGGCATTCTTTAAAAAGAGGAATTTCTTTAAAGACAAAAAGGCAGGAGGGTTGGGTGGGGTGAAGGGGTGTGTGGCGGTGAGGTGGGGGGCTGCTTGCCCTTTGTCGGTAATCAGTTTGAAATGTTGAACAGTTTGCTGCTGCTGCTGCTGTTATTCTCCTGAAACCTCTAGAGTGTGGGTTCAATTTATGGAGCCCCCTGTAAGTAAGTGTGTGTGTGTGTGTGTGTTCGTGTGTGTGTGTGTGTGTGTGTGTTCGGTTCCTACTTTCAACTCTCCACCACCAGGTTGTTGATGTCGACATGTGAACCGTTGTAAGAAGTTTTTAGGTTTTCGTGTGTGTGTGTGTGTGTATGTGTGTGTGTGTACGAGTGCGCGCGGGGAGAGAGTGTGTGTGTGTGTTTTGTGCAGCGAGGTTAAAGTGGGCCCCTAGTGAGATTAACCTCTGGTCCGTGTCACCGTTTGGCATGCAGGCCCCACCCATCTCTGCCTCCAGATAGCCAGTATCAGGCTTTGTCTCTCCTGCAGCCACACTATCCCCCCGCCCACCCTCCTCCTCCTCCTCCTCCTCCTCCTCCTCCTCCTCCCTCTCCTCCTCCTCCACCAACCCACCCCTCTCTTCTCTTCTGCACATCAAAAAAAAGGCAAGAGAAGAAGAAAGAGCAGTCACGTGACTTCCTTTTGAGGAGCTGGCCACATACAGCGGAGTGATTGGTAATTGGGAAGGTGGCGGAGTGAGAGAGCAGAGCAGAGCGGGGGCTCAAAACAAGTCGCAGTTCACCTGAAAAACAAACTCAGACGCTCGTGTGGCTAAAAGTTGATTGTTGGGCTGGTTTGCATCTTTTTTTTTTACCTTTGGTTTTGTTTGAAAAAAATCTATCAAACAGACTGAAATGTTTAATTTACTAAATATAAACATGACTCAGTAAATATGTCTTTAAAAGAAGCTTTTTTCTTTACTTTAGATTTGAAACTTTTTGCATAGTAACAAAGATTAAAGAGCTGCAATGCATTGTCATTGTTATTTGTCAATTTCTGGATTATTATTTTTGTCTTTAAAATATGTGAAAAAAATGTATTTAATTTACTTTAATACATGAGAAAGCAAAACATCATGCGTTTTGTTGTTTTAGCTTGAAAAATGACAAACTAAGAGGTTGTTGACTAGTTTTTAGTAAATCGACAATCAATCTCTAAAACATAGATTTTCAAAGAATGCCTCATAGAGCTGCACAATTAATTGCAATGTTATTGAAATGGCAAAGTAAGTGCAGTACCCAAATAGCAGGAGCTGCAGTCTTTCTCCTTCTATTTTGATAAAAGTGAAAAACATTGTTAGATCGTTGTTATTCATTCGTCTTGTGTTGTTGTTATAGCAACAAACTGAATAACAAATTATATTCTGGAGACATAAAGGGACATGTTTGACCCAACAAAAACCACGATTAAATTTTATATTTTTCAAAGTGAAAATAAAAAGCAAAAATCACCATTCAAACTGAAATGACAACATCTGCCCATGTAATGTCAATGATGCTGTTTAAAAACCATGCAGCCTTCAAACTAAAACTAAATTAGCTTTTTGATTTAATTCAAATCAACAAACTATCTTTAGAAGACATACTTTAAAAGATTAGCTAATTATATGTATTGGACATGGCAAAGCATGTGTGAAAATGTATTATTATGTATTATTATGTGTACTGTCATTGAACTGTTTTTATGTTTATGGGACTCCGGATGGAAATTAGCACTTTGCTAATAATTTCGGCACATTTACATGTTTTTATGTCCATTAATGTGCACTGTCCCATTCAAATAAACAAGTAAAGTAAAGTAAAGTAAATTATTCAAAGTGTTTGAAATACATCAGCGAAGCATTTTTCTGTTGTAAAGCTGAAAGAAAAGCGGCAGTTCAAGGAAATGTCTTCATATAATGTTTTGATGTCAGTCAGATTGTATAGATTGACTGTTTGCTGGGTGTCTGGTCCATGTTGAATATCTGCTACAACAATAAGAGTCTGTGGGCTGTGCTGCTGCTCCTGTGTGCGGCGGCGGCGGCTTCTCTTCTATTAGCCGTCCGTGTGTTTTATCACCAGTCACCTCAGCGAGGTTCATTTCCCCCTCTCATGCTGATAAACGTAGCAAGATGATCTAGTGCTTCCTCCCCCAGATCAAATATTTGCCCCAGTCATAATCAGGGGTGTTGGATGTTGTTAATTTGAGGCAGGGGAAACATGAAGGCTTTTAAGTGTTTGATGGGGGGTTGGGCGGGGTTCAAGGGTCAGGGCCACTAATGACAACGTGTAGAGGAGGGCTGGGGGTGTCAGCGTCATAAGAGCGGCTCTGTTGGTGGTTTTCAGCGCCGTGTTTGGGAGTGGGTTTTTTTCTCTCTCTCTCTCTCTCTCTCTCTCCCTCTTTCTCCTTCTCCCTCTCCCCTCTTTCTTCTTTTGGTTTATATGCATCCTGTTGGGTTATGTCCATCTGAGCTGATCTGGCCCAGCTTTGTCCACTTAGCATTTCCTGTGTGTAAAAAGCTACTTAATGGCACCACACCACATGGTGACCGCCATCTCCCTGACGCTCACCCCTTACACACCCCCTTCACCCATCCACCTCCCCTCCCTCCCTCCCTCCCCCACCTCCCCCCTCTCTCCCCCTCTCTTAACGCGAGCACGATCCGGCCGGCGTGCAGGCTCCTCCGCGTGGGCCACCTCAGATTTAAAGCATCCCATAATTAGCCATTCCATAGCTGGTGGTCACCACGGAGAGAGAGAGAGTGGGGGAGAGAGTGAGTGAGTGAGAGTGAGAGAGCGAGGGTCTCTCTCTCTCTTTCTCTCTCTCTCTCCAGCTTCCTGTATCGATTGCTGGGCCTGGTGATGACGAGGTCCCGGCCAATGAAAAGGAGCGGGCTATTTCTATCCAGGATGTTGGAGTCTGTATTGATCGCTAGCTCCTTCCTACACACACACACACACACACACACATGTAAGGCCATAGGAAGATATTTATTACATATAAGGAAGCTTGTAAGCATAATCAAGCCGTTGCAGAAGCTGCCAGTCGGTCGGTCGGTGTCCATTTTGTTGGATCAGTGTCGTCGTTGGGTCGTGTCAGGATGTGACAGTCGCTGCTGCTGCCGGTGTGGTCTCCTCCGCCGGGGCAAGGTGGGGGTGGGGGGCTGGTGGGCTGGTGGGGTGGGGTGTGGGGGGGGTAGTTACACCGCTGACCCCCCGGATTTCTGACGCTGACCTGTGGGGCTCCTGATCAAATGGTGGTGGTGGTGGAGGGGGCAGGTGGGGAGGGGGAGGGGGGAGGGTCGTCCAGCCACTGATCAGGAGTTGCTCCTCCATTGGAGCTGAACAGAATGCGCTTGAGGCATTTCCATGAACAACCAAACCCCCTCCCCACCCCCCCTATACCCACCTCACACACACACACACACACACACACACACACACACACCCACTACCCTCCACCCACCACCACCCAATCCAGCACCCCTGCTCCAGGCCACTCCTCCATTTTGTGTGTTCTCCCTCTCCCTCTCCCTCTCTCTCTCTCTCTCTCTTTCCCTGACGTTCCCTCCCCACCCCCACAGCCCCTCCCTCAGCCCCGTGCCCTTTCCTGACCTGTGTGCGTAAACTGAAACGGGTCAGGACACCCGCCAGGTCACCCGAGAGGAGGAGACTCGGGTTGCAGGTTCTGATTCGGGGAAATTTTTTTTTGTTTTGTTTTTGTTTTGTTTTTTCCCCCCGACACACACACACACACACATTCACATGACCATACACACCAGTTCACACACACACCAACACACACACTTAAATCCACAT